>NW_027325369.1:31146357-31759845 GCF_036924035.1 Leuresthes tenuis
TAGTTTATCCACTGGGCTCTTATATCCTCTGAGGCTGCTGCTGGATGGAAGATGCATGCTCCTCAGTGCAGCTGACAGCAGAACATTTCCACCAGAAGCTGGCTTCATCCGTCCAGCAGGGTGGAGGTGAAATTTATTTTTATTTTTTGTGAAAACACTCATTTACAGTCTTAATTATGTGTATCAGGCCATGAAATTGCTCACTTAGAAATATGGCAGCTAGTTTAGTCTGGGACAGTGGCTGGAGCTCATTAAATCGTTAGATAGGACAGTAAAAGACAGTAAAAGACTCTGAGAACGCCGTTATTGACAGAGAACAGTTTGTACAGCCGGTGTCAGGCTGTAAAAGTTGAACTTATACTGAACATTATTACACTTTGAGCCCAGTGAAGCTAAAGTTACAGCCACACTGCTGATATATTCAATTAAGGAGAGCAGATAGTGTGTCTGGGAGTTTGGACAAGCAGCTCAAAGACCACCTGATAAGAAGGCAGCCGAGTTCGAGCTCACAGAACTGATACCAGGACAGATGAGGTGATGGATATTAAACACAATACATGAATAAAGACAGCACTTGTGGGCTGTTATCTTTGAAAAGGAGATAAAACAACACAATCTGATTTATAAACTCTTGTTGTTTCTCCTGTTTACCCGTCACACATTTCACCTGTTCTGCACGAAGCCGGCGTTTGAGTTATTATCAGAAATATACCGTTCGAGTTCGATAAATTCCTCACTTCACTAAAAAAAAAAACTTCCTTTTATCGTTTTAAAAGTTTTAAAAGCGCCGAATCATCTGATTAAACCAGCTTGGCTCCGTCAGCACCGTTGGACTCTGAACCGAAGCACAATGAAGTCACATTATCAGGGACCTGCTGCATCAGAGCCGCGATCACACACTGGATTCAGGCTTTAACAAGAATGCCACATGTCAGGTCGGACTCATCATGAACTGGCCGGCGGTCCCTGTTGTAACCCCCCCCCAACACACACCAAAGATGAAGCTAAAAACACTGCAAAGCCTGAGGGCTTCGGTGCTCGGGACACTTATAAATATTACAGAGCAGAGCACCTGTCAGAAGATATTTAAATTACACTTCGCATCCTTCCTGGGTCGGCATGGGAACCAGATGTAATTAATGACTTCTTATTTCACCAAAGGAACAGCATCAAGTATTACACCAGCTAAGGGAAGTGGGTATGATCCCTCTGTCCTTGAAGGGCCCATGTGGTCATTTGGAGTTATTCTGCTCTCAATTCAGATGCTGAATAACTTGTTACTGGAGCTGATGTTTTGGTTTTTCTGATATCGCAAATGTTCTGGCTGTATTTGCTTAAGTACAAAGTGCTTTTTATCTCAGTTCAAGCAACTGAAACGGTTCCTTCTTGATCTTTCTGCAAAGATTAGCTCCAATAAGTCACCTCTGAAGGGTTTTATTATATCAACGATATTACCATGTATTAATGTAGCAAACACAGTATACTACGATTAATAGGCTTTTATAAACAACAATATCTATGAACTATATTCATAAGTATATATATATATTTGATATAATCCACCTCTGGTTGTAGTTCACAGATGATTGAGGCTGCAAGACAGACTTTACGATGTTCATGTGGTCTTAAACACAGCCGGTTATTATGGATTTTATCATGTCGCCCTTGAGGCAGCAGCTCCGGAGTCTTTCTTAGTGTCTTCTTGAGCTTTTTTCTGTGAGAACACAGATTCCCTGAAACATTCTTCTGTGCTGGTTTCAATGCTGCTGGAAGCAGTTCTGCTGGTAACTCATTTTCGTTTACGTCCGATATTATGCGTAACCGTGGCAACGGGAAAGTTGTGAACCCGTTGGAGCAGCTTAACTGAGCTTTCCAAAAAGCCCGAGCAATGCCTGGAATAAGACCTCAAATCAAGGTGAGTTGAAGAGGAGACGTCTGGGATGCAGAGCAGGAACAAAATGGAGGAAAAGGAGGAAGTTTAAACCTTTTATTCTCTTGATCATCAGGGGAAATGTGAGATCTCTGGTGGATAAAATGCTTTAAGACTATCCGGGCAGACAGAGACTGCAGACAGAGCGCTAACAGTAAAGGAGGAGGATCACAGAGCTGGTTAACAACAGATGGTGGAATCCTGGAGCCCAGATGTTGAACTGCTGGCTGTGACTTTCTGTCCATGTTGTCTGCTGAGAGTTCACCTGAGTTACCTGCTGACGCTGTGTGTGACATCATCAGCTGAGTTGTTGCTAAGCTACAAGACCTGGGAGACCTCTGAAGGTTTCTACCACACCTTCCTCTCTGCTACACTTCAACCTTCGACATGTTTGTCTCCTGATTTATATTTTATGTTGTTATCTATCTGTAACAACAGCTGATCTTTAATAATAATGCGATGGTGCTGTTTAGTACCTTTGACCACCACCTTTTCACTGCAGATCCAACAAATGGCCTTCAAGCTATTGAGTTCTCAGTTTGTATTCATCTGACATGCAAAATGTGCTCTCTGTGGCGCCGCAGTATCGGAGTTAGTATCGAGTTAAGCTGTTACTGGCATTAAATCTCCACTTATCTGCCAATGACCAGTTTATCTGTACAGCGCCACTTCAAAATACTTAAAATCACTTTAAACTGAGAAAAAACAACAATATAATCCATTTAATTCATTCCAAATCAGCCATATTCAGTATAGTTGTATTAACAGAGTAGCTTAGTGAAGGAAACAATGCATTACACTGCATGCATGGGTTAGCACCCACCCAGTTAACAGGAAGAAACCTCCATTAGACCGGGGAATGATGGCCATTGGCCTCAACCGTTTGTTTCTGTATTTATCAGAAGCTTTTATCCAAAGCGACTTACAAATGAAGATATAACAGCTTTATAAAAAGCTAACAATAAGCTACATAGAAGGAACCCAGGAGTCGGACTCTGTCAGAGGGGGCAGAGTAGAGATAGGGTGCAGGCATAGAAGGAAGTGCAGAAAGATAAAGAGCAGAGATAGAGGGGGTAGGGAAGTACAAGGTAAGTGCTGGGATAGGAGATGCTCTCTGAAGAGCTGGGTTTTCAGGAGCTTCTTGAAGATAGACAGGGACGCCCCTGTTCTGGTAGCGCTCGGTAGGTCATTCCACCATCGTGGGACGCCACATGAACAGAGTTTGGATTGTCTTAGGCGTGGTGTAGGAGCTGCTAGACGACAATCCTGGGACCAACGGAGGGACCCAGTTGGGACAGAAGCCTTTGCAAGAGCATTCAAGTAGATGGAGCCGTTCCATTAAGCTCTTTGTAGCTAACATCAGGGACTTGAATCTGATGCTAAGGGCAGCCAGAGGAGCTCAATGAACAGAGGGGAGACGTGGGAGTATGGGACAGAGGTGCAAATAAACACAAAAACACTTGGCCAGGACTCCTGCTGTGGGATAGAAGGGAAAAAGATAGAAAAACTAAGTTAATGATGACAGAAATAGCTCTAATGTAAGTCAGCACGGTGTTGGTAAAAGCTTATGGGAGACTCAAACAGAAGTCCTGAGCCACAAAAATCATGAACTGAAAGATTAAATAAAGCAACAGACAAGAAAGGAACTTAGCGATGGAGATGTTAGCTAATTCACAAAGAAGAAAGTACACGGAGGGAGGAGACCAAGGCAACCGAGGACAGCGAGGCGCAATGACAAACTCATTGAAAAGACAACAAATCCAAACATGTTTTTAGGCTCAGCTGCTGTGAACAAAAAGGAAAGGTTCAAGCTCTAATGACCAGAGGCCATAATAGAGGACTGGCCCGTGTGCTGCATCAGGGTTTAATCCATTAAAAGGAAGCCAGTCAACTCAAAGAGCTGCAAAACAAACATTTCTATTAGTTTCATCCAGCTCTCACCCAACAGATGAATGAAGATAATTATCTAAAATAACAGTGATTATTAGGTGTTATGCAATAACTCCCAACAGGTCACTGAGGAGTGGATGTCTACAGATCAGATGAATGACAAACGTTCCTGTCTGCCCACAGTCAGTTTAATGCTCTGTTTGCTTTTATCCAAATTAAGAAAAAGAGCATTTCAGAGGCTCAGGATGCAGGTTTTGAAAGGGATGCATTGACATCACGTCAAAGTTCTTTGCTTTGCAGGATTATTGTGATACTTTTTGCTCTCACTAACACAGATTTGGATGTGTAGTCTGAAACTGGCTTTGCTCACACAAACCTCATTAGAAGGAGAGGAGAATAGGCTTTACAAAGAGGGCAGAATGGGTGGTTTAGGAAGCACATAATGCCGCTTCCCTGAGCTTTTCAGAGGGAAGCGTCTGGACCACACGGGCTGAAATGGATCGAAATGGGGCTGAGGACTCGGCTCAGTTTCCATAGAAGCAGACACCATTGATGTGCTGCAGTAAATCACAAGCACACTAACAGCAGTAAATGCACTGGCCTCACACCTTCAGCGTTTATGAGGAGCAAATCATTTACATCACAGCTCAAACTCACCAGCATCAATAATTCATCAGGAAGCGATCCTGTGATCTGGAGTCGACTTAAAACACCTGAGACCCCAGAATATGATGAGAGAAACAAAGTATTTCACCCTGAGCTCACACAGGACGCCGCATGCACTGCGCTGTCCAACTGAACCACTGTGCACGGCCCTGTGCACGACGCTGTGCACGATAGGAGCCGACCACAGAGGGAACGTCAGCCGGTTCCTTTACAGCTGCAGCGGACTGAAGGCGTCATTCATTAATGTTTTAGGGCACAACAGCAGAATAAACGTTTCTTTCAGAGTTTCTGCTTCTTCTTGTACTTTCAAATCCAAATTCAAAGCCTATTTTTTGTAATAATACGATGCAGCCCACTGAGCCGACTGATGCCTGCTGCACTTTCTGTGACTGATACTCCTTAAACACTGTGTTTTCAGATGTCTGGGAGTTGGAGTTGCCAACCCTCACTAAACATCTGATGTTTTTCCTTTCTTTCGCTGTATTAAAAAGCCTCATCACTTAACTGAATAAAAACAAGATAAACACATAATCGTCCAATTAAAACTGTTCATTTACTGGTTATTACTGCACCAGAAATGCATATTAAGCTTGTATGAAATGCAGATTATGATGAATAAAAGTATTGGACAAATCAAAGATTATGATTAAGTCAACTGAGAAAATCTCCTAGTGACATATTTCTTTTTCATTGCAGACTATATGAAGGAGTATTTGTGCTGTTTTAGTGCTTTTGCTTCTGTGAAGCCTCTGAATGCTTCGTCCACTGCAGAAAAATTAAGACTTGACTTAAAACTGACCTGAGTGGTGCTTCAGAGAAGTTCCACAGAGGCTTTCACACACTCCATGTACAATTTATGAACTCTGCCCTCACCGCTGAAGCAGTTCGGAGCCCTTATAGTTGAAAGGACGGGATGATTTGGGGGTCCTGCTGCTCACATTAACTTTTATGTGACTCCTGTCTTTTGGTTCTCATAATACTATGTAGCAAGCAAAAGTGTTTTGACTGTCTGAACTCGTCTTCCCATAACATTGAATGGCTAGTAATGCCTTTTCCCATAACATTGAATGTCCCTTTTCCCATAACATTGAATGTCCCTTTTCCCATAACATTGAATGTCCCTTTTCCCATAACATTGAATGTCCCTTTTCCCATAACATTGAATGTCCCTTTTCCCATAACATTGAATGGCTAGTAATGCCTTTTCCCACAACATTGAATGTACCTTTTCCCATAACATTGAATGGCTAGTAATGCCTTTTCCCATAACATTGAATGTACCTTTTCCCATAACATTGAATGGCTAGTAATGCCTTTTCCCATAACATTGAATGTTCCTTTTCCCATAACATTGAATGTCCCTTTTCCCATAACATTGAATGTACCTTTTCCCATAACATTGAATGTCCCTTTTCCCATAACATTGAATGTACCTTTTCCCATAACATTGAATGTCCCTTTTCCCATAACATTGAATGTACCTTTTCCCATAACATTGAATGGCTAGTAATGCCTTTTCCCATAACATTGAATGTCCCGTTTCCCATAACATTGAATGTACCTTTTCCCATAACATTGAATGGCTAGTAATGCCTTTTCCCATAACATTGAATGTACCGTTTCCCATAACATTGAATGTCCCGTTTCCCATAACATTGAATGTACCTTTTCCCATAACATTGAATGTCCCTTTTCCCATAACATTGAATGTACCTTTTCCCATAACATTGAATGCCCCTTTTCCCATAACATTGAATGTACCTTTTCCCGTAACATTGAATGTACCTTTTCCCGTAACATTGAATGCCCCTTTTCCCGTAACATTGAATGTCCCTTTTCCCATAACATTGAATGTCCCTTTTCCCATAACATTGAATGTACCTTTTCCCATAACATTGAATGTACCGTTTCCCATAACATTGAATGTCCCTTTTCCCATAACATTGAATGTCCCGTTTCCCATAACATTGAATGCCCCTTTTCCCGTAACATTGAATGTCCCTTTTCCCATAACATTGAATGTCCCGTTTCCCATAACATTGAATGTCCCTTTTCCCATAACATTGAATGTCCCGTTTCCCATAACATTGAATGCCCCTTTTCCCGTAACATTGAATGCCCCTTTTCCCGTAACATTGAATGTCCCTTTTCCCATAACATTGAATGTCCCGTTTCCCATAACATTGAATGTACCGTTTCCCATAACATTGAATGTACCGTTTCCCATAACATTGAATGGCTAGTAATGCCTTTTCCCATAACATTGAATGTCCCGTTTCCCATAACATTGAATGCCCCTTTTCCCGTAACATTGAATGCCCCTTTTCCCGTAACATTGAATGTCCCTTTTCCCATAACATTGAATGTCCCGTTTCCCATAACATTGAATGTACCGTTTCCCATAACATTGAATGTACCGTTTCCCATAACATTGAATGGCTAGTAATGCCTTTTCCCATAACATTGAATGTCCCTTTTCCCATAACATTGAATGTCCCTTTTCCCATAACATTGAATGTCCCGTTTCCCATAACATTGTGTGGCCAGCTACCATAAACAATATAAATAACATTAGCACCATTTTGTTAGCAGACAGCTCTGAGCAGCTTCCTGAATGGTTTTGCCGACTCGTCTCTTTCTTGCAAGAAATAAATGTTTTGTGTTAATCGTTTCCAGCGACTCTGAGCCTAATTTTGAGAGAACTTTTCTCACAGCAAGTCTCACCTTGATCGTACGGATTAATCATTCAGCAGCTTGAACTTTATTTTGCCTGAGGCAGGATGCTCTGACCAGCTCCAGTTTCTCTTTGCCTGCTCAGTTTTATGATGCAAGTGCAACACAACCGCTGCTCAGTCTGACCTGCAAGAAACAAATTCTTCCCATAATCCTCAGGTTAGGAAGCATCAGCTGGCGAACCGGTCGTGTCTTGCCTCCTCCCATCACCCCTCTCTCACCACCACAAGTCAGCCTGCACCGATCTGTAAGCAGGAAAAACGGGTGCATGTGGAGGCAGCCACCTGGTTGACGACCGGACAAAGGCACCACGGTTCGTGGGATTTGTGGACAAGAGGCTACCTAAAAGGAAGTGGTCGACCTGTTTGTGGCACAGTGTGGGATCCATCACCTCATCCCAAACACAAACTAAACAAAAGTGATGATTGTGGGTTTTTGGAGGACCGGGAGTAAGCCAAACGCTGTGTCCATGTTGGGGGAAGAAGGTGGTTAAGGACTAAATATCTGAGGGTTTACCTGGACAGCAGACTGGACCCGAGTCTACAAGAAGCTCGGGTCCTTCAGTGTCTAAACCAAGATGTTGTAAATCTTCCACAAGACTGTGGTGAAGAATACGATCTGAGAGAGACTCAGAGAAACTGAACAAACTTATAAAGGAGGCTGGCTCCATGCTGGGGATGATCTGGAGCCCCTGGAGCTGATTGTAAAGAGAAGAATTGGTGAGAAGTTGGTGAACACAAAGAAAAACACCCACCATCCTCTGCATAATATCAGTGTGATCAGTTCAAGGCTTCTTCAGCTCGGCTGCAACACAGAAAGATACAGGAGGTCCTTCCTGCCAGCAGCAGTAACTGTTCAGAGTAAAAGCTCATGAAGAAGAACACGTCGGGCCCCAACAGGGATTCACAAGTTTGCTTGGCTTCTGCTTCTGGTTTCTGGGATTATAACTTTGATTTAAAGCTCCTGAACAACTTGTACCCACCTGGAACAACAATACCTTCAGACAACAACCGTGAGAAGAGTTAAAACTACTCTCAAGAAGATAGATCTGCAAACTGCTCAACATGCGTTGGAAACTAGATGGTATACCCATCAACATAAGCATGCTTTTTTCTAAAAAGACATTTAAAAAACCATTGCTTTGGCTGCCAGAACTTACCAAACTAACCTTGCATGCAGATGCTGTTCTGTAGCAGCCAATGCTAACGGCTAAACTGCTGCTAGCATTTACGTTTTGGTAGCTTCCTGTCTTCAGACGTAAGCTCGAATAACTTCCAAAACCCCAAGTTGGCATATCATTAACATTAGTTTAACGTTAGAGCTGCACGAGTCGAGCTTCCATTGTGATATATTACAGATATGAGAGTTAGTTTTATGGTAAAATGAGGATGCAAACTCTTAGCCTTGGACATGCATCATTATTTGGCCTCAGTGTGCATTATCATTGATAGCATGTGCTCATGAAGTGCACATTAAAGACCCCTTTTACAAGACTTCTGTGGTAATGTGCATCAGCTGGGAAGCTTCCAGAGGCAGTTTTCAACCAATACATGGAGCCTGTGGTAGCTTCTGTAAATAGCTGTTGGGAAAAGGCTCATTGAAATGAAAGGAGAAGCTCACTGGTCTCACCCAACATGGTGAATGGTGTTAAGAACCATATTAGATGTGTATTTGCATTGCTGCTTGTTGCTGACACTCACCAAGCTGGTAGAGCTAACGGTCAGTGCAAAATGATAAATGATTTGTTGGTGAAGGGTATAATATTTTCAGTTTTTGCCATCGAGATTGAATTATTCACTTGGCAGCGAATCCTTGGGAAGCTGAAATTGAATCAGTGTTGCCCAGGTTTTATCTGCGTGCAGCTTGTGTCGAATGATAGATGCTTCCTGCTGGAATGATGAAGACACAACGGAGCAAAGGGGCTTTAATGCAATTTTGGGTTGAATGGGAGTGTTTTCAAAGAGTTTAAAGGTGGATTCTGTAACTTTGGTTTTGGAAAATTATCACCACAAGAGGCAGAGTTTTACCAAATTGGATGGATGTTTCCATTTATTTTTCTAATTAATTTGTTTATAAGCAAAGGAAAAAGCTTTTTGAGCCCTTCTGTTGCCTGTTGATTCACCACTTGCTCTTTTCCTTTTTAACAGAAAAAAACTACCCAAATGACAAGAAAATTGTCGACTAACAACTGGTAATAAGATGATTATTCACTAGTTTTTGAGCTTGGCCTGAATCCACCCCCGATTTGACATCAAACTGTCAACTGTCCATCAAACACCTTAAATAATACCATGTGAGGTCAGATTAATGAGTTGTCCCTAAGGCAGCTACAGTCATGTAAGTTGTTGATAAGAATAAAACCCTTTAGCTTCATGTTCTCTGCTGTGGCTGCATGTCCAGCTTCCCCCTATCTCCCTGTTGTGAAACCAACAGTATGAAATATGATAATGTGGCTCTTTTCAAAAGTCTTTAACAATGAAAATGTGGGACACCGTCCTTTGGGAGTCTTATGAAACCGATGAAGTATCTCAATTTGCTTGAGATTCTCTGTTCTTCAGCCAATTAAAGCGGCCTCCTGTGGCTTCTGAGGACTCTGCTGAGTCCAGAGTAGACTAACCTTCAAACTGACTGGGTCTGGGCTTTACGTAAGGATTGCTGATGGGGTAAAAGTAGGAGGCACGACTGACAAAAACTGTCCTGGTTGCATTTTCTCCCTCTTTTTTCTTTCTTTCTTTCTCTTTGCTTTATGTGGCGGATGATGAAACCCAACATGGCGTTGATGGGCTCTTTAAGCACTCACACATGACGGCCACTCATATAATTTTGTGATATTTTTAGCATTCCTCCCCTTATTTGGACAGATCTAGCGGAGGATACCCGTAACCGTACACAAGTAGCATCCTTTCCTTCTTTTTGACCAAACTATGTATTTGTAAATGCAGTAAAATCAGTACCTCACATATATAGGTTGATGACAAGATTATCTCTTGGCTAAAGTAATCAATTTCTTTTTTTAAAACTGAAGTTGGACACTTTTTTGTGGACTTGACAGTGCAAGCTGCCATAACCACGGTTTGGCTCTAAAACTGGTCCAAACTGGTATTAAACCAATGTTTCTGGCTTTGGTTGAACCGGTCTGAATCGTAGATTGAATTGTGATAAATTGGGACATTTCCCCAACATCTAATGATTTTATTGGCTGATCTAAAATAATCCAGTCAAGAGGACTTTTACCATAGTTTTAGCATCAGTGTCACATGACAAGAAATAAATCATGGGGATAGAATCACAAGATGGCGAAGGACACCTGCTAATGATATAAATCTGTTGTAATTAAAACATTTTTCTTATTTGTCATCAATTATGACTGTTGAAAATCAAACATTTTTTAATAATATTTGGCTCAAGCCTACAAAGGTATTCCAGGCTAACGAGGAATTGTTGCTAACTGGTAAAATCAAGTATAGAGTCGTCAGTGTGGGGTTTCCCACTCAGTGGTAATACTTGGATGTCCCATATTTAAGCTCACTAGCAAATCAAATACTTTTTTTAATAGATTTAATAGATTTTTTCTTTTTTCCTATGGCTGTTTAGTCCCAAAACATTGAGTTTTCTTTGTATTCTGTATGTGGAAATGCTCATACTTTCACTGTTAAACATTCCCTTCAGTTCTGTTGCTGGTTTTGTTTGATTTGATTTCATCAGTGATCTCCATTCACGATCATTTCTTTTAAATTTCTTCCTGTTCACTGCTTCCCTTTGAGGTTTTAATGATGCCTGGGACAGTTCTTAACCCAGTGGTTGTCATTTCAGCAATCTCCTTATTAGTTTTGTTTGGTTGCAAACAAATAATTGTGCCTCTGGGTTCCAAAGACCAATAATTTGACCCTTCTGACACGGAGCAACATCTTGACCACAAGAAGAGCCGTTGATATGGTTGTTTAAGGAAAGAGGGGCTGCTTGAGGGCTTTTTGGCAGTTAATTAGAAACTGTTCTTTTAGCATTAAAACATTGATGTCTTCCATTATCTTTTTTTATACAGTTTCTTTTCTGTATTGATGAATATGGAGTGAACGATAAAGGGAATCTTGGAATCTCTTATCAGTGGGAACCAACGGTTCTGCCTTCTTAGCTCTGCTATGAAGCCAGTGATAAAACGGAATTACTATTCTGGTGTTTTATGACAGTACAGTAACCACCAATCATGCATTTATAAGGTTATGGTTGGAAAAAAGCATGGGTATTTAGATATTTTCAAGATAATTTGAAATACATTTTGATCATTTGCTCTTTACTTTGTGGCCAAATTAAGAAAATACAACTGTACACGCACTTTTATGACACTTTTTCCATGTTTTATTCCAGTACATTTCCTTTGACACACATGCACTTTCTTCTGTCAGACTGTACTAAAAGGATTTTCTTTAAAAAACATTCATGTTACTAATACCCTGAGAAAAATCCTGTCCAATTAGTGAAGTGTAGTCACTGCTCACCATGTCACAACACAGTCTTATATTTGGTGACAGCAAGAACTTAGCAGCTGGCCTGCCACTGTGTTTATTTATATATTTATTTATTCTTCATCTGTGTCACAGCTGAATTCATACGCTGCTAAAGACAGGAGGTTGAGGTCTGTTAGTAGAAAACCCTTTCAGTAAAAGGGCCATACAGGCCCATGCTGCATTCACTGCACACCGTACTCTATAATTAAAATCGCCATGGCGCTGTGGTGCCTGCAAGAAGAAGAGAAAAAAAAGTAATGGAAATAAATTGAAAGTGGAACACAAACAGAAAAATCAGAATACACTTCTTGGTATTCCAGCTGAGTGGATGACACAATTGCAAAATGAAGTTGTGAGGCAAGAAAAGCCTTCAGAGAGGCATGAAGAAGCTCACACATCAGTGCTTTCAAAAGACCTGTGAAAGGAATTGAGACACATGCTTGTTTGTGCTGCCGCAGTAAAGGGAATGTTAAACATTTATAGCTTCCTGAATAGCTTTCTTCTCTTTATTTTTTGACATTTTCAGGCAGCCGGACCGGAAGCTGCTCGTGCAAACAGCAGGAAAGAAAAAAAATATAATGGAAATGAGATGGAATTAAAACGGTGCACTTTTTCTATGTGAAGCACTGTGTGCTAATAATGTTCAGACTGGCAACACTGGGAGTTCAAGACCTTGTGTTGCCATGTAGTCGGTCTAAATAAGAGATTAGGAAGCTATACATCTGTGATTTCTGTCCACAGCATCAGCAATTCTAACTGCTTCCACTTTCTACTTCATGATTATATGTGGACAAATGGGGCAGGATCACAAAAGAGCTATAGATACGTTTTATCCAGGACAGACATTTTGTTTCGTTCAGTCACTTATAAGTTTATTTATTCTCTACTGTGTTATTAACTCTTTTCTTTTGTTATTTTACTAAGTACAGATGATAAAAAGCATTAAAAAAAGAAGAATTTCCTTTTTTTGTCAGGGAATGTCAGGAATGTCATTAGCTCGCTACCGTTGGTTAGCAAGTGTATTAGCTTGTTTGTCTGTTAGCAATCAAGCTTGTTTGGGGATAATTTTCACAGTTTAATCGACAAATGTACTTTTTTTTTTACTCTCTACTGTGTCAGTAACTTCTTTCTTCTTATTTTACATAATAACACACATAAAAAGCCATAAGAACATAAAAGAATCCCTTTCTTTTGTCAGGATGTGCCAGAAAGCTCATTAGCTTGGCTCGCTACTGTTAGTTAGCAAGCCTGTTAGCTTGATTGTTGTAGGAATATTTTAACAGTTTAATCTACAATGTACTTTATTTATATTTGATCTTTAATGACCATGTACATTTACTCAAGTATACATTCTGAGTGGAGTTACTTCCACTTTAGCACAACTAGCCCTCCACTACATTTCAGAGAGAGATACTGACCTGAGGTCAATAACTACTGTGTTAAAAAAAACTAAAATCATAGCTATTTTAATTTTCCAGGTCTATGAATAATTAGGGTGTGCGTGTTTGTATGTGTTTATATATTTATTGTTCAACCTTTGGTGCAGTTGTGTTACCATTTAAATATATCTAATATATATGGTGTTTTTTCATTAGGTGTAGGCTTTATTGAGATTATCTGTATTTGTGTCGCTAATTGTTTTGCCTATATTTTTCAAATCAAATCAAATCAGTGTTTTCCTGCTTGTTCAGTAGATATTTTCCTCAATACCTCTCACATAGTTTCATTAAAAAGAAAAAGAAAATGAGCAGAAAAAGTATCAGACATGTCATCATAAATCTGATTACAGAAACACTTTTAAGGGAAAAATTCAAACTTTATCGTCTTTATCGTGGTCCTACAAATTTATCTGTCATCTCTATGAAAAAAAGTTAAGAATTCAGACTGTTATCCTTATATTTCTATATCCGTATAACTTTAAAACATCATGTAGGTGTTTTAAATGCGAGGAAATTAGTTTTAATTTGCTTCCTTTCTGTTTTTAACCATCAACCAAATTATGCTCACCGGCTCAGTGAGACACCCACTGGAATTATTGATTTATTATAAGGAAAATACGGGTCAGTGCTAGTCAAACAACGCATTTAATTGCACTCTACTAATTCTGCCAAGACAATACGTTTAAATATCTAATGATAAGAAACCAGCAACGTGTTTATTGTGGCCAAAAACAATCTGGGTTGGGCATCTAAGTATTATTAGTAGTATCTAAGTAGTATTAGCCTTTCAGAAACTGGTATTCACAAACATTTAACTTCTTTTCTCACCATCAAATGTAAAGAATAAAGGTTTTATTTCCATGCGCCTCTCTGTTGGAGTAAATTCAGTTAAAAAAGATCAGTTTAACAAGACAGAGGATGTAAGTACATAAAATATATTTATGTAGTACTTTACACAGAAACAAAAGTCTAACATGTCATAACTCTGTGAAAACCTAATGCAGTAAAACATAGAAGTTAAGGCTAATTAAGGGAAAGATTCAGGAGATACCACTGAAATGAGACATGTTGTTACACTGAAACTGATTCATTTAGGGCTCGTTATTGATTATAAAAATGCTAATATCTTGCAGTATCCAGCTGTTAGCTGTGCACACAGCTGTTCTGCCTTCTCTGCTGGGGAACCAGTGGTTTAGTTCACTTATTATTGTTTAAAGCTGAGTTGCTGGGAGGTTCAATCTATAGTATTGTACTGAAGATATGTCCAGCTGTTACTGTTTGAACCTGTGGTGCTGCTTTGAAAAATGTCCCACCAACTAACCACAGGAGTTCAAGAGTGTTATAACTTCAATTCAGAGCTCGGTAAGCTTAGCAGTCGCTGCTCACACAACCACTGTGTGGAGTCCGTGTTAAAATACTGGCTCCGATGCACTTTTTAATGGGTGTAATGACCACTGTGGCTGCAGCCGTGACTACAGCCACAGTGACAGCTGTGTCATCCCGAGTCTGCAGTCAGAATCACACCGACAGTCTGTTTTTGCAGCAGTGAGTGTGAGAGCTACTGATCCACCTCCTGGTTTTCTCCCTAATTATAATAGTACACTCCTGTTCCTGGCAGACACAGCTGTGGGTGCACTGCCTGAGGACTGAGACAACCAGTGGGGGTCGTCTATATTGCATGACACGATCCATGCCTCTCTCCAAATATCAAAAGAAATGCAGAGGTAACACCAAAAAAAGTCCCCTGATGATTCAGCTCCATGTCCAGGGACAACAGCTGGCTACACATTTTCACTACCTGCAGAAATCTGACGCCGTATGCTAATTAAAAGCAGGTATTAGCTGACGTTGACATGTTTTTTGACCAATATAAAAAGAACTGTTCAGATGTGCAATCCATTTGTTTTCCTGATCTTTTTTTTTCACGAACTCGAGCAGAAGCTGCGATAAAAACCCTGATCAAGAGTCAGGATGCTGTTACTAAAATAATGGGAATAATAAAGCTCCATTGGGTGAGATTTTTGGATTCTTCTGATTTATCCCATCGTCTCCCTCCTTGCAATATGATTTCATAGTGATGTCAAATCTGTGGCGCTCCATGAAACATATTGTAGTAAAAATATCACTAAAAGTACTTGTTTGAATCTATAGTCGAGGAGTGGAAGAGGGACGCAAAGATTAAAAAAATGATTTCGCCGGATATTCATTTTAAAACCTAATTAAGTACAAAATTGTCTCTTTTTATGGAAACAAATTTGATCTCATTAAACTGTTTCAAGTGTTTTGATGCATTTTCCTGATTTCAGTCTTGCTTTTTTCTTAATCTGTTGATGAATTGTATCACAGATGATTTTTGAATTGAAGATCTTTCAACCTGTTGGAGCTGAGGGATTACTTAACTACATTATTAACGAATAAGATATGTTGTAACTTCTTGACAGATGTTTATCAAACACAGCTTTTACTGAAAATAACAGCAAACGCCACATTCCCATCAAGTGTGCCCACTTAGAAGTTCTTATTTTGTGAATTACGGCTCAGTTACATTTCTTTTTGACAAACAGAACAAAGTCATTTTTAGTCATATTTGTTGCACATGTTCTTTATTTAGAATAAGAGCTATTATTATTCATCTCCTGGTAAAGGTGGGCTTTAAGCAGGTGGGACTTTCTGCTACAATGTTACTTATTAGAGAGGGAATACTTTGTGTCTATACATCTGATTGGACAAAAATGTCACGTGGAGTTCCACAGGGTTCGATTCTGGGGCCTCTTTTATTCAACATCCACCCCAGTTATGCAGATGATGTGTAAATCTACATCTCACCCGGGGATTATAATCCTTTATGATATCTCTCTGTCTCTTGAATAAATAAAAACCTGGAGGATCCAGAATTTTTCTTAATTTAAACAAAGACAAAACGGAGGTTAGAAATCTGAGCTCAGCTTCAGTTTGTGATGTTAAAACCTACAAACCAAGTCAAAAACCTGTGAGTCAGCCGACTATCACCTGAAGAATGTTTCAAGGGTTATTGACCACAGAGAATACTTTGTATCTATACATCTGATTGGACAAAAATGTCATGTGGAGTTCCACAGGGTTCGATTCTGGGGCCTCTTTTATTCAACATCCACCCCAGTTATGCAGATAATGTGTAAATCTACATCTCACCCGGGGATTATAATCCTTTATGATATCTCTCTGTCTCTTGAATAAATAAAAACCTGGAGGATCCAGAATTTTTCTTAATTTAAACAAAGATAAAACGGAGGTTAGAAATCTGAGCTCAGCTTCAGTCTGTGATGTTAAAACCTACAAACCAAGTCAAAAACCTGTGAGTCAGCCGACTATCACCTGAAGAATGTTTCAAGGGTTATTGACCACAGAGAATACTTTGTACCTGTAGGTTATCATACATCTGTGTGATGACACATCTGTTATGTGGAGTTCCTCAGGGTTCGATTCTGGAGCCTCTTTTATTCAACGTTTACATGCTCCAACTGGCTCAGACTTTGTAAAATATGCTGCCGCATTGATGCAGACGACACACAAGAGACCAAGAGATTAAAATCCCTGACAAACACTCGTGAAGAGCCTCAAAGTAAAAAATAACTGGATGATCTAGAATTTCCTTCAGTGAAACAAAGATTTTCTTAGGAGTCGGAATGGAATTAAGTCTGAGCTCAGCTTCAGTTTATAATGTTATTATGGACTCAGACCTGAACTTTAACAGCCATATCAGGTCATTTATGAAGTCGGTCGACAGTCACCTGGAGAATATTTCCAGGATTAAAGGACCGATGTGTCAGAGATTTAGAAAAGCTGCTCCATGCAGACCTGATGACTGTAACAGAGACCATCGAACTGAGACCATCCCGAGGTCTCTACACAGAGAGTTGATTTTAAAACCCTGCTGTTGGTTTGTGAAGCTTTAAATGGTTTCATCTCAGGTCTTCTGGTACGTTCTGAACCTCCAGGAACAGGTTTGCAGAGTGAAACCAGTTTATATGGCTCATATATGTGAAATAAACTCCCAGATAACTGCAGCTCTGCCTCAACTCTTCTTTTAAAACAAACTCCTGTTTACCACTGCATTTAATCAGCTGACTTAATTCAACTTGTATTGATTACTTTCACTGCACTGTGCTTGTAAATCTAGTTTTTAATGCTTTTATGTTCGAAGTAAAGCACTTGGCAACGTCGTTTTAAGCTGTGTTTTGTATGAATGGCTGCTTTGGATGCTCATTCAGTGAGTGATATTTAATAAAAACCCTAAAAGCTGTTCATTGATGTTGATTCTTTCTGTTTCATCAGTCCAAAAGCTACACATGCAGCAGCCAGGGGAGTGTGCTGTGCTTCACCATAGATTTTGGATCAGGCTTCACCTGCTCAGAAGGCACTTCAAAGGTAAAGTATGAGAGTTCACCATTCTAGTCCATTTCCTTGCTGCTCTCAACGTAATAGCTCCTCAGAATGCACTTGAGTGTTTTGTTTCCTGTATTGATGTGATATTCACTCCCACACTTTGGCTCCCATTGTGTTTCTAGTCTTTTTTTTTTCCTTTTTCAGTTTGTTTTGGCAGCCTCTCCACATGTTGACTCAGCTCTGCAGTGAATCACTACAAGGCTAGCGCAGAGTCTTAATCTTCTGTTAAAAATCACACACTTCCCCAAGTACTGCGGCACATTAATGTGTCACTTCTTGATCCTGCAGGTCTCTCTGAAGTAAAGTGTGGTATTTAAGTACTGTAGTCAATGTGGAAATCCCCGTGCTGTGTTTTATAATCCCTTCCCTTCCTTGTAGACCGTTCTGTGGCGATATAAGTTCTCTCAGCTTAAAGGCTCCTCTGATGATGGGAAAACCAGGGTAAAACTCCTTTTCAAGAACGCAGAGAGCAATCAAATAGAAATGAAGGTAATTCTGTGGTTTTTATCATCGAAATAAAAGATTTTGTGAACATGTTTCATTTCAAATTAGTCATTTTCCATCTTAAACGTAATATACGGAATATTCTCCTTCGTGTCCGATGTACGGAAATCCATTTGTCTTCAGAAACTTTACTGCATCAATGTGAGAATAATTCATTGTCATTTTCCTCCACTTTTATGGCTTCTGTGCATGGAATGACTGACATAACAACGCAGATTTGGAGGGTGTCTCTGTCGATTCTCACCCAGGTCGTGATTATCTTAAGAGCTTGAATAAGGTTGGCTTGACTTCACCTTTCATCCGAAAAGTCTGTTCAGATCAGAACTGAATAAACCTTTTCTGGTGAGAGCAGCTGCCCTTATTCAAGCTCTGTGTGGTGAAAAGTGCAAAGATGCAGCTAAATAAGGCTTTATGGTTTATTTTGTGTTGACAACACACAACAGAAGTCATCTCAGGGTTAAATTAAACAAGTTAAATTGTATTCTGATTAAATACAGTCCAATTAAATCCAATTAATTCCAGTTTAGTTGACCAGGAAACCAACAGATCGCATCGAATCCAACCACCTTCAGAAGGTGGTGGGTGACAGTAGGAGGAAAAAACTCTCTTTAACACGAAGAGGCATCCCATAATTTAGACACGATCATAAAGTTTTAACTTTAAAACATTGTTAAAGGGTTGAAAGTCAGCTCTTCCAAATCTGAGGCCGTGGTTGTCAATCAGAAAACGGTGAAGAGGAGCTGAGCCGGAAGGAGAAGCTTTCAGGTTCCTGCTCCATCTTTGTTCCAACCCTCACCTGAGCTCACAGATCTGGGTTCTGACCCAAAGAATGAGGTCGTGGATACAAGCGGCTGAAATGAGTTTCCTTCAGAGGGGGGCGGGGCTCAGCCTGAGAGATAGGGGGAGGAGCTCCATCATCTGGGGGGAGGAGCTCCACCATATGGGGAGGAGCTCCACCGTCCGGGGGGGAGGAGCTCGGATTAGAGCCGCTGCTCCTCCACATAGAAAGGAGTCAGCTGAGGTGGTTCCTCTGGTTAGGATGCCTCCTGGGAGGAGGCCCCGGGTCAGAACCAGAACCCACTGGAGGGATTATATATCCCATCTGACCTGGGAACGCCTCAGGATCCAAAGGAGGAGCTGAAGAGGGTCACTGGGGAGATGTCTGGGTTTCCCTGCTGGACCTGTTGGTTCTGAGACCCGACATCGAATAAGTTGGACATTATTAAAAGACTTTTTCTTTCCACCGTCGCCTCGTGCACGCGCAGGACGGGTTAATTGGATTCTGATTGTATTACAATAATTGGCTTGGATTGGTTACTTTGAAGAGGCCTTGAGATGACATTTGTTGTGATTTGGCACTTTATGAATAAAGCTGAATTGAATTGAAAGCAGTGATCGGTTTGACTGCCAGGCTGTTTGCTCCCATGCAAACGTGTGTTAATCAGGAACTTCTCTGAGTTAAATGCAGTGAAATATAGCAAATTTCTCTTAGAATCTAACCAGGTTTAGTTTGGTGTGATGGAGCAGATTCAATTGGGAGAGATGAAACTAAACCAGATTTGTTCTTTAAGTTAAAATAATCGATGCGTTTCTTGTCGTTGTGTTTTTCAGGAACTAGAGTTTGCGAATCTAACAGCCGTCCTGCACTGTATACATTCTTTTATTGCTGCCAAAGTGGCCTCCATGGACCCTCTATTCATGTGCAGTCAAAGCTTCTCTGGAAACTACTCCAAGAGTTAAGAAGAGACGGCGTCACCCCGGATGTACGGGAGGAGAAATCAGCTGTATTTTATGCATCCAGTCCTTGCTATTTTTGTATGAACAACTGAAGAAGAAATATTTGTATAAGACTCCAGGAAGATGATGTATGACTCGGTGATGGTTTTATTTATTTTCACAGTTCTTCCATTGTTTTTCCTTCATTTCATCGACTGATTCTGATTGAAAGGTGAAGCTGTCACATATCTGACGTAATAACACCAAAAACCAACAGCTGCCGGCTTTCATCAGATAATCTATAAAGATTTAAGATAAAAAAAAAAGTCCCAAACCTTCAACAGCTGAGCGTTAAAGAAAAATTTAGCTTTCTGTCCCTTTTTTTTGTGGTTTTCTTGGCTTTTACGATGAAATAACGCAGCATTCCTACAATAATGAAGTCCAATGAGCCTCTAAGGAGCCACAGAATTGGGTCACGATCGCAGCTTTTATACCAGGTCGACCTGACTGGCTTCGATTAAACAGTAAGTTGTTTGTGTTGTTGTGTCCGTAAATTAATAAAGGAAGAGTCTCCCATTTCTGTGGCTAACAAGGACGTTTCACCCTCCTATTATTGCTAAACCGGTTATTATGATCCTAATGCAGTGGAGTTACGTATTTGCTGTATTTCTTAATGAATTATTTGCATTTAACAGCTGTTTAACACGACAACAAGTCTCAGCTCGCTTTAGTTTGTCTTCCTCACAGCTCATCTGCTTATCTTCTGTATCTGCTGCTGAACACAAAATGCAACTTATCCGCCCCACTTTGACTCGGCCGTTCCAGGATAATGACTTTATTCTTCGTTAACCCTTCTTTGGTTGTGCGTTACTGCATTTTATTGTTCATGTTCACGGTCTTTTTCCTTCAGAATTCACCGGTATAATTCAGTAATGTATGTTCAAATCAGTACAGCTGATGGCTGATGTGTTCAGTTTAATAACAGATGGTAAACATTTATTGAGCAACATGAACATGTAGGCAACATATTTGTGTGCATACTCACAGAAAAATGGTAAAAAACCTTTAAAAACACCCTCAGAAATCTGTCCTGAAGGGAGTTTTTAGTTGAGAGACTCTGTTAGAAGCCAAATGACCATCTAAGACTTTACCGATCTTTACAAAAATAACTGTTTACTGCTTTCTACTATGCAGAAGACCACACGGGCCAATAGCCATGCTTTATTTTCGTGTTTCGATAAATTAAAGACACTTTTAAACATTTAGTGTTTTTGTCTGCCAACGGCTTCATAACACGGTGCTACAGCTGATTAAAGTCAGTTCAGAAGCAGTTCATTCTCTCAAAATAGAATTTAATTTACAAGGAAGGGAATGCTTCAGAGTTGTAGCGTTAGCATGTTTGCTTCCTGTTGAACTACTTCTAAGTAGTGACACCTAGTGGTTAGAAGGAGGACTGCAGCCAGTCCTGCATGCCTCGAGCACCTGTAAAAATGACCAATGCAGCGCTTAGCATGCTAATAATGGACCGGTGCCGATTATGTGAGAAAGTGGCAAAAATCGGCCAAATTAATCAGTCGGCTAGTTAATCGGTCAATCGGTCTAATTCAGAATCCATTGTTTGATCAATTATGGCGAGCCTATTTGGTCCAAACCATGATTCTACCACCACCATGTTCCAAAGAAATGACGCTTGTAATTTAATCCAGTTCTCCAGTGGTCTCTTCCAGCACCTCTCCTTCATCCACGTGATCCAAAGCGAACTTCAGACCAGTTCAAACCGGTTTGATGGTGCGTTTCTGAACATTTAGTTGCTTAAAAGTTACTCCGGGTTGTTTTGTGTCTTTACAGTCACGCACTTTGCTAATCGGGTGATCTTTGTTGATCGACCTGCGGATCGGTAATGGTTGTCAGAAATGATTTATGTGGAGAAACGATTGAATTAAAATCCTAAAATGATCACAGATTCAGGGCCATTGTGTGCTGGTTTATCAGTTACCAAGTTGGGCTGCAGCACATGGACATAGAGTGGGTTTAATTCAGTAAATTCGCTGATTTTAAGGTATTATAAGCTGGGAAACGAGCAGTTTGCTTTTGGAATTAATACAGTTGTAATCAAACCAGCAACCAGACTAACCACCGACCTAATGACCTCATTTTAAAGACTAAACCAAGAACTGCACCAGAAAAGAATGACGGTTCATTTGATTTACAGATTTCGACTGACCGGGCGCTTCATACATGAGCCTTTTTTCACTTCCCAGCTGATTTTCAGCATGACTGAAATCAGCCGGCCTTTGATCCGGAGATGAGATGAAAAAAATGACCAATGCAGCGCTTAGCATGCTAATAATCGACCGGTGCCGATTATGTGAGAAAGTGGCAAAAATCGGCCAAATCAATCAGTCGGTTAGTCAATCGGTCTAATTCAGAATCCATTGTTTGATCAATTATGGCGAGCCCATTTGGTCCAAACCATGATTCTACCACCACCATGTTCCAAAGAAATGACGCTTGTAATTTAATCCAGTTCTCCAGTGGTCTCTTCCAGCATCTCTCTCCTTCATCCACGTGATCCAAAGCGAACTTCAGACCAGTTCAAACCGGTTTGATGGTGCGTTTCTGAACATTTAATCGCTTAAAAGTTACTCCGGATTGTTTTGTGTCTTTACAGTCACGCACTTTGCTAATCGGGTGATCTTTGTTGATCGACCTGCGTCGTCAGAAAGTATTTATGTGGAGAAACGATTGAATTAAAATCCTAAAATGATCACAGATTCAGGGCCATTGTGTGCTGGTTTATCAGTTACCAAGTTGAGCTGCAGCACATGGACATAGAGTGGGTTTAATTCAGTAAATTTGCTGATTTTAAGGTATTATAAGCTGGGAAACGAGGCAGTTTGCTTTTGGAATTAATACAGTTGTAATCAAACCAGCAACCAGACTAACCACCGACCTAATGACCTCATTTTAAAGACTAAACCAAGAACTGCACCAGAAAAGAATGACGGTTCATTTGATTTACAGATTTCGACTGACCGGGCGCTTCATACATGAGCCTTTTCTCGCTTCCCGGCTGATTTTCAGCATGACTGAAATCAGCCGGCCTTTGATCCGGAGATGAGATGAAAAGTGGCCGTAAAGAATCAGCAGTGAGACTTTTTTAGCATTTCATTTTTCTTTTTTGCATCGATATGTTGCCTAAAAGCTAATAGGAGTTTCAATCAAACTATCTCTTTGGCATGTGTTCCACAGTGTCTGATAATGCTTTCTGTTTATTCCTTAGAAAAACAAAACTCTTCTTTTATTCTACATCACAAGACTTTTATTTAAGATATTAACCCTCACAGTCCTCCTTCTGCAGGTATTTCTGCAGAAGAAGAAGATTCTTCTGCTTTTCTTTCACACCTCACCCATCACAACATGAGTGTTAGCTAAAGCTGTGTCATTTTGCCACTTTAATTATCTTGCCAGCACATTCAAGACAGCTGGGAAACATTGGGAGTGATGTTTCATGTCCATGAGTCATATGAAACGGACGCCGTAGGCTACGAGTTACATAAAAGGTGATTATAATGACTGATGGAGACGCTGGATGAGTGTCCGGAGGACTCGTTAACCACCTGCGTTCCAGTCAAAGCAGCATCTGTTTTCCTGTTGGTTATTCTGTTTTTTTTATCCGAGATGTTGATTGATTTGTCTTATCGATCGTTTTATTGGACTGTACGATTAATAGCTGCAACTCGACAAAAATAAAACTTTTCTTTTCCGAAGCCTGTGTTGTTTCGCAGCTCCGACTGAGTGTCACTTTATCTAAATATGCGGCTAATTGACCAACATTTCTAATTTCCCATCTTAATCTAAATTTAATTCTGGTTTAGGAGGAGATGATAAGAGGTTTTCCATCTAATTAAACTGCATTCATATGTCATAGAGTCTTGTTACGCTGATTTACAGGATAATTTAGCTGTCGCTTATAGTTTTGATTTAATTGGCAGCATAATTGGATGCAGTGTTGTAATTTATGTTAAATGAGTAAATTAGTGCAGATTTCTACAGAGGACAAAGTTACAGACTGAAGATTGTTTTCATAACTTCAGACTAAGTCATTTTATTTTTGCTTTATGGCCTTTCCTGTGTGGCTGCACCTTCGCTCCACTCCTGCTCATGAGTTTCCTGGATAAGATTTCAAAGCTGAAGGCTTCCATCGTGGAGATCAGGAGGTCGCTTCACCTTCGAAGGCGCGCCCTTGTGGCTGTGTTGATGCAGCTCTCTGAGGGGAGAAGGATGGAAAAAGGATCTCACGCTCCCGTCAGGCGAGGTCGGACGGTCGGAGACTTTTAAGTATTTCAAAGCCTTGTTCGTGTGTGATGGGAAAAGGGATCGTGAGATTGAAAATGGGTGTTGAGCCACAGGGCAAAGCTCTGCATTCACAAGGCTGTTTACATCCCTGAACTCGTCCAATGACTGGGAACAAGGTGGCAAATGCACGTTTCTGACATTAGTTCTCTCTGCAGGAGGGCTAATCTAAAAGTTCAGAAATCCCAGGGAGCGTCTGAGTAGCCTGCTGCTCCTGGTCACTTCCTGTTAGAGGTTCATCAGTCACTTTGAACTGGGAGGAGGCCCCGTGGTCAAAGGATAATTAAAGAAATATCACAGTTTGCATGGAGTGGAGTAGGTGAAGGTGGCGGGGTTCTTTATTACCCCTGCTGTGAACTAAATGATGGATGAATAGATGATGGATGGATGGATGGATGGATGGATGATGGATGAATGACGGATGGATGGATGATTGATGGATGTTGGATGGATGGATGGATGGTGGATGATGGATGAATGACGGATGGATGGATGATGGATGGATGTTGGATGGATGGATGGATGGTGGATGATGGATGGATGATGGATTGATGGATGTTGGATGGATGGATGATGGATGAATGACGGATGGATGGATGATTGATGGATGTTGGATGGATGGTGGATGATGGATGAATGACGGATGGGTGGATGATGGATGGATGTTGGATGGATGGATGGATGGTGGATGATGGATGGATGATGGATGTTGGATGGATGGATGGATGAATGATTGATGGATGTTGGATGGATGGATGATGGATGGATGGATGGATGGATGATGGATGGATGAATGATTGATGGATGGATGGAAGGATGAATGATAGATGGATGGATGACGGATGGATTGATGGATGATGGATGGATGTTGGATGGATGGATGGATGGAAGGATGAATGATAGATGGATGGATGAATGATGGATGGATGATTGATGGATGGATGATGGATGGATGTTGGATGGATTGATGGATGATGGATGGATGATTGTTGGATGGATGATTGTTGGATGGATGATGGATGGATGTTGGATGGATTGATGGATGGATGGAAGGATGAATGATAGATGGATGGATGAATGATGGATGGATGATTGATGGATGATGGATGGATGTTGGATGGATTGATGGATGGATGATTGATGGATGGATGATGGATGGATGTTGGATGGATTGATGGATGATGGATGGATGATTGTTGGATGGATAGATGATGGATGGATAATTGATGGATGGATGATTGATGGATGGATGATGGATGGATGTTGGATGGATTGATGGATGATGGATGGATGATTGTTGGATGGATAGATGATGGATGGATAATTGATGGATGGATGATTGTTGGATGGATGATGGATGACGGATGGATGGATGGATGTTGGATAATTGATGGATGGATGATGGATGGATGGATGGATGGAGCAGCCACATCTGCACAAATGAAGTCTCCACAGAAACCTGATCAAAAAGATCAATAATGAGAGGAACCTGTGGTCGGATGAAGTTAATTTGGGCAGCAGGTTCTTCGGTTTAATTCAGGCTTTTACTGCAGATTACTGCAACGTTTCATTTGGAGAAAGAAAAATGGATTCAGTTCAGTTCCGAGAAACTCTGAAAGCAAATATCTCTTCATCTGAAGGTGAAAAGAGAAAAGCAGCTGCTGCAGGAAAATCTCCAACAACCTCGAGGTTCAGTGCAGGATCTCAAGGTCGGCTCCCCTGAACAGCTCTTAAAAGACAGAGAGAGCGGTGCCCGGCGGCTGTTTTCTGTGGAAATAAACACCCGAAACAAAAGCTGAAAGAACACGACTGTTGCTGAAAACATTCAGAAGAAAAAGACTGTTTTTGAATCGTTGAGAAATAAAAAATCTGAATGAATGAAATCTGTAATTTCTCCTTTAACAGAAAGAAGTCTTCTCTGATCTTCTTCTTTGTGTTTCTGAAACAGAACCAAATGAAGGATCTGAAGCAGCAACACTCAGTTTCCCATCCTTCAGCTTCCTTTAATGACTCTTTTTAATGAGTTTTTCACAGGAATCTGAGTCCATTCCTGCTGAATCCCAGATTCCAGTTGCTCAGCAGTCCCTGGTTGTCTGGTTCTCCTCTTCATGATGCTCCAACATCTGCAGCAGGAGACAGATGTGGACTGCAGGCAGGCAGCCGAGCTCACACACTCTGAGTGTCTGAAGCTGCTGGAAGTCCTGCAGAATGAGGGCTGGCATCGTCCTGCTGAAATAACCACAGAAGTCACCCTGATGGCAGCATCTGTCTCTCCAGAACTCCAACATCCAGCATGCATCAGTGGTACCTTCACCCAGATGAAGCCCTCCATGCCATGGACTCTGCTGCAGCCCCAGACCATCACAGACGCTGGCTTTAAATCTTCCTCTGAGAACAGCTGGATGCTCTTTCTCAGCAGTTTTTCCCAGAAGCAGCTGAAACTCATCTGCCCACAGAACCCGTGTCCACTGTCTTTCTGTCCCTCTGAGATGAGCTGGAGTCCAGAGAACTGGGCCGTGGTTCTGCTCAGAGCTGATATATGGCTTCCTCCTGGTGTGATGCAGCTTCAGCTCACATTTCTGGATGCAGCCGTGGACTGTGTTGAGTGGAAATGCTTTTCCCAGCTCCTCCTGAGCCCATGTGGCTGTATGGATCATGGTGGCCTGACGGTTTCTCCTGCAGTGCTGCCTGAGGGCTCCGAGCTCATCCAACAGGGCTTTCTGTCCTTGGCCTTTTCCACACTGAGATTTCCCCTGAATCTGTTCACAATATCCTGCTCTGAATATGTCTTCCCAGCCTTTCTGGATATTAGATTTATCAAGTTCAGATGACTTAAAGCTTTTGGTGCATTTATGGCTCAAACATTCGAGAGCTGACCAATCAGTCTCTGCAAGTCAAGGTCACATGACAGGAAGTGTTTTAATCACACCTAAACATACTGAACATTTATAATCGGCCACTTCCATGCAAACAAAGGGGAGATTGTTGCTTATTCTCCCTGAATCTGTTCCCAATATTCTGCTCTGTAGATGCTGAAAGACCAAAGTTCTTTCCAGTCTGACTCTGAGAAACATTTCCTGAACTTATTGATGATTCTCTGATGGAGTTTGGCACAAAGTTGGAGAGACTGAACCTTTGGTGGAAGCTGCTTTTATACCCAATCCTGACGCCCTCACCTGTCAGCAGGTAACCTGCTGGTTGGAGAATCCTCCAGAAGCTGTTTCTGTCTTTCTTTATGTCCGTCTGAACTGTTACTGAGTAAGTTTCTGGCATCAGATTTTACATTTGAACACAGCGAAGTCGGTCAGTGAAGAAACTGAAACTCTCTTCTTCAACATGGGCGCCATAACACTGCCGTGTTGCATCATGGGGCGTTGAATTAAGATCAGGTCATCTGTCAGCAGCTTATCTCCCCACAGGAAATGCTGCCAAGAGCATTAAGTCAGAGGAGTTCCTCTGAATCAGTCTGAAATACACAAACAAAAGCAGAATCTGTTGCTTTGGATGTCGTGTTTCCTTCAGTCGTCTGGCGAAGCGTTTGGGCTTAAACTGTTGTGCTGTGGAGGATAAACCAGGCGCCGTGACAACAGGAGAGGATCTGCAGCCACACACAGCATCACGAGGTTGCATCAGCACCATGTCGAGCATGAATTTCAAGCACTCTCCTTAAGTATCAGCGGGCCGTGACTCTCACAGTCGGCTCCACTGCCGGGCTGGAAACCTTCAGCAGGCTGATCCGAGGTGTTTCCAGGGTAACGTGACCTTTATCTCAGTTAGGATGCAGACACCGGTCCCTGGACCCGTGGAAGCAACTGTGGACTCCGTCTTATATTCATTTCTCCTCAAAGTAAAGCAGGGAAAAGAGCAGCAGCAAAAGTAGCTGCTGACACAGGAGAGGAATCATCACCTTCAGGAACCTTTTAACCACAAGATTATCATTTAAATGTTAAAGATAACCGGGAACGTCGAGGCCGTTTGGATCCAGTTCAGCTTTTCTAGTTGTAAAAGTTCTGATCTGTAACCTGGAACCAGGCCCCTGAGTTAAAGGGTCACATCCCCTTAAATTCACCTGTTTGTTTGCTGTTAAAAAGATGGAAATACAGTGGAGTCTGTTTATTTTTGACCAGCGCTTCCAGATAAGTGAAAGTTTCTGTGCAGATTTGCCCATTCTGACATAAAGCAGCGAGATAGTGGCGCTCTTCTGATGCTGCAAGCCAAAAACACGGTTTTCCATGAACGCCACAGTGGGAAAAAGGGGTTTTAGAGCCCAAAACTGTGTTTGCAGGTGGACGATGGGAAAAATCTGCATTTATTCAGGATCAAAGCCTGTCAAAGACGAAGATTCGGCTTTTTAATCGTCTTTATTAAACACTTTATGGACAAATCGATGGGTTTTTCTTGTATGATTTAACCTCTGAGGCTTCAAGACCTGTCAAATGTCCAAGAGGTTGGAACACTGGAAGGTAAGAAGGCAAAATCAGTCGCCTGAAGTGAAGAGAAACGGAGTTAATCTGGTGTGACCTGGTTTACTTAACCTCCATGCTCTGTGTTGGTATATAAAGACCAGTTTTACAGCTCCAACAGCATCTCTGCTGGTCCGTGTGACTCCTGCTGCCCGTAAAGGATGAATCATTTCCATTTATTTCTTCTTGTGACTTTGGCTGGTATTGGTCCCCCGACTGGAGCAGCTTTCCAATGTAAGTACAAAGAAATGCATCCGAAATGTTTGGTCTGTTTAAAGAAGAAGCTGAAGTATGGATTGAAAGGATGAGAAACACAGCTTCCAGTTTCCCTGTGCACTGGGAAATCTTTTAAAACAAGTAAACTTCACTTTGTCTGATCACCAGTGAAGATTCCTCTGCTTTAAACGTGCTTTTAAATGCGTAAATTTAACAGTTTGAGTCAGAAAATGTCCGAACTTCAAGCTGAAACAGCCTCTTGGTGTCAGACTTGTTTCTTCGGTGAGTTTTGAGGTCGGTCCAAAGACCCGAATATTCCCCCCAACGCGCTTCACACGAACTCCTGCAACGTTTTAACCAAGTTTTGGGCTGTTTTTACTCCTGAAAAGTCCTCCGAGGCTGATTCTTCCAGGTTTTAGGAACTGGAGTTTTGAGCTTTCTTGATTAATTTGTTTTTCTGACAAAATCGAAGCTCGTTGAACGAATCTTTGGTCACTTTTTATGCCGACTCTGTTACTTCTGCCACGTTTCCTGCAGCAGCTGAAGGTTGTTTTACTTCCATCTGAGCTCGTGTGCTGCTTACTTCCTTCTTCTCTCATGAAATGAATCGTTTAAAATGCGTTAAAAGCTCCTCTGGACACACAAACCTGTGGCTGCAGCACATCTGCTTCACTGAACAAGTCTCTCCTGACTTGAGATCTGCTGAGTGTGGATGAGAAGATTTAAAGAGATTTACAGACTGGAGGAGGAAGATATTAAAGAAGGAGACGCTGAAATGTGGAATTACTTGGCCGATGTAACCTGGCTGCAGCCTGGTCTCAGGAAAAGGTGCATTTACTGCTTTGCTGTTGTTGCTTTTCATGCTACGTATCCAGAGGAAATGACTTCCTGCCCTGCATTTCTGCCCCAACCCTAAATATTTGATGGTCTTTCTTTGTTACTGTTGTTATTTTTTCTAAATACCAGAAATTTTGTTTTATTTTCACGTTTCCATCAAGCAGATTTCAGAGAACTTGATAATAATTAATGAAATCTGACTCCAAAACGTTAGCTCAGTACTGCTAATGGACATGAAAATGGGAAAAAGGTGCAGAGGTTTATTGAGGCGTGTTAAAACATGGATCTAAATCCAGAATCTGAGGCAGAAACAGAGTTTTTTCTCAGTTCTCAGCAGCTTTAAAGTGAATATCTGGTCTGAGCTCCTTTATTCTCCAACACAGCCTGAACCCTCTGAGACAAGCTTTCTGTCATTTCTTTAAGGAGTCTTCAGGAATAGTTCTCCAGGCTTCTTGAAGGACATCCCAAAGCTCTTCTTTGGATGTGGGCTGCCTTTTGTTCCGTTCTCTGTCAGATGATCCCACACTGCTTCAATAATGTTGAGGTCCGGGCTCTGGGGAGGATTCATCCCTCCATAAGACCTGTTGCCACTGATTTTCAGTCCACTTCTTGTGTCATTTGGCACAGCTCAGCCTTTTCTCCCTGTTTCCCTTCCTTAAGAACGGCTTCTTGACAGCCACCCTTCCATGGAGACCATTTCTGATGAGGCTTGGGCCAACAGTAGATGGATCAGCTGAAGGTCCAGATGCATCTCTCAGGTCCTGTCAGGTCACAGCTGGATTTTTTCCTCTTTCTTAAGGACATCACTTTCAGATCCTGTTCATCTGCTGTAGATAGTTTTTTAGGCCTGACACTTCTTCTTTTGTCCTCCACTTGTCCAGTTTCCTCAAATGTTTTAAGGACACACTGCACACCATGCTGAGATATGCCAAGTTTTCAGCTAATAGCTCTTTGGGAATCACCTTGTTGCTGCAGAAATCCTATTTTCTGTCTGTCAAACTTTGTTTTCTTTGCTGTTTTTCATAGATGCAGCTAAAGAAATGGGAACAAATGATGTGTCTTTGTAACAAAGTGCCTAAAGATCCAGTTTAAAATGGCTTCTTTGCTAAGTTGTCTGTTCTGTGTCGACACAACACTGGTTCATCCCTTGAGTTAGGAGCCTTTTTTCTGCCTGAATGCTTCACAGGTCGGAGTTCAGTGGCTTAACAAAGAAAAAACATGTTCCTCTGAAAATCCTCAGCTACAAGGACTGAAAATGAGTGAAAAAGCAGAAAATAATCCAAAGAAAAACTCTGAAAGACTTCAGAAAGCTGGAGAACTGTTGCTCAAGACCCCTCTAAAAGATTAAAGAAGGTCCGGCTGCCTGGAAAGAAAAACAACTTTTTCACACGACTGTAAGTCCGAACATCCTCATTCAAGGCAAACATCTCACTCAGATGAAACTACCAGTACCTGTAGGAGTTATTTATGAGATTGTTGGATTATTACTAATGTATGAGTTGTATTTGAAGCTCCTCCTCAATATCACCAGAGAGACTGAGAGTTTTTTTTATTTGTTTATGCTGAAAAATAAGAGAAAAACACTGAGAAGCTTCCAAAAAACATACCACGGGTTGTTTGTTCCAGCATTAGAAATTATATTACCTTTTTCAGAAATATGCAACCTCTTGTGGACCCTGTAAATTAGTGCATATGAAGCTGTTCATGCATCACTAAGGCAATCTCAGAAATTGCTTGTTGTTACGTGACACTAACGCTGCATTTGAGCCCAAACCGTGATTATTTCCTAATACTAATCAGGTGCAGTCGTGTGAAAAACAAACATCAGCTTTTATTTATTCCCGTCTGGGGAAATTCACAAGACAGCAACAGTCAGAGGAGGATGAATGCAGCGATCCAAGCGAGCTCCTCTTTCCCTTTACAGTACGGTCCCCGGTCAAAACCATCTCAGACCTTTAAATAAAGTGAATAAAACAGCGTTTTTCTTTGACAAAACACAAAGTCTACTTATTTTTTTATTACCCCAGTTCCACAAAAATGGGGACACACTGTAAAAAGTCAATAAAAACAGAAGGAAATGATTTGAAAGTTTCATAAACATAGAAAACATGTCAGATGATGAATAAAATGAGCTCATATTTGATCTGATGGCAGAAAGACGTCTCAGAAAAGTTGGGACAGGAGCAATAAAAGGCTGGAAAAGTAGGTGCTGCTGAAAAGAAACAGCTGGAGGAAGATGTTGAAACTAATCAGGTTAATTAGCAACATGATTGGGTATAAAAGAGCACCTGAGAGAGGCAGAGTCTCATCTACAGAACCTAAAATCATCCAAAGAGGATCTGGAGACATCTCTGTGACCTTCAGGCCTGGATGTCTGTGACCTTCAGGCCCTCAGGCAGCTCTGCATTAAAAACAGACCTGATTCTGTCCTGGAAATCCCTGCCTGGGCTCAGGAACACTTCCAGGAATCATGGTCTGTGAGCACAGCTCAGCGTAACATCCACAGATGCAGGTTAAAGCTCCATCAGGCAGAGAAGAAGCCACATGTGGACATGATCCAGGAACTCTGCCGTGTTCTCTGGACCGAAGCTGGTTTAAGATGGACTGAAGCAAAGAGGAAACTGTTCTGTGGTCAGATGGATCAGAACCTGAGGCTGCGTCCTCCAGACTAAAGAGGAGAGGGAGCATCCAGCTGGTTATCAGCTCTCAGTTCAAAGCCTGCATCTCTGATGGTGTGAGGGGGCATTAGTGCCTGTGGAACTGGAAACCTGCACATCTGGAAAGGCTCCATCAAAGCTGAAAGGTATGAACAGGTTTTAGAGCAACATCTGCAGCTTCTTCAGGGAAGGCCTGAAATATTTCAGCAGGACAAAGTTAAACCACATCCTGCATCTACTCCAGCAGCACGGCTTCGTAGAAGAAGAGTCCGGGAATTGTTTTCTATGAGCTGTGGGACACTTGTTTTTATATAGAAATACTGCAAATTTACTTTAAACCACTGGGTATGACCGATATCTCACCCTGAGAACATCATGTAAAATGTAATTCTAACTGCCTCTCATGCTGTAATGTATTTTCCAGCCTCATATCTCAGAGAATTGCTCATCTCCTCTCACCAAGAAAGCCTCCACATTGTAGCCGACGCCGTACATCGCTCTGGACAAAGGTAATTCACTCCCAGACACAGCGAAAGCAAACAATTTCACAATTTACTGGGCGACAAAAGGAGCCAAAACGTTCCTTTTTATGGATTTCTGAGCGCAGACGGAGATCGACCTCGTATTCTGAGCATGAGTTTACGTTTCGTTTGCAAGCTGAGCCGCAGACCGAGGAGATTACCCGAGCTGGAGAGGTTTTTCACACCGCTCTGCAGGTCCTGAAGAGTAAAATAAAACACAAGTACAACAGAAATGTCACAGCATCCGGTAGGTTGGCTTTCTTTCTTTAAAGATGAGGTCAAACGGGTCCCATTTCACTGGACTTATGGATGAATGTTGGTCAAACACATCTATTCACTGAATAGTGTTCAAACTGTCTTTACTAGAGCTGCTGTCATGGGAAGACGTGGAGCTGCTTTCAGAGCTTTCTCAGTGTCCCACTGGACCACATGCACACATCTGTGAGCACCTTCATCACAGCAGATACCGCACCATATCAGGAGGCTGCAACAACCGGTAGGTGAATGGCTTTTTTTAGTCAGAAAACGGGAAGAAAAAGGTAAAATCACGACTCTTTTAAGGCTAAAAATACCTGATCTGCACATCTGGAAGAGAAGTGTGAGCCCCATCTGACTCGGTGTCGTCCAAAAGCTTTGATTGGTTCAGTTCAAAGAGAAGAAACTAATATTTAGATTTATATATTGATCAAAACATGGTGATTCGGTCATGGACAAACGCACCTTTCACAAAACCACAACTGCATTGATATTAAGATATAAATCAAACTGATACTGTATAAGGTTAATAAAGAGGCTTCAAAGCTGTAATTAAACTGAATAAAAATCATCTGATAATTCAGTTAATGTGCTCATCCTGCTATAAAAGTGTCTCTTTTCTATTCTAACCCCTTAAAATCCAAAACATGGTCCAAAAGAAGCTGAAAATAGGACTCGACAGCCAACAAAAACCTTTATTTGTCAACTTTTGCATGAAATAGAAACATAAAATAAGAATTAATTCAGAGGTTTAACCTTCAGCTTTTATTGTAAATTGTGAAAATTGGAAATAACGACAAACCTGATGTGATGTGAGGACGTTTAAAGGTAAAAAATGTTAAAAAAGGAGCCATATTCTCCTCCAGATTGGATATTAAGAAATCCATCTCATGTCTTGTTTGAGCTTTATCATCATTTTTCAGATGAAATTCAAACTATTTGATGGGCTCAAACATAATTTGCACACAAATGTCAGATATCTATAAATGAAAAGCTTCGCTGAATTGGGCGCTGCTTTTACAGACCTCATCACAGCTTGTGTTTTAATCAGTTTGGTGATAAATGTGTGCAGTACTTCTGTAACTCCTGATGTCACCTCAGTCCACATCAGCTGAGGAAGACGGCGAGAAGCTAGAAAAAGTAGAGCTGGAGACCCGGCTGCAGGTCCTGAGACAATAAATATGAAATATTTACACAAAAACAGCTCTATAATGGGATTTAGTGAGTTTTTTCTTACAATCACAGGGACTTTTTATTGAGATTCTGCTCGAATGGATCGATTTTAACTGAAGTCCCCTTGTGGGATACAAGTGGGTGTTTCTGATTATCTTGTTGCTGTCCTGCTGTAAAAACCTGCATCCTGGATGCTTTTTTAACACAAGAGCAGCCAAACGCCTGCCTGCAGCTTAGGAAAGGCCTGAAGACGCCACAGATACCGATGTGAGGGGATCTGTGGGGAGCAAAGATCTGCAAAGATCCACAGGACCCAAAGGATCAATGACTAATGTCCCAGTTTCAGACCCTCCAGGATGTTTTTCTTCATTTCCTGACAGGTTTTAGCTTTTTTTCGGCGGCACAAAGCGGACCGACTCCTTATTAGGCGTGTGGTCATTATGTTGACTGCTGATTGGTCATTTCAGTGCTGCAGGATCGGTGCTGACAAAACGTTTATTTTACCACCACCGGGATCGTCATGACAACATGACAACTGATGTACTGCTCAAAGAGTCCAGTTATCATGTAAATGCTGTAAATCTGGAGAGTTTGTGTGGAAGACGACTCCAGTTCAGTTCAATAATACTTTATTAATCCCAGAAGGGAAATTATTATTATTATTATTATTAAAACATCAGCTGTTGTTACAGATAGATAATAAAATAAGATATAAATCAGTTAACAAACATGTAGAAAGTTGAAGTTTGGCAGAGAGGAAGGTAGAAACCTTCAGAGGTCTCCATCAGTGGGTTGGGCTGTTGTTTCTGTAGCTTAGCAACAACTCAGCTGATGATGTCACACACAGCGTCAGCAGGTAACTCTCAGCAGACAACATGGACAGAAACTCACAGCCAGCAGTTCAACATCTGGGCTGCAGAGACGCTCCAGGATTCCACCATCTGTTGTTAACCAGCTCTGTGATCCTCCTCCTTTACTGTTAGCGCTCTGTCTGCAGTCTCTGTCTGCCCGGATAGTCTTAAAGCTGAGCAGAGAGCTGTTAGAGTTGTTCCTGCAGCCAGGTCCAGGATTCCACCATCTGTTGTTAACCAGCTCTGTGATCCTCCTCCTTTACTGTTAGCGCTCTGTCTGCAGTCTCTGTCTGCCCGGATAGTCTTAAAGCTGAGCAGAGAGCTGTTAGAGCTGTTCCTGCAGCCAGGTCTCTGCCTGATATTCCTGCTGTGTCCTCATCAGGGCATTTTATCCACCAGAGATCTCACATTTCCCCTGATGATCAGGGGAAGAAATGCTTTAAACTTCCTCCTCCTTTTTTTTTAAGCCATTTTGTCATGACTCTGCATCCTGGACGTCTCCTCTTGAACTCATCTTGAATTTGGGATCTTATGATGCGTAACCATGGTGATTACAGATGTAAACAACTATCAGAAGAGAAATCAGCTCAGAAATCTGTATTTTCACAGAAAAAAGCTCAGAAGAAGATCTAAAGAAAGACACAACATGTCCAGAGCTGCTATTCTGGAATAAGAGCTGAAAACAAAGAAAAATTAACATAAAAGTGACTTATGGCCTCTGGCTTCCTCCCACTGTCCAAAAACATGCATTCGAATAGAGCTGTACCTTATCAATACTGATTATTTTATGAATGAATGCATTATAGAGTTTGAGTTGACCGACATGGAGCTCTGTTTGAGTCCAAGTTTATTCATTAATATTAAAGGTTTTATCCCTCTGATTGTTTCTTTGATTAATTTATTGGTTTGCAAAACTAATAAGAAGAAAGAAAGAAGCGCAAACAACAATTCAACCCCCCAAAATTGAGACAATTACAAAGAAGAAGCAGTGAATTCAGACATGTGGGAGGCAGGAACTATGAAATATTTGTCAGCCGTCAGATGTGAGCTCATGTGTGCAGCAGCAGCTTCTGACAAGGGAAGCAGAAAGTGGGGAACACAGAGGTTTTGTATCTCGTTCTGCTGCACTGATTGCAATTTTTTCCTTTATAAACTGCCAGTTGTGAGTCAGACAATGTGATCGGATTCCAGAGGTAAATCTGTGGTGGTGTGGATTAAGAGCACACAGTGTAAAGTCTCTGTTTATGTGGAATTAATGGAGAATAGACATGTTGAGCATTCGGGCTCCTCAGTCTGCCCTCCTACCTTTTGGCTGGTGAGACAGTCAGTGGGGGTCTGCACATGTTCTGTACTTAACTAGTTCCTTTTTTCTTTAATTTTATTATTACTAATTATCATATGTTCCTGTTTTTGTCTCTTGTACGTTCAGTTAATCTGTAACTTTGTGTTCTGCTGCTGCCTAAAACAGGTCTCTCTTGCAAATGAGACCCTGGGTCTCAATGAGATTTTACCTGAATAAATAAAGGTTAATAAAAAAGGTTTTTTACTCTTTAACCCAAAGAAGGCAGACTTTGCTTTTTGCACTGCAGTATTTTCAGACACACTTCCTGATTCCTTTTTTTTTTGTCAGGCAACATCCTCGCTGGGGAGCAGCCAACACCGCCTTGGTCAGATGGCTTCCAGCTGAATATGAAGATGGGGAGGGAGAACCCAAGGGCTGGAAGCGAGAACGGCTCCATAATGGATTCCTTCTTCCTCCGGTAATCTACAGAACGCCTGTCCGACGGGCACAAAAGTCCCGGCTGGAGAAATTACAGCAGGAGTACATTCTGCTTCTTTCTCGAACCTGTTTGGAAGCAGATAAAGTCCACAGTGATTCAGGGAGAGGCAGCGTGAGATGTTACAGATTACAGCTGCATTTGAATATTGCTGCCTGTGCTTTAACATTCTCTCACGGTCTCCAGTCACGCGGACAAACATTATTTATTTCAAACAGCAGCAGATGAAACTGTTCTGCTGATTCTCGCCTGGATTCTTCTGTCCTAATTTATGCGCTCATTACCCAGTGAGGTCCATAAGTGGAAGAACTCGTTAAATATGCATCGGTTGTCTCCAGCCTGAAGTTTACCTCCACACATGAGAGCTATAATGTAGTGTTTTAGATAATCAGTCATCTCTGATCCTCTCTGTCCTCACTGCTGAGTAAATAAGATCCTGGACACTTAATGTGCCGCAGAAATAACAACAAACACTTTGTTTAGCTTCTTCTATTTCTAACATGAGCTGAAGAATTAAAGAATTACTCAGAAAATGTCTTTCTTTCAGCTGTAAAAGTCACCCAAAATAAACTCTGTCAACAGCCTCGAAGGGTCAGCAGGGAAATAATCCGGAGCTCCTGCAAATGGAGAGACGACGCCTACTCCCAGCTGCTGGTGGAGTGGGGCCAGTACATCGATCACGACATCACCTTCACTCCTCAGAGCACCGGCCGAGCTGCTTTTTGGACAAACACGGACTGTCACACCACCTGTGAAAACGTGCATCCGTGCTTTCCCATCGAGGTAACCTGGTTGGTCTCATTTTTAGCTGTTTTGTTAGAGATTAAGAGGATTAAAACCACTCATATCTGTTTTATGAGGGGTTTTCAGTTCTAAATACTGCTGATCGATGAAGCTCCAGGCATTTCAAACCCTGGAAAAGGGCGCCGTATACCTCAGGTTTGGGCTTTTTGCTGTCGCCTTTCCAATGGACTGACAAATAAAGGCCACAAGTGACCAAAAACCCTGAATCCACAGTTTTATTTGGTAGAGTAAAAGAATAAATGAATAACAATTTTATCCTAACAGATGAACCTTTTGGCTTGTAAACTGTACTTGTCAATGTTCTTTTTTTCCTGGTCAAGTAGAGGAAAAGAAAAGAAAAAGGAACAACTTCGTCACCATTTATTTTACAGTCTGAATATGCAGAAGAGTCGTGATAAAAGAGAATTCTTGCTTAGCTTAAAGGAGGAAATAATGGGACAAGATGCAAACAAAGTGCAAACAAAATTGGTATCAATCCCCCAAAAGCTTCTAAATGTGTTTGATTTAAGGAGGGAATCGAACCCTCGGCCAAGTAGCTTCGCTCAGGAAACCAACAGATTGCATCTAAACTTCTCTCTGATCCGATCCCCCGTCCTGAGCTGCAAAAAACTCCCTTTTAACAGGAAGAAACCTCCATCAGAACCAGAACCAGGAAGGGTCCATCTGCCTGGACCAGCTGGGGCTGAGAGGACAGGAAAGAGGGGACAACAAGCAGCGTAACACCAGGCCAGAGATACCTGCTGAGAGGACAGGAAAGAGGGGACAACAAGCAGCGTAACACCAGGCCAGAGATACCTGCTGAGAGGACAGGAAAGAGGGGACAACAAGCAGCGTAACACCAGGCCAGAGATACCTGCTGAGAGAGAGAAACACAAGTTAATGACAGCAATGATGTCATATGTACATGGAGGGAGGAGAGGTGCATCATGGGAGCTCCCCCAGCAGGCTGGGCCTATAGCAGCAGAACTATGGGATGTTTCAGGCTCACCTGAGCTATAAGCTTTATCAGAAAGGAAAGTTTCAGCCTGATCTTAAAGGTTTTCAGGTGGAAAAACACCATAACGCCATTCAAAGGATACCCGTTGGAACAGGGAAACACAAGTTAAATGTTGTCTGCTCAATTAAAGGTGAACAAGCGGATACCTTGAAGAGATGTAAAGTAATCTTCTTTCATTGTCACTGTCCTCTTCACAGACTGAGGATTCGCTCTGCATGCCTTTCCATCGCTCCACACCAGACTGCCATATTAGTTTTGGGTCCAGTCTCCAACAAGCTGTGCAGAGACAGCAGCTGAACGCCATCAGCTCTTACATCGACGCTTCGCTGGTGTATGGCCACACTCCACAGCTGCAGAGCTTCCTCCGCGACCTCTCCGGCCTCAATGGAAAGCTTGCTGTCAACGATCAATTCAAAGATCCAAAGAGAAGGGCGTATCTTCCTTTCGTGGCCAAAAAGCCGTCGTTGTGCCGCACGGATCCACAGGGCGAAAGAGTGGAGTGCTTCAGTGCTGGAGACAGTCGGGTCAACGAGGGCCTGCCCCTGATAGCTTTGCATACGCTTTGGCTCCGTGAGCACAACCGAATTGCAGAAACACTGAAGCACATCAACGGTCACTGGAGCCCTGAGACGATATACCAAGAAACCCGCAAGATTATTGGTGCCCTGCATCAGGTAAGTGACCTGAGGCCTATGCATGAAATGATGCTCATTCATGCATTAACCCACAAACAACCCACATGTAAAAGAGAAAAAGCTGTGGTTTAGAGCTTCTACTTCACTGACACCAGCTGTTCAGACAAGGGACAAAAATAGGTGACCCTGAATGCATCTCCAGTTTGGTTCATGACTGTTGATGAGAAAGCATTGTCTACTAGCATCTGCTGCTAACTTACAGCTAATTGCTAACTTACAGCTAACTGCTAACTTACAGCTAACTTACAGCTAACTTACAGCTGACTGCTAACTTACAGCTAACTTACAGCTAACTGCTAACTTACAGCTAACTTACAGCTAACTTACAGCTAACTTACAGCTAACTGCTAACTTATAGCTAACTGCTAACTTACAGCTGACTGCTAATTTACAGCTAACTGCTAACTTACAGCTAAATGCTAACTTACAGCTAACTTACAGCTAACAGCTAACTGCTAACTTACAGCTAACTGCTAACTTACAGCTAACTGCTAACTTACAGCTGACTGCTAACTTACAGCTAACTTACAGCTGACTGCTAACTTACAGCTAACTTACAGCTAACTGCTAACTTACAGCTAACTGCTAACTCACAGCTAACTGCTAACTTACAGCAAACTGCTAAACTGTTCCCTCTGGGATCAATACAGTAACTATCTGTATTTATATATAGAGCTGAGTGTTTCTGGTGTGACTGCAGGAACAGCTTCATTCTGTCTGTGTTACTGCATTAAATCACTCAGCAGGTGTCCAGGTGTTGATGACAGCTAACGTAGGTAAACGCACCTTAACTCTCCACAGTGTGTCCTCAGCCAACGTATAAACACAAGAATGGTGATTTAGCCCATTTACTAATGTTTATTAATGTCAAACAGAGGAAAGACTAGAGGCACCGTGCCTAAACCAACAGGTAGTTTGACCAAAGTCTGTCTCATACACCTCAATTAGACCTAAAAAATGGTCAAATTGTTAATCGGAGCGTAATATGTCACCTTTAAGTTATTTTAGATGAAGAGTAGCAACAGTTTAACCAATGTTAAACAAGCTCTTTCAGGATAGTGAGATACTTTTTAACATTAATCTCTAATTTTATCACATCTGTCACTGACTGAATCCCTCCATTTGTATCAATGAGAGACGGTGGCTTGTATAAATGCTGACAAATGATGAGAAATTTAAGTCAAGGCCAAAGCCATTAGAATCATGAAATCAGTTATTTTGTACCGAACAATCTGGATGTGCCATTCAAATGAACTATTACTGCTGAATGCTCTTGGTTAACATGAAAGGCACTTCTGTATGATGGGAAAAAGCCAAAGTGATGTGCTTTAAGGGCTCTGTTGAGGGAAACCAATGATGCCTGAGGGGAAACAAACTAATCTAGCATTTATGAGTGCGGTGGTTTAAATAGACATCTAGAGAACGACTATGACATTAACTGGTGTGCAGGAAGGTGACAGTTTAAAACCAGACAGGAGATTATTTCTATTGTGAGCTGAGTCGTGACTCTGGGTCACTGCAGGGCTGTGACTGGAGTTGTTTTGGTACAGTAATACTAGCAGGATAGAAAAACAACAGTTTGATCAAAAGAGAGGTCCATTCTAGTCTTAGAAATCCTAGGAACTGCACCTGCAGAGCAGTATTTTAAGAAAACGAGCACTTGAGGGTTATATGAATTGATGACATCTTTCAGATAAGCTGGAGCTTGGCCATTAGGGGCTTTGTCAGCAATAAGAGGGATGATTGAATTCTGATATAAATTTTGGAGTCAATGGGGCTTACATTGGTGGTAGCAGTCAGTACTCTGGCTGCAGCGTTTTGTGGACATTAATTGGACAAACAGCTGAAATGGCCTTACAGTCGAGTCTGAATGGGATGAACGCAGTTTTTCCAACACTGATTTGGAAAATAAAGCTCCTGATTATGGCTATATTCCTTAGATTGGAAGAAAGAGACTTTAGGAACCTGGTTAAAGTGGAAAATCTAGACAAATCCAGGTCAAAAGTAAGGTTCCTCACAGTAGAACTGGAAGCAGTGGCGATACCATTCAGGGAAACTGTTTTTAGGGCCAAAGGACCTCAGTTTTGTCTAAATTCAAAAGTTGAAACTCACAGGTTATCTACTGAAGGCGTTTGTTACCAAGACAAGTCTATAACTCGTTTCCTCCGGTTTTCAGCATATGAATGGAAATGTATGTTGTGTTTCCCAACATTACAATACAGGTCCCGGATCAGAACCCTGTGGGACCCCATAACTAACTACATACATAAATAAACTAGAATCTCTGATAAATGACTTAAAACAGTCCAAAGAGGTACAGTAGATCCTGATGGTATATTCAAGCCTTTGTTGTAAAATACTGTAATAAGTAAGTAAGTCAAATGCAGCACTGAGGACCTTTACATAACCGTTCAATTTGATCTACAACTTGGTTGTTTGAGCCAAGTATATCAACTCAGAATAACATCTTTTTCTCACTTATAAAGTCTAACTGCATGAACTTCCATTTACGTTTTCATTTTCATATCGTATGCTTCTCAACAGCCATTTATCGTGGAATTATAGAAGGTTAGATTTAAGATTTTCTTCTTTTTTTTAATCCATTAATGCTACCGATCTAAATCCAGGATGTTTAAAGTCATGGAACAAACATGATGTCGCCATGAGAACAGCAATGAAACCAAAAACACGAACAGATTCAAGAAAACAGAATCAACTAAATGAAGGACAAGACTGTTTGCCTCCCAGAAACAAAACCTATGGATTGTTTTGCTCATGCAGGCTGTAACGATTAATTTTTAATCGCATTTTTTTGCACAGTTAACTCACGATTAATCGCTATTTAAAAAAAATATACATATAAAAATATATAGTTAGAATCAAATAAACAAAGAAAAAATGTCTATCTTTTATTTATTTTTTCAAATTAAAAGCGCATTGTTGACCCGCTTGACATGTCTATTTAAAAAACACATAATATGCCACAACAATGTGGTCTTAAAACTGAAAAGGTAGTGGACAACAAACAAAACAGGGCCTAACGACTGTTAAATTGAAAAACTGCAGTCATTAGACACATCAGATTCTGAACTCTGAACTCTTACTAACTTTTCTCCTATTTTTTAAGCTGGTTGCTAAGGCCGTGTTTAACTGCGATCAAAAAATTTAATCTCTTTAATTAATCGCATTACTGAGTACTTGTTAGTCCCTGTTGAAGGAATTTGAAGGTCAAAAAGACAATAGTGGAACAATTCAAAGGTGCTGGAGTAACTGTCAGCAAAGAAAAGCTGAAGGGTTAAAAACAACAAAAGGATTTCAAGCAGATAAAAAGTGAAAGGTCTTGACATTTCTAAAATGTGACATTTCTAAAACTAAAAGTAGTGAAAGTTTACAATTACAAGTTGCTGAAGTCCTGGTTGAAGCAGTTTGAAGGTGAAAATAAAATAGTGGAAGAATTTAAACCTGTTGGCAAAAACTGCAGAAGTCTTAGTTGAAGAAGTTGAAAGGTTAAAAACAACAGAAAGATTTAAAGGATTTAAAATTTTCGTGGAAAAATGTGCAGTTAGTTATGTTAAATAATGCTAAAAATGTGAAATGTTAGTAGAAAGTCATTTGCTGCAGTTTCAAAAGGCCTGAAATGTATTTTTGAAAGGACCTGAAGTTGTATGAAGGCAGAAACGTACATGAAAGAGAAGAAAAATGCTAAACAAAAAGTGAATAAATTCAAAAAGAAGAGAAACACTATAGAAAAATTGTGAACATTTAGTAGAAATTAATTTGCTGAAGCTTCAAAAGGCCTGAAATGCATTATAATGTAACTGAAGACAACAAACAGAACAGGGCCTAATGACAGTTAAACTGCAGTCATTAGACACATCCGATTCTGAACTCTGAACTCTTACTGACTTTTCTCCTATTTATTAAGCTAGTTGCTAAGATGGTGTTTAACTGCGATCAAAAAATTTAATCTCTTGATTAATCGCATTGCGATTAACGCATTAACTATGACAGCCCGAGTTATAAGTGAAAGAACTGGTTTGCACCTGAGCATAAAACTGAAAGTGCTGAAGAGGACTTTGTGGGTTGTTAAAGGAAAGTTTTGAGAATGCTGCCAAATGGGTCGTTTTTAAGGGTATGAACCAAAGACCTTTTTTCATCCTTTTAATTGGAAGACTTGCTGCTTATAATCAATAATCGGGAAACAAAGAATAAAACACTGGAGCATTTCAAAGAGCACAAAATATATAATTATACAATAAAAATGACTTTCTTACATGTATATTAAAACGTAAAGATACCGTAACAAGCTGTAAACACGACTGTTGTACATTATTGGGTTTATGTCTGTTGACAAATCAAACTTAAATTAAATGCAAATTGACAATTTGAATTCATTCACAGAAAAATTGATGAGATGGAGTCAATAACTGAATATGAGCCGACTGATTCAAGGCTTTCAGGGCGCTCTGCAAGGAAAACCCTGAAATGTTAATCAGCTCTGTTTTCATAGCTGTCAAGACTCATCTTTGAAGCTTGGTTCAGCACTGAGTTATGAGACTGCAGCAGTGTGACGCTCCAACAACCAGCTCTGTGATTGGTTGATGGTTCTTCTGAAGCTCCACATCAGATCTGAAGCATTTCCTCTTTAATGTTTCAGCATTGTTCACTCCAAATGACCTAAATTAAACACAGTAGCAACAAAGGATGAATAAATCATTGTACAAGAAGCTCATGAAAAATTTCATTCTGCATTAACTAAGACAAAGCTGCCGCTCTGAGTTACGCGTGAACAGAGCACCGGGCGCTATGACGACTCAAAGGTCAAGAATGAACCAAGACTCGTGTAATTTAAGACATGTTGTCTTTATGGACAGATCAGGAGTTGTTTTAACAGTATGTAAAAGAACGATGACTCAAGCTTAGTAAGTTTTGTAAAGATAAATAATAAAAAGTGTCATTAAATGAGGAACTTTCACACAAAGGGGAGCTAAATAGATACGAGTTTTTCATGGCAACACCATAATAAATCCTCCTATTACCAGGATAAAGGGATTTATTAATAAAATGAAAAGTCTGTGCTGATTTGATTGATTCAGAACTCGTCAGACCCTGATGGTTCGATGTCTGTAAGAAGCAACCAGCTGTGAAACCCACAGCTTCACTGTCACTGCAAACTCTGATCTGGAAAAGATCACCTCAGTGGGGATGCTGCTGATGTTCAAACTGACTATAAGTGATATTTTCCTATCAACCACAGTTCATGTGATGAATTAAAAGAAGGCTGCGAAGTGTTTCTTAAGGCTGGTGCTATAGGCTATGTTGCTAATGGTTGTGATTCAGTAAAAGAAGTAGCTTCTCAACCCAAACCTTGAGGAGGAAAAACAACAGCTGAAGTAGACAACAGGAAAATGGAGAGAGCAAATCTGCAGGAATTATTTTAATCTCTGGAAAACTGAGAAGTAATTTTTTTGTGAGTAATTTTGTTTTATTTGTTATTGTTTGGCGGCTCAGACGAGACACAGCTGCAGGTTGTCTGAGTTACAGAACGGAACCGTTCAACTAGAAAGCTTCAGCTAACAAAGTAATGTGGGAACAATAATGTTCATCTTTCAGAAAGGAACAGCAGTAACTCCTTAGAAGTTGGTGCACGTCATCTTCATTAGCTAAGCTGTTAGCGTTAGCTGCTGCTAAAGGAAGAAATAAATCAGTAAATAAACCATGAGGAGTTATTTCTCAGATGCTTCCATTTCCCTGCTCTGAAGTTCAGGCTCTGAGAGTTGGAACTGATCCTCTTTGTGGCTCAGTTCCTTCAGTCCAGCGTTGAACTGGACCAAGTTGTTAAAACAGTGGGATGAAAAGTGTTTGCTGCACATTCACAGTCTTTAGCTAACTCTGCTGGAACATTAGCCTCAGATATAGTTTATCCACTGGGCTCTTATATCCTCTGAGGCTGCTGCTGGATGGAAGATGCATGCTCCTCAGTGCAGCTGACAGCAGAACATTTCCACCAGAAGCTGGCTTCATCCGTCCAGCAGGGTGGATGTGAGTGGGCGGGGCTTAGCAGAGGAGGCGGAGCCAACTTAAGGAGTGACGTAGTTTAGAAATGAAAATCAGAACTGCTTGTTAAATGAGGAACTTTCACACAAAGGGGAGCTAAATAGAGTTTTTCATGGCAACGCCATAATAAATCCTCCTATTACCAGGATAAAGGGATTTATTAATAAAATGTCACGTTGAACTTCCTTATGAAAATGCACCAAGTCTTGTGGACAGATGATTTAATGTGGAAGCTGCTGAAAATAAAGCCTGAGTAGTTTTACCTGCCTGGTCTGACTGCAGACTGAGCTGCCGCTTGTAGTTTTCAAACAAGACAAAAATAACACAAATCTTTGTGCTGACCCTGAAATATGCACGCAGTGTTATTCAGAAAGATGTTTTCATGTTAGGTAACCCCCTTTTTTCCTAATTAGCAGCCTAGAGTTAAATATCATACAGTGAGGATAAAAGGAATTTAAACAGAGCTGCTGGACGGGCTCATAATCGGGCCATATTCAGTCATAAAGGCTACAAAAACACAAGCTAAGTTGCTTGTAGATGCTACAATTTACTCAAAAGCACGTGCATTTATTCAAGAATAAATTAGTTTTCCATTACAAGCAGAATTAAGGAGCTTATCAAGCACCCAATGTCTCTCCATGCTGACAAAAACCAATCCGTGTTGGTTGTTTCCAGTTGCAGGTGCACATCTGGCAGCCACTTCACGGCTCCAGCTTCAAAACGCTTTCATCCGTCATTGTTTAATTTACATCACCTTTGACCTGGAAGGGCGCTTTTCTGGAGCCTAATTACGGGTGTAGCTTTCATTTTAATGTCAAGAATTACTGAGTGAAAACAGAATTCCACAAAACGCTGAGCGTGTGAGAGCTTGTTGTCTTTAGAACAGCTGCTGGACGAGTTTAGTTTGGTGGGGGGGGTGTTGAGATGCAACCATATGGAACAAAAACTACAGCAGTGAGCTGGCAGCTGCTAAAATCTGCATTTTTACTCACTGGGATAAGATAGCTGGATGATGTTTAACTTTAGAGACATTTCAGTGCTCACATCGAATATATTAAACAGCAGAAAAACTATATTTTATCTGTATTAAACTATAAATGAGTATTCTGAGTTGTTTAAACACTGCAGGACACCTTATTCACGGCTGATAAACGTTTATAATTAGTCATATTAGTCTTTATTCAGTTTAGGCAAACCGCCTCCCGGATGTTTATGGTGCATAAGGACCAGGGGAGATTCAGTCATTTTGAGCGATTATCCATCCAAAACTCCAAGATATTACCTTTAAAGCCTGTTATTTGCAGGCTAAAACTAACATGTGGTTTTATTATGACTCATATTCCAGCAGCAGTGCACAGTTATTGATGCTGTTTGTCCAGACTGAAGTGAAGAGCTAGTATCATTACGTTGTGTTCGTATTACAGCATCATATCTGGAGAATATAAGGAAAAGCTTTGGCCAAACTTGGTTTGATTAGAGCGTCTCGGCTCACTGCTGAACAGCTGCAGCTTCAGTCCAGAAACAATCATCAAGCAGATTAAGATCACTGAGAAAAGGAATAATTGGAGTTTGCTTGAATCTCCAAAAGCCCTGAAGTTGCTGGAAAAGACTTGGATACTCTCTGGTTTTTACCAACTTGTTTCGCATGTGAAACAATAAGAAATCTGCATTCCTATCTGTTCATAAATGTATCCTGTATGTGTTTATTCTGGGTCCTTGAAAGGGAAGTTTGGGAGTCATTTTAAATGTTATTCTCCGACCGTCTCACTTCCAAATGGAGAGTTTTTCACCAATTAAATGTGATGCAGCAGTCAGTATGTGATGAAATGGGTTTCTCTGGGTATTCTGTGAGCTGCAGAACAAGAAGAAACAACAAGAATTGTGTCTGTGAACACAAAGTGATGAAATTTACAGTTGGATTGGGTTGGAAAGTGTCTCGTTTGTGCTAAAACCTTCATAATAAAGAACAGAGTAGCTGTAAATTTGTTTTTACGTTGGTGGAGCTTCCACTGGTGGTAGAATAACCTTCTCACCTAGCAAAAAACCTGCTTTTATCACTCTTTTGTTGGAATAAAACCTCTTCAGCTCGTTCGCTTTCCACCTGCTGGAATCCAGAGGTGAGAACACTTGGTCGTCTTCAGCCTGGGTTTCACCTCTTGGCTGTAAATGGGTTGGTGGATCCCACTGGTGCAGGTTGTCTGAGGCTTATTAAACCTGAGGACGGACACCTGCAGCTCTTCATCAATCAGTTCATCTTATGAAGTTAGATGTTGGTCTTTGCTGCCGCTTTTGCTTCAAGAAGTTGAACAAAACTTCACACAAGAGGCAGCTGCATGTATGAGAGCTCAGTTCTGTATCTTAAACCAAAAGCGATCCATTTGAGCGACGTATTGAGATTCAGGTGTTGAACTGAGGCCTTTATAAATAGTGATGAGGACAGATGAAATCCGCTGCAGTGAACCATGAGGGAACAAAAGTCCAATAATACCAACAGACTCATCTCTGCAGGATCTCTGCAGGGACCCCAAGAAGCTGACTCTAAACTCATTTACAAGAATATAATCATTTCCACCATTTGTTTTGAAGTTAATGTACATTTGGACCCTGCAAAGTGATGCTCCCTGTCCATCTTTGACCTCCAGATCATAACCCTGAGAGATTACGTTCCAAAGATAATTGGCCCGGAGTGGTTTGAACGTTACATTGGACCCTACAGGGGATACGATCCAGCTGTGGACGCCTCAGCTTCCAATGTGTTTGCCACAGCTGCCTTCAGGTTCGGCCACGGCACCATCTCCCCAATCCTCAGCAGGCTGAACGAGAGCTTCCAGGAGCACGAGCGCTTCCCCCACCTGAGACTTCACACGTCTTTCTTCAGTCCTTGGAGGATAGTCAAAGAAGGTCAGTGCATTTTTTCTTTGAAAGCTGTCTTGTAGAACTAATAAAATATCCTGCAAACGCATCATAAAAACACAGCAGGGAGGGGAATCTGCTCTATATGGGTCAGCTACGGGGTCCATAATCTGTCTTGTTGTAAGAACTGGTTGCATGTGATGCACATGAGCAGGACTGCTGACATATTTTTATCTGCAGCGTGTGAAATCCGGCCCCAAAATGTCATGAATCATACATGACCCACTCACAGGAGACTCATTAGAAAAGGTGTAATAACACATCTTAAAGGCTGCAGTTACCTTTTCCTTTCATCATTAACTATTTATTATTTACACATGTAGCCATAATATCTGTCATACACGGAGGATACATTTTTAAAAGACTGTCTGGAGTGGACAAATTAAAGGAAAACTCCAGGATTTGTCATCCTGGTCAAACCGTTTATTCACTGCGATGATGTTCTGCAGAACCTGCTTCATACGGGTTGAAATATTCCAGTAAAAGAGCCCATAAAGTGTTCGTTTTCAGGCTTCAGGGGCCACAACTTAAACGGTTAATAAATCAGTTAAAGAAGTCTGCAGCAGTACAGTCATATGTCTCGTATTAATATTAGCTTTTGGATCTATGAAGTCTGAAGAAGAAAGAAATACTGCAGTGTGTAAATAAATATGTACACACACTCACCGGCCACTTTATTAGGAACACCTGTTCAATTACACAAACAGCGAATCAGCCACAGTCAATGCATTTAGGCATGGAGAGGTGGGAGTTCAAACCGAGCATCAGAACAGGGAAGAACGGGGATTTAAGGGACCTTGAACGTGGCGTGGTTGTTGCTGCCAGACGGGCTGGTCTGAGTATGTCAGAAACAGCTGATCTGCTGGGATTTTCACCCACAACCACCTCTCGGTTTACAGAGAATGGTCCGAAAAAGAGAGAATATCCAAAGGAGAATGGGCCGACTGGTTCCAGATGACAGGAAGGCAACAGGAACTCAAATAAGCGCTTGTTCCAACCAAAGAATGCAGATCTCTGAAGGCACAACACGTGGAACTCTGCAGAAGATGGGCTGCAGCAGCAGGAGACCACACCGGGAGCCGCTCCTGTCAGCTAACAGCAGGAAACTGAGGCTAAAGTTCACACAGGATCACCAGAACTGGACAAGAAGGTTGGAAAAACCCTGCCTGCTCTGACGAGTCTCAACTTCAGTCGAATTAGTGACGGAACGGACAAATTACATTTCCACAACTTCCGCTGATGGGTTAAAGTTAGCTGAAATTTAACCTTTTAACGCAGAATTAGCTTTTTCGTTAGCTGACCAGACGTCGCCGTTTTCGGTGACCTGTCCCCGGTCAAAGCTGTCCTCGAAAATGTCCCCGATTTAGACACTGAATGGGGGGGGAGGGGTAACACCAGTTATTACGGTAGCCTTTGAACGCATCACGAGAGAAGACGTACAGACGCAGCAGCGTCAACAACAACAATCTGGAGTCGGCAAAAAGGAAAGAAAAGGAGACCAACGGCCGCGATAAATGGTATGTTGTGTCTTAACTTATTTATTTTGTGTGAACTGGCAGGTTTTTTTGTTTGTTTTTTCACTTCCTACTTTGAAAATGTCCTTATTAGGCAAGATTAACGTTCTATAAATATGTCAATTTAACGCGTTAGCGGATATATGTCGATATATACGTGAAAATATACATATTTACAATGCTTACGAAGCTTAAAGTCATCATCTCCGTACAGAAATGGGACATTTGAATGAAGGGACCCAAACTGAGCAGGTTCTGTTCCCTCTGAACATTGATTAAGCTGATCTCCAGTAACACAGCTGCGTTACTTTTACAGAACCATGTATTGTCACGATAAACAGGACATTAATTCTGTTTGTTTGAATGAAATAAGGAGCAGAGAGTTCCACACCAGCCTGTTTTCTATCTGCATCAAACAAACAGTTTCATCCAGAAAAACAGTCAAACTGCAGCCCAAACAGAGAGTCCAGGGAATAAAAACCTGCATTATGATATTGTGTCTGTGTCCAGGTGGGATTGAACCAACAATGAGGGGCGTTATTGGGACCGCAGCGCCGGCCGTCACTGCGAACACGCTTCTGGTAGAGGAGATAACTGAGCGACTGGTGGTCCTCGATACGCAGCAGCACCTGGACCTGGCCTCCCTGAACCTGCAGAGAGGACGTGACCACGGGCTTCCAGGTAAGGTTACGAGTTACGAGTTGAGCCTTGTTAAATCACTGTGACAATCAAAGGTTTTAAGGATGAAAACCAGTTACTTAGTTTATATTTGTTCTTTGTCTTTCACTTTAAAACATGTGGCTTTAAAGGTCCTGAATACAGCAGCTTGGTGGCAAAAGACTGCAGCTGAAGTAACTCTGAGCTGCTTTCACACATGATCAATTGGTCAAATCTTTATTACAGACTCCAAGAAAAAGACATTAAATCACATACAGACACAGAAAAATGTACAAAGCTGAACAAATGGTGGGACCAGTGTCACATGGTACTGATCTGTACGTTAGATAGTCCCAAAATGATTCTGAGACACTGAGGTGACAAATAAATGTATGAATTGAATTTCTAAAAATAGTCTTAAAAGTGTTTATTCCTGCAGCAACAAAGATCTAACATGAACTGCACCACCTCGATAATAATGTACCTAACTGGAGTTGTGTGTCACAGACTATTCGTGCCCAAAGTAGGAGCTGAGTCCATGTTCTTGGTACAAAGTGGAGCTGGTTCACTCCACCAGGGCTGCCCCTCGTCACAGATCCTGTTCTGCAGGTGGAGTCGGGGGGAGGAGGGCGTCTGGTTTGGGAACCTCAGGGTTACAGCTCTGCTGTTTGCAGATGATGTGGTTCTGTTGGCTTCTTAACCTTCAGCGGCTCTGGGATGAGCCTCTGCCTCAGCTGGAGGAGTTTCAGCATCTCTGGACCTGGTTCTCAGTGATGGTGAGTTGGATCAGAGATGGACAGACGGATCGGGGCTTCGTCAGCAGTAATGAGGGCGCTGCTCCGGTCCGTTTGGTGAAGCTGAGCCGGAAGGAGAAGCTTTCAGGTTCCTGCTCCATCTTTGTTCCAACCCTCACCTGTGCTCACAGATCTGGGTTCTGACCCAAAGAAGGAGGTCGTGGATACAAGCGGCTGAAATGAGTTTCCTTCAGAGGGAGGCGGGGCTAAGCCTTAGAGAAAGGGGGAGGAGCTCCACCGTCGGGGGGAGGAGCTCCACCATCAAGAGGGAGGAGCTCCACCATCCGGGGGGAGGAGCTCCACCATCCATGGGAGGAGCTCCATCATCCGGGGGGAGGAGCTCCACCATCCGGGGGGAGGAGCTCCACCATCTGGGGGGAGGAGCTCGGAGTAGAGCCGCTGCTCCTCCACATAGAAAGGAGTCAGCTGAGGTGGTTCCTCTGGTTAGGATGCCTCCTGGGAGGAGGCCCCGGGTCAGAACCAGAACTCACTGGAGGGATTATATATCCCATCTGACCTGGGAACGCCTCAGGATCCAAAGGAGGAGCTGGAGAGGGATGTCTGGGTTTCCCTGCTGGACCTGTTGGCCCCACAACTCGGTTAAGAGGAAGATGATGGATTTAAATCTGATCTGTAACCGGAAAGTTTCCTTTAATGAATCATTTCATTATCAGTAGAACAGGAACTCTTAACGAATCATTCTCCCCAAAACTGGAGATGAAGTGAAAAAGCTTCAACGAATAACGTCTTCCAGCACAAGCAGCTGTGATGTCGAACCTTTCCCTTCAGTCCAGAAAAGGTCAAACTGAGGACTCATCGGCCATGTTTGGATCTAACTGTGCGACTGCGGCGTTCGGGAAACTAAAAACTTTGAAACAGAAAACACACAAAGGTGCAAACTTTAAACCGAATTATTTAAAAAACAAACAACTCAGAGGTTATAACTGTGACTTATTCTGATGAGCTTCCTCTTTTCTTTGAAATGACTGTTTTTCCTGACACCAGCAGCTGATAAGAAGGCATATCAACGTAAACAGCTGTGCATTATTCATCCAAGCCCTTACCGTCTGTTCCTGGCAGTGATCTTCTGAACGGTTTCAGTCCTTAAGTTATGACTCTAATTAATGCGGATAAAAGCTGCATCACTGTAGGTGCTCGATAAAGACAGAATAGGCTCTTTGTTTGTTATGACATCTACGGAGACGCACTTTGTGCTTCTTGTTTCTTTTGGCTTATTAAAACAAATTATGATAATGTTTGCTGCTCATTTGCAGTCATTGACAGGTTCACACACCTCTCCAACACATTGTTTTCCTTTTTATTTCTCACGGATAAACTTGGATGAACTCACGGAGTCTAAATGCTTTTTATCACAACAAAGGACAGGTGTTCCCGGACAATGAAGCTGTTCACTCTGAATTCCATTTATTCATTAGAAGTATTCAATAAGAATAAAGTGAGAAGGACGGGGCTAAATATTTGTGATGAAAATGTTAACAGCCATTTAAAGGTGCCATATTTTGTCCTTTTTAACAATTTAACAGTTTTCTGAGGTTTTATTAAGAAGTATGAGACAGACTTTGGTCAAAATGCCTGTTGGTTTAAGCACAGTGGCTCTCTGTCTGAGCCCTGTTTTAACACTTTTGGTGAGGTCAGCAGCTACAAAACCTGGACACCTGCTGAGTGATTTAATGCAGTAACACAGACAGAATGAACCTCCAGTCACACCAGAAACACTCCAACTATACATATAGATACAGATAGTTACTGTATTGATCCCAGAGGGAAACAGGTTAGCAGTTAGCTGTAAGTTAGCAGTTAGCTGTAAGTTAGCAGTTAGCTGTGAGTTAGCAGTTAGCTGTAAGTTAGCAGTTAGCTGTGAGTTAGCAGCAGATGCTAACAAACAATGCTTTCTCATCAACAGTAATGGACCAAGCCGGAGATGTGCACAGCGTAACTCGTAGTAATGCATGTGAACCGTTAATTACTGCGTTTAAACATTTTGGATATATTAACCTCATTAAACAATTGTACCTGGAGACCTCCATCTTTATCAGAAACATGCTGATAATGTAACGCTAACACAGCGAGAGTGAGGAGAGGACCGGTGTTGTGTTGGAAACACACCTTAAACACAGCTGCAGGTTGTCTGAGTTACAGAACGGAACCGTTCAGCTAGAAAGCTTCAGCTAACAAAGTAATGTGGGAACAATAATGTTCATCTTTCAGAAAGGAGCAGCAGTAACTCCTTAGAAGTTGGTGTACGTCATCTTCATTAGCTAAGCTGTTAGCGTTAGCTGCTGCTGAAGGAAGAAATAAATCAGTAAATAAACCATGAGGAGTTATTTCTCAGATGCTTCCATTTCCCTGCTCTGAAGTTCAGGCTCTGAGAGTTGGAACTGATCCTCTTTGTGGCTCAGTTCCTTCAGTCCAGCGTTGAACTGGACCAAGTTGTTAAAACAGTGGGATGAAAAGTGTTTGCTGCACATTCACAGTCTTTAGCTAACTCTGCTGGAACATTAGCCTCAGATATAGTTTATCCACTGGGCTCTTATATCCTCTGAGGCTGCTGCTGGATGGAAGATGCATGCTCCTCAGTGCAGCTGACAGCAGAACATTTCCACCAGAAGCTGGCTTCATCCGTCCAGCAGGGTGGATGTGAGTGGGCGGGGCTTAGCAGAGGAGGCGGGGCCAATTTGAGGAGTGACGTACTTTAGAAATAAAAATCAGAACTGCTCGTTAAATGAGGAACTTTCAAACGAACTGAACTAAAGATACCAGGGTTGTGTTTTTTGGGAGTTTTACACCTGCTTATATATGATATAAGCTCCCAGGAACAGGAAGAAGGGACTTTTACTGAATATGTCACCTGTAAAGACATTCATAAAGTCATCCTACTATCACCTTGAAACACAGCAAGTATTAAAGGATTTCTGTCTTGGCAAGTTGCAGCTGTTTTTATAGCTCTTGGAAAAAATCGCCCAGAAATCTGTAACTCATCCAGAGAGCTGCTGTCAGAGTTTCCACTTAAATCACAACACAGGCCTCCTGTGTGTCACAAAGCACCAAAGAGTCTCACATTTACTTGAATGTTATGGAGCATTCAGAGCTTTGGGTAATCTGAGTTCAACACTAAGCAGGTGACTCCAAACAACAAGCTTCCTGACACCCCGAGGTGTTAAAATCAGAGCTTCAAACATTCACATTTGCATAATTTTTCAAAGAGACTTCTTTTGAATATAACACCCTTTTATTTGCTCGTATTATCACCTTTTTTGTATTGTTTTTAATCTTTTTCTATCACTCTGACACAGTTTGAGCCCCCTTGTTTCTGAGTGGTGCTGGGATGAATAAACTATTCCAGTTCTCTCCCACAGCGAAGCCTGTAACTGCTTGTGTTTTACACTTCTTCATGAGAGGGAAAAGTTTTTCCAGGCTGCAGGGGGGGAAATGTGTGACACCCGATGTGACCTGAAGACTACTCATGTCCACATAAAAGATCTAATCGTGCTGACCTTGGAAGAAGCTTACAGGCTTCTGTAGCCCATCTCTGTTTGAAGCCTGATGCTGGTAATAACACCTGAATCTGTGGGTCAGGTGAACCTTGTGAGGGGTTTAAGTCTGAGACTCGTTTGCAGTGTTTATTGGAGAAAAATGATGCCATTAATGGGTTTTTTAGTATCAGATTTCTGAGGTGAATACATTCATATCATATGTGTGGTGTTTGGATCCTTCAGCTCTGAGGGTAGAAAATTGTAGGAATTACGGATGAAAACAGGTAAACATGGTTCAGTGGATAGAGACTAAAACTATCACAAGACTATTATTAGTCTGAACAAGTCATTCCTCACTTTAGGAGAAATCTGATCATCCTGTAGGGAACGGAGAGAAGAAAAGATGCTAATTGCTATTCCACTTTCTGTCTTTCGGTTTATTTACATAATACCAACAAATGTCATCTCACAGCACCTCAAAGAGTCCAATTCATTGTTATACAATCTAACAAATTCATTCAATTCCAAATCAGTAGGAAACCAAACTTCTCTCTGATCCAATCCCCCGTCCTGAGCTGCACGAGGCGACTGTGGAGAGGAAAAACTCCCTTTTAACAGGAAGAAACCTCCATCAGAACCAGAACCAGGAAGGAACCATCTGCCTGGACCAGCTGGGGCTGAGAGGACAGGAAAGAGGGGACAACAAGCAGCGTAACACCAGGCCAGAGATACCTGCTGAGAGAGAGAAACACAAGTTAATGACAGCGATGATGTCATATGTACATGGAGGGAGGAGAGGTGCATCATGGGAGCTCCCCCAGCAGGCTGGGCCTATAGCAGCAGAACTATGGGATGTTTCAGGCTCACCTGAGCCATCCCTAACTATCAGCTTTATCAGAAAGGAAAGTTTCAGCCTGATCTTAAAGGTAGAGAGGGTGTCTGCTTCCTGAAGCCAAACTGGCAGCTGGTTCCACAGAGAGGGGCCTGATAACTGAAGGCTCTGCCTCCCATTCTGCTTTTAGGGGCCTGATAACTGAAGGCTCTGCCTCCCATTCTGCTTTTAGGGGCCTGATAACTGAAGGCTCTGCCTCCCATTCTGCTTTTAGGGGCCTGATAACTGAAGGCTCTGCCTCCCATTCTGCTTTTAGGGGCCTGATAACTGAAGGCTCTGCCTCCCATTCTGCTTTTAGGGCCCTGATAACTGAAGGCTCTGCCTCCCATTCTGCTTTTAGGGGCCTGATAACTGAAGGCTCTGCCTCCCATTCTGCTTTTAGGGGCCTGATAACTGAAGGCTCTGCCTCCCATTCTGCTTTTAGGGGCCTGATAACTGAAGGCTCTGCCTCCCATTCTGCTTTTAGGGGCCTGATAACTGAAGGCTCTGCCTCCCATTCTGCTTTTAGGGGCCTGATAACTGAAGGCTCTGCCTCCCATTCTGCTTTTAGGGGCCTGATAACTGAAGGCTCTGCCTCCCATTCTGCTTTTAGGGGCCTGATAACTGAAGGCTCTGCCTCCCATTCTGCTTTTAGGGGCCTGATAACTGAAGGCTCTGCCTCCCATTCTGCTTTTAGGGGCCTGATAACTGAAGGCTCTGCCTCCCATTCTGCTTTTAGGGCCCTGATAACTGAAGGCTCTGCCTCCCATTCTGCTTTTAGGGGCCTGATAACTGAAGGCTCTGCCTCCCATTCTGCTTTTAGGGGCCTGATAACTGAAGGCTCTGCCTCCCATTCTGCTTTTAGGGGCCTGATAACTGAAGGCTCTGCCTCCCATTCTGCTTTTAGGGGCCTGATAACTGAAGGCTCTGCCTCCCATTCTGCTTTTAGGGGCCTGATAACTGAAGGCTCTGCCTCCCATTCTGCTTTTAGGGGCCTGATAACTGAAGGCTCTGCCTCCCATTCTGCTTTTAGGGGCCTGATAACTGAAGGCTCTGCCTCCCATTCTGCTTTTAGGGGCCTGATAACTGAAGGCTCTGCCTCCCATTCTGCTTTTAGGGGCCTGATAACTGAAGGCTCTGCCTCCCATTCTGCTTTTAGGGGCCTGATAACTGAAGGCTCTGCCTCCTATTCTGCTTTTAGGGGCCTGATAACTGAAGGCTCTGCCTCCCATTCTGCTTTTAGAAACTCTGGGAACCACAAGGAAACCTGCAGCCTGAGAGCAAAGTGCTCTGTTGGGGAAATATCCAACTGTGAGATCTTTAAGATGTGATGGAGCTCGGTCATTAAGAGCTTTATATGTGAGGATTTTTTGGTTTCATTCCTTGAAATGTGAATTAAATTGTGCTTAAATGACTTTTCAGGATACAATGAGTGGAGAGAATTCTGCGGACTGACCCGCGTTGTAACGTTGGATGATCTCACAGAGGTTGTGAGGGACTTCGGCGTCGCTGAGAAGATCCTAAAATTGTACCAACACGCCGACAATATCGATGTCTGGCTTGGAGGACTCGTTGAAAACTTCTCCCCGGGCTCAAGAACCGGTCCGCTCTTCGCCTGTTTGATCGGAAAGCAGATGAAAGCGCTCCGTGACGGTGACAGGTACCGTTTAGTTCAAAGGAGCCCGGGAACAGGCAGGCCTCAGCTGAATGGCTTTTATTTTGCAGGTTCTGGTGGGAGGCGGACGGTGTTTTCACGCAGCAACAGAAGGTCGAGCTTCTGAAAGGGTCCGTGTCTCGTCTCATCTGTGACAACAGCGACATACAGGAAGTCCCTGCTGATTCCTTCAGATTCAGGAGGTATCCTGCTGAGTATGTCAGCTGTAGCGAGACGCCATCGATAAATCTGGAGGCCTGGAGAGAAGAGAAGAGCCACGGTGAGCCTTGCCTTCTGTTAATTAAAGAAATCCTTCCTTTGACTTGTTTTGTTTCTACAACACATTCAAATGGAAAACTTTATCACTTAATTCCAGACTTGCAACAGTGCGGATCTCCAAGACGAATAAAGAATGGGGATTACGTATTATCCTCGAAATCTGGAAAGCTAACTGCTCTGTACTCCTGTTACCATGGTTTCAAATTAGAGGGTGCTGCTGAAACAGTTTGTGGGGGGAGTCAGTGGAGCGTGGAGCCCCCTCACTGTACAGGTAAGTGGATATTTTGGGCTGCAGTGTGAAGCAGTTTAACCCCAGTGAGGAATTGGTTGTGTTTGCTGCTTTATTTTGGGTCCGCAGTGAATGAAACGCTGGACTCTGAAACTCACTGAACAGGGTGGATCGTCCTTAGAGCCACTCAGACCTCCACCAGCAGGGCTTCTTCTGCTGATGGAGGTCTGAGTGGAGCTTTACCGCCACCTGCTGGTCAAACAGGCTCCAAATGGTTTCACCCATCAGGCGGTTTCTCAAGTCCATCCAGACTTTTCAGGTCAGGTGACTTTATTTGTTCCTGCAGGTGGATTTAATCTGCAGCCGGACAGAAAAGACACAACAACATAAAATCTACTAAAACATGTTGGAAATACCAACAAATGATAAAATGAATAAAATCATTTTCAGTTAATTACAGCAAATTAATAATCTTTTAAATGAAACGACATAAAACACCTTAAAAATGATGGAAGCAGCTGCTTTTGTACAGCTTTGTTCTGCTTTTTGGGGCCAAATGTTCAATGAAACTGACGAGGAAGGAATAAAACGCCGTATCAGCGCGAATGCTGAGCCCACTGAGCTGGTGTCCCTCGTCCTAAATGATGATTTCTGGACTCTGAGAACAAATGAAACGAACAGATACGAACACCAGTTCTTCTCCAGTCAAACACTGAAGCCAGAATCAGGATCTGCTTCTGACTGATGTTCCTTTTACAGATTTTCTGTTGTTTTTATGTGGATAAAATGACTGAAAAACATAAAAAAGAACATAAGTTGGACCAGTTTTGTACATAGTTGTGTTCATGAAGCCAGAAATGGATTAAAAAAGAGAAGAAAAATGTGGAAATGTGTTCAAAATCCAATGTTTGGTAGAAATTGTGGAATCCAAGGCACTGCCACCTTTCAGTGATGTCATCAGTGATGTCACCACATGCAAATTCGATGGTTAAATTTACAACCTTCATAAACTTTGGGTCCCACTCAGTGTTTTTCCCATTTATCCTTTTATCTCTGAGCAGTTTTTAAGCTGCAGCCTTCAGAAATCTGGTTAAAATGTGAAGTTTTCTTTAAATAAACCTTCAGATCTTAAAGGGTTAAAGTTTCCTTCAAAGCTGCAAACAAACAAAGTCTTTCAGGTTGTTCCCTTAAAGGTCGTTTTAGTGTAGATTGAGATTAAAAGCCCCGCCCTCTGCACATGCCAGGTGAGCAGAAACACCTGTTGTTATCCTTTAATGTCTGATTAATTCCTCCTGAACCATCTCTTTTACTTGGCTTTTAAAAAAATACAAATTCTCAGCATTACAGAATCTATTGTTCTTGAAATCTTCCTAATTTAGGTTTTACACTGAGTTGTCACATTAAACGGATCCATTTTGTGTGTTTTCATTGATCTAAAACGACCTTTTTCTTCCACAGATTCCTCCTCTAATTATTAACAATGCAGCAGATCCAGAAACCGTCACCACAACTTCTGTTTTTCTGTGTGATTCCTTTGATTTAAAGTCTCTTATTTCCAAAAATAAACCTTTAGAAAGACTTTTCTCTGACTGATCTCAGTAAGTCTTCCGTGACTTTGACTTTATTCTTTTTATTGACATTTTTAGCCAAGTTTTACTTTGTTTTTACTTTATTTTAGACCGAAAAAGTGTCGATCTGCTCCAACAGTTATGTTTAGTTTCTTTATAAAGACATTTGATTGTAATCTGGCCAAATGACTCATGTGTTTCCAGCTGTTGTTAAAAGCACAAAAAAGAATAAAGAAGTTCCTGAGAAAACGTTGCTCTACCGGTCTTACTTGTGTCATTTGAGAGCTGAATAACACCTGCAATCATGTGCCATCAGAGCACATTTTTAACTGACTCGACCTGTATTTAACATCAATAATAACTTCTTTATTTCAAGGAACATTCTTATTATTCTGTTTATTTTCCACAGAGTTTAGTTGAGAAGTCAAAGCCTTTTTCTCATCTCAAACGGATGAAATGTTGACATGAATCTGATGGCAGCAACACGTCTCGAATGTCTCAACATGAGCTCAGTGACCATGTTGTCCTTAAGGTTGAATCTGTGCCGTTCTCTTGGAGATTATCTTTGACGTGAGCAGTAAAGCAGGGAGGCGCCGCCAGCTGATTAGGTGAGTAGCTGTTGGCTGCAACAATCAAACCAAACAGAAATCTGAAGCATAACGACAAAATAAACACGCTTCTGAAGAAAATAAAGCAAAATATCAGATAACAAAGTATGTTGTCTGACCTGAAATCTGTCAACATGACAGGTTATCTGAGGCTGGCAGGAGATGAGGAAAAAGCTTCTCCATGTTAGAATTAACTGTTTAATTTAACAGGAAATTATTAATATGGAGTCGGTTTTAACCGTCTGACAGTTTATCAGGTACCAGCTGCAGTGTTTGATGCAAAAAGAGGCCCCAAAAGGCCTCCAAAAGGCTCTGAAAGGGCCCCAAAAGGACCCCGAAAGGTCCTGAAAGACCCTGAAAGGCCCCAAAAGGCTCTGAAAGGGCCCCGAAAGACCCCAAAAGGCTCTGAAAGGGCCCCAAAAGGCCCAGAAAGACCCCAAAAGGCTCTGAAAGGCCCCCGAAAGGCCTCCGAAAGGCCCCCAAAAGGGCCCTTAAAGGTCCCAAAAGGTCCTGAAAGACCCCAAAAGGCCCCAAAAGGCCCTGAAAGGGCCCCGAAAGGACCCCGAAAGGTCCTGAAAGACCCCGAAAGGCCCCCGGAAGGCCCCAAAAGGCTCTGAAAGGCCCCCGAAAGGCCCTGAAAGAGTCCCGAAAGGCCCCGAAAGGTCCTGAAAGACCCCGAAAGGCCCCCGAAAGGCCCCAAAAGGCTCTGAAAGGCCCCCGAAAGGCCCTGAAAGAGTCCCGAAAGGCCCCGAAAGACCCCAAAAGGCTCTGAAAGGCCCCCAAAAGGTCCTGAAAGACCCCAAAAGGCCCCTATAGGACACGAAAGGCCCCCGAAAGGTCCCAAAAGGACCCGGAAAGGTCCCAAAAGGCCCCGAAAGGCCCTCACAGTGTCTGCAGATCAATCTTGAAGGTTTCGATGTGCACGTGGGTGTAACCCAGACAGAGATCTCAGATATTTGACCTGCCTGTGAGTCGTTGTTGGAAAAATGCTGTTCAGCTGCGAGTGAGCTGAAGGGGAAAGGTTAAGAAAGGCTGTTTGTTCACCGTTTCCATGGAGTCGTTTGATCCCTTTCGTTTTATTTAGAGCTGATAAAACAGACGTAAAGGAGCGTCTGAGGGGATTTTATGGATGAAAACCAGTTTTCTGCTGATTTCTCTCCTTTTCTTTTGCTTTTGGTTGTTCTGTTGGTCGCTCTTTTATCTTCCTCATCTTGTTTCGGTGATATTCAGATCCTCTGTTCTCCTGCTTGTTGTGTTTTCCTGCAGCTCCTCCACATGTTCTCTGTTGTATGACCAGAGGTGACGTCTAAAACCTGACCTGGAGGAAAAAGCCTGGCCTACATGCAGCCTCGCACAGAAAGAGTCGATTAAATCAAATGTCAGCATCATTTTTATGGCCCATTAGAGCCTTATTTATACAGAAAAATACATCTAATTACTTTAAAAAGAAAAAATGCATCATATCATACATTCAATAGATTTATTCTAAGAAAAACTGAATAACTGGAAGCTTGTTCCCGTCTTTAGAGCTTTTTATTTAAGCGTTTCATGTATTTTATTGATGATCGTGTTTGTTTTTAGCCAATAAAAGTCTCCAGAGAAGGTTTAATAATCACAACACTTTAGGTAAAATCCCTGCAAATGAAAACATTTCTTCTCATGGAAAATAAATGCCACTTAAAGGGGTCTTTTAAAACATAAAATAATAGAAATGTTCCAACGCTTTTCTGCTTCAGTGCGACATTTTTCACCATAAACTTTGGCGCTATTTTACGGTGCTGGCCGCAGCTTCAGCTCTAAACAGTTGTTTGGGCCTAAATGATGGGTCCTTAGAGCTGTTTCCTGTATAAAAAGAACAACAAAGTTCATGTTTAGTTTGCAAGAAACCAAAAAACAAGATCCCAACCAGGTCTGTGAATTTCAAAGCCTTTCAGCACTGATTGAACTGAACAATAGTGATGATAAGAAGCCATTAGCATAACCTCCTTCACACTGTCACAGTACAATAAACAGCCTCACGGACCACAAAGCGCTCTCCAAACAGCACATCAGTTTACACGTTGGACACATTTACGACCCCCGAATGACGCCGGGCATCGTTAGCAAGGACACATAAAAATCCTCCAAACCTACAGTCGCTGCTCTTGAATAAAAGTCTGCAGATTCTTTCCCTGCAGGTAGCTGAGAGGCTTTTAATGGCGTCTTTGTGGCCACCTCAACGTGACATCATGTGTAAGGCTGTGCACAGCAGTGTGAAAATACAGCCTCTAAATATCTAAATAAGGCATTATCTGTCTTTATTTCACCAATACTTTAAGAAGAATGAATGAATGAACGTGTGCTATAGCTCTGTTAGCTCATAGCTGCTGTTAGCTCATAGCTCTGTTAGCTCGTAGCTCTGTTAGCTCATAGCTGCTGTTATGTGGCTACTTGCAGCTATAGGAGAGCTAACGGAGGGATTTCTACTCAGGCACTCTACTGGGACCACTTCATCCAGTACAAAGCAGTACAAATCTGAGCTGTAGTTTGTTGGTGTCCTCACTCAGCCTGGACCTTTCTGTCTATTCAAATTTAACATCCAGATATGCAACATTAGACAAATCATTCAGCCCCACTGGGGGGGGGGATCTGATTCAGTGCGGCCTAAATAATTTTACTGTTCTGCTGTACATCTGCTTTAGTAGGAGGACTGTCAGGGGAATCCACTTCCTGTGTCTACATGTTGCTGTTTGGATGCATGGGAATAGCTTTAAGTAGTTACTGTTGGGCTAAAGTATGTTAATGTTTTACTGAACATCTATGGAAACCCAACAATGTCAAATGTAAAGAAATATTAAGTAGCTCTCCCATAGCCGCAAGGTATAGGAGAGCTACTTAATATATAGCTATAGGCAAGTAGCCGACTGTAACACTGCTTTGTACTGGATGAAGTGGTCCCAGTAGAGTGCCTGTGTAGAAATCCCTCCGTTAGCTCTCCTATAGCTGCAAGTAGCCACATAACAGCAGCTATGAGCTAACAGAGCTATAGCACACGTTCATTCATTCATTCTTCTTAAAGTATTGGTGAAATAAAGACAGATAATGCCTTATTTAGAGGCTGCATCCTCTAAGCCCCGTTCACTCCGTTATATGGATCTCCAGTTATCTAAATATCTTCCGAAGGACGCCGACTTTCACCAAACTGTTCTCAGTGAGTAGATGAACGTATTTCATGCCAGAAATAAGGTTTAAAAATACCGGAGTTCCCCTTTATTCTTAACTTAAATGTTTAATCACTGCAGTGCTCGGTAAATCAATCTCTCAGCAGTGAGTCACAGGAGCCAACCAGCCGCCCACACCTCTGCGCCACACCTAGATTCCAGCTCTCAGGATGCCAAAAGAATTCCACAAAACCGTGTCGGTCTGAGGCATCCCTAAAGATAACATCTGCAGTCAGATACCTGAAAAGCAAAGGGACACACGGGCCATCAGTCCATTTCGTGCACTTCACTTATCCGAAGACACCAGGGCATCATGCTTTGAATAAATTATAGGTTTAGTGCATAAAAAATAGAAAATATGTGACAAAGATATTCGTAGTTATTGTCTTTATATTAGAAAATCTAAACTTTCTTTATTTACAGCTTTGTGACACCAACATAAACGTCACGATGACCGATTAAGAAACAAACTTCGATTCAGAGACTCAGCTCTGGAGCTAATTCGATATTAAACGATGAAATTATGTCACACGAAGTTACCGTGAATTCTGTCACTGTTTCCAAATCTATAAATTCCAGATCAAATGGATAAGACGGAGCAGATAACACTGTTGCGTAGTGAGAGCAGTGTTTACACGAGGCAGCACATTTCTGACGTGCCTTCAGACCTGTTGGGGGGGGGGCACTGACCAATCAGAGCGGACTCGGCCCTGCAGAGGCGAAGCAGGAGCCCTGAGGTACTCCGAGCATCTCATGCACCAACGAAACGCCATAAATCTGTTCCTGAGCAGAGTAACGAGGCTGTTCACATGTTATTTATCCGATTAAAACCAGAAAATGTCGCAATACGTGATTGTTATCGTGGTGGAATCCCACTGAACACCCTGTACGCTCACTGATGCCTGAAGAACAGGTGATGATTAGTTAGCCCCGCCCACTTGAATTCGCACGTTTAAGAGTAATCTTCAACGTTTCTTTTGTTCACTTTGACACTTTTCCTCGTCCTCGGAGAGCAAAGGACTGAAACAGGTGAGAAGGAGACTTTATCTCCTCATGTTTCCTCTGAGCTGTGTGTTTGTTGAAATATTAACGATGGGAAACTTTTGAGCTCGAGCAGCTGCAAAACATCTGATTTGATTTCTTCAGTGATTTAATTACTTTTAATGCATCTTTTTAATGGAAACGGAGCAGATTGAGGTGTTTTTCTGCTTTGTTTTCTTATTTAATGAACTAATAACAACGTATACATTTTTAAAAAGGGGATAAATTATTCCTGAGTGACCACAAACTTAAAAAAAACACACTTTTATTTTATTACTAACTCCGATATTGTAATTTTTGCATTTCCCAGCCTGTCAAAGCATTTTTCTGTGTGTAAAACACATAAATTTTTGTATTTTCCAGCCTGTCAAAGCGTTCTTCTGTGTGTAAAACACTAATTTTTCCATTTCCCAGCCTGTCAAAGCGTTTTTCTGTGTGTAAAACACTAATTTTTCCATTTCCCAGCCTGTCAAAGCGTTCTTTTGTGTGTAAAACACTTAAATTTTTGCGTTTCCCAGCCTGTCAAAGCGTTCTTCTGTGTGTAAAACACTTTAATTTTTGCATTTCCCAGCCTGTCTAAGCGTTTTTCTGTGTGTAAAACACAAATTTTTCCATTTCCCAGCCTGTCAAAACGTTCTTCTGTGTGTAAAACACTAATTTTTTCATTTCCCAGCCTGTCAAAGCGTTTTTCTGTGTGTAAAACACTTTAATTTTTGCATTTCCCAGCCTGTCAAAACGTTTTTCTGTGTGTAAAACACTAATTTTTGCATTTCCCAGCCTGTCAAAGCGTTCTTCTGTGTGTAAAACATTTTAATTTTTCCGTTTCCCAGCCTGTCAAAGCGTTCTTCTGTGTGTAAAACACTAATTTTTGCATTTCCCAGCCTGTCAAAACGTTTTTCTGTGTGTAAAACACTAATTTTTGCATTTCCCAGCCTGTCAAAACGTTTTTCTGTGTGTAAAACACTTTAATTTTTGCATTTCCCAGCCTGTCAGAACGTTTTTCTGTGTGTAAAACACTAATTTTTGCATTTCCCAGCCTGTCAAAGCGTTCTTCTGTGTGTAAAACACTAATTTTTCCATTTCCCAGCCTGTCAAAGCGTTCTTCTGTGTGTAAAACACTTTAATTTTTCCGTTTCCCAGCCTGTCAAAGCGTTCTTCTGTGTGTAAAACACTAATTTTTGCATTTCCCAGCCTGTCAAAACGTTTTTCTGTGTGTAAAACACTAATTTTTGCATTTCCCAGCCTGTCAAAACGTTTTTCTGTGTGTAAAACAATTTAATTTTTGCATTTCCCAGCCTGTCAGAACGTTTTTCTGTGTGTAAAACACTAATTTTTGCATTTCCCAGCCTGTCAAAGCGTTCTTCTGTGTGTAAAACACTAATTTTTCCATTTCCCAGCCTGTCAAAGCGTTCTTCTGTGTGTAAAACACTTTAATTTTTCCGTTTCCCAGCCTGTCAAAGCGTTCTTCTGTGTGTAAAACACTAATTTTTGCATTTCCCAGCCTGTCAAAGCGTTCTTCTGTGTGTAAAACACTTTAATTTTTGCATCTCCCAGCCTGTCAAAGCGTTTTTCTGTGTGTAAAACACTTTAATTTTTGCATCTCCCAGCCTGTCAAAGCGTTTTTCTGTGTGTAAAACACTATTTTTTGCATTTCCCAGCCTGTCAAAGCGTTCTTCTGTGTGTAAAACACTAATTTTTCCATTTCCCAGCCTGTCAAAGCGTTTTTCTGTGTGTAAAACACAAATTTTTCCATTTCCCAGCCTGTCAAAGCATTCTTCTGTGTGTAAAACACTAATTTTTCCATTTCCCAGCCTGTCAAAGCATTCTTCTGTGTGTAAAACACTTTAATTTTTGCATTTCCCAGCCTGTCAAAGCGTTTTTCTGTGTGTAAAACACTTTAATTTTTGCATTTCCCAGCCTGTCAAAGCGTTTTTCTGTGTGTAAAACACTTTAATTTTTGCATCTCCCAGCCTGTCAAAGCGTTTTTCTGTGTGTAAAACACTATTTTTTGCATTTCCCAGCCTGTCAAAGCGTTCTTCTGTGTGTAAAACACTCATTTTTGCATTTCCCAGCCTGTCAAAGCGTTCTTCTGTGTGTAAAACACTAATTTTTCCATTTCCCAGCCTGTCAAAACGTTGTTCTGTGTGTAAAACACTAATTTTTGCATTTCCCAGCCTGTCAAAGCGTTTTTCTGTGTGGAAAACACAAATTTTTCCATTTCCCAGCCTGTTAAAGTGTTCTTGTTCATTGAGCAGCACGATGGGAGGTCCCAGAACTTCAGTGCAAGTTCTGCTCCTCTCAGCGGCCGGGATCGGTAAGCGTCCTCAGAAACTCAGAGAAGCATCAGTAAATCTTTGACCTCCTGAACAGAAATGAAACTTTGCTCTTTCCCCTCCTCAGCATGCATTTTGTCCCTGACCTCCGCAGCCGTGAGTCTGTTTCATCACTTTTGCAACAGTTAATGCAATATCTGTCAAAATGATTGATCTCAGATTGTATAACCTATATAATTCTTCTTCTTACAGCCCAACACCACAGAAGGTAATGATGAATCCTATTAACCGATAATAAAGTGTAACGAACAGATTAAAGCAGCTAAAGCTTTTTTCCTCTCTTCTCTTGAACACTTTTAGCTTCAACTTCCCCGACAGCCCAAAACAGGTTGGTGCGCAGTTCTGTTTTACTCACAGCATCTGTTGGGTTTCACTTTGTTCTCATTTCATTGCTTCCACTTCCAGCTCTTGCCAAGACGGGAACGTGCTCAGTGCCAGCCACAGAGTGAGTGCTTCAGCCTCCAGGGGCACGTATCGTTGATCTGTGGCGCCCTCTTGTGTTCAGTAGCTGACACTGACGCACGCCTTCCTGCTGCTGCCTGTTTTCTGCAGATATCCGCGGCGGTGGACACGCTGTCCAGAGAGCTGACCTGTAAAAGGAGAACAAATGCAAGCCTGTCAGATGGAAAGTCCAAAGAGGTGGAAGAAAACCTCCGGCAGATCGTAGAGTCGACTTTAAAAGTCTTCTTAGACCTGGTAATGAAGTTCTTTTCATTTGTCTTTTGTTTGAAGAGGCTCCATGAACGATGTTAAACATTAATGTGAGCTTTACATTCACACCCATGTTATTCAGATTAAAACTAATAGATACTTTGTTGGTTAGTGTTCAGTTACATCACAGGTTAAATATATCAACTTTAATATTTATTCGTGTAAATGGGAGTTACTGCAGCTCAGGAGGTCGAGGTTTACTGGTTCAAACCCCAACTTATCCCTTCTTTTTTAATTCTTGGGCAAGATACTGAACCTCAGCTTGTTCCACAATGTGTGTTTGGAATAAAAACATCGGCTAGATTAATGTAATTCAGACTATTTTCCTTCTAATGACATTCAGCTGGTGTTCATATGACATGTAAACATGGTTAATCAGTGCTGAATCACACCTGTTTCACCACAGGGCACCAATGAATCCAGAATGAATGTTCTGGATGTATTTGGAGTCCAGGAGAGCCTACATCTGCTTAACTTCAGCGACCCTGAGTCCATCACGCTGTGGTTCTCACTGAAGATGGCTCCTCTTCTGCCATTTGTCAACCAAGGCCTCCTAATCCAGCTCGCCAACCAGGACTTCAGCTGCAGCGCCTTCCAGGAACTGTGAGTGAATTCATTTCTGCTTTACTCGAGCACGCAGGTCATGTGTCGCACAATCAGTGTTTAATGACAGCCTCTGACAGCAGAGGGTGCTCCACCTGCACAGGTGAATTACAACCAACTCAACCTGACACCTCAGGCTTGCCATCCACCCGTCTTTGTGGCTCAGTTCCTTCAGTCCAGCGTTGAACTGGACCAAGTTGTTAAAACAGTGGGATGAAAAGTGTTTGCTGCACATTCACAGTCTTTAGCTAACTCTGCTGGAACATTAGCCTCAGATATAGTTTATCCACTGGGCTCTTATATCCTCTGAGGCTGCTGCTGGATGGAAGATGCATGCTCCTCAGTGCAGCTGACAGCAGAACATTTCCACCAGAAGCTGGCTTCATCCGTCCAGCAGGGTGGATGTGAGTGGGCGGGGCTTAGCAGAGGAGGCGGAGCCAACTTAAGGAGCGACGTACTTTAGAAATGAAAATCAGAACAGTTCGTTAAATGAGGAACTTTCAAACAAAGAGGAACTAATGAATCCCAGGGTTGTGTTTTTGGGGAATTTTACACCTGCTGCAGACTTCAGACGCCCTGATATAAGCTCCCAGGAACAGCTGGAATGAGTTCATACTAAATGATAACTAAATTACATGTTTATGTTGTTCAAGAAAAAGTTATGTTATTGTATTTTCAAGGGTGAAGTCTATGAGTTCGGTACTGGAGAGAACTCCAGGATTGGATGGAAAATTAATCTACAATAACTTCATCAAAGTGTTTCTATCAAGAAAGAACTCCACAGGTAACAACAAAGAGAAAACTTCCCTTTAACTAAGAGAAACATATTAATAAACACAACTTATCTGCAGAGTTCATCCAGCCAGTCTCTTTGATTCTTTCCTTTCTTTTTTGTTTTCTTTGGGCAGATCCTGGCTGCGTCTCATCTTTCAATGACACTCAAGAGTGGATAAAGGCAAACCTCGGCTTCTTCTTTAGCTTTGCATCCATCGAGGATTTGCAAGCCCTCAATCCAAACTTCTCCATCGTGAGTTTCTACAGCAGAAGCTGAGTTATTCTCCCAAAATAACTTCTTTGGCCCTTTTTCATATTTCAACTGAATGATGTTCTGATTTCCTTCTTGTAGGCTGCAACATTTGAAAAGCTCAATACCACTGAGATGGCCCAGTTCATACTGAACGCAGAGACCCTGAATGACACAAGCATCATCGATCTGGCCTTTGACCGACTTGAGGTTGGCAACGCTCTGGAAAATGTGGATGTTTTCCTGAAACAGCTGACCTTAAATGCACGGGTAAGCTAAGCTTAAAGTTTGTTAATAAGGAAAATCCTGGACTTAGAACCAACTATTCTTTGGTACCTCAACCACTGAATCATTTTTATGGAACTAACATATAACATATAAAAGTTAATTGATCAATTAAAGTCAAACTGTATTTCTTGAGCACATTTAAAATAACCTGAGTATCAAAAAGTACCGTGAAAGTTATACCAAGTAAACATGATAAATAAAACTAAAAGCAAGCAATGAATCATTTAAAAAAGATGAGGGTAAAATATCCATCCATCCATCCGTTTATTCCTCCATCCATCCATCTATTCATCCGTCCATCCATCCATCCATCATTCATCTGTCCATTCATCCGTCCATCATCCATCCATCCGTTTATTCCTCCATCCATCCATCCATCTATCTATCTATCTATCTATCTATCTATCTATCTATCTATCTATCTATCTATCTATCTATCTATCTATCTATCTATCTATCTATCTATCTATCTATCTATCTATCTATCTATCTATCTATCTATCTATCTATCTATCCATCTATCCATCTATCCATCTATCCATCTATCCATCCATCCATCCATCCATCTATCCATCCATCCATCCATCCTTCCATCCATCCATCCATCCATCCATCCATCCATCCATCCATCCATCCATCATCTTCCTCTTATCCGAGGTCAGGTCATGGAGCCAAACGGTCCAGGAGGGAAACCCAGACATCCCTCTCCTCCCCAGAGACTCTCTCCAGCTCCTTCCTGAGGCGTTCCCAGGCCTGATGGGATACATAATCACTCCAGTGAGTTCTGGCCCTCAGCGACGTCTGGGTTTCTCTGTTAAAGCTGCTGCCCGACCCCCGGATAAGCGGCAGATGATGGATGGATGGAGTTCTGGCCCCGCGGCCCAAAAAACCTCCAAAGGGAGGCGACCAGGAGGCATCCTAACCAGATAACCTTTCAAAGATCCCACGGTGTACCACCACATAAAGATTGTGTAATGTTTGCTTCTTCCTGTGTCGTAACTTGACAGGTCCCAGAACTCACACTCGCCGTGAGAGATCGGTGCATGGACAGGACCTTCATCATCATCGGTCCTCTTCTCTCAGGCTTCAACAGAGATGACTATGGTCTCTGGTTCAATGTCAGACTGGTTCCCATCCTTGGAAGTTTCCGTCCAGACATGCTCAGGAATGCAACCTCAGGCATAAACTGCACAAACTACCACATTGTGTGAGTAGCATTGTAGGATCAACCAGGACTTCCATGCATCAAATTACTAGGCTAGGTCCTTTTCAGGGACTGTATAAGAAAGTTTTGTTCCAATCTTTGCAGTGTCAGTGGGATTGCCAAAGCTTTCCAGGATGTACCGATGGACAGACGTCAAGAAATCACAAATGTTCTGCTGAACTATCTGAATCAATCTGCCGGTGTCATTAATACACCAGGTAGGCCTCAAATTTGTGACTTAGTCAGGCTTCTTTTCATTGATCAAACATTGTGTGAATCCTTGAATCTGTTTGTGTTCCTCAGTTTGCAGGCAGGAAAATCAGACTGATGTTGACTGGATTAAAATAAACTTGGGTCCGTTTTCTCAGTTCGTAACATTTTCTGAGCTCAGAGCCTTCAATCTCTCTCAGGTATGTCTCCGATTCTGCTTAATTCACTCGGTTGCTCTTTGAAAATAAGTTTTACTGAAACTGCTTTGATGATTCATTTAATTTTGGCCTCATGGTTTTGTTTTAGGAGGCCATTCTGGACATATTTTCTCCAGGACAAAAAGCTAAATTCCTCCTTGAACCCAACAACTTGTCCAATGAAACTCTGACACTTGTGTTCACAAGTCTTAATGTGTCTTTGGAAAACCTTGAGTCTTTCTTTGACACATTTGTTGTTGGTGTTGCAAAGGTAAGTCTTTTTATTACACTTTGATTTGTCTGTAAATTGAATTACTTTGCATGAAAATGATCCTCTGACAATTCCTTTCATTTTTATTTCAGCAAAACCTCTCAACAGCAGTGCGTGACACCATTCTGAATCTCACACTAACAGCTCTTGGCCCAAATCTACCGAAGCTAAAAGCCGAAGGCTTCAAGTTATGGTTCCAGGTTTATCTGCCTCTATTCCTCCCAAGTTTTGATGAAAGAATCTTTGAAATAATTCCCAGAAGTATCCCATGTAACTCTTATCAAGAGATGTGAGTGAAAACTATGTTTCCACAATGATCTGATGTGTTATAACTGAGAAAAAGATAAATTAGATTTTGTGTTACGCAGTTGAAATGAAAGAAAGTTCATTGTTTTCTCAGTGTCAAAGGGTTCAACAACGTTTTCCATCAACTCTCCGAGCGACAGACTCAGCAGGTTTTCAACTTCACATTAGATTATCTCAGGGGACAGTCCTCCTCAGGTAACTTTATCACGGTGTAAAAGTGCAGTTTCTACTTCAAATGTGCTTCAAAACTTTATGAAACCCAGCTTATGCTTTGCCATGTTCACTGTAATGATTCAGTGATTTGCCTCCAAGGTTCCTCCTGTGTTGAATTGGACCCTGATGACAGAAGCTGGATTTTAAACAACTTCGGTCGGTTCCGGTTACATGCCTCCTTCATGGATTTTCTGTCCTTGAAAAGGAATTTCAGTGGAGTATGTTCACACTGGTTTATGAAAAATTTGCCTAAAAGTTAGAATCCTTCCTCATGATATCGAGTACAACCTGCAAAGGATAATGGATTTTTAAGTATTTTGATTTTTAACTATTGCTAAAAGTCCAGCTGAAAGCTTTCGCTCCAGCCTAAACACTTCGAATAATTTCACTAGGTCCCCTTGATTATTTGTTTTAATAATAGTCACAAAGCACAGAGATCGGCTTCGTAGAACAAAGCAATAAATTAGAAGTTCATTAGAAGTTCGTGTAGGGCACAGAAAGGTGGAGATAAATTGTGCTTCAGTCGTATGGATCGATGAGACAAGGATGAAGTATTGATAGAATAATCAAAACTACTGCAAATTTAAATGTTAAACTTTAAAGCCAGCTCTCAGGATGCATTCTGAGTTCGTCACACCACTAAGAACCAAACATAAAGGATTAAAAATCAGTCAAAAAGAGGTCTTAAGACCATAAGTGGTCTCTGCTTTGCTTTGAGAGACTGGGGGGTGTTTCCACTGAAGTCATTGACAAACAGATCTCACACCAGCTCAGATTAAATGTTTTAACTTCTAATCACAGACACACTTTGTTGATTTTGTATATTTCGCTCACTTTCCAGCTGCTAACAAAGTTTATTTAATGATATTAATGAACACATAAGGCAACATGCGCTCTGTGGTGGTTTGTAAAGCAGCTCCTGATGTTTGGACCTGTTCAGCTGTTTCAGAAGTTTATCAGTTCATCTCAGCTGTTTCCAGTGAAACTATCTGCTGTAATGTTTTCAAAAACACTTGTTTATTGTGATAATTCCCATCACTGCGGTTCTTACTTCATAGCATAGTGAACATAGAGCGTAGCGTGGCTCCAAAAGACAATGAAACCCCAAACTGTCAACCGCAGCTTTGGGCTGGTCAGTCACCTTCTCTGTAGTCCTTTTTTCTTCATAATTTTCACGTGAAAACTTATCTTTTTTTCTTCAAAGTGAACCCCTTGTATTAAGCCACGTGTTTGAACTTTAGATTTTTATCAAATTGGTCGTATTGAACGAAAATCTCGCTCCAACACCTCCCAAAATGCTCCGACTGCAGATGTTACAAGTGGCTGTTGGACTGCTGTCGAGTTCCAGTTTAAAGTACAGCAACAAGGCTTTACGACCTCATGACCGCGCTGCTGTGCTGTGATTGGTAGTACAGCCGGTGTGGTGGAGTGTGGGGTATATGCAGATATACCCTTTTATTTTTCAGTTACCAATTAGTATATCCACTTGTTTATCCCCTCGTCTTTACTGGACAGGCAGAATTTAGGTGTATGCTCCTCTACGCACCCATAGGACAGTGTACTTTAGTGTTTATAATATTTCTTAGGGACAAAGTCGTCCGAAAGTCAAGTTTCATTATCATTAAACCAGAAATTCACATGTTTTATAGGTATTTTGTCTTTAGAGGAAAATCTTTTGAATGTGCTTTCCAGAGACTTTGCCTAAGGACCCCTACTGGAAATAATACCTTTCATGCAGTCAGGATTTGAACTGAAGTCACCCACATGAAGGGCAGCAATCCTACCACAACACTATCCAGTTGCTGAGACATACTGTCTTATAGCAGGTGTTTGCTTACTGATCTGATAGGTGGAGGTTGCAGATCTTCTCACTCTCAGCCAGCTGAGCCAGCTTGTGGCGATGCCGTCGCAGCTAAACGGCACCCAGGATGTGACAAAAGTCATGAGCGTCATCAACACCACTGACTTTGCTGCCTTCTTTGACCTGGTGTCGCCAACTTTTGAGGTAAACACATTATTTTGGATATCATTACACACCTGACATGTGATGCGTTTGGCTCACCTGCTGGAATCCAGCTGCCATTTAAGGTAATTTTAACTGTAGGATTTGTAGATTAGGAATGACACAATCAGACTCAATTGTTGATTACTACAGTAACAATTCTATGACACCAAGTTGTAACGTTAAAATCTAAATGTGAAACCGAGGTTTTTTAGAACCATACATGAAGCAGTTTTAATGGTGTTGAGGGTTGATGAAAATTAGCTGTTTAACTGATGTACTGAAAGGTCTGACCTTTATTTTCTTCACCCAAATGTGTTGCTGTGACATAAAAACACATGTGAGCTGCAGAAAATATACAATAAAAGCCTACAAATGTGATCAGGGCATATATCTTGTCCAACACCACTGTTTGGGAAGGAATGGAGTCACAAACATCTGGATGTTGCAACAGGAAACAGTCAATCATAACTCAGTCCCGTGCCAAATCTCTCTGTAGTATTTACAGGTATTTATCGGCTCTGGCTCTGTTTAGCATAAATGAAAATGCATCACCCAGGTACACATGCTAAATTTCACGAAGGACGGTGCACTCGGGGTTCTAAAAGTGGTCAAAGCTCAGTCTTATAAACACACTTATTGACTGTGATGTCTCACATTAAGGATCTGAAACAAACAGCAACAAATCACGGGCAAGAAGAGACGAGATTCGCGGGGGTTAAGATCGATATGAATGTAGCATAAACTGGTTAAAAAGTTGGTTGATTGAGGTTATATATTGAGGTTGAGCGTATATGCAGCTCAAGCCTCCTGCAGAGAAAGCGCTGCATCGAGACTCCATGTTTCCCCGAAGTTTGGAGCTGGAGGCTGACTAACGCCATTCAAATGTCATAAGATAGCATGCTATACTTAGCCTGAGTGCTCACACTGCCACACAGAAAACTGATAGAGACAGTTTCAATCTCAAATACTTACATTTCATTCGTCTGCAGTTGGTACTGTTCCTTGTTTTGGGTGCAGCCTCGTCATGGCTCGTGCATTTAATTAGCTCAGGTTATCAAAATACTGATCTTTGGATAGAAATACTCAAATAACGAGTATGTATAAAAAAAACTTTGCATCTGCATGTCTTAAACAAATATTACATTCACAATAAAAGAACAAATAAAACATATTCAGGCATTCTTTTTGATTAATTAAGTAATTATTACATTTCTTTACAGGCCCAGTCAGCCAACTACACACAGGAGGTGAAATCTGCCTTCCTCCAGGCAGTTTTTGACAGAGGGAATCTCTCCTCTCCAGATGTTAGTGATGAAGACTTCCTGCTGTGGCTGAAGGTGCGACTGCGACCTTTGTTGGTCAACATCTCTCCCAGCCTGGTGACGCCCTTATTCAACATCAGCACAAACAGGAGCTGTAACAGCAGCCAAGAGATGTAAGAGTTTCCACAGTCATATTAGCAGTTTACAGGAAACTGTGTTTCAGTGTGAGCTGTGATCTGTAAGAAACGTTGTTTTGTTTTTATTTTGGTTCAAATTAAATGCCCGGTGTGGATTTTTTTCTCTTTATTCAATTCATTCATCTTAATTTAGGATTACACTGCTTGACACACTGCAGAAGACGCTCAGCAACGACACCCGAAAAGAGATCAACAAACAAATCGTCCTCTTCCTCCGAGGTTTGTGAGAAATTATTCCACACGACCATTAAGTTACCCTGAAAGAAAGCCAATAAGGACCCAAAAGAACATGTTTTTTTTTTTACAGAAGTCTAATTTCTTTGTGAATATGATATTTGTACCAAAAATAAAACACATTTCTCTGTAAACAGGGACAGCGCCTCTGAAATGTTACAGCAGTGGAAGTTTCTACGTGTTTCTGAGAAGCAATTTCCTCAGCTTTGGTTTTCCGGATCTGCCGACGTTCTTATCTCTTCTGCCACCAACACGCGAGTCAGAGGTGGGAAAATAAAGAAATAAATCCCAGTTAAAAGAAATCACAAAGAGAGTGGTCCAATTAAACTTTATTTACAAAGTATTAACAAATAATAGTGAATTAAATACAAAGACCCTACTGATATGGTGCTGTTCCAGCAGAAATATCAAATGATTATCTTTTTCTTTCCTTCCCAGCTCATAAATACCTTCAACACCTCAGATCTGCGCCAGTTCCTCAGTCAGCCAAGTGTGATTAATAACAGTTCGGACATCTGTGTCATCTTCAACATCTACAACAACACTCCTGCCTTCGTAGAAACGGTATGTCCCTCATCTCAGTTACTAACTAGACACAAAATCCCACTTGTGTGTCACTTAATGTGTAATTACATGTAAATGCCACATTTAGGAGGCTGTTCGGGATGATGTGAAGGTGGCGATCCTTCCCTGTTTGTGGCGTTTGGCCCTGAGCAGCAACAACAGCACTGAAGTTAATCTCTGGTTTGACCTGCGGTTAAAAGACTATCTTAGATTCCTCAACAAGAACCTCATCAGCTCCACTGAAGTGCAGAATGCCTCATGTGTTGCCTTCCAGAAACTGTAAGATCACTTCTTGCAGAGTTAGAAAGGGCTTTGGATGGATTCCATTAAACTCAGTGCATTGCTTTTCCTTTCAACAGGGTGTTTTTCATGGGAAATAACTTCACATACAACAGCTCTGAGATCGCACAGGCCGATGTGTACGCATCCATCAGGAGCTACTTAGGAAATGGTAAGATTTTAGAGCAAATATGTGATGTTGGAAGAAGGTGAAGGTCCATATTTAATCCATCATGTGTCATAAGTAGAGATGAAATAATTGAGACATTATATTGATGGAACATTGAATAATGCTGCATTTCAGATTCTTCCACAGGCTCTGAAGCCAGATGCTACAACCCCAGAGATCCACAACTAAACTCTACTGCCTGGTTTGCCAATAACATCGGCAACTTTGTGACATTCATCACTCTGGTTGACCTCAACGCCTTTGTTCCCACCTCTCAGGTATGTCCTTATATATATTTTAGATTTTAATCCAAACTAAACACATGAGTTAATCTATTCAAACCTATTGTTTCACAGTTGTAATCTTAAAAGATTTGTTTCTTTCTTGATGGTCAGGGTTTGCTCGGTATTAAGGAACAGAAAGAAAACTAGAAACACCATTTGGAAGATTAAGTGTTGCTTAACAAATCTGTTAAAGAAGAAAAGGCATCTTTTAACACTGATAGTTTAAAAAGCCGGCTTCAAATTTATTCAATGCTTCTTACAAATTGAGTTCTTACGACTTTAACTGGGAACGAACCACTGACCAACAGGTGCTTCTGGGGATGTTCCCCTGGAGTTTTATTCGTGACCAGCTTCTTACTGACCCATATGTTGAAGCCAACCATGGTTCACCATCAGATAGACACCTCTCAATATGATTCCAAACTGACTTAAACTTATAACTTTAGCCTGAGAGATTTAGATGGTTTGGTTGGATGCAGTTTTATATAGTTTTGTGTAGATGGGAGTGGCTTCTGTGCACATTATGAGATGAGCAAGATGATTGGATGGTGACCAATTAGCCGAAGCTGATACCTGTGTGCTTCCCGTTTTTTAAATCTGAAGAGTTCATGTTTGAACCTCTTTCTTTTGACTTCTGCTTGTTCTTACTGACCTCTTTGGTTTCTTTATTTTTGAAGATCTCAGTGTTCTTGGAGGACCAAACCAATCTGAATCTCTTCAACAACAAAGCAATCCCAGAAGATGTGACAGACTTCTACGTCACACAGATTTTTACATTCAACCCAACATTCAGCCCTATCAAGTGAGTATCCACCAGTTTGATAAAAAGATGGCTGATCCATTGTCATTCTGTCCATTTAACTGCTTTATTTTTACATGAACCTTTTTATTCAGGTTTCCAGGCTTCTTAGTGTGCTCTGGTGAGGTCCCAAGCTTGGCATACTCTTCTCTGAATGAAAATGATAGCATCGCCATCCTGGGCAACCTTAACCAGTTCTGCAACGGAACAAACGACCCTGAGGTACAAGCATGAAAAGTCTCTGTAGAGACAAGTTAGTCTTTCAAATCCTGTGGCCATAAACTAAGAAATGACAAAGTCTATTTAGTTGTTTTAACCTGATGAATTTTCACAAACTTCTATCTCAAAGTTGGCAAAGAACTCAAGCTAATTTTCACATGAAACTGTCTCCATACAACCTAATGGTCACGCCTCTTTGCTACTTAATCTGTTTCACAATAAGCCTACCAGAAGTTGCTCCTAGTGGTACCAACTTTGGTTTTGTTCAAGCATAACTAATTAAACCTGCCTTCCACCTACCGTACATCCAGTTTCTTTCACCAAAACACAAATTTCGTTACTAATTTCTTTACTAAGAATCTATTCAATCACTGACAACCACTCTTCTTCTATTAAAGACATAGCCTCTTAGGTCAGCCCCTCTAAGAGTAGGGCATCCACAGGCTGAACATGAAAAAGTCCTAGTCCTTGTGTTTTCTGTCTTCCCCAGTCAATGGTGTGTAATTTTCATCATTCAGCCCTCTCAGTTGGTACCAAACCTTCTCATATGCAGCAGTCCTACTACATGTTTGGTGGACTTGTTCCCACAAACCTCCTTTAGGCCATCTCTCCTTCCCATGCATCAACATTAAAACTTGGAATAAATGTTTTATTGGCCTCAAGTCACACATCTTCTGAGAAGCCAACTAACTGTTGACCAATTTGATTACTTCCATTCCTGTTAAGTTTAATGAATGAGCGGCTTTCAAACAAGTGTCAAATTTAGTCTCTAAGAACAACCTCCTTGATCCAATTTGGTTTCATGAATTGCAACTTCCCTGTGACAGTCCAGTTCTTGGTTCTTATCTTGTTAGGCCTCTCTGCAGCTTTTGACATGGTAAACCATGGCATCCTACTATCTCTACTTACTGAGATGGACTTCTCAGGTATGGCAGACTCTTGATTTGAATTGTACCTGAGTGGAGGTTCCTTAAAGGTATCATGGCCAGGACAAAACTCCACATCCGATTGCCTCTCTGTTGGGGTACCCTATGGTTCAACACTGGGACTCCTTGTTTTTGCTTGTGCCAGGTCATCCGGTCACACAGCTTCTTGTATCACTGGTACCCAACAGTACCTAACACTCTCATTACATGACCCAATGGTTTCGCTTGTCTCTTTGACATATCCACATGGATAAAGGAACGCCCCCTTTGAACTAAACCTCTCTAAGACAAATCCATGGGTAATAGTCAATCAGTGCATGAAAATGCATGACATCATTGACATCCCTTATAAACTTGTTTTATATGTTTTACATAGATATCTGCGGCGTTGGCGACAAACATTCCGACCGTCACAGGACAAACATTTGTAAATCTTGGCAATGCCAGTTCAGGCCTGACCATCAAACAGATCACCTCAGTGCCCCCAACAGTGCTGGTTTCCTCTTTGTCCTTCCTGGGATCAGTGACCACCTGGGGCCAGGGCCAAGTCAACGTCATCATCCGAACCATTACCTCCTCAGGCTTCCTGGTAATGGCTACTTACATCCACTTAACATGCCTGATAACCTTGTCAACTATTTAATGCTTTGATGCCAGCAGCTTACAATATATTTGGTTCAGTAAAGATTCATAGAACATGGCATTAATTACTGCATTGTTGCACGTGCATCTATTTGACAGATCAACACTTCAGCCCAGCTGAGATCCCTCGGCAGACTTGTTATTGGAGTTCCTTCAGTTTTAATACAAAAAATCACAGCTTCTGAACTACTCAGTGTCTCTACAAGCACCTCCTTTGTTTCCAACATGCTGGCAGCACCAAGGGTTATCCGACAGGTCTTCGTCAGAAAGGTACAAAATTAACAAAAAGGAGTTAAAACAATCATTCATCAGTAATGTTAGTCATCTAAAAGTTTAAAGAAGATCTCTAACCCTAACCCGAAGATACTTCAGCCTTCTCCAGAAGTACTCTGGTTGTACTAGATGTATTTCAATGTATTGTGGTAAATGTAAGATTTATAAAGGTTGAATTAAATCAATGCTAAGAAACAATAAAAACTTCACCCATTCATTCCTATCCTACACACTTGCAAATACATAACAATAACACACACTAACGCTTGAATTCATTAAATTCAAAACTAGATAATTTCTGTGGACTCCAGCCCAACTAAACTGGTGTTGAATGTCCCGGATACCTTGGCAACTGAGATCCCACCTTCCAGGCTGCTATTTACTGATGGGACTGCAGACATCAGCGTGATAAACAAAAAGACATGGAGACGAGATCAGGTTGATACTTCTCTCAGAATCACTTTAAGAATTGCATCTGTAAGCGTGACACCTCATTTAAACACCAACTTTTTCTTGTTCTTTTAGTCCATCATGTTTTTTAGGAATCTGGGTAATACAGACTTTGACATCGAGCAGTAAGTGAACAACTCCCAAACTTATGATTTATTGGAGATTATTAAGATTATTAAGGATCATTTAATTTTATGGGTGGTTTTCAACCCACAGGCTTTCTCCATCTGTGCTGCAAGGCTTCACGTGCACGTCAGTCCGAAAAATGACGAAAAAGAGGGTCCGTAGGTGCATCCGTGCCTGTAGACCTAGGAGACGTAGAGCCAAGGTGGTGCTGAGGCAATCACAGGTAAAATCTGCAGGAAGCTCATTAAATGAGATAACCAAGGCTTTTTATCTAATATTTATACTTAAGGTAACTTGGATGTACAATATCAGAACTATAGATGGTAACAGCAACCTGAGACTTAGGGTTATACCCCTAATCTACGGTTCATACAGTCCCTATGTTGGTATATTTCCGTGACATGTTCAGTAACCTGTGTTATGGCATTACAACCCACAGCTGACCTGCATGTTCAACCGGCTCCGGGGAGAACTCACTCAGAACTTTACAGATTATCCCTCCGACATGCTCCTCTACTTCAAGTGAGTCAGCCTCTAAACATTCCACTGGACCTCATAGATAGTAGATGTTAGTTTACTTATTTTCCCTCTCTCTCAAATTAAATGATTGCAGCGCACAAAGTATCCCAAAAGCCAACTGCAGGTCATACTTTTCTGCACTGGGCTCAGCAGACTTTTCTGTGGCCTCCGCCTCTTTGAACAAGGGTCCACAGCTGTTCAGCGACGCCAGGAACTGCTTGGTGAGTGTCATTAAGCACAAGGATTAGTGGTTAGTGGTAGTGTAGTGGAACAGTATAACATTAAATACTTTATTTTCAACTTTCTAGGGTATAACTGGCACAGGCCTGAGCAGAGTCAACGTGGAGGTTCTGGGGAACATGGCCTGCACCTTGGATGGATCTTTCATAGAGAATTCGGATCCTCTGATCCTGGAAAAACTCAAAGCCTGTAAAGACTTCTCTGACAACCAGGTGGCCTCCATGGAGACACTGCTGTTGTCTGGAAAAACACAATTTGGGTACAATAATCCAATCATTCAGTCTGTTGTTAAAGGAATTGACCTGGTCTTAGTCTACCAGTTTTAACTAGTCAACACAGAGTGACAAAGTGACCCAGATATGATTGAATTGGCTGTTGTTATCCATTCAGGACAGTAATTGTGATCTTGGGCAACTTAGTTTCCAAGTAAACTAACTAAAACTACAAAATGACCTCATATTTCAAATGTCTTGAAGGCGTTTTAGCTCACATGCGCAATAAGTTACATGTGTTTATGTTTATGTTTATGTTACATGATGAACTAAGTTTTGAGTTGACAAAACTCAGTTGACATAAACTACTCATCTCAGTCGTCATCTCAAGTTAACTAATGCACAAAAAGTTAGAAGTAGAGCCTGTAAGTAGACATAAGTATTATGGAGGGTGGATGCAGGTGTGCTGATGAGACAGGAAACAGTAATAAGATGAGGATAAGATGAAGGTAACTTAGGACAAAAATGTTACACCCATAAATAATTTCCAGTTTTATATAGAGACATTTTGTATATTTTTTCATGCTGCCCTTGACAATATAATTATATCTTCTTAATTTTACAGAAATCCCAACAACTGGAACCGAAAAACACTGAACGACCTCGGGACCCTTCCGCTATATTTCACAAGAAACATCTGGGGGAAGTTTAAAGCTGTATGTGTTCAACTTTCTCTTTCTTTCTCGATTCAGTTTAGTATGAAAATACTTGTATTGATTCTCGCTTTGCCTTCGTATTTTTCTCCCAACTTTTACAGTCCACAAATAGAAGGTTCCTCAAACGCTTTATGCGCAACTTGAGGAAACTCAGAACCCAGAGGAGGAAGCTGAAGAAGCTGTTTAGACAGGTCAGCCCCCTGTTGGTGAGACGAGTGAAACGAGGAGCAGGTTGGTCATTTTAAAAAGCTGCTGCTGGAACAATTGGCTCTTATGGGCCCACAAATAGAGAACCCTGTGTAATAGTAGTGTACAATAGATCATAGCTCTCTTATTTCCATCAGGCTGCACTGTGGGCAACATCACCCAGGTGACTGTCAACGATGACTCCTTCCCCTTCGGCTACGATCAGACACAGTTTGATCTCTGTCTGGATGTCCCTGTTCTGCAAGATAACCTCAACTCTATCTGCGAGAAAGTCGATGACGATGACCTCCAGAAAATCATTCTGAAGAAACTCAACCAGGTAATTGAGAGCAACAGGTTTTTTATGACCTTAAAATCGTACTTTAAACCTCTGGGTACACAAACCAAGAGGTGGTCATCACTGGGTAATAATCATGTTAGGGTGGCGTTTACAAATGTAGATAATGTTGCTTTAAAGAACAAGATTTCAATGTTATTTCAATGCATTATATGTGTTACAACACATTCTCTGGTCTTTCTCAGGCTTTCCCATCAGGAGTTTCTGATCAGGAAGTCCAGTTGCTTGGTTCAGTATCTCGTGCAGCATCTCTTGATGACATCTCTAAGTGGAACATCACTCAACTTGACACCCTGGCAGCTCTCATGGACACTGATGATGGGACCTGGGAGACGGCACAGGTAGAGGGATTCTCAAATCTAAACAACCTCAGAGTTATCCAAATTTACACGAGTATTGTTTGGTTACATGATGTGTTTTCCTTCATGTTTAGAGCAAAGAAATCATCACCAAGTATCTGAATACCTCTGGGAACTCCCTGGGCAGCACTGAGCTGAACGCTATTGACTCCAACCTGTGTTCATTAGACACCAGCACACTGAGGACCATCAGCTCAGACAGCATCAGGTTAGCATCAGCACATAGTTATGAGCTAAAATATGGCCTCTGAGTGTTGACATAACCCTGCGTCTCCCTCTCCTTTCACTTTGTCAGAGATGCTAACCCTCTGAATGTGGAGTCATGTTCAGTCGAGCAGAAGAAAATCCTGTATGAGATCAGTAACACTTCCTTCAGCTCACAGCGTTCCAGTCCCACCGACTTTTACAACCTAATTGAGGCCTATCTGGGTAAGAATACCTGCGACATACCTTCCTACCTGTTTCCCCACCATTCAGAGAGCCTAACATCCCGTTACTTTCCACACCGACAGGTGGAGCGCCTTTGACAGATGTAGTGGGATTGTCAACACAGAACATCAGCATGGACGTAGACACTTTCAGGGGTTTGGACCCTAATGTGATAAAAGTAAGGTCAAAAGAGCTGACACGAGTATTTAATTAAACTGACTTATTAAATGATTTGTGGGTGTAGGGGCAAGGAGTCCCTAAAAATGTTCAAAAGTAACATGTTTACCAGCTTTTCCTCTTTAAACTCATTGGCAGCGGGCTGTAGAATTATTGATCTACTCATGCAATACCTTGTTGTAACGTCTGTTTTATTACAAAACTTAAACCTTGCTGTAATTAGTTCCTTTAAGCATTCACAGAGTGGATGGTGATGGGATATTTACTAAGTAATTTAGGTAATACAAAATACAGCTTATTATCGTTGGTAACGCCTTTATTAGAAAAGTTGCTTTGGGCCCAGTATTTCAACACCGATTGTTGGGACATTTATGATTGAAGGGATTTGGGTTAAAAACGCCATTTGAACGCCATCCTCATGTTTCCCTGTTTTGAAATACAAAGGATTTGAGTGTGATCGATGTCCAAGGCCTCGTGGGTGACCACGTTCAGGATCTGAAACTGTTTGAGAACGATACCACGATTCAGACCTGGGTGAACCTGCAGCGGCAGTCGGACTTGGACTTACTGGGTGTCGGCCTAATCAGTAACAGGAATGACTCGGCAACTGCCTCGTCAACTTTAGGACCCAATAGCACCCAAGAGAACCCCAGTGCGACGCCAACACAGGGTAAAAATACAAACCTTTTTTGTGTTTAATGTGACAGTCCCACAATGGTGAGCAGACATATGTTGCTGGAGCTGTTTTGCATGTGAAGAAATGTTTTTTTTCCTCTCCCTTTTAACAAAATGTCATGCAATTACACCTTTATGTAAACTTTGTAGACAGAAGGGCTTCCCCTTCAGATTTCCAGGTGAAGATTATTTTATGTCTTTGTAGAGCAGAAGAGCTGCTGGTGGTTAAAACCAAAGTCACAAAGTAAAAGCAAAGAAATTAATCAAGGCACCAATCAATTAAATGGCTGCTTTAAATATGGTGGAGCCAGATATACATAAAGAAACTTTAGTCAACAGCTACCAACATTTATGACGTTATCAAAATATTATTGGGTATAACTCTGGTTTGTTGGACCGATACTTTGTACAATCTAACTCCAACGTAATGGTGTAAACCTTGGAGCTTCCATTGTAATGTTTAAATCTGTAGTTTATTTATTTAATCTTATGCAGGATGGTGCAAAATATGTTTTATTTCTCATCAAGGTTGTATCGATTCAATAAATCATGAATAAAATCCTTTTTTGTGTTTTAGTGGCAACAACTTCAAGTGGGGGAGAAAAGTTTGCAAAACCATCAACAACCATAATCCTGACTGCCCTGCTGACAGCTGTGCTACAGATGCTGCAAAGAGCAGCCTAAACAACTACACCAGCATTTACTCCATTCATTATTATATCACATATCTTGAGTGTGTTTCATTAGTATTTGCTATTTTTTTCCGGTCTTGAAGGTATTGATTTCATTGCAACAGTTAATTTTCTACTGCACTCTCTCTTTTCTGTTAAATTACGTAACTTGTCTGTAATTCAACAATTACTCAACAATGGAAGGAACCTGTATCATGTAATGTGTTTAAAGTGGGGTGTGCTAACCTTAAATGCGTATGATTTTTATGTCATTCTATAAAAATGTAAGTGAAAACAACCCTTGAAATTTACTGTACTTTCTGACTTTATTAAACTGTATTTCTGTTTCCAAATGTGATATATGCTTACTAATGTATGCATATATGATGCTTAATTGTTTCTTTTCAACACAGTTTTATCTCTCATTGTGAAAATCAATATTACCTTATGAAACACTTAGTAGTAGTGGTGTGTTTGTATATATAATAGGGCTGTCAAACGATAATAATAATTTTTTAATCGCGATTAATCTAATTTTTTTCATAGTTAACTCACGATTAATCTCTATATTAAAAATATAGTTAGAATCAAATAAACAAAGAAAAAATGTCTTTTATCTTGTATTTCTTCTTTCAAATAAAAAAGTGCATTGTAGACCCACTTGACATGTCTGTTTAAAAAACACAGCACATAAAATGCCACAACAATGTGGTCTTAAAACTGAAGGGGTAACGGAACAGGGCCTAATGACAGTTCAATGAATGAAAAACTGCAGTCAGACACATCAGATTCAGCTCTGAACTCTTACTGATGTTTCTCCTATTTATGAAGCCAATTGCTAAGGCCGCAATTAATCGCGGTCAATAAATAATGCGTTATTTTTTAATGAATCGCATCACGATTAATTAAAGATTAATTAACATAACTGTGACAGCCCTAATATATGACATTCTTTTTGGTGGTAGTTTTTGTTGAGTTTTCACTGGAAGCTTAACCTCTTTTTGAAGATTTCCTGATTCACACCTAAGACTAACAGTGTGTCCAAAACAAACATTCATCTCATGTTACTCACGTGAACCAGACTGCTTCAGTGTTTCTCCAACATGCTGCAATAGGCAAATATTCCCGCTTTGTAGTTGAGGGGTGGGGGTAACCACCATTTCAACAACATGAAATAGTTTTAGTGGTGCCGCATAGCTCAATTGATTCTGCCGGCGCCCCATGAACAGAGGCCGTAGTTCCTTGATTCAGCTAGCCTACCTCTCTTTAAGATATGATGTCAAGACATTTCTGTTGTCACTTTTGTTGTCATCTGTTATGACGAGTAATCACGCCAACAGCATCAAGTGAGCTTTTCCAAAGCAACTATATCTAAGATGCTGGAATTACCCAGAAGTTTAAACCATCTCAGTCCTCATGGGGAATGTGAGGTCACTGGCTAATAAAATGGACAAATCTGAAATACTGACGAGGACACAGTGGGATTATTCTAGGAAGCATTAACATATCCCAGACTCTAATACCTCTTTACAGATCTCAGACTGCAGACAGAATGGCAAGTGTAAGGGAGGAGCAATCGCAGCGCTTCTTAACAACCGATGATCCAAACCCTGATATATTACTGTGAATAAATGTTGAATATTTAATCTTTGTTCCCAGATTGAGGTACAGCTGTTGCTCAGTAGGAGTCAACTGCCAACTGCCAATCGAAAAGTCAGGGGTTCGATTCCCAATCTTCCTGAACCATATGTTGACGACTCCTTAATGAAGACACTGACACACCCCCATTGCCATCCATCTATCTATCTATCGGTATGTGAATGACAGTAGTCAAGTGGAATAAAACACTGTTAAATAGGTACAGTCCATTTACCATTTACAAAATCAGCACCTGAATGGAATCATTGCAATTTCTGGGGATTTTAGTCCCTCGTGTCCCTACTATACTTCCAACTTTCCAACATCTAACGTGCAGCCTTTCACCAAAAGAGCTGGTCACCTTACCATAAATGGAATACTTTCTTTTTTTAAAAGTAAGGTCAATAGTTCTTGACGAAGCTTTGCAGCAAGATGTTTTATGTCTTCTATTAGTCTGTGGGGAGGGGTCCAATTCTAACAGCTTCAAACCCAGTTAATCAAAGAAACTTCACAAATAAATAGAGTGGTTATGTGCTGGGAACTGCTCTGGACACCCTAAGGCTGATTGAGGACATTCCCACAGTCCTGTGATTGATTGGTGACCTGTCCTGGATGTACCCTGCCTCTCCCCCAATGACAGCTTGGATCGGCTCCAGCCCCCCATGACCGTGAGTTGGATTAAGCGAGTATAGAAAATGGATGGATGGGGATTCCCTCACACCTTGCAAGCCTTTTACGGTATAATGACTTTGTCTTTTTCCTCAGTTTCTCTTTTGAAAACACATAAAACACATAACCTTTGTCATTTGATGTTAAAGTATTGATCAATCCTGTTAATTGTGGCTGTGACTAGAAAGACTGATTTGATTATTTGAGTTCTGCACAAATTCCATTGAGAAATCTACTGTATGTGTCTGTGTCATTAATAGGCGGCAGTATCTCCAGTGTTCATAGAAAGCTAACATAGGTGAATAATGTTTACAGTCAACATTTTTCAACGCAGTCAATTGTTTTCAGCTGAAGTGGTGACAGCTGACATGAAGCCAACATAGCTCCAAGAGCTTTCTAAGCAACAACAAAGTGTGATGGATTTAAAGTATTGATATTTGAACAAATTAGCCACCCAAAAGGTAAATTTCTTCACTGCAGCAGCTCTCAAAGTATTGCAGTAATCAGTCTACTCTACCACAGATCTACTTTCTGGGTTACTTATTGGGTGTTGACACCAGAGCATTTGTAAGTCTTTAAAAGTATGCAGGTTTTGAAAAAAAGGATTTGCAATGCTATGACAGAGTTGACTTACATTGACTGGTGTCATTGTTATGTCCTGTCAGATTAAAATAACACATTTTTTACTTTCCCTTCAGAGGAATCCCCAAGTTGTTAACAATGCAGAAGATCCAAGAATGAGTCATAACTTATAACAAAGTTCAGGGGAACACCACCATCGATGCTCCCTTTGTCTGTTTTTCATAACTCTGCTGATGTAAAGTCTTTATGCAGAATATAAAGCTTGAATATCAAAATTGTGTATTTGACATCCCACAGGCATTTGTTCTGTCTCAATAAGTTGAATTGTGTTTGATGAAAACTCTATGAATTATTAATTATTTTGCTTTAGAAATCAGTGCAAAAAAACCTCCCCCAAAAGCTCGGATACTGATGTTTGGTTTATTTCACAAGGAATATTGATAAAATACAGGCTGCAACATAAGCAGACTGTCAGAAGAAACAGTACAGACATAGGAGGATAAATTGTATTTTTCCAATGTGAAATGTAGCCAAACTACTCTTAAGTGCCACCAGTCACTAAGTTCACAAGAAATAGATCAAATCTCTGGCAACGCCATTAAATACCAATCTGCCTTTCCCACGGCACATGATGGATGCCAACAAAATGTAATTTTAGCATATGTTCATCTTAACAGTCACACCTCCTGTAATTACTGAGAAAGGGTCAGCTTTGTTTCAGACACCTTTCTGCCTCATTCCTCTTGCATGCTCAACCTCTGTTAACCTTTCAGTCTAACGAGCGAGCAGCATACTGTAGTTCAACCTCTAATACCTCCGATTATGTTATGAAACTTGATTGAAAGTTCATTCTGTAGGACACTGGGTGTCATGATCTGACTGGCTTGGAGGTGTGTTTTGAGTTTCAGGCTGGGTGAGCAGGTTTACCTGGTTATCCGGGCGAAGTCCACCTACCAGCGTCCTTGCGTCTATTGGTAGGCGGAACCGATCTTCCTCGTCTCCCCTTCCTGTCACCTTAGAGTTTGAAAGAACTTCCCACGCTTCTCATGCTTTAATAGATTCTGGTTCAGAGAAAAATCTGTTAGATCCTGGTTTAGCCATTCAAGCCATTCAGCTCGTTCAGTTACCTATTCCCATCTCCGTTTCTGCCCTGGATGGGGTGTCTTTGGCCACCATCACTCATAAGACCAAACCTATTTAACACAGATTTAAGTTCCGTGTTTAGTAAGGACAAGGCTCTCTTACTCCACATAGACCTTTTGATTGCGCTGTCGATCTGCGTCCCAGTGCTCCGTTACCCTCCAGTCACCTGCTCAACCTATCTCGCCCTGAGAGGATGGGGATGGAGACATACATCCAAGAGTCTTTAACCTTGGATGTAACACGTACCAGCTGGTGCGTATACGTCAGGGCTATGAATGGAAAACCGCTGGGTCATTTCGAATATCTGGTAATGCCTTTCGGTTTAACCAATGCCCCAGCAGTATTCCATGCCTTGGTTAATGATGTCCTGAGAGACTTCTTCCATAAGTTTGTTCTTGTTTATCTGGATGACATTCTTGTTTTTTTCTTGTTCCCTGGAGGATCACAAGCGCCACGTACGGGCCGCGCTACAGAGATTGCTTGAGAATCGCCTTTATGTTAAGGCTGAATAGTGTGAATTTCATACCTCGTCTGTGTCCTTCCTGGGGTCATTCCATTATTGATCGTTTCTTTAAAGCAAATCATTTTGTCCCTTTAAAGAAACTCCCTTCTGCTTTGGAAACTGTTGACCTCCTAGTGAAACACGTCTTAGACTCCATGGTATTCCCACCAAAGTTGTCTAAGACCGCAACTTATCTCCTGTGTCTGGAAGGTGTTCTGCTCTTCCCTTGGGGCCAAAGTCTCCTTAAGCCCTAGTTAACATCCAAAGACTAACGGGCAGACTGAGCGCCTTAACCAGGAGCTAGAGGCAGCTACCAGGTGGGTCACCACCAGGGACCCCTCTTCTTGGAGCCAGCAGTTACCCTGGGTGGAATACGCGCACAATTCTCTTACCTCAGCTACCGGTCTTTCTCCTTTCGAGTGCTCTCGTTTACTTGCCCCCTTGGTTCCTCGAGTTGGAGAAGGATTTGGATGTACCTTCAGTCCAATATTATCTGCAACAAGCACAGCAAACCTCTGTCGGTCTGCTAGGACACTGCTCACTTCCATCATGGCTTATGTGTTGTGTTGTGACTTTTGAGTTCATGTTGCGGCTTTTGTATTGCATTGATACTTCTGGGCCACTGAACATACAGCTCGACAGATTTACATATTTGATGTATTTTGACCCAAATTAACCCAACACTCTGTCCACTCTGTTGTCGACTGAGAGAGAACTAATTTATTATCTGTTACCTTTGACTTTACCAAGTTGTTACCAAGCCACATAAAAACACATTCCGAGCTCTGAAGATTTAACCACACCTCTGTTTGTTCAACAGTCACTTGACATGTTTGTCAACTTGTTTTTTTAATCTTACTTTCATTTAGTTTGGTTATATTTCCATAACAATAACTGTTACCATTATCACTCTAATACTGTACGATAATCCTGTATGATGGCTGTTCCTGTGGTACATTCAGCAAACACTATGGTTTGGTAACTTCTGATGATTTGTTTGAGGACACCTGGTTTATGATTGCTCATTTCTACCGAGACCTGAGAGTTGACTACATAGCCATGCAAAGTACATTATTGTTTTTTGTGTTGTGGTTAAAATTCTAAGGACTATTATAACGTAGAACCAACATGCCAAAGTCCCCACCAGTGGATAAAGTGCCCTGGACATTCTTGCAGCTATAAAAACATCACACTGGTATTTTGATCTGAAGGGACCACATTTTCCTGCAGTCAGGTACCACGGGGACTCAGGACACAGACGCAGAGGTGTTTATTATTTGAACAAACAGAGCACAGCAAGGCAGGGCGAGGATCTCCAAGCAGAGCAAAGTAATGGGCTGTGAAAACCTAAGCACTCTCCTCAGTAACTATGGCAGAGGACGGGTGTGTCTATGAAAGTTACAAAACATAAAAACTCTCCACACCAGGAGGAAAACAGAAAAGCTATGAACAATTTAACAAAACAAAGACACGCTCTCCTAACGAGGCGGATTTAACAAAAGACACACTCTTAACAAAACAGAGGCACAATGAAACTTTAACGATTAACTTAAAGCTCTCCTTTAACGGAGGCGACTATGAAAGGTTGCAACAAAAAAATCTCTCCTTGAAAACGGAGGAACAAACAAGGCTATGAAACTTACCGTATTAATAAATAAACTATGACTAGGAATAAGAATAAATTACAAAACAAGATAGCACTGCAGGAGGATCGCTCACTGCAGGATCGTGGAAACTGTGGTTCAAAGTAAGGCTGGTAATGTAGCTCATGGGGAGCGAAAACATAGTGGCACAAGACAAGGGAAACGCAGACTATTTGAACACATGAGGGACCAAGGGGAACAGGTGGAAACACAGTGCTTTCTCAAAATAAAACAGGTAATGACGAGACAAGACACGAAACAAAAGGTAAATCGTGACACCTGCTTGTTTTACCTTCTACACACACACACAAAAAAACATTTCAGAAAGTTCAACAGCCAATTGGAAAACTGCAACATTCAGTTGATCAATAAACGATTGAATCAGCGATAAGGAAGTTAGGATGAATGGTTGGAAAACTGGTACCGTCAGAACATATAAAGAGGAATTCCATCACTAAGCAAGATGACTCATACAGAAGCCACAGGACTGTAATGACTGCAATGACTTAAATGCCTGAGGAAGGAGAGACTAACCAAGAGACTAGCAATGAGAAACAATGTTCCTTCTACTTATCCATGCAAGCATGCCCAAGCAGTTTTATACAAAGTTATAATTAAAGGCATAAAGTGGGAGGAGCCACAAAGCTCTCATGCTTTTCAACATTTTTGGGCTGAGTCATTTCAACACATTTTCCAGCACAAAAACTTTTCCAATCCAGTTGTCATCTTTGCAGGTGTAAACGTTTACCTGCGTAAAGGTTTAATTTCTCAGCTGTAACTCCAATTTTCCTCCAAATGGCTGACGGTTATGTTTGCAGAGACAAAACAAGCTATCAGAGCTTCAGATCAGCAGTACTGGTGCTAGTGTTCAAACTTTTGCCTGAGAGCGTTTGCACAGAAAAAAGTTAGCAACTTATGCAATGCAAGTGTGAAGTAATTGTCATGTTATATCAGGGTTGGTGGTGGAAACACAGAAGACTGGAGGTTGTGGATGAACAATACTAGATTTATTTGAAACTATACAAAAACGTGGCCAAGATGGAACAAGAACCAAACTAGAAAAAGACTGAAACCTAACTTTTAAGTCAGCAAATTATCTTCAAATGCAGTAATAAACCCTTGTGTAAACTACAGGTTTTCAGTCTTTACAAGCAGAACAAGTAAAGAAGCAGGTCAGGCATTTAAAGCAGCAATATGTAAGCTCAAGTTCCAAATAGTGGAGCGCGTCGCCACCCTTCCCCTAACGACGCTCTCGCAGGGTGCCCGGTTGACGTCGCTGAACCTTCACGAGCGCAGGACGAGTCAAACGTAATCCACAATGGAGATACTAACCTCAGTTCACTCAGCAAATGTAGCCTCTACAGTTCATTGATGAAAATATCTACAAAAGGACGTAACTCTAACTGGTATGTGATTTCTGTTTCATAAATAAAAAGCTAGTAGCTCCAGATCTGCAGGACTACATTAGAGAAACGCAACCAACCATTCAGCAACTGCCAATCAGACCCTCAGATCGGGCAAACCCTCCACAGTCAGCATGAAATGTCTCTGAAATACGGTTTATTTCATGAATCAACTTCTAAATCAGAATCTGACTCGTATTTTACACTGAAAAACAGTGACACGAAGAAGTTGAGTTTGTTTTTGCTGTTTACAATGATATTAAAGCCAGTTTGTTTGTCCTGTATTGCGGAAAGGTCAGATAACCCTAAACAATCGCCACAATTGCCCTCAGTCGGACCACCGTCTTACATTAGATTATTTCACATTAGCTGAAGCTTACCTGTTCAGAAGAAAAATAGCCAACTCGGCTTGGGTCCGAAGCAGTCTTCATCTTTCAAATGTATCTCCAATATTAATCCGTGTTGTTGAGCGATTAAGGTTGCTAATCTTCTTTGAAATGGGACGAGGCTTCTTCGGTCTGGTAGAGTCCATCTCTGACCGCTTGCTTCCATCGTTATAGTGCGTTGTGTTTGCGGCAAATTTGTTTCATACCTGGCAATCCCGGATATCGAAAAACGGAACAAATCGATCAGCATTCCAAAGACCAAGAGACGAGAAAATGAAGAAAATAAGATAATTTTGGCTGTCAGGTTTTTGTCAACAAGTGTTTCAGTTTAACACGTTTCCTTAAGAACTGTTGATACAGTGTACTCTTTTTATTATTTAATACAGTAAATATCTTACATATTGCTCCTTGAAGGGCGTTAAGAGGAATGTGGAGAGTAGGTGTTCTTGGAAGATGAGTTCTAAAGAGATTCTTTAAGATAAGGTGATATATGCACAGCCCTGCTGTGTTAGCATTTTGTAGCTCGTCCCACCATGGCTGAACCACAGCCAACAACAGTCCAACAACAGTCTGGACTTTGGCTCCTTTGTTTGTAGGAACATCAGTAAAAGACAATGTTCCTGAGAGAATTGCATCATTTGAGAGACAGAAGCAGCCCCTATGATTGAGTTTGGCTAGTTGTCTGTTAAACCAAATGATAGGCAAGCATTAGTGACCTGTCAGCCACAGCTGTTTCAGGTGCTTGTGACTGATGGGCTGCGACACAGCCAGAAAATAAAACTGCAGCCAGACCAGAACTGTTTTAATTAGTGTTCTCTGTGTGGGGTGAAGACCAAATTAGTAAAGCTTTTATTACTTCACACTTCAGGAGCATCAATTAGAAACCAAATGCAATACAAAGAGTAAAGGCAGCGGTGGTTCTTCTTCTTTGTGAAAAGCTTGAATTTAAGATGCTCGGCATGTTTCCAGCATCTTGGAGAGCTCGCTGCAGTTATTCTGTAGATTCATTTGTCTCATATGTGTGACTGATTCTGACTTTTGGGAATTTTTACAACTTTCTGGGAGTTCTGTACATCCTGTGCTGTATACGATGAGTCATCTCATCTTCCCTTTTGCCTCATTAACCTTTTTTCAGCTTATATTCTATGTGGAAACAAGTAGGAAATTCTACTGCATTTGGTTTCTAATCGGCAGCCCTGACATAAGGCACAATAAAAGCTTTACTAATCTGATCTGACGCAGTTTTATCTTCTGGCTGTGTCGAAGCACATCAGTCACCAGCACCTAACAGGTGTGGCTGACAGGTGTCTTATTGTTGACTGGCAGGTGACCAGCTCCAGATTAAACAAATCTTTCATTTCCATTTAAGGGTGTCATTTATACTGTCTTCACAAGCTGTTTAAAGCTTGGCATACATAGAAAGTGGACATACGTAGATAAACAAACGTTAACATGTGGTTAAGTGCAGGAAAAAACTGCTCTTTAGTTACTTCAATGATGCCCATCCTCAGGTTAACTTGCATTGCTTTTCTGCTCATGCAGGACATTTTCCCACCACTTCTGGATGATTTTATGGTCACAGAAATGATCTGTTGTGTGAGCCTCAGTAATGACATCTCTAGTCAATGAAAACCCCTGTCATAGCTTGACAGTCTGGTTGTACCAGTGTTTCTTGTGCAATAAGAGCAGTGTGACCCAGAGGCAGATTCTTTCATTTAAGTTAGAATATCTCAGGATAGCGCTGCAGGCAGATAGGTTTAAGTTCATGAGTCATTTAACAAAATGTTGCTGCCCACAAAAAACAGGGCAGGGACCGGGTTGGTCGATAGAGTGACCACGCCTTCACTCAACAAGCTATTTTTAGAATCAGAAGCGAAATGGTTACATGAGCAGGTGTTACTTTATCCAACTTACATCAAGTTGATTTTAGTCACACGGATATAAAATGGTACAATCTGAGTATCATCATATTAGACTTGCAAACAGTTTGTTAAAATAGAAAAAAAACAAGCATTGTGAGCTTTGAAATAGTCATACAGATGCTTAGTTAAACTGGTGATTACAGACAAATACAGTCTGGACAAAGGAGCCTTCACTGAATAGGTTGCATTGCATAAATCACACTGTGACTGGAAGTTTTTTGTAAATAAGTGAGATTGAAATGTGCAGTTGTAATGTAAACAAACTCTTAAGGCCAGGCTTTAAATACAATGGTACTGATCACAAAGCCACTCATTGGGTTTTAAATACAACAAAAAACCCATAATAGCACCAATGACAGTGACCTACTGGCTGCAGCTTGGAACTTATTTGAGAAAACACTTTAACCCGTTTCCTGAAAGAAAAATTATAGAGAATATAAAATAGACCAAAATGGACCACCACTAAGTGTCAAAGACCTGGAAAGTTACACGTTACATTGCCCATTTTTTATTAATTCATTTTAGTTTCAATCATCTGTTAGACCTGTGTCACCATATGGGTTAGAACAAACTGATCAAAGGCCTGCTCTCTTGTTTGGTTTGGTGTCTTTTACATGCAGTAAGAATTCAAATAGTTTTTGTTTAATCACACAAATTTTTGAGCACCTACAATAACGCAGCATATTGATAGTTGGACGCCATATTGGTTGCTTAACAGGCAACAAATCATCATCAGTTTGATGTCAAATATTAATTCATTATTAGCAATCCCTAATAAATATGCAAGAACAGCAGCAATTCTAATCTGGAATTGTATCATAACGTCTGTGTGTTGTTTTCTGTGATGCCGAACTTTTATAAAGCCCGAAAACTAATTAACCAGCTTTAACACAGGTGTCACCTAAATGGAATCTTACAGAACATGCTGAACATTGTCTGCATTTTAATGCTTCAACTTCATTTCTGAAGATTGATTGATGACTGATGATTTGTGTGCTCCACCCTTTGAATAGCGACTTAAGTGCAACCTTCCCTTTTTCTGTGACAGACCAAAGGCGTTCAAACAGGTGAGCTCACCCTGCTGCATATCTTTCTTTAGTTTGGATTTCTGATCTAGAATCACATAAACAGAAGGTGCAATATAATATTTTCTGTAAATTGTGTAAGAATGTGGAAGTAATAGTTATTAATTGTAACTTCATGTTAATTTGAACATAATTTTGCTTCTGAAATATATTTTAAATAGAAATTAAAAAACTAATTGTGGGTATTTGGTGACCAAATTGTTTTACTTTTAAGCAAAAAAATGCATCAAAATACACAGTGATTTTATGTGAGAATAATTTAACAGGACATGTGGTTTATAACCTCACAAATTACCAGAAAACAAACCTGAAACATCATTGTTGAAATATTATTGTTATTTTGCTATTCCCAGTATTTTCAGCTAAACTTCTTGGCATAAAATGCTAGTTGAAAAGAGCTGAGAATCGTTAAGGTGTGCAGAGTTTTCACAATGGGAGGCCCCAGAGCCTCAGTTCTGCTACTCTCGACAGTCGGTAAGTTTCCTTCAATATTCAGAGAGCAATAATTAAGTTTTGCTTCCCTTTTGTCATGAAAACATAAAGAATGTGCTGATCAAAATCTTTTTGTGGTCCCTCAGTTTGCATGTTGTCGCCGGCCTCTTTAACTGTGAGTATGAGCCATAATATTTGCAACAAAAATAAATAACTGTGAAAAGGTAAATTAATGTTTTGTGCTATAAATTCAATTCGCAGTCCAACACAACACAAGGTAAGGTCTCTCTTTTCTAATTGTTGTTCTTCTCATCACTGTAAATAAAATTTCTGTTGAATGTTTATCTTTAGGAGGATCACTTGACATTCCCTGAGGGGTTTTTTTTGGTTTCTCCTGCACATTTGCTTTATCTACTATATACTTTGTATGTTTTTGTTGTTGTTCTACTTTTTAATTTGCTGTTTTATCTATCTTTTATGTGCTATAAAAAATTCAAAAACCAGTGACAATATTAAAAAAGAAGAAAAGTGTGAAAGTCTTTTTCTCTGGTTTCAACCCTTATAGGTTCAGGTTTACAACCACCTCAGTTCGGGTCAGCATGATAAATATTTTCATACTTTTACCTTCAGCAATATCACTATTTAAATTATTTATAGTTAAATTACTGCTTTTGATTCTATTCTTACAGCAATGTGTCCACAAACAGCGTTTTTAAGGAGTCCTGCAAAGCAGTAAACCTACGAGATGTCAGTCACACTGTAAGCGTTTAAAAAGACTCACATAATAATAATGATAATGTCATGTTCACCCAATAATCTTTGTCAGAAAGTCATCATTCTGCATTGTAAAAAAATGACACCCCCTTGTGGTAATTTACCAAAGTACCGCTTCCCATAATGTTGATGTGTTCTGCAGATATCTGCTGCTGTGGACAAACTGGTCGGGGAGCTGCCCTGTAAAAGGGGTAAAAATGAAAGCCTGTCAGAAGGAAAGTCCAAAGAGGTGGAACGAAGCCTCCGGCAGATCGTAGAGTCGACTTTAAAAGTCTTCTTAGACCTGGTAATGACATTAATTATCATTTCTATCTTCTTAAACACATATGTGGAACACATAGTTACAGCAATTCAATTTAATGAAAGTGAGAAAGTTTTTTAAGATGAATAAATTATCAGAATTATTACTGTGGCTTTAGTCCAGGAATCATATGAGGTGCCACTTTGTTTACCAAATTTTTTAAAATTGATTAATAAGAAAATAAATAAATGCGCTGTATTGGATCCGAGATTTACAGTTTTTTGTTTCACCACAGGGCAACAATGAATCCAGAATGAATGTTCTGGATGTATTTGGAGTCCAGGAGAGCCTACGTCTGCTTAACTTCAGCGACCCTGAGTCCATCACGCTGTGGTTCTCACTGAAGATGGCTCCTCTTCTGCCATTTGTCAACGAAGGCCTCCTAATCCAGCTCGCCAACCAGGACTTCAGCTGCAGCGCCTTCCAGGAACTGTGAGTGAACTCATTTCTGCTTACTCGAGCATGCAGGTGACTGCAGTCGAACTGACTGAACTCCAGTTGTGCTGCAGCTGAACTGTCAGTAGAAAAGAGGAAAGTCCTTAATTGAAAGTAACTAACTAAAGTAACTGCGCTGAGTTCATGAGGTTCAATGGGTTCCTACAAAATTAAAAAGGTTTGATATAAATGTGATTATGGGTGCCAATGCCAAAGGCAAGGCACACATATTACTATTGTGCATACTTATTATTCTCCCATTTCTGCCCTGTTTTTCGGCGCGCTACTCCTCCCGCAGCGATGGTCCGACCGGAATAAAAAAACACATCGCTGCGTGCGCGCCAAGCAGGAGAAGTGTGCTTGTATTTTTCTCTCTCATTATTCGATCGGAATTCCGGAAAATTGGGAAAAAGCAGGCAAATTCCCAATGGGAAAATGCATTGAGAAGTCCTTGACGAGGAACCTTGGAGGCCTCCTAACTCAGCCATACGGCATCACACACACATCATTCAAAGTTTGTGTGTGACAGGAAAGACTCAGCTTTAACTGTGGTAAAGGGCTTGTTGATAGCTTATACAGCTTTGACACAACGGCAGTTTACGTTTTAGGTGGCCAGAGGAGCTCATCTAACTCCCACTCTAAAACTCTTTAAAAAAAATTTTCTCAAACAAATGCCTCTCACGTCCAAAATATATCTGCCTGATCTGGATAAATTTTACATCAAAACGTAGGTATTTTAGTCCTCTATCACCCAATGTGACTCTCATTGAGCTGGGCCTCACAGACAAAAATCACAGACACAAATCACCTCTGAGCGCAGAGAGGGAACATTAAATCCCATTATAAAACGGCCGAGCCTTGAAATCAGTCTGAAAACTCATTTTAAAACTGCCATAAAAAAGGAGCCACAGACAGTAGAAGAATAAAAATTACACCGCTGGCTTCCCCCGTCCCTTCTGGCGCTCACGGTGAAAGAATTATTCGGATACAACTTCTACTTTTCGAACAGCGACCGTTTGTTCCAGACTTGTGCCTCAAAATTAAAACCCCATGATTTTAAGGGGACAAAGTGAGGTGCAAATTTGACAGTTGACAATTGGCAGGCACAGCTGTTGCCCATAGCAACTAATGATGACCACACTCAAGATGGCTGCCCTGTTCTATCACAGCTGATGAAGCCAGAGCCAAGATGGCTGATGAGGGCAGAGTAAAAAAGCCTGTTTTTATCTGTGCTCCTAATACAATATAACATGACAGCCTCTGTCTGTCAGCAGGGCAGCAGCAGGGCAGTCAACATGGTTAAACTGTTATAACAGCTTCATGCCAGCTGCTCACGAGACAAATGTGCGCGATAGCGCGCACTCACTCACATGTTCCCATTATTCTGAACAGATTAACAGGTTCATGCCAGCCGCTCATGAGACAAATGTGCGCGATAGCGCGCACTCACTCATATGTTTCCATTATTCTCAACACATCACCTGTGATAAAAGGTTCATGCCAGTCACTCACGAGACAAATGTGCACGATAGCGCGCACTCACTCACATGTTTTCATTATTCTGAACAGATCAACAGGGCCTTATGTGTAATAACAGATCCTGTCTAAAGCAGGCAGATTTCACCAGAACAAGCCAGAATCTCATATTTCAGACTGGATTATGATCATATAATGCTTGACTGGCAACTAGCAGCTCTCTCAGCACAGCACAGCCTCTCTGTCTCTCTGTCTGGACGGGCAGCAGCTTGGCACCCATCAAAATTTCTTCAGAAATGTTCTAGTTACCATTACTGTTCAATGACTCTTGAGTTACATGTTTCTGTTGTTCAAGAAAAAGTTATGTTATTGTATTTTCAAGGGTGAAGTCTATGAGTTCGGAACTGGAGAGATCTCCAGGATTGGATGGAAAATTAATCTACAATAACTTCATCAAATTGTTTCTATCAAGCAAGAACTCCACAGGTAACAACAAAGAGAAAACTTCCCTTTAACTAAGAGAAACATATTAGTGAACACAACTTGCAGAGAAGAACTAAGCTTTTGTAAAGGCTGGCTCTAAGGCTCTGTTTAGTAATGTGTTGATGTTCATCCAGCCAGTCTCTTTGATTCTTTCCTTTTTTTTTGTTTTCTTTGGGCAGATCCTGGCTGCGTCTCATCTTTCAATGACACTCAAGAGTGGATAAAGGCAAACCTCGGCTTCTTCTTTAGCTTTGCATCCATCGAGGATTTGCAAGCCCTCAATCCAAACTTCTCCATCGTGAGTTTCTATCGCAGAAATTATTCTCCCAAAATAACTTCTTTGGCCCTCAGATTTTTCATATTTCAACTGAATGATTATGTTCTGATTTCCTTCTTGTAGGCTGAAACATTTGAAAAGCTCAATGCTTCTGAGATGGCCCAGTTCATACTGAACTCAGAAACCCTGAATGACACAAGCATCATCGATCTGGCCTTTGACCGACTTGAGGTTGGCAACGCTCTGGAAAATGTGGATGTTTTCCTGAAACAGCTGACCTTAAATGCACGGGTAAGCTATGCTTAAAGTTTGTCAGAGACATTCTCTAGCTCCTTCTGGGGAATCCTGAGGCGTTCCCAGGCCTGATGGGATATATAATCACTCCAAAGAAAGGCAACCAGGAGGCATCCTAACCAGATGCTGGAGCTCCTCCCCCTATTTCAAAGGCTGAGCCCAGACCCCCTCTGACTTTCATCGTGGCCGCTTCACACGTTCTCTAATACTAATTAAACAATAGACGTAATTAATAATAACAAAAAAAAAGCTACGACAATGTGATATATACACAGGCTGATGTATCGTGATGATGCAGGAATTTCTTTCAGTAGTTATCTTGTACCTTTGGTAGATGTGAACCAACTTGTTTTAACAGTCCTCATCAGAAAATATCATTAACTGTAACCTTTTAAAGATCCCACGGTGTACCACCACATAAAGATTGTGTAGTGTTTGACTCTTCTTGTGTCGTAACTCGACAGGTCCCAGAATTCCCACCAGCCGTGAGAGATCGGTGCATGGACAGGACCTTCGTCATCATCGGTCCTCTTTTCTCGGGTTTCAACAGAGTTGACTTTGATTTTTGGTTCAATGTCAGACTGGTTCCCATCCTTGGAAGTTTCCGTCCAGACATGCTCAGGAATGCAACCTCAGGCATAAACTGCACAAACTACCACATTGTGTGAGTAGCATTGTAGGATCAACCAGGACTTCCATGCATCAAATTACTAGGCTAGGTCCTTTTCAGGGACAGTATAAGAAAGTTTTGTTCCAATCTTTGCAGTGTCAGCGGGATTGCCAAAGTTTTCCCTGCCATACCCGTGCAGAGACTTCAAGGAATCACAAATGTTCTGCTGGACTATCTGAAACAATCTGCCAGTGTCATCAATACACCAGGTAGGCCTCAAAAGAAAAAACTACTTCATACTTGCCAAGGCAATGTTAAAAAGCTGCTTGCTAAGTTGTGAATATTCTAACCTGTCTATGCGTACCTCAGCTTGCAGGCAGGAAGTCAATAGCGATGCAGAATGGATTGAAACAAACTTGGGTCCATTTTCTCAGTACGCACCATACTCTGACCTCAAAGTCTTTAACCTCTCTCAGGTAAGTCGCGTATTTCACAACCAATCTTCCCTGAGAAAAGCAACACAACATTCAGAAACAGACAGGTCCACGAATGGGTGGTTCTGCCGTGTTAATCAGAGAACCAAATTCATCCATGCTCTTGGTTTATACTATCAGGAGACGGTTGTGGATGTCCTCTCACCACAAGAGAAGGCTGAGCTGATACTGGATCCAGACAGCGGTGCTCTGGAGGACCCCACCCTAGTCACGTTGGTGTTCGCAAACTTCACCCAGTCCGGCGATGACCAGCAGATCAATCAGTTTTTCCAGACATTTACAAAAATCAACAACCAGGTAAATGCTTCACACTAACTCTCTCATTTTCCTTCCTCGGAGTCGGCTAACAAACGACCCAGCTCAGTTCTCACCTGGACTCAAGCAATCTCTCTCTCGGGGCCAAATTTAAATTCAAATAATGGACTTCTGATATGATTCTTTACTTAATTGTTGACACCAATGCCTTGGTTCCTGACTTTCATACTTCAGAGTACAAGGATGTGCCACCAATCTTGTCCTCATTTTCCTTATTGTCCTAAACTGCTACTTGAACTCTTTTGCTTCCAGAGAAACATTACCTACATTGAAAATCCCGCTGTACGAGACACCATCTTGAACCTGACCTTGACAGCCCTTGCGCCCCAGTTTGAGGACTTTAAGCCTGAAGACTTTCAGCTGTGGTGCCAGGTGTACTTATCCCCTGTGATAGCAAGCATCAATCCCAACAGCTTGCGGGTGATCCCCACCACCATCAGTTGTGAATCCTACACAGCCATGTAAGAGATATTTCTCAGGAGAAGCAATAATTATTCTGCGTTAGCATGAAGTTAAAATGCTTCCAGAAAGTCAAAATAACTGCTTTTTTTCTCTCCTCAGACTCACGGGTCTTCGGGAGAGTTTGACATTTTTGCCCCTGGACCTTTCAAGGGGTGTGAGAGCAGGCATGGAATCACTGAAAAAGACCTTCCCACGTACGTGTCAATAATGCTTTGCTGACAAACGCCTTCAAGAAAGCCCAGAGCTGCCATACAGAGGGAAATAAATAAATGCCCTAACTCCTTTCCTTTTTTCTCTCAAACAGGTTGCTCAGTACCAGATTCTTTCATGGTAAGTTCATTTCTGCAGACATATCACAGAGATTAGAAATGATTTCCTGAAATTTTACAACACACAAGTATGGCCCACTAATTTTGTACTGGCAGCTATGTCAAGGTATTAAAAGTTCATGTAGCTTGCTCCACTAAACTAACACACGCTGCTTTATTTGTCTCCAGTGCAAAAAGACACCTGTCGATGGTAAGAATCTCCAAAAATATCACTCAATTCCACTTTAATTACACAATGGCATTGTGAAGTACTGTTATCTGACACACAATTATGCTTGTTTCACAGAGATCCTCATCTGTGCTGCAGTCAATAGGTGGGTGGATTACTGTTTTACACGATCCTGAGTTAGCATGTTCTTTTTCACAGTGTAACTGAGGTGACCATGGGTTTCAATTTCATTTTTTTCTTCAGATCACAACTCCAGGAGACACTGGCAGCTGACAATTCCTCCACAGCCCTGTGCAATCTCACCATCACTGAACATGCCTGTTCCTTGGTAGGACTGTTTAACGGAAGCTGCCCGTCTTATAAAATAATTGGCCATTTCTTACATTACAATCTTCAGACAAATCTCTTTAGGCTCTGCCATGTTTACATTTCTTGTCATTTTTTTTTCTCCCAAGGCTACGCATCTCACACAAAGAAACTTGGCCTCACTGTTGAAATGCTCTCTGGAAAGCCAAAGGACTTACCCGGTAGAAGTCTGGAAGCTTTTCTTCCAAAACGCTGATCCTGCTCTGGACCAGGCTCTTGAGTCATTCACCACCACTGTAAATCCAGTCCCGTAATTTCACAAATATCCACTGCATTCCAGTGGGCATTCTATATCCAACCAATTTTTCCTCAATTCTAGGCCCCTAACAACAGCAACCAAGCCTTGTCAAATGCTCTTGAAGCTCTGGGAGAGGTCAGACTTGCCAGCTTTGGGCAGGCACAACTACAGAGTAAAGATTTCATCGCCGATTGGTTCCAGAAAAAGATCCGCCCATTCCTGGCTTCTCCATCCACAAACTTCCTATTCTGCCTGAGCTCCAACAACTTCAGTTGCTTGACGTATCAGACTGTGTAAGTGTGTAGAGAAATTCATATTCAATTGACCGCTGTAAACAACACAACAGAAAAACACCAGGATGTTGCTAAATCTTCCCTTACATTTTAGCGTCCAGGCATTCAGCAGCCAAAGGGCCTTTATGGACACCAACAGACAGCGAACAGTCTTCACTCATTTCATCAAACCATTCCTGTCAAGAAATGATTCATCAGGTATGGGCAGATTATGGGGATACATTTGGTAATGTCTTGATAGCGTGTGGTGTTAATATCTAAGCAATGTCTCCGCCTCCTGTTTGCAGATCCTGGCTGTGTTTCATCTGTCAATGGTAGTCAGGACTGGCTACAGGCAAACCTGGGTAGCTTTTCTGATTTTGCCACCCTTCAGGATTTGCAAGCCCTCAATCCAAACTTCTCCAGTGTGAGTTCCCACTGCAGTTGTTTAGTTCTTCTTTCAAACATCATTTGTCCTCAGATTTTGGAGTGACTTTTGTTTACCTTCATATTGATTTCCATTTTTTCAGACTGAAATCCTGTCAGAGCTTGCTCCCTCTCAGGTGGCGCAGTTATTACTGAGCTCCGAGAAATCCAATGACACAGATTTGATCGATCGTATCTTTGACCGGCTTGAGGATGGTAACGCTCTGAAAAATGTGGATGAATTCCTGGAACAGCTGAATGCAAACGGACAGGTGAGCCTCACTTTTCAGTGCAGGAAGAAAGCCAATATCAGACTTAAAACTTACCGTTGTCATACCTCAAAAGGGTATCTAAATCTTTTTTGGGAACTAATTCACAATATCCAACCTACTGCCACCTTTCAAAAACCCTTTATGATGTACTTGCAACATAAAATTGTACGGAGTGTGATTCTTCCTGTGCCGTAACTTGACAGGTCCCAGAATTCCCACCAGCCGTGAGAGATCGGTGCATGGACAGGACCTTCGTCATCATCGGTCCTCTTTTCTCGGGTTTCAACAGAGTTGACTTTCATTTTTGGTTCAATGTCAGACTGGTTCCCATCCTTGGAAGTTTCCGTCCAGACATGCTCAGGAATGCAACCTCAGGCATAAACTGCACAAACTACCACATTGTGTGAGTAGCATTGTAGGATCAACCAGGACATCAAATTACTAGGCTAGGTCCTTTTCAGGGACAGTATAAGAAAGTTTTGTTCCAATCTTTGCAGTGTCAGCGGGATTGCCAAAGTTTTCCCTGCCATACCCGTGCAGAGACTTCAAGGAATCACAAATGTTCTGCTGGACTATCTGAAACAATCTGCCAGTGTCATCAATACACCAGGTAGGCCTCAAAAGAAAAAACTACTTCATACTTGCCAAGGTAATGAATTTGGGAAAAAATAATGCCCAAAAAGAACTGAAAAGGAAATATTACCTCCTATTGTTTTATCGACGTTAAAAAGCTGCTTGCTAAGTTGTGAATATTCTAACCTGTCTATGCGTACCTCAGCTTGCAGGCAGGAAGTCAATAGCGATGCAGAATGGATTGAAACAAACTTGGGTCCATTTTCTCAGTACGCACCATACTCTGACCTCAAAGTCTTTAACCTCTCTCAGGTAAGTCGCGTATTTCACAACCAGTCTTCCCTGAGAAAAGCAACACAACATTCAGAAACAGACAGGTCCACGAATGGGTGGTTCTGCCGTGTTAATCAGAGAACCAAATTCATCCATGCTCTTGGTTTATACTATCAGGAGACGGTTGTGGATGTCCTCTCACCACAAGAGAAGGCTGAGCTGATACTGGATCCAGACAACGGTGCTCTGGAGGACCCCACCCTAGTCACGTTGGTGTTCGCAAACTTCACCCAGTCCGGCGATGACCAGCAGATCAATCAGTTTTTCCAGACATTTACAAAAATCAACAACCAGGTAAATGCTTCACACTAACTCTCTCATTTTCCTTCCTCGGAGTGGGCTAACAAGCGACCCAGCTCAGTTCTCACCTGGACTCAAGCAATCTCTCTCTCGGGGCCAAATTTAAATTCAAATAATGGACTTCTGATATGATTCTTTACTTAATTGTTGACACCAATGCCTTGGTTCCTGACTTTCATACTTCAGAGTACAAGGATGTGCCACCAATCTTGTCCTCATTTTCCTTATTGTCCTAAACTGCTACTTGAACTCTTTTGCTTCCAGAGAAACATTACCTACATTGAAAATCCCGCTGTACGAGACACCATCTTGAACCTGACCTTGACAGCCCTTGCGCCCCAGTTTGAGGACTTTAAGCCTGAAGACTTTCAGCTGTGGTGCCAGGTGTACTTATCCCCTGTGATAGCAAGCATCAATCCCAACAGCTTGCGGGTGATCCCCACCACCATCAGTTGTGAATCCTACACAGCCATGTAAGAGATATTTCTCAGGAGAAGCAATAATCATTCTGCGTTAGCATGAAGTTAAAATGCTTCCAGAAAGTCAAAATAACTGCTTTTTTTCTCTCCTCAGACTCACTGGTCTTCGGGAGAGTTTGACATTTTTGCCCCTGGACCTTTCAAGGGGTGTGAGAGCAGGCATGGAATCACTGAAAAAGACCTTCCCACGTACGTGTCAATAATGCTTTGCTGACAAACGCCTTCAAGAAAGCCCAGAGCTGCCATACAGAGGGAAATAAATAAATGCCCTAACTCCTTTCCTTTTTTCTCTCAAACAGGTTGCTCAGTACCAGATTCTTTCATGGTAAGTTCATTTCTGCAGACATATCACAGAGATTAGAAATGATTTCCTGAAATTTTACAACACACAAGTATGGCCCACTAATTTTGTACTGGCAGCTATGTCAAGGTATTAAAAGTTCATGTAGCTTGCTCCACTAGACTAACACATGCTGCTTTATTTGTCTCCAGTGCAAAAAGACACCTGTCGATGGTAAGAATCTCCAAAAATATCACTCAATTCCACTTTAATTACACAGTGGCATTGTGAAGTACTGTTATCTGACACACAATTATGCTTGTTTCACAGAGAACCTCATCTGTGCTGCAGTCAATAGGTGGGTGGATTACTGTTTTACACGATCCTGAGTTAGCATGTTCTTTTTCACAGTGTAACTGAGGTGACCATGGGTTTCAATTTCATTTTTTTCTTCAGATCACAACTCCAGGAGACACTGGCAGCTGACAATTCCTCCACAGCCCTGTGCAATCTCACCATCACTGAACATGCCTGTTCCTTGGTAGGACTGTTTAACGGAAGCTGCCCGTCTTATAAAATAATTGGCCATTTCTTACATTACAATCTTCAGACAAATCTCTTTAGGCTCTGCCATGTTTACATTTCTTGTCATTTTTTTTTCTCCCAAGGCTACGCATCTCACACAAAGAAACTTGGCCTCACTGTTGAAATGCTCTCTGGAAAGCCAAAGGACTTACCCGGTAGAAGTCTGGAAGCTTTTCTTCCAAAACGCTGATCCTGCTCTGGACCAGGCTCTTGAGACATTCACCACCACTGTAAATCCAGTCCCGTAATTTCACAAATATCCACTGCATTCCAGTGGGCATTCTATATCCAACCAATTTTTCCTCAATTCTAGGCCCCTAACAACAGCAACCAAGCCTTGTCAAATGCTCTTGAAGCTCTGGGAGAGGTCAGACTTGCCAGCTTTGGGCAGGCACAACTACAGAGTAAAGATTTCATCGCCGATTGGTTCCAGAAAAAGATCCGCCCATTCCTGGCTTCTCCATCCACAAACTTCCTATTCTGCCTGAGCTCCAACAACTTCAGTTGCTTGACGTATCAGACTGTGTAAGTGTGTAGAGAAATTCATATTCAATTGACCGCTGTAAACAACACAACAGAAAAACACCAGGATGTTGCTAAATCTTCCCTTACATTTTAGCGTCCAGGCATTCAGCAGCCAAAGGGCCTTTATGGACACCAACAGACAGCGAACAGTCTTCACTCATTTCATCAAACCATTCCTGTCAAGAAATGATTCATCAGGTATGGGCAGATTATGGGGATACATTTGGTAATGTCTTGATAGCGTGTGGTGTTAATATCTAAGCAATGTCTCCGCCTCCTGTTTGCAGATCCTGGCTGTGTTTCATCTGTCAATGGTAGTCAGGACTGGCTACAGGCAAACCTGGGTAGCTTTTCTGATTTTGCCACCCTTCAGGATTTGCAAGCCCTCAATCCAAACTTCTCCAGTGTGAGTTCCCACTGCAGTTGTTTAGTTCTTCTTTCAAACATCATTTGTCCTCAGATTTTGGAGTGACTTTTGTTTACCTTCATATTGATTTCCATTTTTTCAGACTGAAATCCTGTCAGAGCTTGCTCCCTCTCAGGTGGCGCAGTTATTACTGAGCTCCGAGAAATCCAATGACACAGATTTGATCGATCGTATCTTTGACCGGCTTGAGGATGGTAACGCTCTGAAAAATGTGGATGAATTCCTGGAACAGCTGAATGCAAACGGACAGGTGAGCCTCACTTTTCAGTGCAGGAAGAAAGCCAATATCAGACTTAAAACTTACCGTTGTCATACCTCAAAAGGGTATCTAAATCTTTTTTGGGAACTAATTCACAATATCCAACCTACTGCCACCTTTCAAAAACCCTTTATGATGTACTTGCAACATAAAATTGTACGGAGTGTGATTCTTCCTGTGCCGTAACTTGACAGGTCCCAGAATTCCCACCAGCCGTGAGAGATCGGTGCATGGACAGGACCTTCGTCATCATCGGTCCTCTTTTCTCGGGTTTCAACAGAGTTGACTTTGATTTTTGGTTCAATGTCAGACTGGTTCCCATCCTTGGAAGTTTCCGTCCAGACATGCTCAGGAATGCAACCTCAGGCATAAACTGCACAAACTACCACATTGTGTGAGTAGCATTGTAGGATCAACCAGGACTTCCATGCATCAAATTACTAGGCTAGGTCCTTTTCAGGGACAGTATAAGAAAGTTTTGTTCCAATCTTTGCAGTGTCAGCGGGATTGCCAAAGTTTTCCCTGCCATACCCGTGCAGAGACTTCAAGGAATCACAAATGTTCTGCTGGACTATCTGAAACAATCTGCCAGTGTCATCAATACACCAGGTAGGCCTCAAAAGAAAAAACTACTTCATACTTGCCAAGGTAATGAATTTGGGAAAAAATAATGCCCAAAAAGAACTGAGAAGGAAATATTACCTCCTATTGTTTTATCGACGTTAAAAAGCTGCTTGCTAAGTTGTGAATATTCTAACCTGTCCATGCGTACCTCAGCTTGCAGGCAGGAAGTCAATAGCGATGCAGAATGGATTGAAACAAACTTGGGTCCATTTTCTCAGTACGCACCATACTCTGACCTCAAAGTCTTTAACCTCTCTCAGGTAAGTCGCGTATTTCACAACCAGTCTTCCCTGAGAAAAGCAACACAACATTCAGAAACAGACAGGTCCACGAATGGGTGGTTCTGCCGTGTTAATCAGAGAACCAAATTCATCCATGCTCTTGGTTTATACTATCAGGAGACGGTTGTGGATGTCCTCTCACCACAAGAGAAGGCTGAGCTGATACTGGATCCAGACAGCGGTGCTCTGGAGGACCCCACCCTAGTCACGTTGGTGTTCGCAAACTTCACCCAGTCCGGCGATGACCAGCAGATCAATCAGTTTTTCCAGACATTTACAAAAATCAACAACCAGGTAAATGCTTCACACTAACTCTCTCATTTTCCTTCCTCGGAGTCGGCTAACAAGCGACCCAGCTCAGTTCTCACCTGGACTCAAGCAATCTCTCTCTCGGGGCCAAATTTAAATTCAAATAATGGACTTCTGATATGATTCTTTACTTAATTGTTGACACCAATGCCTTGGTTCCTGACTTTCATACTTCAGAGTACAAGGATGTGCCACCAATCTTGTCCTCATTTTCCTTATTGTCCTAAACTGCTACTTGAACTCTTTTGCTTCCAGAGAAACATTACCTACATTGAAAATCCCGCTGTACGAGACACCATCTTGAACCTGACCTTGACAGCCCTTGCGCCCCAGTTTGAGGACTTTAAGCCTGAAGACTTTCAGCTGTGGTGCCAGGTGTACTTATCCCCTGTGATAGCAAGCATCAATCCCAACAGCTTGCGGGTGATCCCCACCACCATCAGTTGTGAATCCTACACAGCCATGTAAGAGATATTTCTCAGGAGAAGCAATAATTATTCTGCGTTAGCATGAAGTTAAACTGCTTCCAGAAAGTCAAAATAACTGCTTTTTTTCTCTCCTCAGACTCACGGGTCTTGGGGAGAGTTTGACATTTTTGCCCCTGGACCTTTCAAGGGGTGTGAGAGCAGGCATGGAATCACTGAAAAAGACCTTCCCACGTACGTGTCAATAATGCTTTGCTGACAAACGCCTTCAAGAAAGCCCAGAGCTGCCATACAGAGGGAAATAAATAAATGCCCTAACTCCTTTCCTTTTTTCTCTCAAACAGGTTGCTCAGTACCAGATTCTTTCATGGTAAGTTCATTTCTGCAGACATATCACAAAGATTAGAAATGATTTCCTGAAATTTTACAACACACAAGTATGGCCCACTAATTTTGTACTGGCAGCTATGTCAAGGTATTAAAAGTTCATGTAGCTTGCTCGACTAGACTAACACACGCTGCTTTATTTGTCTCCAGTGCAAAAAGACACCTGTCGATGGTAAGAATCTCCAAAAATATCACTCAATTCCACTTTAATTACACAATGGCATTGTGAAGTACTGTTATCTGACACACAATTATGCTTGTTTCACAGAGAACCTCATCTGTGCTGCAGTCAATAGGTGGGTGGATTACTGTTTTACACGATCCTGAGTTAGCATGTTCTTTTTCACAGTGTAACTGAGGTGACCATGGGTTTCTATTTCATTTTTTTCTTCAGATCACAACTCCAGGAGACACTGGCAGCTGACAATTCCTCCACAGCCCTGTGCAATCTCACCATCACTGAACATGCCTGTTCCTTGGTAGGACTGTTTAACGGAAGCTGCCCGTCTTATAAAATAATTGGCCATTTCTTACATTACAATCTTCAGACAAATCTCTTTAGGCTCTGCCATGTTTACATTTCTTGTCATTTTTTTTTCTCCCAAGGCTACGCATCTCACACAAAGAAACTTGGCCTCACTGTTGAAATGCTCTCTGGAAAGCCAAAGGACTTACCCGGTAGAAGTCTGGAAGCTTTTCTTCCAAAACGCTGATCCTGCTCTGGACCAGGCTCTTGAGACATTCACCACCACTGTAAATCCAGTCCCGTAATTTCACAAATATCCACTGCATTCCAGTGGGCATTCTATATCCAACCAATTTTTCCTCAATTCTAGGCCCCTAACAACAGCAACCAAGCCTTGTCAAATGCTCTTGAAGCTCTGGGAGAGGTCAGACTTGCCAGCTTTGGGCAGGCACAACTACAGAGTAAAGATTTCATCGCTGATTGGTTCCAGAAAAAGATCCGCCCATTCCTGGCTTCTCCATCCACAAACTTCCTATTCTGCCTGAGCTCCAACAACTTCAGTTGCTTGACGTATCAGACTGTGTAAGTGTGTAGAGAAATTCATATTCAATTGACCGCTGTAAACAACACAACAGAAAAACACCAGGATGTTGCTAAATCTTCCCTTACATTTTAGCGTCCAGGCATTCAGCAGCCAAAGGGCCTTTATGGACACCAACAGACAGCGAACAGTCTTCACTCATTTCATCAAACCATTCCTGTCAAGAAATGATTCATCAGGTATGGGCAGATTATGGGGATACATTTGGTAATGTCTTTATAGCGTGTGGTGTTAATATCTAAGCAATGTCTCCGCCTCCTGTTTGCAGATCCTGGCTGTGTTTCATCTGTCAATGGTAGTCAGGACTGGCTACAGGCAAACCTGGGTAGCTTTTCTGATTTTGCCACCCTTCAGGATTTGCAAGCCCTCAATCCAAACTTCTCTAGTGTGAGTTCCCACTGCAGTTGTTTAGTTCTTCTTTCAAACATCATTTGTCCTCAGATTTTGGAGTGACTTTTGTTTACCTTCATATTGATTTCCATTTTTTCAGACTGAAATCCTGTCAGAGCTTGCTCCCTCTCAGGTGGCGCAGTTATTACTGAGCTCCGAGAAATCCAATGACACAGATTTGATCGATCGTATCTTTGACCGGCTTGAGGATGGTAACGCTCTGAAAAATGTGGATGAATTCCTGGAACAGCTGAATGCAAACGGACAGGTGAGCCTCACTTTTCAGTGCAGGAAGAAAGCCAATATCAGACTTAAAACTTACCGTTGTCATACCTCAAAAGGGTATCTAAATCTTTTTTGGGAACTAATTCACAATATCCAACCTACTGCCACCTTTCAAAAACCCTTTATGATGTACTTGCAACATAAAATTGTACGGAGTGTGATTCTTCCTGTGCCGTAACTTGACAGGTCCCAGAATTCCCACCAGCCGTGAGAGATCGGTGCATGGACAGGACCTTCGTCATCATCGGTCCTCTTTTCTCGGGTTTCAACAGAGTTGACTTTGATTTTTGGTTCAATGTCAGACTGGTTCCCATCCTTGGAAGTTTCCGTCCAGACATGCTCAGGAATGCAACCTCAGGCATAAACTGCACAAACTACCACATTGTGTGAGTAGCATTGTAGGATCAACCAGGACTTCCATGCATCAAATTACTAGGCTAGGTCCTTTTCAGGGACAGTATGAGAAAGTTTTGTTCCAATCTTTGCAGTGTCAGCGGGATTGCCAAAGTTTTCCCTGCCATACCCGGGCAGAGACTTCAAGGAATCACAAATGTTCTGCTGGACTATCTGAAACAATCTGCCAGTGTCATCAATACACCAGGTAGGCCTCAAAAGAAAAAACTACTTCATACTTGCCAAGGTAATGAATTTGGGAAAAAATAATGCCCAAAAAGAACTGACAAGGAAATATTACCTCCTATTGTTTTATCGACGTTAAAAAGCTGCTTGCTAAGTTGTGAATATTCTAACCTGTCTATGCGTACCTCAGCTTGCAGGCAGGAAGTCAATAGCGATGCAGAATGGATTGAAACAAACTTGGGTCCATTTTCTCAGTACGCACCATACTCTGACCTCAAAGTCTTTAACCTCTCTCAGGTAAGTCGCGTATTTCACAACCAGTCTTCCCTGAGAAAAGCAACACAACATTCAGAAACAGACAGGTCCACGAATGGGTGGTTCTGCCGTGTTAATCAGAGAACCAAATTCATCCATGCTCTTGGTTTATACTATCAGGAGACGGTTGTGGATGTCCTCTCACCACAAGAGAAGGCTGAGCTGATACTGGATCCAGACAGCGGTGCTCTGGAGGACCCCACCCTAGTCACGTTGGTGTTCGCAAACTTCACCCAGTCCGGCGATGACCAGCAGATCAATCAGTTTTTCCAGACATTTACAAAAATCAACAACCAGGTAAATGCTTCACACTAACTCTCTCATTTTCCTTCCTCGGAGTCGGCTAACAAGCGACCCAGCTCAGTTCTCACCTGGACTCAAGCAATCTCTCTCTCGGGGCCAAATTTAAATTCAAATAATGGACTTCTGATATGATTCTTTACTTAATTGTTGACACCAATGCCTTGGTTCCTGACTTTCATACTTCAGAGTACAAGGATGTGCCACCAATCTTGTCCTCATTTTCCTTATTGTCCTAAACTGCTACTTGAACTCTTTTGCTTCCAGAGAAACATTACCTACATTGAAAATCCCGCTGTACGAGACACCATCTTGAACCTGACCTTGACAGCCCTTGCGCCCCAGTTTGAGGACTTTAAGCCTGAAGACTTTCAGCTGTGGTGCCAGGTGTACTTATCCCCTGTGATAGCAAGCATCAATCCCAACAGCTTGCGGGTGATCCCCACCACCATCAGTTGTGAATCCTACACAGCCATGTAAGAGATATTTCTCAGGAGAAGCAATAATTATTCTGCGTTAGCATGAAGTTAAAATGCTTCCAGAAAGTCAAAATAACTGCTTTTTTTCTCTCCTCAGACTCACGGGTCTTCGGGAGAGTTTGACATTTTTGCCCCTGGACCTTTCAAGGGGTGTGAGAGCAGGCATGGAATCACTGAAAAAGACCTTCCCACGTACGTGTCAATAATGCTTTGCTGACAAACGCCTTCAAGAAAGCCCAGAGCTGCCATACAGAGGGAAATAAATAAATGCCCTAACTCCTTTCCTTTTTTCTCTCAAACAGGTTGCTCAGTACCAGATTCTTTCATGGTAAGTTCATTTCTGCAGACATATCACAGAGATTAGAAATGATTTCCTGAAATTTTACAACACACAAGTATGGCCCACTAATTTTGTACTGGCAGCTATGTCAAGGTATTAAAAGTTCATGTAGCTTGCTCCACTAGACTAACACACGCTGCTTTATTTGTCTCCAGTGCAAAAAGACAGCTGTCGATGGTAAGAATCTCCAAAAATATCACTCAATTCCACTTTAATTACACAATGGCATTGTGAAGTACTGTTATCTGACACACAATTATGCTTGTTTCACAGAGAACCTCATCTGTGCTGCAGTCAATAGGTGGGTGGATTACTGTTTTACACGATCCTGAGTTAGCATGTTCTTTTTCACAGTGTAACTGAGGTGACCATGGGTTTCTATTTAATTTTTTTCTTCAGATCACAACTCCAGGAGACACTGGCAGCTGACAATTCCTCCACAGCCCTGTGCAATCTCACCATCACTGAACATGCCTGTTCCTTGGTAGGACTGTTTAACGGAAGCTGCCCGTCTTATAAAATAATTGGCCATTTCTTACATTACAATCTTCAGACAAATCTCTTTAGGCTCTGCCATGTTTACATTTCTTGTCATTTTTTTTTCTCCCAAGGCTACGCATCTCACACAAAGAAACTTGGCCTCACTGTTGAAATGCTCTCTGGAAAGCCAAAGGACTTACCCGGTAGAAGTCTGGAAGCTTTTCTTCCAAAACGCTGATCCTGCTCTGGACCAGGCTCTTGAGACATTCACCACCACTGTAAATCCAGTCCTGTAATTTCACAAATATCCACTGCATTCCAGTGGGCATTCTATATCCAACCAATTTTTCCTCAATTCTAGGCCCCTAACAACAGCAACCAAGCCTTGTCAAATGCTCTTGAAGCTCTGGGAGAGGTCAGACTTGCCAGCTTTGGGCAGGCACAACTACAGAGTAAAGATTTCATCGCCGATTGGTTCCAGAAAAAGATCCGCCCATTCCTGGCTTCTCCATCCACAAACTTCCTATTCTGCCTGAGCTCCAACAACTTCAGTTGCTTGACGTATCAGACTGTGTAAGTGTGTAGAGAAATTCATATTCAATTGACCGCTGTAAACAACACAACAGAAAAACACCAGGATGTTGCTAAATCTTCCCTTACATTTTAGCGTCCAGGCATTCAGCAGCCGAAGGGCCTTTATGGACACCAACAGACAGCGAACAGTCTTCACTCATTTCATCAAACCATTCCTGTCAAGAAATGATTCATCAGGTATGGGCAGATTATGGGGATACATTTGGTAATGTCTTTATAGCGTGTGGTGTTAATATCTAAGCAATGTCTCCGCCTCCTGTTTGCAGATCCTGGCTGTGTTTCATCTGTCAATGGTAGTCAGGACTGGCTACAGGCAAACTTGGGTAGCTTTTCTGATTTTGCCACCCTTCAGGATTTGCAAGCCCTCAATCCAAACTTCTCCAGTGTGAGTTCCCACTGCAGTTGTTTAGTTCTTCTTTCAAACATCATTTGTCCTCAGATTTTGGAGTGACTTTTGTTTACCTTCATATTGATTTCCATTTTTTCAGACTGAAATCCTGTCAGAGCTTGCTCCCTCTCAGGTGGCGCAGTTATTACTGAGCTCCGAGAAATCCAATGACACAGATTTGATCGATCGTATCTTTGACCGGCTTGAGGATGGTAACGCTCTGAAAAATGTGGATGAATTCCTGGAACAGCTGAATGCAAACGGACAGGTGAGCCTCACTTTTCAGTGCAGGAAGAAAGCCAATATCAGACTTAAAACTTACCGTTGTCATACCTCAAAAGGGTATCTAAATCTTTTTTGGGAACTAATTCACAATATCCAACCTACTGCCACCTTTCAAAAACCCTTTATGATGTACTTGCAACATAAAATTGTACGGAGTGTGATTCTTCCTGTGCCGTAACTTGACAGGTCCCAGAATTCCCACCAGCCGTGAGAGATCGGTGCATGGACAGGACCTTCGTCATCATCGGTCCTCTTTTCTCGGGTTTCAACAGAGTTGACTTTGATTTTTGGTTCAATGTCAGACTGGTTCCCATCCTTGGAAGTTTCCGTCCAGACATGCTCAGGAATGCAACCTCAGGCATAAACTGCACAAACTACCACATTGTGTGAGTAGCATTGTAGGATCAACCAGGACTTCCATGCATCAAATTACTAGGCTAGGTCCTTTTCAGGGACAGTATAAGAAAGTTTTGTTCCAATCTTTGCAGTGTCAGTGGGATTGCCAAAGTTTTCCCTGCCATACCCGGGCAGAGACTTCAAGGAATCACAAATGTTCTGCTGGACTATCTGAAACAATCTGCCAGTGTCATCAATACACCAGGTAGGCCTCAAAAGAAAAAACTACTTCATACTTGCCAAGGTAATGAATTTGGGAAAAAATAATGCCCAAAAAGAACTGAAAAGGAATATTACCTCCTATTGTTTTATCGACGTTAAAAAGCTGCTTGCTAAGTTGTGAATATTCTAACCTGTCTATGCGTACCTCAGCTTGCAGGCAGGAAGTCAATAGCGATGCAGAATGGATTGAAACAAACTTGGGTCCATTTTCTCAGTACGCACCATACTCTGACCTCAAAGTCTTTAACCTCTCTCAGGTAAGTCGCGTATTTCACAACCAATCTTCCCTGAGAAAAGCAACACAACATTCAGAAACAGACAGGTCCACGAATGGGTGGTTCTGCCGTGTTAATCAGAGAACCAAATTCATCCATGCTCTTGGTTTATACTATCAGGAGACGGTTGTGGATGTCCTCTCACCACAAGAGAAGGCTGAGCTGATACTGGATCCAGACAGCGGTGCTCTGGAGGACCCCACCCTAGTCACGTTGGTGTTCGCAAACTTCACCCAGTCCGGCGATGACCAGCAGATCACTCAGTTTTTCCAGACATTTACAAAAATCAACAACCAGGTAAATGCTTCACACTAACTCTCTCATTTTCCTTCCTCGGAGTCGGCTAACAAGCGACCCAGCTCAGTTCTCACCTGGACTCAAGCAATCTCTCTCTCGGGGCCAAATTTAAATTCAAATAATGGACTTCTGATATGATTCTTTACTTAATTGTTGACACCAATGCCTTGGTTCCTGACTTTCATACTTCAGAGTACAAGGATGTGCCACCAATCTTGTCCTCATTTTCCTTATTGTCCTAAACTGCTACTTGAACTCTTTTGCTTCCAGAGAAACATTACCTACATTGAAAATCCCGCTGTACGAGACACCATCTTGAACCTGACCTTGACAGCCCTTGCGCCCCAGTTTGAGGACTTTAAGCCTGAAGACTTTCAGCTGTGGTGCCAGGTGTACTTATCCCCTGTGATAGCAAGCATCAATCCCAACAGCTTGCGGGTGATCCCCACCACCATCAGTTGTGAATCCTACACAGCCATGTAAGAGATATTTCTCAGGAGAAGCAATAATTATTCTGCGTTAGCATGAAGTTAAAATGCTTCCAGAAAGTCAAAATAACTGCTTTTTTTCTCTCCTCAGACTCACGGGTCTTCGGGAGAGTTTGACATTTTTGCCCCTGGACCTTTCAAGGGGTGTGAGAGCAGGCATGGAATCACTGAAAAAGACCTTCCCACGTACGTGTCAATAATGCTTTGCTGACAAACGCCTTCAAGAAAGCCCAGAGCTGCCATACAGAGGGAAATAAATAAATGCCCTAACTCCTTTCCTTTTTTCTCTCAAACAGGTTGCTCAGTACCAGATTCTTTCATGGTAAGTTCATTTCTGCAGACATATCACAGAGATTAGAAATGATTTCCTGAAATTTTACAACACACAAGTATGGCCCACTAATTTTGTACTGGCAGCTATGTCAAGGTATTAAAAGTTCATGTAGCTTGCTCCACTAGACTAACACACGCTGCTTTATTTGTCTCCAGTGCAAAAAGACACCTGTCGATGGTAAGAATCTCCAAAAATATCACTCAATTCCACTTTAATTACACAATGGCATTGTGAAGTACTGTTATCTGACACACAATTATGCTTGTTTCACAGAGAACCTCATCTGTGCTGCAGTCAATAGGTGGGTGGATTACTGTTTTACACGATCCTGAGTTAGCATGTTCTTTTTCACAGTGTAACTGAGGTGACCATGGGTTTCAATTTCATTTTTTTCTTCAGATCACAACTCCAGGAGACACTGGCAGCTGACAATTCCTCCACAGCCCTGTGCAATCTCACCATCACTGAACATGCCTGTTCCTTGGTAGGACTGTTTAATGGAAGCTGCCCGTCTTATAAAATAATTGGCCATTTCTTACATTACAATCTTCAGACAAATCTCTTTAGGCTCTGCCATGTTTACATTTCTTGTCATTTTTTTTCTCCCAAGGCTACGCATCTCACACAAAGAAACTTGGCCTCACTGTTGAAATGCTCTCTGGAAAGCCAAAGGACTTACCCGGTAGAAGTCTGGAAGCTTTTCTTCCAAAACGCTGATCCTGCTCTGGACCAGGCTCTTGAGACATTCACCACCACTGTAAATCCAGTCCCGTAATTTCACAAATATCCACTGCATTCCAGTGGGCATTCTATATCCAACCAATTTTTCCTCAATTCTAGGCCCCTAACAACAGCAACCAAGCCTTGTCAAATGCTCTTGAAGCTCTGGGAGAGGTCAGACTTGCCAGCTTTGGGCAGGCACAACTACAGAGTAAAGATTTCATCGCCGATTGGTTCCAGAAAAAGATCCGCCCATTCCTGGCTTCTCCATCCACAAACTTCCTATTCTGCCTGAGCTCCAACAACTTCAGTTGCTTGACGTATCAGACTGTGTAAGTGTGTAGAGAAATTCATATTCAATTGACCGCTGTAAACAACACAACAGAAAAACACCAGGATGTTGCTAAATCTTCCCTTACATTTTAGCGTCCAGGCATTCAGCAGCCAAAGGGCCTTTATGGACACCAACAGACAGCGAACAGTCTTCACTCATTTCATCAAACCATTCCTGTCAAGAAATGATTCATCAGGTATGGGCAGATTATGGGGATACATTTGGTAATGTCTTTATAGCGTGTGGTGTTAATATCTAAGCAATGTCTCCGCCTCCTGTTTGCAGATCCTGGCTGTGTTTCATCTGTCAATGGTAGTCAGGACTGGCTACAGGCAAACTTGGGTAGCTTTTCTGATTTTGCCACCCTTCAGGATTTGCAAGCCCTCAATCCAAACTTCTCCAGTGTGAGTTCCCACTGCAGTTGTTTAGTTCTTCTTTCAAACATCATTTGTCCTCAGATTTTGGAGTGACTTTTGTTTACCTTCATATTGATTTCCATTTTTTCAGACTGAAATCCTGTCAGAGCTTGCTCCCTCTCAGGTGGCGCAGTTATTACTGAGCTCCGAGAAATCCAATGACACAGATTTGATCGATCGTATCTTTGACCGGCTTGAGGATGGTAACGCTCTGAAAAATGTGGATGAATTCCTGGAACAGCTGAATGCAAACGGACAGGTGAGCCTCACTTTTCAGTGCAGGAAGAAAGCCAATATCAGACTTAAAACTTACCGTTGTCATACCTCAAAAGGGTATCTAAATCTTTTTTGGGAACTAATTCACAATATCCAACCTACTGCCACCTTTCAAAAACCCTTTATGATGTACTTGCAACATAAAATTGTACGGAGTGTGATTCTTCCTGTGCCGTAACTTGACAGGTCCCAGAATTCCCACCAGCCGTGAGAGATCGGTGCATGGACAGGACCTTCGTCATCATCGGTCCTCTTTTCTCGGGTTTCAACAGAGTTGACTTTGATTTTTGGTTCAATGTCAGACTGGTTCCCATCCTTGGAAGTTTCCGTCCAGACATGCTCAGGAATGCAACCTCAGGCATAAACTGCACAAACTACCACATTGTGTGAGTAGCATTGTAGGATCAACCAGGACTTCCATGCATCAAATTACTAGGCTAGGTCCTTTTCAGGGACAGTATAAGAAAGTTTTGTTCCAATCTTTGCAGTGTCAGTGGGATTGCCAAAGTTTTCCCTGCCATACCCGGGCAGAGACTTCAAGGAATCACAAATGTTCTGCTGGACTATCTGAAACAATCTGCCAGTGTCATCAATACACCAGGTAGGCCTCAAAAGAAAAAACTACTTCATACTTGCCAAGGTAATGAATTTGGGAAAAAATAATGCCCAAAAAGAACTGAAAAGGAATATTACCTCCTATTGTTTTATCGACGTTAAAAAGCTGCTTGCTAAGTTGTGAATATTCTAACCTGTCTATGCGTACCTCAGCTTGCAGGCAGGAAGTCAATAGCGATGCAGAATGGATTGAAACAAACTTGGGTCCATTTTCTCAGTACGCACCATACTCTGACCTCAAAGTCTTTAACCTCTCTCAGGTAAGTCGCGTATTTCACAACCAATCTTCCCTGAGAAAAGCAACACAACATTCAGAAACAGACAGGTCCACGAATGGGTGGTTCTGCCGTGTTAATCAGAGAACCAAATTCATCCATGCTCTTGGTTTATACTATCAGGAGACGGTTGTGGATGTCCTCTCACCACAAGAGAAGGCTGAGCTGATACTGGATCCAGACAGCGGTGCTCTGGAGGACCCCACCCTAGTCACGTTGGTGTTCGCAAACTTCACCCAGTCCGGCGATGACCAGCAGATCACTCAGTTTTTCCAGACATTTACAAAAATCAACAACCAGGTAAATGCTTCACACTAACTCTCTCATTTTCCTTCCTCGGAGTCGGCTAACAAGCGACCCAGCTCAGTTCTCACCTGGACTCAAGCAATCTCTCTCTCGGGGCCAAATTTAAATTCAAATAATGGACTTCTGATATGATTCTTTACTTAATTGTTGACACCAATGCCTTGGTTCCTGACTTTCATACTTCAGAGTACAAGGATGTGCCACCAATCTTGTCCTCATTTTCCTTATTGTCCTAAACTGCTACTTGAACTCTTTTGCTTCCAGAGAAACATTACCTACATTGAAAATCCCGCTGTACGAGACACCATCTTGAACCTGACCTTGACAGCCCTTGCGCCCCAGTTTGAGGACTTTAAGCCTGAAGACTTTCAGCTGTGGTGCCAGGTGTACTTATCCCCTGTGATAGCAAGCATCAATCCCAACAGCTTGCGGGTGATCCCCACCACCATCAGTTGTGAATCCTACACAGCCATGTAAGAGATATTTCTCAGGAGAAGCAATAATTATTCTGCGTTAGCATGAAGTTAAAATGCTTCCAGAAAGTCAAAATAACTGCTTTTTTTCTCTCCTCAGACTCACGGGTCTTCGGGAGAGTTTGACATTTTTGCCCCTGGACCTTTCAAGGGGTGTGAGAGCAGGCATGGAATCACTGAAAAAGACCTTCCCACGTACGTGTCAATAATGCTTTGCTGACAAACGCCTTCAAGAAAGCCCAGAGCTGCCATACAGAGGGAAATAAATAAATGCCCTAACTCCTTTCCTTTTTTCTCTCAAACAGGTTGCTCAGTACCAGATTCTTTCATGGTAAGTTCATTTCTGCAGACATATCACAGAGATTAGAAATGATTTCCTGAAATTTTACAACACACAAGTATGGCCCACTAATTTTGTACTGGCAGCTATGTCAAGGTATTAAAAGTTCATGTAGCTTGCTCCACTAGACTAACACACGCTGCTTTATTTGTCTCCAGTGCAAAAAGACACCTGTCGATGGTAAGAATCTCCAAAAATATCACTCAATTCCACTTTAATTACACAATGGCATTGTGAAGTACTGTTATCTGACACACAATTATGCTTGTTTCACAGAGAACCTCATCTGTGCTGCAGTCAATAGGTGGGTGGATTACTGTTTTACACGATCCTGAGTTAGCATGTTCTTTTTCACAGTGTAACTGAGGTGACCATGGGTTTCAATTTCATTTTTTTCTTCAGATCACAACTCCAGGAGACACTGGCAGCTGACAATTCCTCCACAGCCCTGTGCAATCTCACCATCACTGAACATGCCTGTTCCTTGGTAGGACTGTTTAATGGAAGCTGCCCGTCTTATAAAATAATTGGCCATTTCTTACATTACAATCTTCAGACAAATCTCTTTAGGCTCTGCCATGTTTACATTTCTTGTCATTTTTTTTCTCCCAAGGCTACGCATCTCACACAAAGAAACTTGGCCTCACTGTTGAAATGCTCTCTGGAAAGCCAAAGGACTTACCCGGTAGAAGTCTGGAAGCTTTTCTTCCAAAACGCTGATCCTGCTCTGGACCAGGCTCTTGAGACATTCACCACCACTGTAAATCCAGTCCCGTAATTTCACAAATATCCACTGCATTCCAGTGGGCATTCTATATCCAACCAATTTTTCCTCAATTCTAGGCCCCTAACAACAGCAACCAAGCCTTGTCAAATGCTCTTGAAGCTCTGGGAGAGGTCAGACTTGCCAGCTTTGGGCAGGCACAACTACAGAGTAAAGATTTCATCGCCGATTGGTTCCAGAAAAAGATCCGCCCATTCCTGGCTTCTCCATCCACAAACTTCCTATTCTGCCTGAGCTCCAACAACTTCAGTTGCTTGACGTATCAGACTGTGTAAGTGTGTAGAGAAATTCATATTCAATTGACCGCTGTAAACAACACAACAGAAAAACACCAGGATGTTGCTAAATCTTCCCTTACATTTTAGCGTCCAGGCATTCAGCAGCCAAAGGGCCTTTATGGACACCAACAGACAGCGAACAGTCTTCACTCATTTCATCAAACCATTCCTGTCAAGAAATGATTCATCAGGTATGGGCAGATTATGGGGATACATTTGGTAATGTCTTTATAGCGTGTGGTGTTAATATCTAAGCAATGTCTCCGCCTCCTGTTTGCAGATCCTGGCTGTGTTTCATCTGTCAATGGTAGTCAGGACTGGCTACAGGCAAACCTGGGTAGCTTTTCTGATTTTGCCACCCTTCAGGATTTGCAAGCCCTCAATCCAAACTTCTCCAGTGTGAGTTCCCACTGCAGTTGTTTAGTTCTTCTTTCAAACATCATTTGTCCTCAGATTTTGGAGTGACTTTTGTTTACCATCATATTGATTTCCATTTTTTCAGACTGAAATCCTGTCAGAGCTTGCTCCCTCTCAGGTGGCGCAATTATTACTGAGCTCCGAGAAATCCAATGACACAGATTTGATCGATCGTATCTTTGACCGGCTTGAGGATGGTAACGCTCTGAAAAATGTGGATGAATTCCTGGAACAGCTGAATGCAAACGGACAGGTGAGCCTCACTTTTCAGTGCAGGAAGAAAGCCAATATCAGACTTAAAACTTACCGTTGTCATACCTCAAAAGGGTATCTAAATCTTTTTTGGGAACTAATTCACAATATCCAACCTACTGCCACCTTTCAAAAACCCTTTATGATGTACTTGCAACATAAAATTGTACGGAGTGTGATTCTTCCTGTGCCGTAACTTGACAGGTCCCAGAATTCCCACCAGCCGTGAGAGATCGGTGCATGGACAGGACCTTCGTCATCATCGGTCCTCTTTTCTCGGGTTTCAACAGAGTTGACTTTGATTTTTGGTTCAATGTCAGACTGGTTCCCATCCTTGGAAGTTTCCGTCCAGACATGCTCAGGAATGCAACCTCAGGCATAAACTGCACAAACTACCACATTGTGTGAGTAGCATTGTAGGATCAACCAGGACTTCCATGCATCAAATTACTAGGCTAGGTCCTTTTCAGGGACAGTATAAGAAAGTTTTGTTCCAATCTTTGCAGTGTCAGCGGGATTGCCAAAGTTTTCCCTGCCATACCCGGGCAGAGACTTCAAGGAATCACAAATGTTCTGCTGGACTATCTGAAACAATCTGCCAGTGTCATCAATACACCAGGTAGGCCTCAAAAGAAAAAACTACTTCATACTTGCCAAGGTAATGAATTTGGGAAAAAATAATGCCCAAAAAGAACTGAGAAGGAAATATTACCTCCTATTGTTTTATCGACATTAAAAAGCTGCTTGCTAAGTTGTGAATATTCTAACCTGTCTATGCGTACCTCAGCTTGCAGGCAGGAAGTCAATAGCGATGCAGAATGGATTGAAACAAACTTGGGTCCATTTTCTCAGTACGCACCATACTCTGACCTCAAAGTCTTTAACCTCTCTCAGGTAAGTCGCGTATTTCACAACCAGTCTTCCCTGAGAAAAGCAATACAACATTCAGAAACAGACAGGTCCACGAATGGGTGGTTCTGCCGTGTTAATCAGAGAACCAAATTCATCCATGCTCTTGGTTTATACTATCAGGAGACGGTTGTGGATGTCCTCTCACCACAAGAGAAGGCTGAGCTGATACTGGATCCAGACAGCGGTGCTCTGGAGGACCCCACCCTAGTCACGTTGGTGTTCGCAAACTTCACCCAGTCCGGCGATGACCAGCAGATCAATCAGTTTTTCCAGACATTTACAAAAATCAACAACCAGGTAAATGCTTCACACTAACTCTCTCATTTTCCTTCCTCGGAGTCGGCTAACAAGCGACCCAGCTCAGTTCTCACCTGGACTCAAGCAATCTCTCTCTCGGGGCCAAATTTAAATTCAAATAATGGACTTCTGATATGATTCTTTACTTAATTGTTGACACCAATGCCTTGGTTCCTGACTTTCATACTTCAGAGTACAAGGATGTGCCACCAATCTTGTCCTCATTTTCCTTATTGTCCTAAACTGCTACTTGAACTCTTTTGCTTCCAGAGAAACATTACCTACATTGAAAATCCCGCTGTACGAGACACCATCTTGAACCTGACCTTGACAGCCCTTGCGCCCCAGTTTGAGGACTTTAAGCCTGAAGACTTTCAGCTGTGGTGCCAGGTGTACTTATCCCCTGTGATAGCAAGCATCAATCCCAACAGCTTGCGGGTGATCCCCACCACCATCAGTTGTGAATCCTACACAGCCATGTAAGAGATATTTCTCAGGAGAAGCAATAATTATTCTGCGTTAGCATGAAGTTAAAATGCTTCCAGAAAGTCAAAATAACTGCTTTTTTTCTCTCCTCAGACTCACGGGTCTTCGGGAGAGTTTGACATTTTTGCCCCTGGACCTTTCAAGGGGTGTGAGAGCAGGCATGGAATCACTGAAAAAGACCTTCCCACGTACGTGTCAATAATGCTTTGCTGACAAACGCCTTCAAGAAAGCCCAGAGCTGCCATACAGAGGGAAATAAATAAATGCCCTAACTCCTTTCCTTTTTTCTCTCAAACAGGTTGCTCAGTACCAGATTCTTTCATGGTAAGTTCATTTCTGCAGACATATCACAGAGATTAGAAATGATTTCCTGAAATTTTACAACACACAAGTATGGCCCACTAATTTTGTACTGGCAGCTATGTCAAGGTATTAAAAGTTCATGTAGCTTGCTCCACTAGACTAACACACGCTGCTTTATTTGTCTCCAGTGCAAAAAGACACCTGTCGATGGTAAGAATCTCCAAAAATATCACTCAATTCCACTTTAATTACACAATGGCATTGTGAAGTACTGTTATCTGACACACAATTATGCTTGTTTCACAGAGAACCTCATCTGTGCTGCAGTCAATAGGTGGGTGGATTACTGTTTTACACGATCCTGAGTTAGCATGTTCTTTTTCACAGTGTAACTGAGGTGACCATGGGTTTCTATTTCATTTTTTTCTTCAGATCACAACTCCAGGAGACACTGGCAGCTGACAATTCCTCCACAGCCCTGTGCAATCTCACCATCACTGAACATGCCTGTTCCTTGGTAGGACTGTTTAACGGAAGCTGCCCGTCTTATAAAATAATTGGCCATTTCTTACATTACAATCTTCAGACAAATCTCTTTAGGCTCTGCCATGTTTACATTTCTTGTCATTTTTTTTTCTCCCAAGGCTACGCATCTCACACAAAGAAACTTGGCCTCACTGTTGAAATGCTCTCTGGAAAGCCAAAGGACTTACCCGGTAGAAGTCTGGAAGCTTTTCTTCCAAAACGCTGATCCTGCTCTGGACCAGGCTCTTGAGACATTCACCACCACTGTAAATCCAGTCCTGTAATTTCACAAATATCCACTGCATTCCAGTGGGCATTCTATATCCAACCAATTTTTCCTCAATTCTAGGCCCCTAACAACAGCAACCAAGCCTTGTCAAATGCTCTTGAAGCTCTGGGAGAGGTCAGACTTGCCAGCTTTGGGCAGGCACAACTACAGAGTAAAGATTTCATCGCCGATTGGTTCCAGAAAAAGATCCGCCCATTCCTGGCTTCTCCATCCACAAACTTCCTATTCTGCCTGAGCTCCAACAACTTCAGTTGCTTGACGTATCAGACTGTGTAAGTGTGTAGAGAAATTCATATTCAATTGACCGCTGTAAACAACACAACAGAAAAACACCAGGATGTTGCTAAATCTTCCCTTACATTTTAGCGTCCAGGCATTCAGCAGCCAAAGGGCCTTTATGGACACCAACAGACAGCGAACAGTCTTCACTCATTTCATCAAACCATTCCTGTCAAGAAATGATTCATCAGGTATGGGCAGATTATGGGGATACATTTGGTAATGTCTTTATAGCGTGTGGTGTTAATATCTAAGCAATGTCTCCGCCTCCTGTTTGCAGATCCTGGCTGTGTTTCATCTGTCAATGGTAGTCAGGACTGGCTACAGGCAAACTTGGGTAGCTTTTCTGATTTTGCCACCCTTCAGGATTTGCAAGCCCTCAATCCAAACTTCTCCAGTGTGAGTTCCCACTGCAGTTGTTTAGTTCTTCTTTCAAACATCATTTGTCCTCAGATTTTGGAGTGACTTTTGTTTACCTTCATATTGATTTCCATTTTTTCAGACTGAAATCCTGTCAGAGCTTGCTCCCTCTCAGGTGGCGCAGTTATTACTGAGCTCCGAGAAATCCAATGACACAGATTTGATCGATCGTATCTTTGACCGGCTTGAGGATGGTAACGCTCTGAAAAATGTGGATGAATTCCTGGAACAGCTGAATGCAAACGGACAGGTGAGCCTCACTTTTCAGTGCAGGAAGAAAGCCAATATCAGACTTAAAACTTACCGTTGTCATACCTCAAAAGGGTATCTAAATCTTTTTTGGGAACTAATTCACAATATCCAACCTACTGCCACCTTTCAAAAACCCTTTATGATGTACTTGCAACATAAAATTGTACGGAGTGTGATTCTTCCTGTGCCGTAACTTGACAGGTCCCAGAATTCCCACCAGCCGTGAGAGATCGGTGCATGGACAGGACCTTCGTCATCATCGGTCCTCTTTTCTCGGGTTTCAACAGAGTTGACTTTGATTTTTGGTTCAATGTCAGACTGGTTCCCATCCTTGGAAGTTTCCGTCCAGACATGCTCAGGAATGCAACCTCAGGCATAAACTGCACAAACTACCACATTGTGTGAGTAGCATTGTAGGATCAACCAGGACTTCCATGCATCAAATTACTAGGCTAGGTCCTTTTCAGGGACAGTATAAGAAAGTTTTGTTCCAATCTTTGCAGTGTCAGCGGGATTGCCAAAGTTTTCCCTGCCATACCCGGGCAGAGACTTCAAGGAATCACAAATGTTCTGCTGGACTATCTGAAACAATCTGCCAGTGTCATCAATACACCAGGTAGGCCTCAAAAGAAAAAACTACTTCATACTTGCCAAGGTAATGAATTTGGGAAAAAATAATGCCCAAAAAGAACTGAGAAGGAAATATTACCTCCTATTGTTTTATCGACGTTAAAAAGCTGCTTGCTAAGTTGTGAATATTCTAACCTGTCTATGCGTACCTCAGCTTGCAGGCAGGAAGTCAATAGCGATGCAGAATGGATTGAAACAAACTTGGGTCCATTTTCTCAGTACGCACCATACTCTGACCTCAAAGTCTTTAACCTCTCTCAGGTAAGTCGCGTATTTCACAACCAGTCTTCCCTGAGAAAAGCAATACAACATTCAGAAACAGACAGGTCCACGAATGGGTGGTTCTGCCGTGTTAATCAGAGAACCAAATTCATCCATGCTCTTGGTTTATACTATCAGGAGACGGTTGTGGATGTCCTCTCACCACAAGAGAAGGCTGAGCTGATACTGGATCCAGACAGCGGTGCTCTGGAGGACCCCACCCTAGTCACGTTGGTGTTCGCAAACTTCACCCAGTCCGGCGATGACCAGCAGATCAATCAGTTTTTCCAGACATTTACAAAAATCAACAACCAGGTAAATGCTTCACACTAACTCTCTCATTTTCCTTCCTCGGAGTCGGCTAACAAGCGACCCAGCTCAGTTCTCACCTGGACTCAAGCAATCTCTCTCTCGGGGCCAAATTTAAATTCAAATAATGGACTTCTGATATGATTCTTTACTTAATTGTTGACACCAATGCCTTGGTTCCTGACTTTCATACTTCAGAGTACAAGGATGTGCCACCAATCTTGTCCTAATTTTCCTTATTGTCCTAAACTGCTACTTGAACTCTTTTGCTTCCAGAGAAACATTACCTACATTGAAAATCCCGCTGTACGAGACACCATCTTGAACCTGACCTTGACAGCCCTTGCGCCCCAGTTTGAGGACTTTAAGCCTGAAGACTTTCAGCTGTGGTGCCAGGTGTACTTATCCCCTGTGATAGCAAGCATCAATCCCAACAGCTTGCGGGTGATCCCCACCACCATCAGTTGTGAATCCTACACAGCCATGTAAGAGATATTTCTCAGGAGAAGCAATAATTATTCTGCGTTAGCATGAAGTTAAAATGCTTCCAGAAAGTCAAAATAACTGCTTTTTTTCTCTCCTCAGACTCACGGGTCTTCGGGAGAGTTTGACATTTTTGCCCCTGGACCTTTCAAGGGGTGTGAGAGCAGGCATGGAATCACTGAAAAAGACCTTCCCACGTACGTGTCAATAATGCTTTGCTGACAAACGCCTTCAAGAAAGCCCAGAGCTGCCATACAGAGGGAAATAAATAAATGCCCTAACTCCTTTCCTTTTTTCTCTCAAACAGGTTGCTCAGTACCAGATTCTTTCATGGTAAGTTCATTTCTGCAGACATATCACAGAGATTAGAAATGATTTCCTGAAATTTTACAACACACAAGTATGGCCCACTAATTTTGTACTGGCAGCTATGTCAAGGTATTAAAAGTTCATGTAGCTTGCTCCACTAGACTAACACACGCTGCTTTATTTGTCTCCAGTGCAAAAAGACACCTGTCGATGGTAAGAATCTCCAAAAATATCACTCAATTCCACTTTAATTACACAATGGCATTGTGAAGTACTGTTATCTGACACACAATTATGCTTGTTTCACAGAGAACCTCATCTGTGCTGCAGTCAATAGGTGGGTGGATTACTGTTTTACACGATCCTGAGTTAGCATGTTCTTTTTCACAGTGTAACTGAGGTGACCATGGGTTTCTATTTCATTTTTTTCTTCAGATCACAACTCCAGGAGACACTGGCAGCTGACAATTCCTCCACAGCCCTGTGCAATCTCACCATCACTGAACATGCCTGTTCCTTGGTAGGACTGTTTAACGGAAGCTGCCCGTCTTATAAAATAATTGGCCATTTCTTACATTACAATCTTCAGACAAATCTCTTTAGGCTCTGCCATGTTTACATTTCTTGTCATTTTTTTTTCTCCCAAGGCTACGCATCTCACACAAAGAAACTTGGCCTCACTGTTGAAATGCTCTCTGGAAAGCCAAAGGACTTACCCGGTAGAAGTCTGGAAGCTTTTCTTCCAAAACGCTGATCCTGCTCTGGACCAGGCTCTTGAGACATTCACCACCACTGTAAATCCAGTCCCGTAATTTCACAAATATCCACTGCATTCCAGTGGGCATTCTATATCCAACCAATTTTTCCTCAATTCTAGGCCCCTAACAACAGCAACCAAGCCTTGTCAAATGCTCTTGAAGCTCTGGGAGAGGTCAGACTTGCCAGCTTTGGGCAGGCACAACTACAGAGTAAAGATTTCATCGCCGATTGGTTCCAGAAAAAGATCCGCCCATTCCTGGCTTCTCCATCCACAAACTTCCTATTCTGCCTGAGCTCCAACAACTTCAGTTGCTTGACGTATCAGACTGTGTAAGTGTGTAGAGAAATTCATATTCAATTGACCGCTGTAAACAACACAACAGAAAAACACCAGGATGTTGCTAAATCTTCCCTTACATTTTAGCGTCCAGGCATTCAGCAGCCAAAGGGCCTTTATGGACACCAACAGACAGCGAACAGTCTTCACTCATTTCATCAAACCATTCCTGTCAAGAAATGATTCATCAGGTATGGGCAGATTATGGGGATACATTTGGTAATGTCTTTATAGCGTGTGGTGTTAATATCTAAGCAATGTCTCCGCCTCCTGTTTGCAGATCCTGGCTGTGTTTCATCTGTCAATGGTAGTCAGGACTGGCTACAGGCAAACTTGGGTAGCTTTTCTGATTTTGCCACCCTTCAGGATTTGCAAGCCCTCAATCCAAACTTCTCCAGTGTGAGTTCCCACTGCAGTTGTTTAGTTCTTCTTTCAAACATCATTTGTCCTCAGATTTTGGAGTGACTTTTGTTTACCTTCATATTGATTTCCATTTTTTCAGACTGAAATCCTGTCAGAGCTTGCTCCCTCTCAGGTGGCGCAGTTATTACTGAGCTCCGAGAAATCCAATGACACAGATTTGATCGATCGTATCTTTGACCGGCTTGAGGATGGTAACGCTCTGAAAAATGTGGATGAATTCCTGGAACAGCTGAATGCAAACGGACAGGTGAGCCTCACTTTTCAGTGCAGGAAGAAAGCCAATATCAGACTTAAAACTTACCGTTGTCATACCTCAAAAGGGTATCTAAATCTTTTTTGGGAACTAATTCACAATATCCAACCTACTGCCACCTTTCAAAAACCCTTTATGATGTACTTGCAACATAAAATTGTACGGAGTGTGATTCTTCCTGTGCCGTAACTTGACAGGTCCCAGAATTCCCACCAGCCGTGAGAGATCGGTGCATGGACAGGACCTTCGTCATCATCGGTCCTCTTTTCTCGGGTTTCAACAGAGTTGACTTTGATTTTTGGTTCAATGTCAGACTGGTTCCCATCCTTGGAAGTTTCCGTCCAGACATGCTCAGGAATGCAACCTCAGGCATAAACTGCACAAACTACCACATTGTGTGAGTAGCATTGTAGGATCAACCAGGACTTCCATGCATCAAATTACTAGGCTAGGTCCTTTTCAGGGACAGTATAAGAAAGTTTTGTTCCAATCTTTGCAGTGTCAGCGGGATTGCCAAAGTTTTCCCTGCCATACCCGGGCAGAGACTTCAAGGAATCACAAATGTTCTGCTGGACTATCTGAAACAATCTGCCAGTGTCATCAATACACCAGGTAGGCCTCAAAAGAAAAAACTACTTCATACTTGCCAAGGTAATGAATTTGGGAAAAAATAATGCCCAAAAAGAACTGACAAGGAAATATTACCTCCTATTGTTTTATCGACGTTAAAAAGCTGCTTGCTAAGTTGTGAATATTCTAACCTGTCTATGCGTACCTCAGCTTGCAGGCAGGAAGTCAATAGCGATGCAGAATGGATTGAAACAAACTTGGGTCCATTTTCTCAGTACGCACCATACTCTGACCTCAAAGTCTTTAACCTCTCTCAGGTAAGTCGCGTATTTCACAACCAGTCTTCCCTGAGAAAAGCAATACAACATTCAGAAACAGACAGGTCCACGAATGGGTGGTTCTGCCGTGTTAATCAGAGAACCAAATTCATCCATGCTCTTGGTTTATACTATCAGGAGACGGTTGTGGATGTCCTCTCACCACAAGAGAAGGCTGAGCTGATACTGGATCCAGACAGCGGTGCTCTGGAGGACCCCAACCTAGTCACGTTGGTGTTCGCAAACTTCACCCAGTCCGGCGATGACCAGCAGATCAATCAGTTTTTCCAGACATTTACAAAAATCAACAACCAGGTAAATGCTTCACACTAACTCTCTCATTTTCCTTCCTCGGAGTCGGCTAACAAGCGACCCAGCTCAGTTCTCACCTGGACTCAAGCAATCTCTCTCTCGGGGCCAAATTTAAATTCAAATAATGGACTTCTGATATGATTCTTTACTTAATTGTTGACACCAATGCCTTGGTTCCTGACTTTCATACTTCAGAGTACAAGGATGTGCCACCAATCTTGTCCTCATTTTCCTTATTGTCCTAAACTGCTACTTGAACTCTTTTGCTTCCAGAGAAACATTACCTACATTGAAAATCCCGCTGTACGAGACACCATCTTGAACCTGACCTTGACAGCCCTTGCGCCCCAGTTTGAGGACTTTAAGCCTGAAGACTTTCAGCTGTGGTGCCAGGTGTACTTATCCCCTGTGATAGCAAGCATCAATCCCAACAGCTTGCGGGTGATCCCCACCACCATCAGTTGTGAATCCTACACAGCCATGTAAGAGATATTTCTCAGGAGAAGCAATAATTATTCTGCGTTAGCATGAAGTTAAACTGCTTCCAGAAAGTCAAGATAACTGCTTTTTTTCTCTCCTTAGACTCACAGGTCTTCGGGAGAGTTTGACATTTTTGCCCCTGGACCTTTCAAGGGGTGTGAGAGCAGGCATGGAATCACTGAAAAAGACCTTCCCACGTACGTGTCAATAATGCTTTGCTGACAAACGCCTTCAAGAAAGCCCAGAGCTGCCATACAGAGGGAAATAAATAAATGCCCTAACTCCTTTCCTTTTTTCTCTCAAACAGGTTGCTCAGTACCAGATTCTTTCATGGTAAGTTCATTTCTGCAGACATATCACAGAGATTAGAAATGATTTCCTGAAATTTTACAACACACAAGTATGGCCCACTAATTTTGTACTGGCAGCTATGTCAAGGTATTAAAAGTTCATGTAGCTTGCTCCACTAAACTAACACACGCTGCTTTATTTGTCTCCAGTGCAAAAAGACACCTGTCGATGGTAAGAATCTCCAAAAATATCACTCAATTCCACTTTAATTACACAATGGCATTGTGAAGTACTGTTATCTGACACACAATTATGCTTGTTTCACAGAGAACCTCATCTGTGCTGCAGTCAATAGGTGGGTGGATTACTGTTTTACACGATCCTGAGTTAGCATGTTCTTTTTCACAGTGTAACTAAGGTGACCATGGGTTTCAATTTCATTTTTTTCTTCAGATCACAACTCCAGGAGACACTGGCAGCTGACAATTCCTCCACAGCCCTGTGCAATCTCACCATCACTGAACATGCCTGTTCCTTGGTAGGACTGTTTAACGGAAGCTGCCCGTCTTATAAAATAATTGGCCATTTCTTACATTACAATCTTCAGACAAATCTCTTTAGGCTCTGCCATGTTTACATTTCTTGTCATTTTTTTTTCTCCCAAGGCTACGCATCTCACACAAAGAAACTTGGCCTCACTGTTGAAATGCTCTCTGGAAAGCCAAAGGACTTACCCGGTAGAAGTCTGGAAGCTTTTCTTCCAAAACGCTGATCCTGCTCTGGACCAGGCTCTTGAGACATTCACCACCACTGTAAATCCAGTCCCGTAATTTCACAAATATCCACTGCATTCCAGTGGGCATTCTATATCCAACCAATTTTTCCTCAATTCTAGGCCCCTAACAACAGCAACCAAGCCTTGTCAAATGCTCTTGAAGCTCTGGGAGAGGTCAGACTTGCCAGCTTTGGGCAGGCACAACTACAGAGTAAAGATTTCATCGCCGATTGGTTCCAGAAAAAGATCCGCCCATTCCTGGCTTCTCCATCCACAAACTTCCTATTCTGCCTGAGCTCCAACAACTTCAGTTGCTTGACGTATCAGACTGTGTAAGTGTGTAGAGAAATTCATATTCAATTGACCGCTGTAAACAACACAACAGAAAAACACCAGGATGTTGCTAAATCTTCCCTTACATTTTAGCGTCCAGGCATTCAGCAGCCAAAGGGCCTTTATGGACACCAACAGACAGCGAACAGTCTTCACTCATTTCATCAAACCATTCCTGTCAAGAAATGATTCATCAGGTATGGGCAGATTATGGGGATACATTTGGTAATGTCTTTATAGCGTGTGGTGTTAATATCTAAGCAATGTCTCCGCCTCCTGTTTGCAGATCCTGGCTGTGTTTCATCTGTCAATGGTAGTCAGGACTGGCTACAGGCAAACCTGGGTAGCTTTTCTGATTTTGCCACCCTTCAGGATTTGCAAGCCCTCAATCCAAACTTCTCCAGTGTGAGTTCCCACTGCAGTTGTTTAGTTCTTCTTTCAAACATCATTTGTCCTCAGATTTTGGAGTGACTTTTGTTTACCTTCATATTGATTTCCATTTTTTCAGACTGAAATCCTGTCAGAGCTTGCTCCCTCTCAGGTGGCGCAGTTATTACTGAGCTCCGAGAAATCCAATGACACAGATTTGATCGATCGTATCTTTGACCGGCTTGAGGATGGTAACGCTCTGAAAAATGTGGATGAATTCCTGGAACAGCTGAATGCAAACGGACAGGTGAGCCTCACTTTTCAGTGCAGGAAGAAAGCCAATATCAGACTTAAAACTTACCGTTGTCACACCTCAAAAGGGTATCTAAATCTTTTTTGGGAACTAATTCACAATATCCAACCTACTGCCACCTTTCAAAAACCCTTTATGATGTACTTGCAACATAAAATTGTACGGAGTGTGATTCTTCCTGTGCCGTAACTTGACAGGTCCCAGAATTCCCACCAGCCGTGAGAGATCGGTGCATGGACAGGACCTTCGTCATCATCGGTCCTCTTTTCTCGGGTTTCAACAGAGTTGACTTTGATTTTTGGTTCAATGTCAGACTGGTTCCCATCCTTGGAAGTTTCCGTCCAGACATGCTCAGGAATGCAACCTCAGGCATAAACTGCACAAACTACCACATTGTGTGAGTAGCATTGTAGGATCAACCAGGACTTCCATGCATCAAATTACTAGGCTAGGTCCTTTTCAGGGACAGTATAAGAAAGTTTTGTTCCAATCTTTGCAGTGTCAGCGGGATTGCCAAAGTTTTCCCTGCCATACCCGGGCAGAGACTTCAAGGAATCACAAATGTTCTGCTGGACTATCTGAAACAATCTGCCAGTGTCATCAATACACCAGGTAGGCCTCAAAAGAAAAAACTACTTCATACTTGCCAAGGTAATGAATTTGGGAAAAAATAATGCCCAAAAAGAACTGACAAGGAAATATTACCTCCTATTGTTTTATCGACGTTAAAAAGCTGCTTGCTAAGTTGTGAATATTCTAACCTGTCTATGCGTACCTCAGCTTGCAGGCAGGAAGTCAATAGCGATGCAGAATGGATTGAAACAAACTTGGGTCCATTTTCTCAGTACGCACCATACTCTGACCTCAAAGTCTTTAACCTCTCTCAGGTAAGTCGCGTATTTCACAACCAGTCTTCCCTGAGAAAAGCAACACAACATTCAGAAACAGACAGGTCCACGAATGGGTGGTTCTGCCGTGTTAATCAGAGAACCAAATTCATCCATGCTCTTGGTTTATACTATCAGGAGACGGTTGTGGATGTCCTCTCACCACAAGAGAAGGCTGAGCTGATACTGGATCCAGACAGCGGTGCTCTGGAGGACCCCACCCTAGTCACGTTGGTGTTCGCAAACTTCACCCAGTCCGGCGATGACCAGCAGATCAATCAGTTTTTCCAGACATTTACAAAAATCAACAACCAGGTAAATGCTTCACACTAACTCTCTCATTTTCCTTCCTCGGAGTCGGCTAACAAGCGACCCAGCTCAGTTCTCACCTGGACTCAAGCAATCTCTCTCTCGGGGCCAAATTTAAATTCAAATAATGGACTTCTGATATGATTCTTTACTTAATTGTTGACACCAATGCCTTGGTTCCTGACTTTCATACTTCAGAGTACAAGGATGTGCCACTAATCTTGTCCTCATTTTCCTTATTGTCCTAAACTGCTACTTGAACTCTTTTGCTTCCAGAGAAACATTACCTACATTGAAAATCCCGCTGTACGAGACACCATCTTGAACCTGACCTTGACAGCCCTTGCGCCCCAGTTTGAGGACTTTAAGCCTGAAGACTTTCAGCTGTGGTGCCAGGTGTACTTATCCCCTGTGATAGCAAGCATCAATCCCAACAGCTTGCGGGTGATCCCCACCACCATCAGTTGTGAATCCTACACAGCCATGTAAGAGATATTTCTCAGGAGAAGCAATAATTATTCTGCGTTAGCATGAAGTTAAACTAATTCCAGAAAGTCAAGATAACTGCTTTTTTTCTCTCCTTAGACTCACGGGTCTTCGGGAGAGTTTGACATTTTTGCCCCTGGACCTTTCAAGGGGTGTGAGAGCAGGCATGGAATCACTGAAAAAGACCTTCCCACGTACGTGTCAATAATGCTTTGCTGACAAACGCCTTCAAGAAAGCCCAGAGCTGCCATACAGAGGGAAATAAATAAATGCCCTAACTCCTTTCCTTTTTTCTCTCAAACAGGTTGCTCAGTACCAGATTCTTTCATGGTAAGTTCATTTCTGCAGACATATCACAGAGATTAGAAATGATTTCCTGAAATTTTACAACACACAAGTATGGCCCACTAATTTTGTACTGGCAGCTATGTCAAGGTATTAAAAGTTCATGTAGCTTGCTCCACTAAACTAACACACGCTGCTTTATTTGTCTCCAGTGCAAAAAGACACCTGTCGATGGTAAGAATCTCCAAAAATATCACTCAATTCCACTTTAATTACACAATGGCATTGTGAAGTACTGTTATCTGACACACAATTATGCTTGTTTCACAGAGATCCTCATCTGTGCTGCAGTCAATAGGTGGGTGGATTACTGTTTTACACGATCCTGAGTTAGCATGTTCTTTTTCACAGTGTAACTGAGGTGACCATGGGTTTCAATTTCATTTTTTTCTTCAGATCACAACTCCAGGAGACACTGGCAGCTGACAATTCCTCCACAGCCCTGTGCAATCTCACCATCACTGAACATGCCTGTTCCTTGGTAGGACTGTTTAACGGAAGCTGCCCGTCTTATAAAATAATTGGCCATTTCTTACATTACAATCTTCAGACAAATCTCTTTAGGCTCTGCCATGTTTACATTTCTTGTCATTTTTTTTTCTCCCAAGGCTACGCATCTCACACAAAGAAACTTGGCCTCACTGTTGAAATGCTCTCTGGAAAGCCAAAGGACTTACCCGGTAGAAGTCTGGAAGCTTTTCTTCCAAAACGCTGATCCTGCTCTGGACCAGGCTCTTGAGACATTCACCACCACTGTAAATCCAGTCCCGTAATTTCACAAATATCCACTGCATTCCAGTGGGCATTCTATATCCAACCAATTTTTCCTCAATTCTAGGCCCCTAACAACAGCAACCAAGCCTTGTCAAATGCTCTTGAAGCTCTGGGAGAGGTCAGACTTGCCAGCTTTGGGCAGGCACAACTACAGAGTAAAGATTTCATCGCCGATTGGTTCCAGAAAAAGATCCGCCCATTCCTGGCTTCTCCATCCACAAACTTCCTATTCTGCCTGAGCTCCAACAACTTCAGTTGCTTGACGTATCAGACTGTGTAAGTGTGTAGAGAAATTCATATTCAATTGACGGCTGTAAACAACACAACAGAAAAACACCAGGATGTTGCTAAATCTTCCCTTACATTTTAGCTTCCAGGCATTCAGCAGCCAAAGGGCCTTTATGGACACCAACAGACAGCGAACAGTCTTCACTCATTTCATCAAACCATTCCTGTCAAGAAATGATTCATCAGGTATGGGCAGATTATGGGGATACATTTGGTAATGTCTTTATAGCGTGTGGTGTTAATATCTAAGCAATGTCTCCGCCTCCTGTTTGCAGATCCTGGCTGTGTTTCATCTGTCAATGGTAGTCAGGACTGGCTACAGGCAAACTTGGGAAGCTTTTCTGATTTTGCCACCCTTCAGGATTTGCAAGCCCTCAATCCAAACTTCTCCAGTGTGAGTTCCCACTGCAGTTGTTTAGTTCTTCTTTCAAACATCATTTGTCCTCAGATTTTGGAGTGACTTTTGTTTACCTTCATATTGATTTCCATTTTTTCAGACTGAAATCCTGTCAGAGCTTGCTCCCTCTCAGGTGGCGCAGTTATTACTGAGCTCCGAGAAATCCAATGATACAGATTTGATCGATCGTATCTTTGACCGGCTTGAGGATGGTAACGCTCTGAAAAATGTGGATGAATTCCTGGAACAGCTGAATGCAAACGGACAGGTGAGCCTCACTTTTCAGTGCAGGAAGAAAGCCAATATCAGACTTAAAACTTACCGTTGTCATACCTCAAAAGGGTATCTAAATCTTTTTTGGGAACTAATTCACAATATCCAACCTACTGCCACCTTTCAAAAACCCTTTATGATGTACTTGCAACATAAAATTGTACGGAGTGTGATTCTTCCTGTGCCGTAACTTGACAGGTCCCAGAATTCCCACCAGCCGTGAGAGATCGGTGCATGGACAGGACCTTCGTCATCATCGGTCCTCTTTTCTCGGGTTTCAACAGAGTTGACTTTGATTTTTGGTTCAATGTCAGACTGGTTCCCATCCTTGGAAGTTTCCGTCCAGACATGCTCAGGAATGCAACCTCAGGCATAAACTGCACAAACTACCACATTGTGTGAGTAGCATTGTAGGATCAACCAGGACTTCCATGCATCAAATTACTAGGCTAGGTCCTTTTCAGGGACAGTATAAGAAAGTTTTGTTCCAATCTTTGCAGTGTCAGCGGGATTGCCAAAGTTTTCCCTGCCATACCCGGGCAGAGACTTCAAGGAATCACAAATGTTCTGCTGGACTATCTGAAACAATCTGCCAGTGTCATCAATACACCAGGTAGGCCTCAAAAGAAAAAACTACTTCATACTTGCCAAGGTAATGAATTTGGGAAAAAATAATGCCCAAAAAGAACTGAAAAGGAAATATTACCTCCTATTGTTTTATCGACGTTAAAAAGCTGCTTGCTAAGTTGTGAATATTCTAACCTGTCTATGCGTACCTCAGCTTGCAGGCAGGAAGTCAATAGCGATGCAGAATGGATTGAAACAAACTTGGGTCCATTTTCTCAGTACGCACCATACTCTGACCTCAAAGTCTTTAACCTCTCTCAGGTAAGTCGCGTATTTCACAACCAGTCTTCCCTGAGAAAAGCAACACAACATTCAGAAACAGACAGGTCCACGAATGGGTGGTTCTGCCGTGTTAATCAGAGAACCAAATTCATCCATGCTCTTGGTTTATACTATCAGGAGACGGTTGTGGATGTCCTCTCACCACAAGAGAAGGCTGAGCTGATACTGGATCCAGACAGCGGTGCTCTGGAGGACCCCACCCTAGTCACGTTGGTGTTCGCAAACTTCACCCAGTCCGGCGATGACCAGCAGATCAATCAGTTTTTCCAGACATTTACAAAAATCAACAACCAGGTAAATGCTTCACACTAACTCTCTCATTTTCCTTCCTCGGAGTCGGCTAACAAGCGACCCAGCTCAGTTCTCACCTGGACTCAAGCAATCTCTCTCTCGGGGCCAAATTTAAATTCAAATAATGGACTTCTGATATGATTCTTTACTTAATTGTTGACACCAATGCCTTGGTTCCTGACTTTCATACTTCAGAGTACAAGGATGTGCCACCAATCTTGTCCTCATTTTCCTTATTGTCCTAAACTGCTACTTGAACTCTTTTGCTTCCAGAGAAACATTACCTACATTGAAAATCCCGCTGTACGAGACACCATCTTGAACCTGACCTTGACAGCCCTTGCGCCCCAGTTTGAGGACTTTAAGCCTGAAGACTTTCAGCTGTGGTGCCAGGTGTACTTATCCCCTGTGATAGCAAGCATCAATCCCAACAGCTTGCGGGTGATCCCCACCACCATCAGTTGTGAATCCTACACAGCCATGTAAGAGATATTTCTCAGGAGAAGCAATAATTATTCTGCGTTAGCATGAAGTTAACCTGCTTCCAGAAAGTCAAAATAACTGCTTTTTTTCTCTCCTTAGACTCACGGGTCTTCGGGAGAGTTTGACATTTTTGCCCCTGGACCTTTCAAGGGGTGTGAGAGCAGGCATGGAATCACTGAAAAAGACCTTCCCACGTACGTGTCAATAATGCTTTGCTGACAAACGCCTTCAAGAAAGCCCAGAGCTGCCATACAGAGGGAAATAAATAAATGCCCTAACTCCTTTCCTTTTTTCTCTCAAACAGGTTGCTCAGTACCAGATTCTTTCATGGTAAGTTCATTTCTGCAGACATATCACAGAGATTAGAAATGATTTCCTGAAATTTTACAACACACAAGTATGGCCCACTAATTTTGTACTGGCAGCTATGTCAAGGTATTAAAAGTTCATGTAGCTTGCTCCACTAAACTAACACACGCTGCTTTATTTGTCTCCAGTGCAAAAAGACACCTGTCGATGGTAAGAATCTCCAAAAATATCACTCAATTCCACTTTAATTACACAATGGCATTGTGAAGTACTGTTATCTGACACACAATTATGCTTGTTTCACAGAGATCCTCATCTGTGCTGCAGTCAATAGGTGGGTGGATTACTGTTTTACACGATCCTGAGTTAGCATGTTCTTTTTCACAGTGTAACTGAGGTGACCATGGGTTTCAATTTCATTTTTTTCTTCAGATCACAACTCCAGGAGACACTGGCAGCTGACAATTCCTCCACAGCCCTGTGCAATCTCACCATCACTGAACATGCCTGTTCCTTGGTAGGACTGTTTAACGGAAGCTGCCCGTCTTATAAAATAATTGGCCATTTCTTACATTACAATCTTCAGACAAATCTCTTTAGGCTCTGCCATGTTTACATTTCTTGTCATTTTTTTTTCTCCCAAGGCTACGCATCTCACACAAAGAAACTTGGCCTCACTGTTGAAATGCTCTCTGGAAAGCCAAAGGACTTACCCGGTAGAAGTCTGGAAGCTTTTCTTCCAAAACGCTGATCCTGCTCTGGACCAGGCTCTTGAGACATTCACCACCACTGTAAATCCAGTCCCGTAATTTCACAAATATCCACTGCATTCCAGTGGGCATTCTATATCCAACCAATTTTTCCTCAATTCTAGGCCCCTAACAACAGCAACCAAGCCTTGTCAAATGCTCTTGAAGCTCTGGGAGAGGTCAGACTTGCCAGCTTTGGGCAGGCACAACTACAGAGTAAAGATTTCATCGCCGATTGGTTCCAGAAAAAGATCCGCCCATTCCTGGCTTCTCCATCCACAAACTTCCTATTCTGCCTGAGCTCCAACAACTTCAGTTGCTTGACGTATCAGACTGTGTAAGTGTGTAGAGAAATTCATATTCAATTGACGGCTGTAAACAACACAACAGAAAAACACCAGGATGTTGCTAAATCTTCCCTTACATTTTAGCGTCCAGGCATTCAGCAGCCAAAGGGCCTTTATGGACACCAACAGACAGCGAACAGTCTTCACTCATTTCATCAAACCATTCCTGTCAAGAAATGATTCATCAGGTATGGGCAGATTATGGGGATACATTTGGTAATGTCTTTATAGCGTGTGGTGTTAATATCTAAGCAATGTCTCCGCCTCCTGTTTGCAGATCCTGGCTGTGTTTCATCTGTCAATGGTAGTCAGGACTGGCTACAGGCAAACTTGGGAAGCTTTTCTGATTTTGCCACCCTTCAGGATTTGCAAGCCCTCAATCCAAACTTCTCCAGTGTGAGTTCCCACTGCAGTTGTTTAGTTCTTCTTTCAAACATCATTTGTCCTCAGATTTTGGAGTGACTTTTGTTTACCTTCATATTGATTTCCATTTTTTCAGACTGAAATCCTGTCAGAGCTTGCTCCCTCTCAGGTGGCGCAGTTATTACTGAGCTCCGAGAAATCCAATGATACAGATTTGATCGATCGTATCTTTGACCGGCTTGAGGATGGTAACGCTCTGAAAAATGTGGATGAATTCCTGGAACAGCTGAATGCAAACGGACAGGTGAGCCTCACTTTTCAGTGCAGGAAGAAAGCCAATATCAGACTTAAAACTTACCGTTGTCATACCTCAAAAGGGTATCTAAATCTTTTTTGGGAACTAATTCACAATATCCAACCTACTGCCACCTTTCAAAAACCCTTTATGATGTACTTGCAACATAAAATTGTACGGAGTGTGATTCTTCCTGTGCCGTAACTTGACAGGTCCCAGAATTCCCACCAGCCGTGAGAGATCGGTGCATGGACAGGACCTTCGTCATCATCGGTCCTCTTTTCTCGGGTTTCAACAGAGTTGACTTTGATTTTTGGTTCAATGTCAGACTGGTTCCCATCCTTGGAAGTTTCCGTCCAGACATGCTCAGGAATGCAACCTCAGGCATAAACTGCACAAACTACCACATTGTGTGAGTAGCATTGTAGGATCAACCAGGACTTCCATGCATCAAATTACTAGGCTAGGTCCTTTTCAGGGACAGTATAAGAAAGTTTTGTTCCAATCTTTGCAGTGTCAGCGGGATTGCCAAAGTTTTCCCTGCCATACCCGGGCAGAGACTTCAAGGAATCACAAATGTTCTGCTGGACTATCTGAAACAATCTGCCAGTGTCATCAATACACCAGGTAGGCCTCAAAAGAAAAAACTACTTCATACTTGCCAAGGTAATGAATTTGGGAAAAAATAATGCCCAAAAAGAACTGACAAGGAAATATTACCTCCTATTGTTTTATCGACGTTAAAAAGCTGCTTGCTAAGTTGTGAATATTCTAACCTGTCTATGCGTACCTCAGCTTGCAGGCAGGAAGTCAATAGCGATGCAGAATGGATTGAAACAAACTTGGGTCCATTTTCTCAGTACGCACCATACTCTGACCTCAAAGTCTTTAACCTCTCTCAGGTAAGTCGCGTATTTCACAACCAGTCTTCCCTGAGAAAAGCAACACAACATTCAGAAACAGACAGGTCCACGAATGGGTGGTTCTGCCGTGTTAATCAGAGAACCAAATTCATCCATGCTCTTGGTTTATACTATCAGGAGACGGTTGTGGATGTCCTCTCACCACAAGAGAAGGCTGAGCTGATACTGGATCCAGACAGCGGTGCTCTGGAGGACCCCACCCTAGTCACGTTGGTGTTCGCAAACTTCACCCAGTCCGGCGATGACCAGCAGATCAATCAGTTTTTCCAGACATTTACAAAAATCAACAACCAGGTAAATGCTTCACACTAACTCTCTCATTTTCCTTCCTCGGAGTCGGCTAACAAGCGACCCAGCTCAGTTCTCACCTGGACTCAAGCAATCTCTCTCTCGGGGCCAAATTTAAATTCAAATAATGGACTTCTGATATGATTCTTTACTTAATTGTTGACACCAATGCCTTGGTTCCTGACTTTCATACTTCAGAGTACAAGGATGTGCCACCAATCTTGTCCTCATTTTCCTTATTGTCCTAAACTGCTACTTGAACTCTTTTGCTTCCAGAGAAACATTACCTACATTGAAAATCCCGCTGTACGAGACACCATCTTGAACCTGACCTTGACAGCCCTTGCGCCCCAGTTTGAGGACTTTAAGCCTGAAGACTTTCAGCTGTGGTGCCAGGTGTACTTATCCCCTGTGATAGCAAGCATCAATCCCAACAGCTTGCGGGTGATCCCCACCACCATCAGTTGTGAATCCTACACAGCCATGTAAGAGATATTTCTCAGGAGAAGCAATAATTATTCTGCGTTAGCATGAAGTTAACCTGCTTCCAGAAAGTCAAAATAACTGCTTTTTTTCTCTCCTTAGACTCACGGGTCTTCGGGAGAGTTTGACATTTTTGCCCCTGGACCTTTCAAGGGGTGTGAGAGCAGGCATGGAATCACTGAAAAAGACCTTCCCACGTACGTGTCAATAATGCTTTGCTGACAAACGCCTTCAAGAAAGCCCAGAGCTGCCATACAGAGGGAAATAAATAAATGCCCTAACTCCTTTCCTTTTTTCTCTCAAACAGGTTGCTCAGTACCAGATTCTTTCATGGTAAGTTCATTTCTGCAGACATATCACAGAGATTAGAAATGATTTCCTGAAATTTTACAACACACAAGTATGGCCCACTAATTTTGTACTGGCAGCTATGTCAAGGTATTAAAAGTTCATGTAGCTTGCTCCACTAAACTAACACACGCTGCTTTATTTGTCTCCAGTGCAAAAAGACACCTGTCGATGGTAAGAATCTCCAAAAATATCACTCAATTCCACTTTAATTACACAATGGCATTGTGAAGTACTGTTATCTGACACACAATTATGCTTGTTTCACAGAGATCCTCATCTGTGCTGCAGTCAATAGGTGGGTGGATTACTGTTTTACACGATCCTGAGTTAGCATGTTCTTTTTCACAGTGTAACTGAGGTGACCATGGGTTTCAATTTCATTTTTTTCTTCAGATCACAACTCCAGGAGACACTGGCAGCTGACAATTCCTCCACAGCCCTGTGCAATCTCACCATCACTGAACATGCCTGTTCCTTGGTAGGACTGTTTAACGGAAGCTGCCCGTCTTATAAAATAATTGGCCATTTCTTACATTACAATCTTCAGACAAATCTCTTTAGGCTCTGCCATGTTTACATTTCTTGTCATTTTTTTTTCTCCCAAGGCTACGCATCTCACACAAAGAAACTTGGCCTCACTGTTGAAATGCTCTCTGGAAAGCCAAAGGACTTACCCGGTAGAAGTCTGGAAGCTTTTCTTCCAAAACGCTGATCCTGCTCTGGACCAGGCTCTTGAGACATTCACCACCACTGTAAATCCAGTCCCGTAATTTCACAAATATCCACTGCATTCCAGTGGGCATTCTATATCCAACCAATTTTTCCTCAATTCTAGGCCCCTAACAACAGCAACCAAGCCTTGTCAAATGCTCTTGAAGCTCTGGGAGAGGTCAGACTTGCCAGCTTTGGGCAGGCACAACTACAGAGTAAAGATTTCATCGCCGATTGGTTCCAGAAAAAGATCCGCCCATTCCTGGCTTCTCCATCCACAAACTTCCTATTCTGCCTGAGCTCCAACAACTTCAGTTGCTTGACGTATCAGACTGTGTAAGTGTGTAGAGAAATTCATATTCAATTGACGGCTGTAAACAACACAACAGAAAAACACCAGGATGTTGCTAAATCTTCCCTTACATTTTAGCGTCCAGGCATTCAGCAGCCAAAGGGCCTTTATGGACACCAACAGACAGCGAACAGTCTTCACTCATTTCATCAAACCATTCCTGTCAAGAAATGATTCATCAGGTATGGGCAGATTATGGGGATACATTTGGTAATGTCTTTATAGCGTGTGGTGTTAATATCTAAGCAATGTCTCCGCCTCCTGTTTGCAGATCCTGGCTGTGTTTCATCTGTCAATGGTAGTCAGGACTGGCTACAGGCAAACTTGGGAAGCTTTTCTGATTTTGCCACCCTTCAGGATTTGCAAGCCCTCAATCCAAACTTCTCCAGTGTGAGTTCCCACTGCAGTTGTTTAGTTCTTCTTTCAAACATCATTTGTCCTCAGATTTTGGAGTGACTTTTGTTTACCTTCATATTGATTTCCATTTTTTCAGACTGAAATCCTGTCAGAGCTTGCTCCCTCTCAGGTGGCGCAGTTATTACTGAGCTCCGAGAAATCCAATGATACAGATTTGATCGATCGTATCTTTGACCGGCTTGAGGATGGTAACGCTCTGAAAAATGTGGATGAATTCCTGGAACAGCTGAATGCAAACGGACAGGTGAGCCTCACTTTTCAGTGCAGGAAGAAAGCCAATATCAGACTTAAAACTTACCGTTGTCATACCTCAAAAGGGTATCTAAATCTTTTTTGGGAACTAATTCACAATATCCAACCTACTGCCACCTTTCAAAAACCCTTTATGATGTACTTGCAACATAAAATTGTACGGAGTGTGATTCTTCCTGTGCCGTAACTTGACAGGTCCCAGAATTCCCACCAGCCGTGAGAGATCGGTGCATGGACAGGACCTTCGTCATCATCGGTCCTCTTTTCTCGGGTTTCAACAGAGTTGACTTTGATTTTTGGTTCAATGTCAGACTGGTTCCCATCCTTGGAAGTTTCCGTCCAGACATGCTCAGGAATGCAACCTCAGGCATAAACTGCACAAACTACCACATTGTGTGAGTAGCATTGTAGGATCAACCAGGACTTCCATGCATCAAATTACTAGGCTAGGTCCTTTTCAGGGACAGTATAAGAAAGTTTTGTTCCAATCTTTGCAGTGTCAGCGGGATTGCCAAAGTTTTCCCTGCCATACCCGGGCAGAGACTTCAAGGAATCACAAATGTTCTGCTGGACTATCTGAAACAATCTGCCAGTGTCATCAATACACCAGGTAGGCCTCAAAAGAAAAAACTACTTCATACTTGCCAAGGTAATGAATTTGGGAAAAAATAATGCCCAAAAAGAACTGAAAAGGAAATATTACCTCCTATTGTTTTATCGACGTTAAAAAGCTGCTTGCTAAGTTGTGAATATTCTAACCTGTCTATGCGTACCTCAGCTTGCAGGCAGGAAGTCAATAGCGATGCAGAATGGATTGAAACAAACTTGGGTCCATTTTCTCAGTACGCACCATACTCTGACCTCAAAGTCTTTAACCTCTCTCAGGTAAGTCGCGTATTTCACAACCAGTCTTCCCTGAGAAAAGCAACACAACATTCAGAAACAGACAGGTCCACGAATGGGTGGTTCTGCCGTGTTAATCAGAGAACCAAATTCATCCATGCTCTTGGTTTATACTATCAGGAGACGGTTGTGGATGTCCTCTCACCACAAGAGAAGGCTGAGCTGATACTGGATCCAGACAGCGGTGCTCTGGAGGACCCCACCCTAGTCACGTTGGTGTTCGCAAACTTCACCCAGTCCGGCGATGACCAGCAGATCAATCAGTTTTTCCAGACATTTACAAAAATCAACAACCAGGTAAATGCTTCACACTAACTCTCTCATTTTCCTTCCTCGGAGTCGGCTAACAAGCGACCCAGCTCAGTTCTCACCTGGACTCAAGCAATCTCTCTCTCGGGGCCAAATTTAAATTCAAATAATGGACTTCTGATATGATTCTTTACTTAATTGTTGACACCAATGCCTTGGTTCCTGACTTTCATACTTCAGAGTACAAGGATGTGCCACCAATCTTGTCCTCATTTTCCTTATTGTCCTAAACTGCTACTTGAACTCTTTTGCTTCCAGAGAAACATTACCTACATTGAAAATCCCGCTGTACGAGACACCATCTTGAACCTGACCTTGACAGCCCTTGCGCCCCAGTTTGAGGACTTTAAGCCTGAAGACTTTCAGCTGTGGTGCCAGGTGTACTTATCCCCTGTGATAGCAAGCATCAATCCCAACAGCTTGCGGGTGATCCCCACCACCATCAGTTGTGAATCCTACACAGCCATGTAAGAGATATTTCTCAGGAGAAGCAATAATTATTCTGCGTTAGCATGAAGTTAACCTGCTTCCAGAAAGTCAAAATAACTGCTTTTTTTCTCTCCTTAGACTCACGGGTCTTCGGGAGAGTTTGACATTTTTGCCCCTGGACCTTTCAAGGGGTGTGAGAGCAGGCATGGAATCACTGAAAAAGACCTTCCCACGTACGTGTCAATAATGCTTTGCTGACAAACGCCTTCAAGAAAGCCCAGAGCTGCCATACAGAGGGAAATAAATAAATGCCCTAACTCCTTTCCTTTTTTCTCTCAAACAGGTTGCTCAGTACCAGATTCTTTCATGGTAAGTTCATTTCTGCAGACATATCACAGAGATTAGAAATGATTTCCTGAAATTTTACAACACACAAGTATGGCCCACTAATTTTGTACTGGCAGCTATGTCAAGGTATTAAAAGTTCATGTAGCTTGCTCCACTAAACTAACACACGCTGCTTTATTTGTCTCCAGTGCAAAAAGACACCTGTCGATGGTAAGAATCTCCAAAAATATCACTCAATTCCACTTTAATTACACAATGGCATTGTGAAGTACTGTTATCTGACACACAATTATGCTTGTTTCACAGAGATCCTCATCTGTGCTGCAGTCAATAGGTGGGTGGATTACTGTTTTACACGATCCTGAGTTAGCATGTTCTTTTTCACAGTGTAACTGAGGTGACCATGGGTTTCTATTTCATTTTTTTCTTCAGATCACAACTCCAGGAGACACTGGCAGCTGACAATTCCTCCACAGCCCTGTGCAATCTCACCATCACTGAACATGCCTGTTCCTTGGTAGGACTGTTTAACGGAAGCTGCCCGTCTTATAAAATAATTGGCCATTTCTTACATTACAATCTTCAGACAAATCTCTTTAGGCTCTGCCATGTTTACATTTCTTGTCATTTTTTTTTCTCCCAAGGCTACGCATCTCACACAAAGAAACTTGGCCTCACTGTTGAAATGCTCTCTGGAAAGCCAAAGGACTTACCCGGTAGAAGTCTGGAAGCTTTTCTTCCAAAACGCTGATCCTGCTCTGGACCAGGCTCTTGAGACATTCACCACCACTGTAAATCCAGTCCCGTAATTTCACAAATATCCACTGCATTCCAGTGGGCATTCTATATCCAACCAATTTTTCCTCAATTCTAGGCCCCTAACAACAGCAACCAAGCCTTGTCAAATGCTCTTGAAGCTCTGGGAGAGGTCAGACTTGCCAGCTTTGGGCAGGCACAACTACAGAGTAAAGATTTCATCGCCGATTGGTTCCAGAAAAAGATCCGCCCATTCCTGGCTTCTCCATCCACAAACTTCCTATTCTGCCTGAGCTCCAACAACTTCAGTTGCTTGACGTATCAGACTGTGTAAGTGTGTAGAGAAATTCATATTCAATTGACCGCTGTAAACAACACAAAAGAAAAACACCAGGATGTTGCTAAATCTTCCCTTACATTTTAGCGTCCAGGCATTCAGCAGCCAAAGGGCCTTTATGGACACCAACAGACAGCGAACAGTCTTCACTCATTTCATCAAACCATTCCTGTCAAGAAATGATTCATCAGGTATGGGCAGATTATGGGGATACATTTGGTAATGTCTTGATAGCGTGTGGTGTTAATATCTAAGCAATGTCTCCGCCTCCTGTTTGCAGATCCTGGCTGTGTTTCATCTGTCAATGGTAGTCAGGACTGGCTACAGGCAAACCTGGGTAGCTTTTCTGATTTTGCCACCCTTCAGGATTTGCAAGCCCTCAATCCCAACTTCTCCAGTGTGAGTTCCCACTGCAGTTGTTTAGTTCTTCTTTCAAACATCATTTGTCCTCAGATTTTGGAGTGACTTTTGTTTACCTTCATATTGATTTCCATTTTTTCAGACTGAAATCCTGTCAGAGCTTGCTCCCTCTCAGGTGGCGCAGTTATTACTGAGCTCCGAGAAATCCAATGACACAGATTTGATCGATCGTATCTTTGACCGGCTTGAGGATGGTAACGCTCTGAAAAATGTGGATGAATTCCTGGAACAGCTGAATGCAAACGGACAGGTGAGCCTCACTTTTCAGTGCAGGAAGAAAGCCAATATCAGACTTAAAACTTACCGTTGTCATACCTCAAAAGGGTATCTAAATCTTTTTTGGGAACTAATTCACAATATCCAACCCACTGCCACCTTTCAAAAACCCTTTATGATGTACTTGCAACATAAAATTGTACGGAGTGTGATTCTTCCTGTGCCGTAACTTGACAGGTCCCAGAATTCCCACCAGCCGTGAGAGATCGGTGCATGGACAGGACCTTCGTCATCATCGGTCCTCTTTTCTCGGGTTTCAACAGAGTTGACTTTGATTTTTGGTTCAATGTCAGACTGGTTCCCATCCTTGGAAGTTTCCGTCCAGACATGCTCAGGAATGCAACCTCAGGCATAAACTGCACAAACTACCACATTGTGTGAGTAGCATTGTAGGATCAACCAGGACTTCCATGCATCAAATTACTAGGCTAGGTCCTTTTCAGGGACAGTATAAGAAAGTTTTGTTCCAATCTTTGCAGTGTCAGCGGGATTGCCAAAGTTTTCCCTGCCATACCCGGGCAGAGACTTCAAGGAATCACAAATGTTCTGCTGGACTATCTGAAACAATCTTCCAGTGTCATCAATACACCAGGTAGGCCTCAAAAGAAAAAACTACTTCATACTTGCCAAGGTAATGAATTTGGGAAAAAATAATGCCCAAAAAGAACTGAGAAGGAAATATTACCTCCTATTGTTTTATCGACGTTAAAAAGCTGCTTGCTAAGTTGTGAATATTCTAACCTGTCTATGCGTACCTCAGCTTGCAGGCAGGAAGTCAATAGCGATGCAGAATGGATTGAAACAAACTTGGGTCCATTTTCTCAGTACGCACCATACTCTGACCTCAAAGTCTTTAACCTCTCTCAGGTAAGTCGCGTATTTCACAACCAGTCTTCCCTGAGAAAAGCAACACAACATTCAGAAACAGACAGGTCCACGAATGGGTGGTTCTGCCGTGTTAATCAGAGAACCAAATTCATCCATGCTCTTGGTTTATACTATCAGGAGACGGTTGTGGATGTCCTCTCACCACAAGAGAAGGCTGAGCTGATACTGGATCCAGACAGCGGTGCTCTGGAGGACCCCACCCTAGTCACGTTGGTGTTCGCAAACTTCACCCAGTCCGGCGATGACCAGCAGATCAATCAGTTTTTCCAGACATTTACAAAAATCAACAACCAGGTAAATGCTTCACACTAACTCTCTCATTTTCCTTCCTCGGAGTCGGCTAACAAGCGACCCAGCTCAGTTCTCACCTGGACTCAAGCAATCTCTCTCTCGGGGCCAAATTTAAATTCAAATAATGGACTTCTGATATGATTCTTTACTTAATTGTTGACACCAATGCCTTGGTTCCTGACTTTCATACTTCAGAGTACAAGGATGTGCCACCAATCTTGTCCTCATTTTCCTTATTGTCCTAAACTGCTACTTGAACTCTTTTGCTTCCAGAGAAACATTACCTACATTGAAAATCCCGCTGTACGAGACACCATCTTGAACCTGACCTTGACAGCCCTTGCGCCCCAGTTTGAGGACTTTAAGCCTGAAGACTTTCAGCTGTGGTGCCAGGTGTACTTATCCCCTGTGATAGCAAGCATCAATCCCAACAGCTTGCGGGTGATCCCCACCACCATCAGTTGTGAATCCTACACAGCCATGTAAGAGATATTTCTCAGGAGAAGCAATAATTATTCTGCGTTAGCATGAAGTTAAAATGCTTCCAGAAAGTCAAAATAACTGCTTTTTTTCTCTCCTCAGACTCACGGGTCTTCGGGAGAGTTTGACATTTTTGCCCCTGGACCTTTCAAGGGGTGTGAGAGCAGGCATGGAATCACTGAAAAAGACCTTCCCACGTACGTGTCAATAATGCTTTGCTGACAAACGCCTTCAAGAAAGCCCAGAGCTGCCATACAGAGGGAAATAAATAAATAAATAAATAAACTCCTTTCCTTTTTTCTCTCAAACAGGTTGCTCAGTACCAGATTCTTTCATGGTAAGTTCATTTCTGCAGACATATCACAGAGATTAGAAATGATTTCCTGAAATTTTACAACACACAAGTATGGCCCACTAATTTTGTACTGGCAGCTATGTCAAGGTATTAAAAGTTCATGTAGCTTGCTCCACTAAACTAACACACGCTGCTTTATTTGTCTCCAGTGCAAAAAGACACCTGTCGATGGTAAGAATCTCCAAAAATATCACTCAATTCCACTTTAATTACACAATGGCATTGTGAAGTACTGTTATCTGACACACAATTATGCTTGTTTCACAGAGATCCTCATCTGTGCTGCAGTCAATAGGTGGGTGGATTACTGTTTTACACGATCCTGAGTTAGCATGTTCTTTTTCACAGTGTAACTGAGGTGACCATGGGTTTCTATTTCATTTTTTTCTTCAGATCACAACTCCAGGAGACACTGGCAGCTGACAATTCCTCCACAGCCCTGTGCAATCTCACCATCACTGAACATGCCTGTTCCTTGGTAGGACTGTTTAACGGAAGCTGCCCGTCTTATAAAATAATTGGCCATTTCTTACATTACAATCTTCAGACAAATCTCTTTAGGCTCTGCCATGTTTACATTTCTTGTCATTTTTTTTTCTCCCAAGGCTACGCATCTCACACAAAGAAACTTGGCCTCACTGTTGAAATGCTCTCTGGAAAGCCAAAGGACTTACCCGGTAGAAGTCTGGAAGCTTTTCTTCCAAAACGCTGATCCTGCTCTGGACCAGGCTCTTGAGACATTCACCACCACTGTAAATCCAGTCCCGTAATTTCACAAATATCCACTGCATTCCAGTGGGCATTCTATATCCAACCAATTTTTCCTCAATTCTAGGCCCCTAACAACAGCAACCAAGCCTTGTCAAATGCTCTTGAAGCTCTGGGAGAGGTCAGACTTGCCAGCTTTGGGCAGGCACAACTACAGAGTAAAGATTTCATCGCCGATTGGTTCCAGAAAAAGATCCGCCCATTCCTGGCTTCTCCATCCACAAACTTCCTATTCTGCCTGAGCTCCAACAACTTCAGTTGCTTGACGTATCAGACTGTGTAAGTGTGTAGAGAAATTCATATTCAATTGACCGCTGTAAACAACACAACAGAAAAACACCAGGATGTTGCTAAATCTTCCCTTACATTTTAGCGTCCAGGCATTCAGCAGCCAAAGGGCCTTTATGGACACCAACAGACAGCGAACAGTCTTCACTCATTTCATCAAACCATTCCTGTCAAGAAATGATTCATCAGGTATGGGCAGATTATGGGGATACATTTGGTAATGTCTTTATAGCGTGTGGTGTTAATATCTAAGCAATGTCTCCGCCTCCTGTTTGCAGATCCTGGCTGTGTTTCATCTGTCAATGGTAGTCAGGACTGGCTACAGGCAAACTTGGGTAGCTTTTCTGATTTTGCCACCCTTCAGGATTTGCAAGCCCTCAATCCAAACTTCTCCAGTGTGAGTTCCCACTGCAGTTGTTTAGTTCTTCTTTCAAACATCATTTGTCCTCAGATTTTGGAGTGACTTTTGTTTACCTTCATATTGATTTCCATTTTTTCAGACTGAAATCCTGTCAGAGCTTGCTCCCTCTCAGGTGGCGCAGTTATTACTGAGCTCCGAGAAATCCAATGACACAGATTTGATCGATCGTATCTTTGACCGGCTTGAGGATGGTAACGCTCTGAAAAATGTGGATGAATTCCTGGAACAGCTGAATGCAAACGGACAGGTGAGCCTCACTTTTCAGTGCAGGAAGAAAGCCAATATCAGACTTAAAACTTACCGTTGTCATACCTCAAAAGGGTATCTAAATCTTTTTTGGGAACTAATTCACAATATCCAACCTACTGCCACCTTTCAAAAACCCTTTATGATGTACTTGCAACATAAAATTGTATGGAGTGTGATTCTTCCTGTGCCGTAACTTGACAGGTCCCAGAATTCCCACCAGCCGTGAGAGATCGGTGCATGGACAGGACCTTCGTCATCATCGGTCCTCTTTTCTCGGGTTTCAACAGAGTTGACTTTGATTTTTGGTTCAATGTCAGACTGGTTCCCATCCTTGGAAGTTTCCGTCCAGACATGCTCAGGAATGCAACCTCAGGCATAAACTGCACAAACTACCACATTGTGTGAGTAGCATTGTAGGATCAACCAGGACTTCCATGCATCAAATTACTAGGCTAGGTCCTTTTCAGGGACAGTATAAGAAAGTTTTGTTCCAATCTTTGCAGTGTCAGCGGGATTGCCAAAGTTTTCCCTGCCATACCCGGGCAGAGACTTCAAGGAATCACAAATGTTCTGCTGGACTATCTGAAACAATCTGCCAGTGTCATCAATACACCAGGTAGGCCTCAAAAGAAAAAACTACTTCATACTTGCCAAGGTAATGAATTTGGGAAAAAATAATGCCCAAAAAGAACTGAGAAGGAAATATTACCTCCTATTGTTTTATCGACATTAAAAAGCTGCTTGCTAAGTTGTGAATATTCTAACCTGTCTATGCGTACCTCAGCTTGCAGGCAGGAAGTCAATAGCGATGCAGAATGGATTGAAACAAACTTGGGTCCATTTTCTCAGTACGCACCATACTCTGACCTCAAAGTCTTTAACCTCTCTCAGGTAAGTCGCGTATTTCACAACCAGTCTTCCCTGAGAAAAGCAATACAACATTCAGAAACAGACAGGTCCACGAATGGGTGGTTCTGCCGTGTTAATCAGAGAACCAAATTCATCCATGCTCTTGGTTTATACTATCAGGAGACGGTTGTGGATGTCCTCTCACCACAAGAGAAGGCTGAGCTGATACTGGATCCAGACAGCGGTGCTCTGGAGGACCCCACCCTAGTCACGTTGGTGTTCGCAAACTTCACCCAGTCCGGCGATGACCAGCAGATCAATCAGTTTTTCCAGACATTTACAAAAATCAACAACCAGGTAAATGCTTCACACTAACTCTCTCATTTTCCTTCCTCGGAGTCGGCTAACAAGCGACCCAGCTCAGTTCTCACCTGGACTCAAGCAATCTCTCTCTCGGGGCCAAATTTAAATTCAAATAATGGACTTCTGATATGATTCTTTACTTAATTGTTGACACCAATGCCTTGGTTCCTGACTTTCATACTTCAGAGTACAAGGATGTGCCACCAATCTTGTCCTCATTTTCCTTATTGTCCTAAACTGCTACTTGAACTCTTTTGCTTCCAGAGAAACATTACCTACATTGAAAATCCCGCTGTACGAGACACCATCTTGAACCTGACCTTGACAGCCCTTGCGCCCCAGTTTGAGGACTTTAAGCCTGAAGACTTTCAGCTGTGGTGCCAGGTGTACTTATCCCCTGTGATAGCAAGCATCAATCCCAACAGCTTGCGGGTGATCCCCACCACCATCAGTTGTGAATCCTACACAGCCATGTAAGAGATATTTCTCAGGAGAAGCAATAATTATTCTGCGTTAGCATGAAGTTAAAATGCTTCCAGAAAGTCAAAATAACTGCTTTTTTTCTCTCCTCAGACTCACGGGTCTTCGGGAGAGTTTGACATTTTTGCCCCTGGACCTTTCAAGGGGTGTGAGAGCAGGCATGGAATCACTGAAAAAGACCTTCCCACGTACGTGTCAATAATGCTTTGCTGACAAACGCCTTCAAGAAAGCCCAGAGCTGCCATACAGAGGGAAATAAATAAATGCCCTAACTCCTTTCCTTTTTTCTCTCAAACAGGTTGCTCAGTACCAGATTCTTTCATGGTAAGTTCATTTCTGCAGACATATCACAGAGATTAGAAATGATTTCCTGAAATTTTACAACACACAAGTATGGCCCACTAATTTTGTACTGGCAGCTATGTCAAGGTATTAAAAGTTCATGTAGCTTGCTCCACTAGACTAACACACGCTGCTTTATTTGTCTCCAGTGCAAAAAGACACCTGTCGATGGTAAGAATCTCCAAAAATATCACTCAATTCCACTTTAATTACACAATGGCATTGTGAAGTACTGTTATCTGACACACAATTATGCTTGTTTCACAGAGAACCTCATCTGTGCTGCAGTCAATAGGTGGGTGGATTACTGTTTTACACGATCCTGAGTTAGCATGTTCTTTTTCACAGTGTAACTGAGGTGACCATGGGTTTCTATTTAATTTTTTTCTTCAGATCACAACTCCAGGAGACACTGGCAGCTGACAATTCCTCCACAGCCCTGTGCAATCTCACCATCACTGAACATGCCTGTTCCTTGGTAGGACTGTTTAACGGAAGCTGCCCGTCTTATAAAATAATTGGCCATTTCTTACATTACAATCTTCAGACAAATCTCTTTAGGCTCTGCCATGTTTACATTTCTTGTCATTTTTTTTTCTCCCAAGGCTACGCATCTCACACAAAGAAACTTGGCCTCACTGTTGAAATGCTCTCTGGAAAGCCAAAGGACTTACCCGGTAGAAGTCTGGAAGCTTTTCTTCCAAAACGCTGATCCTGCTCTGGACCAGGCTCTTGAGACATTCACCACCACTGTAAATCCAGTCCCGTAATTTCACAAATATCCACTGCATTCCAGTGGGCATTCTATATCCAACCAATTTTTCCTCAATTCTAGGCCCCTAACAACAGCAACCAAGCCTTGTCAAATGCTCTTGAAGCTCTGGGAGAGGTCAGACTTGCCAGCTTTGGGCAGGCACAACTACAGAGTAAAGATTTCATCGCCGATTGGTTCCAGAAAAAGATCCGCCCATTCCTGGCTTCTCCATCCACAAACTTCCTATTCTGCCTGAGCTCCAACAACTTCAGTTGCTTGACGTATCAGACTGTGTAAGTGTGTAGAGAAATTCATATTCAATTGACCGCTGTAAACAACACAACAGAAAAACACCAGGATGTTGCTAAATCTTCCCTTACATTTTAGCGTCCAGGCATTCAGCAGCCAAAGGGCCTTTATGGACACCAACAGACAGCGAACAGTCTTCACTCATTTCATCAAACCATTCCTGTCAAGAAATGATTCATCAGGTATGGGCAGATTATGGGGATACATTTGGTAATGTCTTTATAGCGTGTGGTGTTAATATCTAAGCAATGTCTCCGCCTCCTGTTTGCAGATCCTGGCTGTGTTTCATCTGTCAATGGTAGTCAGGACTGGCTACAGGCAAACTTGGGTAGCTTTTCTGATTTTGCCACCCTTCAGGATTTGCAAGCCCTCAATCCCAACTTCTCCAGTGTGAGTTCCCACTGCAGTTGTTTAGTTCTTCTTTCAAACATCATTTGTCCTCAGATTTTGGAGTGACTTTTGTTTACCTTCATATTGATTTCCATTTTTTCAGACTGAAATCCTGTCAGAGCTTGCTCCCTCTCAGGTGGCGCAGTTATTACTGAGCTCCGAGAAATCCAATGACACAGATTTGATCGATCGTATCTTTGACCGGCTTGAGGATGGTAACGCTCTGAAAAATGTGGATGAATTCCTGGAACAGCTGAATGCAAACGGACAGGTGAGCCTCACTTTTCAGTGCAGGAAGAAAGCCAATATCAGACTTAAAACTTACCGTTGTCATACCTCAAAAGGGTATCTAAATCTTTTTTGGGAACTAATTCACAATATCCAACCTACTGCCACCTTTCAAAAACCCTTTATGATGTACTTGCAACATAAAATTGTACGGAGTGTGATTCTTCCTGTGCCGTAACTTGACAGGTCCCAGAATTCCCACCAGCCGTGAGAGATCGGTGCATGGACAGGACCTTCGTCATCATCGGTCCTCTTTTCTCGGGTTTCAACAGAGTTGACTTTGATTTTTGGTTCAATGTCAGACTGGTTCCCATCCTTGGAAGTTTCCGTCCAGACATGCTCAGGAATGCAACCTCAGGCATAAACTGCACAAACTACCACATTGTGTGAGTAGCATTGTAGGATCAACCAGGACTTCCATGCATCAAATTACTAGGCTAGGTCCTTTTCAGGGACAGTATAAGAAAGTTTTGTTCCAATCTTTGCAGTGTCAGCGGGATTGCCAAAGTTTTCCCTGCCATACCCGGGCAGAGACTTCAAGGAATCACAAATGTTCTGCTGGACTATCTGAAACAATCTGCCAGTGTCATCAATACACCAGGTAGGCCTCAAAAGAAAAAACTACTTCATACTTGCCAAGGTAATGAATTTGGGAAAAAATAATGCCCAAAAAGAACTGAGAAGGAAATATTACCTCCTATTGTTTTATCGACGTTAAAAAGCTGCTTGCTAAGTTGTGAATATTCTAACCTGTCTATGCGTACCTCAGCTTGCAGGCAGGAAGTCAATAGCGATGCAGAATGGATTGAAACAAACTTGGGTCCATTTTCTCAGTACGCACCATACTCTGACCTCAAAGTCTTTAACCTCTCTCAGGTAAGTCGCGTATTTCACAACCAGTCTTCCCTGAGAAAAGCAATACAACATTCAGAAACAGACAGGTCCACGAATGGGTGGTTCTGCCGTGTTAATCAGAGAACCAAATTCATCCATGCTCTTGGTTTATACTATCAGGAGACGGTTGTGGATGTCCTCTCACCACAAGAGAAGGCTGAGCTGATACTGGATCCAGACAGCGGTGCTCTGGAGGACCCCACCCTAGTCACGTTGGTGTTCGCAAACTTCACCCAGTCCGGCGATGACCAGCAGATCAATCAGTTTTTCCAGACATTTACAAAAATCAACAACCAGGTAAATGCTTCACACTAACTCTCTCATTTTCCTTCCTCGGAGTCGGCTAACAAGCGACCCAGCTCAGTTCTCACCTGGACTCAAGCAATCTCTCTCTCGGGGCCAAATTTAAATTCAAATAATGGACTTCTGATATGATTCTTTACTTAATTGTTGACACCAATGCCTTGGTTCCTGACTTTCATACTTCAGAGTACAAGGATGTGCCACCAATCTTGTCCTAATTTTCCTTATTGTCCTAAACTGCTACTTGAACTCTTTTGCTTCCAGAGAAACATTACCTACATTGAAAATCCCGCTGTACGAGACACCATCTTGAACCTGACCTTGACAGCCCTTGCGCCCCAGTTTGAGGACTTTAAGCCTGAAGACTTTCAGCTGTGGTGCCAGGTGTACTTATCCCCTGTGATAGCAAGCATCAATCCCAACAGCTTGCGGGTGATCCCCACCACCATCAGTTGTGAATCCTACACAGCCATGTAAGAGATATTTCTCAGGAGAAGCAATAATTATTCTGCGTTAGCATGAAGTTAAAATGCTTCCAGAAAGTCAAAATAACTGCTTTTTTTCTCTCCTCAGACTCACGGGTCTTCGGGAGAGTTTGACATTTTTGCCCCTGGACCTTTCAAGGGGTGTGAGAGCAGGCATGGAATCACTGAAAAAGACCTTCCCACGTACGTGTCAATAATGCTTTGCTGACAAACGCCTTCAAGAAAGCCCAGAGCTGCCATACAGAGGGAAATAAATAAATGCCCTAACTCCTTTCCTTTTTTCTCTCAAACAGGTTGCTCAGTACCAGATTCTTTCATGGTAAGTTCATTTCTGCAGACATATCACAGAGATTAGAAATGATTTCCTGAAATTTTACAACACACAAGTATGGCCCACTAATTTTGTACTGGCAGCTATGTCAAGGTATTAAAAGTTCATGTAGCTTGCTCCACTAGACTAACACACGCTGCTTTATTTGTCTCCAGTGCAAAAAGACACCTGTCGATGGTAAGAATCTCCAAAAATATCACTCAATTCCACTTTAATTACACAATGGCATTGTGAAGTACTGTTATCTGACACACAATTATGCTTGTTTCACAGAGAACCTCATCTGTGCTGCAGTCAATAGGTGGGTGGATTACTGTTTTACACGATCCTGAGTTAGCATGTTCTTTTTCACAGTGTAACTGAGGTGACCATGGGTTTCTATTTCATTTTTTTCTTCAGATCACAACTCCAGGAGACACTGGCAGCTGACAATTCCTCCACAGCCCTGTGCAATCTCACCATCACTGAACATGCCTGTTCCTTGGTAGGACTGTTTAACGGAAGCTGCCCGTCTTATAAAATAATTGGCCATTTCTTACATTACAATCTTCAGACAAATCTCTTTAGGCTCTGCCATGTTTACATTTCTTGTCATTTTTTTTTCTCCCAAGGCTACGCATCTCACACAAAGAAACTTGGCCTCACTGTTGAAATGCTCTCTGGAAAGCCAAAGGACTTACCCGGTAGAAGTCTGGAAGCTTTTCTTCCAAAACGCTGATCCTGCTCTGGACCAGGCTCTTGAGACATTCACCACCACTGTAAATCCAGTCCCGTAATTTCACAAATATCCACTGCATTCCAGTGGGCATTCTATATCCAACCAATTTTTCCTCAATTCTAGGCCCCTAACAACAGCAACCAAGCCTTGTCAAATGCTCTTGAAGCTCTGGGAGAGGTCAGACTTGCCAGCTTTGGGCAGGCACAACTACAGAGTAAAGATTTCATCGCCGATTGGTTCCAGAAAAAGATCCGCCCATTCCTGGCTTCTCCATCCACAAACTTCCTATTCTGCCTGAGCTCCAACAACTTCAGTTGCTTGACGTATCAGACTGTGTAAGTGTGTAGAGAAATTCATATTCAATTGACCGCTGTAAACAACACAACAGAAAAACACCAGGATGTTGCTAAATCTTCCCTTACATTTTAGCGTCCAGGCATTCAGCAGCCAAAGGGCCTTTATGGACACCAACAGACAGCGAACAGTCTTCACTCATTTCATCAAACCATTCCTGTCAAGAAATGATTCATCAGGTATGGGCAGATTATGGGGATACATTTGGTAATGTCTTTATAGTGTGTGGTGTTAATATCTAAGCAATGTCTCCGCCTCCTGTTTGCAGATCCTGGCTGTGTTTCATCTGTCAATGGTAGTCAGGACTGGCTACAGGCAAACTTGGGTAGCTTTTCTGATTTTGCCACCCTTCAGGATTTGCAAGCCCTCAATCCAAACTTCTCCAGTGTGAGTTCCCACTGCAGTTGTTTAGTTCTTCTTTCAAACATCATTTGTCCTCAGATTTTGGAGTGACTTTTGTTTACCTTCATATTGATTTCCATTTTTTCAGACTGAAATCCTGTCAGAGCTTGCTCCCTCTCAGGTGGCGCAGTTATTACTGAGCTCCGAGAAATCCAATGACACAGATTTGATCGATCGTATCTTTGACCGGCTTGAGGATGGTAACGCTCTGAAAAATGTGGATGAATTCCTGGAACAGCTGAATGCAAACGGACAGGTGAGCCTCACTTTTCAGTGCAGGAAGAAAGCCAATATCAGACTTAAAACTTACCGTTGTCATACCTCAAAAGGGTATCTAAATCTTTTTTGGGAACTAATTCACAATATCCAACCTACTGCCACCTTTCAAAAACCCTTTATGATGTACTTGCAACATAAAATTGTACGGAGTGTGATTCTTCCTGTGCCGTAACTTGACAGGTCCCAGAATTCCCACCAGCCGTGAGAGATCGGTGCATGGACAGGACCTTCGTCATCATCGGTCCTCTTTTCTCGGGTTTCAACAGAGTTGACTTTGATTTTTGGTTCAATGTCAGACTGGTTCCCATCCTTGGAAGTTTCCGTCCAGACATGCTCAGGAATGCAACCTCAGGCATAAACTGCACAAACTACCACATTGTGTGAGTAGCATTGTAGGATCAACCAGGACTTCCATGCATCAAATTACTAGGCTAGGTCCTTTTCAGGGACAGTATAAGAAAGTTTTGTTCCAATCTTTGCAGTGTCAGCGGGATTGCCAAAGTTTTCCCTGCCATACCCGGGCAGAGACTTCAAGGAATCACAAATGTTCTGCTGGACTATCTGAAACAATCTGCCAGTGTCATCAATACACCAGGTAGGCCTCAAAAGAAAAAACTACTTCATACTTGCCAAGGTAATGAATTTGGGAAAAAATAATGCCCAAAAAGAACTGAAAAGGAAATATTACCTCCTATTGTTTTATCGACGTTAAAAAGCTGCTTGCTAAGTTGTGAATATTCTAACCTGTCTATGCGTACCTCAGCTTGCAGGCAGGAAGTCAATAGCGATGCAGAATGGATTGAAACAAACTTGGGTCCATTTTCTCAGTACGCACCATACTCTGACCTCAAAGTCTTTAACCTCTCTCAGGTAAGTCGCGTATTTCACAACCAGTCTTCCCTGAGAAAAGCAACACAACATTCAGAAACAGACAGGTCCACGAATGGGTGGTTCTGCCGTGTTAATCAGAGAACCAAATTCATCCATGCTCTTGGTTTATACTATCAGGAGACGGTTGTGGATGTCCTCTCACCACAAGAGAAGGCTGAGCTGATACTGGATCCAGACAGCGGTGCTCTGGAGGACCCCACCCTAGTCACGTTGGTGTTCGCAAACTTCACCCAGTCCGGCGATGACCAGCAGATCAATCAGTTTTTCCAGACATTTACAAAAATCAACAACCAGGTAAATGCTTCACACTAACTCTCTCATTTTCCTTCCTCGGAGTCGGCTAACAAGCGACCCAGCTCAGTTCTCACCTGGACTCAAGCAATCTCTCTCTCGGGGCCAAATTTAAATTCAAATAATGGACTTCTGATATGATTCTTTACTTAATTGTTGACACCAATGCCTTGGTTCCTGACTTTCATACTTCAGAGTACAAGGATGTGCCACCAATCTTGTCCTCATTTTCCTTATTGTCCTAAACTGCTACTTGAACTCTTTTGCTTCCAGAGAAACATTACCTACATTGAAAATCCCGCTGTACGAAACACCATCTTGAACCTGACCTTGACAGCCCTTGCGCCCCAGTTTGAGGACTTTAAGCCTGAAGACTTTCAGCTGTGGTGCCAGGTGTACTTATCCCCTGTGATAGCAAGCATCAATCCCAACAGCTTGCGGGTGATCCCCACCACCATCAGTTGTGAATCCTACACAGCCATGTAAGAGATATTTCTCAGGAGAAGCAATAATTATTCTGCATTAGCATGAAGTTAAAATGCTTCCAGAAAGTCAAAATAACTGCTTTTTTTCTCTCCTCAGACTCACGGGTCTTCGGGAGAGTTTGACATTTTTGCCCCTGGACCTTTCAAGGGGTGTGAGAGCAGGCATGGAATCACTGAAAAAGACCTTCCCACGTACGTGTCAATAATGCTTTGCTGACAAACGCCTTCAAGAAAGCCCAGAGCTGCCATACAGAGGGAAATAAATAAATGCCCTAACTCCTTTCCTTTTTCTCTCAAACAGGTTGCTCAGTACCAGATTCTTTCATGGTAAGTTCATTTCTGCAGACATATCACAGAGATTAGAAATGATTTCCTGAAATTTTACAACACACAAGTATGGCCCACTAATTTTGTACTGGCAGCTATGTCAAGGTATTAAAAGTTCATGTAGCTTGCTCCACTAGACTAACACACGCTGCTTTATTTGTCTCCAGTGCAAAAAGACACCTGTCGATGGTAAGAATCTCCAAAAATATCACTCAATTCCACTTTAATTACACAATGGCATTGTGAAGTACTGTTATCTGACACACAATTATGCTTGTTTCACAGAGAACCTCATCTGTGCTGCAGTCAATAGGTGGGTGGATTACTGTTTTACACGATCCTGAGTTAGCATGTTCTTTTTCACAGTGTAACTGAGGTGACCATGGGTTTCAATTTCATTTTTTTCTTCAGATCACAACTCCAGGAGACACTGGCAGCTGACAATTCCTCCACAGCCCTGTGCAATCTCACCATCACTGAACATGCCTGTTCCTTGGTAGGACTGTTTAACGGAAGCTGCCCGTCTTATAAAATAATTGGCCATTTCTTACATTACAATCTTCAGACAAATCTCTTTAGGCTCTGCCATGTTTACATTTCTTGTCATTTTTTTTTCTCCCAAGGCTACGCATCTCACACAAAGAAACTTGGCCTCACTGTTGAAATGCTCTCTGGAAAGCCAAAGGACTTACCCGGTAGAAGTCTGGAAGCTTTTCTTCCAAAACGCTGATCCTGCTCTGGACCAGGCTCTTGAGACATTCACCACCACTGTAAATCCAGTCCCGTAATTTCACAAATATCCACTGCATTCCAGTGGGCATTCTATATCCAACCAATTTTTCCTCAATTCTAGGCCCCTAACAACAGCAACCAAGCCTTGTCAAATGCTCTTGAAGCTCTGGGAGAGGTCAGACTTGCCAGCTTTGGGCAGGCACAACTACAGAGTAAAGATTTCATCGCCGATTGGTTCCAGAAAAAGATCCGCCCATTCCTGGCTTCTCCATCCACAAACTTCCTATTCTGCCTGAGCTCCAACAACTTCAGTTGCTTGACGTATCAGACTGTGTAAGTGTGTAGAGAAATTCATATTCAATTGACCGCTGTAAACAACACAACAGAAAAACACCAGGATGTTGCTAAATCTTCCCTTACATTTTAGCGTCCAGGCATTCAGCAGCCAAAGGGCCTTTATGGACACCAACAGACAGCGAACAGTCTTCACTCATTTCATCAAACCATTCCTGTCAAGAAATGATTCATCAGGTATGGGCAGATTATGGGGATACATTTGGTAATGTCTTTATAGTGTGTGGTGTTAATATCTAAGCAATGTCTCCGCCTCCTGTTTGCAGATCCTGGCTGTGTTTCATCTGTCAATGGTAGTCAGGACTGGCTACAGGCAAACTTGGGTAGCTTTTCTGATTTTGCCACCCTTCAGGATTTGCAAGCCCTCAATCCAAACTTCTCCAGTGTGAGTTCCCACTGCAGTTGTTTAGTTCTTCTTTCAAACATCATTTGTCCTCAGATTTTGGAGTGACTTTTGTTTACCTTCATATTGATTTCCATTTTTTCAGACTGAAATCCTGTCAGAGCTTGCTCCCTCTCAGGTGGCGCAGTTATTACTGAGCTCCGAGAAATCCAATGACACAGATTTGATCGATCGTATCTTTGACCGGCTTGAGGATGGTAACGCTCTGAAAAATGTGGATGAATTCCTGGAACAGCTGAATGCAAACGGACAGGTGAGCCTCACTTTTCAGTGCAGGAAGAAAGCCAATATCAGACTTAAAACTTACCGTTGTCATACCTCAAAAGGGTATCTAAATCTTTTTTGGGAACTAATTCACAATATCCAACCTACTGCCACCTTTCAAAAACCCTTTATGATGTACTTGCAACATAAAATTGTACGGAGTGTGATTCTTCCTGTGCCGTAACTTGACAGGTCCCAGAATTCCCACCAGCCGTGAGAGATCGGTGCATGGACAGGACCTTCGTCATCATCGGTCCTCTTTTCTCGGGTTTCAACAGAGTTGACTTTGATTTTTGGTTCAATGTCAGACTGGTTCCCATCCTTGGAAGTTTCCGTCCAGACATGCTCAGGAATGCAACCTCAGGCATAAACTGCACAAACTACCACATTGTGTGAGTAGCATTGTAGGATCAACCAGGACTTCCATGCATCAAATTACTAGGCTAGGTCCTTTTCAGGGACAGTATAAGAAAGTTTTGTTCCAATCTTTGCAGTGTCAGCGGGATTGCCAAAGTTTTCCCTGCCATACCCGGGCAGAGACTTCAAGGAATCACAAATGTTCTGCTGGACTATCTGAAACAATCTGCCAGTGTCATCAATACACCAGGTAGGCCTCAAAAGAAAAAACTACTTCATACTTGCCAAGGTAATGAATTTGGGAAAAAATAATGCCCAAAAAGAACTGACAAGGAAATATTACCTCCTATTGTTTTATCGACGTTAAAAAGCTGCTTGCTAAGTTGTGAATATTCTAACCTGTCTATGCGTACCTCAGCTTGCAGGCAGGAAGTCAATAGCGATGCAGAATGGATTGAAACAAACTTGGGTCCATTTTCTCAGTACGCACCATACTCTGACCTCAAAGTCTTTAACCTCTCTCAGGTAAGTCGCGTATTTCACAACCAGTCTTCCCTGAGAAAAGCAACACAACATTCAGAAACAGACAGGTCCACGAATGGGTGGTTCTGCCGTGTTAATCAGAGAACCAAATTCATCCATGCTCTTGGTTTATACTATCAGGAGACGGTTGTGGATGTCCTCTCACCACAAGAGAAGGCTGAGCTGATACTGGATCCAGACAGCGGTGCTCTGGAGGACCCCACCCTAGTCACGTTGGTGTTCGCAAACTTCACCCAGTCCGGCGATGACCAGCAGATCAATCAGTTTTTCCAGACATTTACAAAAATCAACAACCAGGTAAATGCTTCACACTAACTCTCTCATTTTCCTTCCTCGGAGTGGGCTAACAAGCGACCCAGCTCAGTTCTCACCTGGACTCAAGCAATCTCTCTCTCGGGGCCAAATTTAAATTCAAATAATGGACTTCTGATATGATTCTTTACTTAATTGTTGACACCAATGCCTTGGTTCCTGACTTTCATACTTCAGAGTACAAGGATGTGCCACCAATCTTGTCCTCATTTTCCTTATTGTCCTAAACTGCTACTTGAACTCTTTTGCTTCCAGAGAAACATTACCTACATTGAAAATCCCGCTGTACGAGACACCATCTTGAACCTGACCTTGACAGCCCTTGCGCCCCAGTTTGAGGACTTTAAGCCTGAAGACTTTCAGCTGTGGTGCCAGGTGTACTTATCCCCTGTGATAGCAAGCATCAATCCCAACAGCTTGCGGGTGATCCCCACCACCATCAGTTGTGAATCCTACACAGCCATGTAAGAGATATTTCTCAGGAGAAGCAATAATTATTCTGCGTTAGCATGAAGTTAAAATGCTTCCAGAAAGTCAAAATAACTGCTTTTTTTCTCTCCTTAGACTCACGGGTCTTCGGGAGAGTTTGACATTTTTGCCCCTGGACCTTTCAAGGGGTGTGAGAGCAGGCATGGAATCACTGAAAAAGACCTTCCCACGTACGTGTCAATAATGCTTTGCTGACAAACGCCTTCAAGAAAGCCCAGAGCTGCCATACAGAGGGAAATAAATAAATGCCCTAACTCCTTTCCTTTTTTCTCTCAAACAGGTTGCTCAGTACCAGATTCTTTCATGGTAAGTTCATTTCTGCAGACATATCACAGAGATTAGAAATGATTTCCTGAAATTTTACAACACACAAGTATGGCCCACTAATTTTGTACTGGCAGCTATGTCAAGGTATTAAAAGTTCATGTAGCTTGCTCCACTAGACTAACACACGCTGCTTTATTTGTCTCCAGTGCAAAAAGACACCTGTCGATGGTAAGAATCTCCAAAAATATCACTCAATTCCACTTTAATTACACAATGGCATTGTGAAGTACTGTTATCTGACACACAATTATGCTTGTTTCACAGAGATCCTCATCTGTGCTGCAGTCAATAGGTGGGTGGATTACTGTTTTACACGATCCTGAGTTAGCATGTTCTTTTTCACAGTGTAACTGAGGTGACCATGGGTTTCAATTTAATTTTTTTCTTCAGATCACAACTCCAGGAGACACTGGCAGCTGACAATTCCTCCACAGCCCTGTGCAATCTCACCATCACTGAACATGCCTGTTCCTTGGTAGGACTGTTTAACGGAAGCTGCCCGTCTTATAAAATAATTGGCCATTTCTTACATTACAATCTTCAGACAAATCTCTTTAGGCTCTGCCATGTTTACATTTCTTGTCATTTTTTTTTCTCCCAAGGCTACGCATCTCACACAAAGAAACTTGGCCTCACTGTTGAAATGCTCTCTGGAAAGCCAAAGGACTTACCCGGTAGAAGTCTGGAAGCTTTTCTTCCAAAACGCTGATCCTGCTCTGGACCAGGCTCTTGAGACATTCACCACCACTGTAAATCCAGTCCCGTAATTTCACAAATATCCACTGCATTCCAGTGGGCATTCTATATCCAACCAATTTTTCCTCAATTCTAGGCCCCTAACAACAGCAACCAAGCCTTGTCAAATGCTCTTGAAGCTCTGGGAGAGGTCAGACTTGCCAGCTTTGGGCAGGCACAACTACAGAGTAAAGATTTCATCGCCGATTGGTTCCAGAAAAAGATCCGCCCATTCCTGGCTTCTCCATCCACAAACTTCCTATTCTGCCTGAGCTCCAACAACTTCAGTTGCTTGACGTATCAGACTGTGTAAGTGTGTAGAGAAATTCATATTCAATTGACCGCTGTAAACAACACAACAGAAAAACACCAGGATGTTGCTAAATCTTCCCTTACATTTTAGCGTCCAGGCATTCAGCAGCCAAAGGGCCTTTATGGACACCAACAGACAGCGAACAGTCTTCACTCATTTCATCAAACCATTCCTGTCAAGAAATGATTCATCAGGTATGGGCAGATTATGGGGATACATTTGGTAATGTCTTTATAGCGTGTGGTGTTAATATCTAAGCAATGTCTCCGCCTCCTGTTTGCAGATCCTGGCTGTGTTTCATCTGTCAATGGTAGTCAGGACTGGCTACAGGCAAACTTGGGTAGCTTTTCTGATTTTGCCACCCTTCAGGATTTGCAAGCCCTCAATCCAAACTTCTCCAGTGTGAGTTCCCACTGCAGTTGTTTAGTTCTTCTTTCAAACATCATTTGTCCTCAGATTTTGGAGTGACTTTTGTTTACCTTCATATTGATTTCCATTTTTTCAGACTGAAATCCTGTCAGAGCTTGCTCCCTCTCAGGTGGCGCAGTTATTACTGAGCTCCGAGAAATCCAATGACACAGATTTGATCGATCGTATCTTTGACCGGCTTGAGGATGGTAACGCTCTGAAAAATGTGGATGAATTCCTGGAACAGCTGAATGCAAACGGACAGGTGAGCCTCACTTTTCAGTGCAGGAAGAAAGCCAATATCAGACTTAAAACTTACCGTTGTCATACCTCAAAAGGGTATCTAAATCTTTTTTGGGAACTAATTCACAATATCCAACCTACTGCCACCTTTCAAAAACCCTTTATGATGTACTTGCAACATAAAATTGTACGGAGTGTGATTCTTCCTGTGCCGTAACTTGACAGGTCCCAAAATTCCCACCAGCCGTGAGAGATCGGTGCATGGACAGGACCTTCGTCATCATCGGTCCTCTTTTCTCGGGTTTCAACAGAGTTGACTTTGATTTTTGGTTCAATGTCAGACTGGTTCCCATCCTTGGAAGTTTCCGTCCAGACATGCTCAGGAATGCAACCTCAGGCATAAACTGCACAAACTACCACATTGTGTGAGTAGCATTGTAGGATCAACCAGGACTTCCATGCATCAAATTACTAGGCTAGGTCCTTTTCAGGGACAGTATAAGAAAGTTTTGTTCCAATCTTTGCAGTGTCAGCGGGATTGCCAAAGTTTTCCCTGCCATACCCGGGCAGAGACTTCAAGGAATCACAAATGTTCTGCTGGACTATCTGAAACAATCTGCCAGTGTCATCAATACACCAGGTAGGCCTCAAAAGAAAAAACTACTTCATACTTGCCAAGGTAATGAATTTGGGAAAAAATAATGCCCAAAAAGAACTGACAAGGAAATATTACCTCCTATTGTTTTATCGACGTTAAAAAGCTGCTTGCTAAGTTGTGAATATTCTAACCTGTCTATGCGTACCTCAGCTTGCAGGCAGGAAGTCAATAGCGATGCAGAATGGATTGAAACAAACTTGGGTCCATTTTCTCAGTACGCACCATACTCTGACCTCAAAGTCTTTAACCTCTCTCAGGTAAGTCGCGTATTTCACAACCAGTCTTCCCTGAGAAAAGCAACACAACATTCAGAAACAGACAGGTCCACGAATGGGTGGTTCTGCCGTGTTAATCAGAGAACCAAATTCATCCATGCTCTTGGTTTATACTATCAGGAGACGGTTGTGGATGTCCTCTCACCACAAGAGAAGGCTGAGCTGATACTGGATCCAGACAGCGGTGCTCTGGAGGACCCCACCCTAGTCACGTTGGTGTTCGCAAACTTCACCCAGTCCGGCGATGACCAGCAGATCAATCAGTTTTTCCAGACATTTACAAAAATCAACAACCAGGTAAATGCTTCACACTAACTCTCTCATTTTCCTTCCTAGGAGTCGGCTAACAAGCGACCCAGCTCAGTTCTCACCTGGACTCAAGCAATCTCTCTCTCGGGGCCAAATTTAAATTCAAATAATGGACTTCTGATATGATTCTTTACTTAATTGTTGACACCAATGCCTTGGCTCCTGACTTTCATACTTCAGAGTACAAGGATGTGCCACCAATCTTGTCCTCATTTTCCTTATTGTCCTAAACTGCTACTTGAACTCTTTTGCTTCCAGAGAAACATTACCTACATTGAAAATCCCGCTGTACGAGACACCATCTTGAACCTGACCTTGACAGCCCTTGCGCCCCAGTTTGAGGACTTTAAGCCTGAAGACTTTCAGCTGTGGTGCCAGGTGTACTTATCCCCTGTGATAGCAAGCATCAATCCCAACAGCTTGCGGGTGATCCCCACCACCATCAGTTGTGAATCCTACACAGCCATGTAAGAGATATTTCTCAGGAGAAGCAATAATTATTCTGCGTTAGCATGAAGTTAAACTGCTTCCAGAAAGTCAAGATAACTGCTTTTTTTCTCTCCTTAGACTCACGGGTCTTCGGGAGAGTTTGACATTTTTGCCCCTGGACCTTTCAAGGGGTGTGAGAGCAGGCATGGAATCACTGAAAAAGACCTTCCCACGTACGTGTCAATAATGCTTTGCTGACAAACGCCTTCAAGAAAGCCCAGAGCTGCCATACAGAGGGAAATAAATAAATGCCCTAACTCCTTTCCTTTTTTCTCTCAAACAGGTTGCTCAGTACCAGATTCTTTCATGGTAAGTTCATTTCTGCAGACATATCACAGAGATTAGAAATGATTTCCTGAAATTTTACAACACACAAGTATGGCCCACTAATTTTGTACTGGCAGCTATGTCAAGGTATTAAAAGTTCATGTAGCTTGCTCCACTAAACTAACACACGCTGCTTTATTTGTCTCCAGTGCAAAAAGACACCTGTCGATGGTAAGAATCTCCAAAAATATCACTCAATTCCACTTTAATTACACAATGGCATTGTGAAGTACTGTTATCTGACACACAATTATGCTTGTTTCACAGAGATCCTCATCTGTGCTGCAGTCAATAGGTGGGTGGATTACTGTTTTACACGATCCTGAGTTTGCATGTTCTTTTTCACAGTGTAACTAAGGTGACCATGGGTTTCTATTTCATTTTTTTCTTCAGATCACAACTCCAGGAGACACTGGCAGCTGACAATTCCTCCACAGCCCTGTGCAATCTCACCATCACTGAACATGCCTGTTCCTTGGTAGGACTGTTTAATGGAAGCTGCCCGTCCTATAAAACAATTGGCCATTTCTTACATTACAATCTTCAGGCCAATCTCTTTAGGCTCTGCCATGTTTACATTTCTTGTAATTTTTTTTCCCCCAAGGCTACGCATCTCACACAAAGAAACTTGGCCTCACTGTTGAAATGCTCTCTGGAAAGCCAAAGGACTTACCCGGTAGAAGTCTGGAAGCTTTTCTTCCAAAACGCTGATCCTGCTCTGGACCAGGCTCTTGAGACATTCACCACCACTGTAAATCCAGTCCCGTAATTTCACAAATATCCACTGCATTCCAGTGGGCATTCTATATCCAACCAATTTTTCCTCAATTCTAGGCCCCTAACAACAGCAACCAAGCCTTGTCAAATGCTCTTGAAGCTCTGGGAGAGGTCAGACTTGCCAGCTTTGGGCAGGCACAACTACAGAGTAAAGATTTCATCGCCGATTGGTTCCAGAAAAAGATCCGCCCATTCCTGGCTTCTCCATCCACAAACTTCCTATTCTGCCTGAGCTCCAACAACTTCAGTTGCTTGACGTATCAGACTGTGTAAGTGTGTAGAGAAATTCATATTCAATTGACCGCTGTAAACAACACAACAGAAAAACACCAGGATGTTGCTAAATCTTCCCTTACATTTTAGCGTCCAGGCATTCAGCAGCCAAAGGGCCTTTATGGACACCAACAGACAGCGAACAGTCTTCACTCATTTCATCAAACCATTCCTGTCAAGAAATGATTCATCAGGTATGGGCAGATTATGGGGATACATTTGGTAATGTCTTTATAGTGTGTGGTGTTAATATCTAAGCAATGTCTCCGCCTCCTGTTTGCAGATCCTGGCTGTGTTTCATCTGTCAATGGTAGTCAGGACTGGCTACAGGCAAACTTGGGTAGCTTTTCTGATTTTGCCACCCTTCAGGATTTGCAAGCCCTCAATCCAAACTTCTCCAGTGTGAGTTCCCACTGCAGTTGTTTAGTTCTTCTTTCAAACATCATTTGTCCTCAGATTTTGGAGTGACTTTTGTTTACCTTCATATTGATTTCCATTTTTTCAGACTGAAATCCTGTCAGAGCTTGCTCCCTCTCAGGTGGCGCAGTTATTACTGAGCTCCGAGAAATCCAATGACACAGATTTGATCGATCGTATCTTTGACCGGCTTGAGGATGGTAACGCTCTGAAAAATGTGGATGAATTCCTGGAACAGCTGAATGCAAACGGACAGGTGAGCCTCACTTTTCAGTGCAGGAAGAAAGCCAATATCAGACTTAAAACTTACCGTTGTCATACCTCAAAAGGGTATCTAAATCTTTTTTGGGAACTAATTCACAATATCCAACCTACTGCCACCTTTCAAAAACCCTTTATGATGTACTTGCAACATAAAATTGTACGGAGTGTGATTCTTCCTGTGCCGTAACTTGACAGGTCCCAGAATTCCCACCAGCCGTGAGAGATCGGTGCATGGACAGGACCTTCGTCATCATCGGTCCTCTTTTCTCGGGTTTCAACAGAGTTGACTTTGATTTTTGGTTCAATGTCAGACTGGTTCCCATCCTTGGAAGTTTCCGTCCAGACATGCTCAGGAATGCAACCTCAGGCATAAACTGCACAAACTACCACATTGTGTGAGTAGCATTGTAGGATCAACCAGGACTTCCATGCATCAAATTACTAGGCTAGGTCCTTTTCAGGGACAGTATAAGAAAGTTTTGTTCCAATCTTTGCAGTGTCAGCGGGATTGCCAAAGTTTTCCCTGCCATACCCGGGCAGAGACTTCAAGGAATCACAAATGTTCTGCTGGACTATCTGAAACAATCTGCCAGTGTCATCAATACACCAGGTAGGCCTCAAAAGAAAAAACTACTTCATACTTGCCAAGGTAATGAATTTGGGAAAAAATAATGCCCAAAAAGAACTGACAAGGAAATATTACCTCCTATTGTTTTATCGACGTTAAAAAGCTGCTTGCTAAGTTGTGAATATTCTAACCTGTCTATGCGTACCTCAGCTTGCAGGCAGGAAGTCAATAGCGATGCAGAATGGATTGAAACAAACTTGGGTCCATTTTCTCAGTACGCACCATACTCTGACCTCAAAGTCTTTAACCTCTCTCAGGTAAGTCGCGTATTTCACAACCAGTCTTCCCTGAGAAAAGCAACACAACATTCAGAAACAGACAGGTCCACGAATGGGTGGTTCTGCCGTGTTAATCAGAGAACCAAATTCATCCATGCTCTTGGTTTATACTATCAGGAGACGGTTGTGGATGTCCTCTCACCACAAGAGAAGGCTGAGCTGATACTGGATCCAGACAGCGGTGCTCTGGAGGACCCCACCCTAGTCACGTTGGTGTTCGCAAACTTCACCCAGTCCGGCGATGACCAGCAGATCAATCAGTTTTTCCAGACATTTACAAAAATCAACAACCAGGTAAATGCTTCACACTAACTCTCTCATTTTCCTTCCTCGGAGTGGGCTAACAAGCGACCCAGCTCAGTTCTCACCTGGACTCAAGCAATCTCTCTCTCGGGGCCAAATTTAAATTCAAATAATGGACTTCTGATATGATTCTTTACTTAATTGTTGACACCAATGCCTTGGTTCCTGACTTTCATACTTCAGAGTACAAGGATGTGCCACCAATCTTGTCCTCATTTTCCTTATTGTCCTAAACTGCTACTTGAACTCTTTTGCTTCCAGAGAAACATTACCTACATTGAAAATCCCGCTGTACGAGACACCATCTTGAACCTGACCTTGACAGCCCTTGCGCCCCAGTTTGAGGACTTTAAGCCTGAAGACTTTCAGCTGTGGTGCCAGGTGTACTTATCCCCTGTGATAGCAAGCATCAATCCCAACAGCTTGCGGGTGATCCCCACCACCATCAGTTGTGAATCCTACACAGCCATGTAAGAGATATTTCTCAGGAGAAGCAATAATTATTCTGCGTTAGCATGAAGTTAAAATGCTTCCAGAAAGTCAAAATAACTGCTTTTTTTCTCTCCTTAGACTCACGGGTCTTCGGGAGAGTTTGACATTTTTGCCCCTGGACCTTTCAAGGGGTGTGAGAGCAGGCATGGAATCACTGAAAAAGACCTTCCCACGTACGTGTCAATAATGCTTTGCTGACAAACGCCTTCAAGAAAGCCCAGAGCTGCCATACAGAGGGAAATAAATAAATGCCCTAACTCCTTTCCTTTTTTCTCTCAAACAGGTTGCTCAGTACCAGATTCTTTCATGGTAAGTTCATTTCTGCAGACATATCACAGAGATTAGAAATGATTTCCTGAAATTTTACAACACACAAGTATGGCCCACTAATTTTGTACTGGCAGCTATGTCAAGGTATTAAAAGTTCATGTAGCTTGCTCCACTAGACTAACACACGCTGCTTTATTTGTCTCCAGTGCAAAAAGACACCTGTCGATGGTAAGAATCTCCAAAAATATCACTCAATTCCACTTTAATTACACAATGGCATTGTGAAGTACTGTTATCTGACACACAATTATGCTTGTTTCACAGAGATCCTCATCTGTGCTGCAGTCAATAGGTGGGTGGATTACTGTTTTACACGATCCTGAGTTAGCATGTTCTTTTTCACAGTGTAACTGAGGTGACCATGGGTTTCAATTTAATTTTTTTCTTCAGATCACAACTCCAGGAGACACTGGCAGCTGACAATTCCTCCACAGCCCTGTGCAATCTCACCATCACTGAACATGCCTGTTCCTTGGTAGGACTGTTTAACGGAAGCTGCCCGTCTTATAAAATAATTGGCCATTTCTTACATTACAATCTTCAGACAAATCTCTTTAGGCTCTGCCATGTTTACATTTCTTGTCATTTTTTTTTCTCCCAAGGCTACGCATCTCACACAAAGAAACTTGGCCTCACTGTTGAAATGCTCTCTGGAAAGCCAAAGGACTTACCCGGTAGAAGTCTGGAAGCTTTTCTTCCAAAACGCTGATCCTGCTCTGGACCAGGCTCTTGAGACATTCACCACCACTGTAAATCCAGTCCCGTAATTTCACAAATATCCACTGCATTCCAGTGGGCATTCTATATCCAACCAATTTTTCCTCAATTCTAGGCCCCTAACAACAGCAACCAAGCCTTGTCAAATGCTCTTGAAGCTCTGGGAGAGGTCAGACTTGCCAGCTTTGGGCAGGCACAACTACAGAGTAAAGATTTCATCGCCGATTGGTTCCAGAAAAAGATCCGCCCATTCCTGGCTTCTCCATCCACAAACTTCCTATTCTGCCTGAGCTCCAACAACTTCAGTTGCTTGACGTATCAGACTGTGTAAGTGTGTAGAGAAATTCATATTCAATTGACCGCTGTAAACAACACAACAGAAAAACACCAGGATGTTGCTAAATCTTCCCTTACATTTTAGCGTCCAGGCATTCAGCAGCCAAAGGGCCTTTATGGACACCAACAGACAGCGAACAGTCTTCACTCATTTCATCAAACCATTCCTGTCAAGAAATGATTCATCAGGTATGGGCAGATTATGGGGATACATTTGGTAATGTCTTTATAGCGTGTGGTGTTAATATCTAAGCAATGTCTCCGCCTCCTGTTTGCAGATCCTGGCTGTGTTTCATCTGTCAATGGTAGTCAGGACTGGCTACAGGCAAACTTGGGTAGCTTTTCTGATTTTGCCACCCTTCAGGATTTGCAAGCCCTCAATCCAAACTTCTCCAGTGTGAGTTCCCACTGCAGTTGTTTAGTTCTTCTTTCAAACATCATTTGTCCTCAGATTTTGGAGTGACTTTTGTTTACCTTCATATTGATTTCCATTTTTTCAGACTGAAATCCTGTCAGAGCTTGCTCCCTCTCAGGTGGCGCAGTTATTACTGAGCTCCGAGAAATCCAATGACACAGATTTGATCGATCGTATCTTTGACCGGCTTGAGGATGGTAACGCTCTGAAAAATGTGGATGAATTCCTGGAACAGCTGAATGCAAACGGACAGGTGAGCCTCACTTTTCAGTGCAGGAAGAAAGCCAATATCAGACTTAAAACTTACCGTTGTCATACCTCAAAAGGGTATCTAAATCTTTTTTGGGAACTAATTCACAATATCCAACCTACTGCCACCTTTCAAAAACCCTTTATGATGTACTTGCAACATAAAATTGTACGGAGTGTGATTCTTCCTGTGCCGTAACTTGACAGGTCCCAAAATTCCCACCAGCCGTGAGAGATCGGTGCATGGACAGGACCTTCGTCATCATCGGTCCTCTTTTCTCGGGTTTCAACAGAGTTGACTTTGATTTTTGGTTCAATGTCAGACTGGTTCCCATCCTTGGAAGTTTCCGTCCAGACATGCTCAGGAATGCAACCTCAGGCATAAACTGCACAAACTACCACATTGTGTGAGTAGCATTGTAGGATCAACCAGGACTTCCATGCATCAAATTACTAGGCTAGGTCCTTTTCAGGGACAGTATAAGAAAGTTTTGTTCCAATCTTTGCAGTGTCAGCGGGATTGCCAAAGTTTTCCCTGCCATACCCGGGCAGAGACTTCAAGGAATCACAAATGTTCTGCTGGACTATCTGAAACAATCTGCCAGTGTCATCAATACACCAGGTAGGCCTCAAAAGAAAAAACTACTTCATACTTGCCAAGGTAATGAATTTGGGAAAAAATAATGCCCAAAAAGAACTGACAAGGAAATATTACCTCCTATTGTTTTATCGACGTTAAAAAGCTGCTTGCTAAGTTGTGAATATTCTAACCTGTCTATGCGTACCTCAGCTTGCAGGCAGGAAGTCAATAGCGATGCAGAATGGATTGAAACAAACTTGGGTCCATTTTCTCAGTACGCACCATACTCTGACCTCAAAGTCTTTAACCTCTCTCAGGTAAGTCGCGTATTTCACAACCAGTCTTCCCTGAGAAAAGCAACACAACATTCAGAAACAGACAGGTCCACGAATGGGTGGTTCTGCCGTGTTAATCAGAGAACCAAATTCATCCATGCTCTTGGTTTATACTATCAGGAGACGGTTGTGGATGTCCTCTCACCACAAGAGAAGGCTGAGCTGATACTGGATCCAGACAGCGGTGCTCTGGAGGACCCCACCCTAGTCACGTTGGTGTTCGCAAACTTCACCCAGTCCGGCGATGACCAGCAGATCAATCAGTTTTTCCAGACATTTACAAAAATCAACAACCAGGTAAATGCTTCACACTAACTCTCTCATTTTCCTTCCTAGGAGTCGGCTAACAAGCGACCCAGCTCAGTTCTCACCTGGACTCAAGCAATCTCTCTCTCGGGGCCAAATTTAAATTCAAATAATGGACTTCTGATATGATTCTTTACTTAATTGTTGACACCAATGCCTTGGCTCCTGACTTTCATACTTCAGAGTACAAGGATGTGCCACCAATCTTGTCCTCATTTTCCTTATTGTCCTAAACTGCTACTTGAACTCTTTTGCTTCCAGAGAAACATTACCTACATTGAAAATCCCGCTGTACGAGACACCATCTTGAACCTGACCTTGACAGCCCTTGCGCCCCAGTTTGAGGACTTTAAGCCTGAAGACTTTCAGCTGTGGTGCCAGGTGTACTTATCCCCTGTGATAGCAAGCATCAATCCCAACAGCTTGCGGGTGATCCCCACCACCATCAGTTGTGAATCCTACACAGCCATGTAAGAGATATTTCTCAGGAGAAGCAATAATTATTCTGCGTTAGCATGAAGTTAAACTGCTTCCAGAAAGTCAAGATAACTGCTTTTTTTCTCTCCTTAGACTCACGGGTCTTCGGGAGAGTTTGACATTTTTGCCCCTGGACCTTTCAAGGGGTGTGAGAGCAGGCATGGAATCACTGAAAAAGACCTTCCCACGTACGTGTCAATAATGCTTTGCTGACAAACGCCTTCAAGAAAGCCCAGAGCTGCCATACAGAGGGAAATAAATAAATGCCCTAACTCCTTTCCTTTTTTCTCTCAAACAGGTTGCTCAGTACCAGATTCTTTCATGGTAAGTTCATTTCTGCAGACATATCACAGAGATTAGAAATGATTTCCTGAAATTTTACAACACACAAGTATGGCCCACTAATTTTGTACTGGCAGCTATGTCAAGGTATTAAAAGTTCATGTAGCTTGCTCCACTAAACTAACACACGCTGCTTTATTTGTCTCCAGTGCAAAAAGACACCTGTCGATGGTAAGAATCTCCAAAAATATCACTCAATTCCACTTTAATTACACAATGGCATTGTGAAGTACTGTTATCTGACACACAATTATGCTTGTTTCACAGAGATCCTCATCTGTGCTGCAGTCAATAGGTGGGTGGATTACTGTTTTACACGATCCTGAGTTTGCATGTTCTTTTTCACAGTGTAACTAAGGTGACCATGGGTTTCTATTTCATTTTTTTCTTCAGATCACAACTCCAGGAGACACTGGCAGCTGACAATTCCTCCACAGCCCTGTGCAATCTCACCATCACTGAACATGCCTGTTCCTTGGTAGGACTGTTTAATGGAAGCTGCCCGTCCTATAAAACAATTGGCCATTTCTTACATTACAATCTTCAGGCCAATCTCTTTAGGCTCTGCCATGTTTACATTTCTTGTAATTTTTTTTCCCCCAAGGCTACGCATCTCACACAAAGAAACTTGGCCTCACTGTTGAAATGCTCTCTGGAAAGCCAAAGGACTTACCCGGTAGAAGTCTGGAAGCTTTTCTTCCAAAACGCTGATCCTGCTCTGGACCAGGCTCTTGAGACATTCACCACCACTGTAAATCCAGTCCCGTAATTTCACAAATATCCACTGCATTCCAGTGGGCATTCTATATCCAACCAATTTTTCCTCAATTCTAGGCCCCTAACAACAGCAACCAAGCCTTGTCAAATGCTCTTGAAGCTCTGGGAGAGGTCAGACTTGCCAGCTTTGGGCAGGCACAACTACAGAGTAAAGATTTCATCGCCGATTGGTTCCAGAAAAAGATCCGCCCATTCCTGGCTTCTCCATCCACAAACTTCCTATTCTGCCTGAGCTCCAACAACTTCAGTTGCTTGACGTATCAGACTGTGTAAGTGTGTAGAGAAATTCATATTCAATTGACCGCTGTAAACAACACAACAGAAAAACACCAGGATGTTGCTAAATCTTCCCTTACATTTTAGCGTCCAGGCATTCAGCAGCCAAAGGGCCTTTATGGACACCAACAGACAGCGAACAGTCTTCACTCATTTCATCAAACCATTCCTGTCAAGAAATGATTCATCAGGTATGGGCAGATTATGGGGATACATTTGGTAATGTCTTTATAGCGTGTGGTGTTAATATCTAAGCAATGTCTCCGCCTCCTGTTTGCAGATCCTGGCTGTGTTTCATCTGTCAATGGTAGTCAGGACTGGCTACAGGCAAACTTGGGTAGCTTTTCTGATTTTGCCACCCTTCAGGATTTGCAAGCCCTCAATCCAAACTTCTCCAGTGTGAGTTCCCACTGCAGTTGTTTAGTTCTTCTTTCAAACATCATTTGTCCTCAGATTTTGGAGTGACTTTTGTTTACCTTCATATTGATTTCCATTTTTTCAGACTGAAATCCTGTCAGAGCTTGCTCCCTCTCAGGTGGCGCAGTTATTACTGAGCTCCGAGAAATCCAATGACACAGATTTGATCGATCGTATCTTTGACCGGCTTGAGGATGGTAACGCTCTGAAAAATGTGGATGAATTCCTGGAACAGCTGAATGCAAACGGACAGGTGAGCCTCACTTTTCAGTGCAGGAAGAAAGCCAATATCAGACTTAAAACTTACCGTTGTCATACCTCAAAAGGGTATCTAAATCTTTTTTGGGAACTAATTCACAATATCCAACCTACTGCCACCTTTCAAAAACCCTTTATGATGTACTTGCAACATAAAATTGTACGGAGTGTGATTCTTCCTGTGCCGTAACTTGACAGGTCCCAAAATTCCCACCAGCCGTGAGAGATCGGTGCATGGACAGGACCTTCGTCATCATCGGTCCTCTTTTCTCGGGTTTCAACAGAGTTGACTTTGATTTTTGGTTCAATGTCAGACTGGTTCCCATCCTTGGAAGTTTCCGTCCAGACATGCTCAGGAATGCAACCTCAGGCATAAACTGCACAAACTACCACATTGTGTGAGTAGCATTGTAGGATCAACCAGGACTTCCATGCATCAAATTACTAGGCTAGGTCCTTTTCAGGGACAGTATAAGAAAGTTTTGTTCCAATCTTTGCAGTGTCAGCGGGATTGCCAAAGTTTTCCCTGCCATACCCGGGCAGAGACTTCAAGGAATCACAAATGTTCTGCTGGACTATCTGAAACAATCTGCCAGTGTCATCAATACACCAGGTAGGCCTCAAAAGAAAAAACTACTTCATACTTGCCAAGGTAATGAATTTGGGAAAAAATAATGCCCAAAAAGAACTGACAAGGAAATATTACCTCCTATTGTTTTATCGACGTTAAAAAGCTGCTTGCTAAGTTGTGAATATTCTAACCTGTCTATGCGTACCTCAGCTTGCAGGCAGGAAGTCAATAGCGATGCAGAATGGATTGAAACAAACTTGGGTCCATTTTCTCAGTACGCACCATACTCTGACCTCAAAGTCTTTAACCTCTCTCAGGTAAGTCGCGTATTTCACAACCAGTCTTCCCTGAGAAAAGCAACACAACATTCAGAAACAGACAGGTCCACGAATGGGTGGTTCTGCCGTGTTAATCAGAGAACCAAATTCATCCATGCTCTTGGTTTATACTATCAGGAGACGGTTGTGGATGTCCTCTCACCACAAGAGAAGGCTGAGCTGATACTGGATCCAGACAGCGGTGCTCTGGAGGACCCCACCCTAGTCACGTTGGTGTTCGCAAACTTCACCCAGTCCGGCGATGACCAGCAGATCAATCAGTTTTTCCAGACATTTACAAAAATCAACAACCAGGTAAATGCTTCACACTAACTCTCTCATTTTCCTTCCTCGGAGTCGGCTAACAAGCGACCCAGCTCAGTTCTCACCTGGACTCAAGCAATCTCTCTCTCGGGGCCAAATTTAAATTCAAATAATGGACTTCTGATATGATTCTTTACTTAATTGTTGACACCAATGCCTTGGTTCCTGACTTTCATACTTCAGAGTACAAGGATGTGCCACCAATCTTGTCCTCATTTTCCTTATTGTCCTAAACTGCTACTTGAACTCTTTTGCTTCCAGAGAAACATTACCTACATTGAAAATCCCGCTGTACGAGACACCATCTTGAACCTGACCTTGACAGCCCTTGCGCCCCAGTTTGAGGACTTTAAGCCTGAAGACTTTCAGCTGTGGTGCCAGGTGTACTTATCCCCTGTGATAGCAAGCATCAATCCCAACAGCTTGCGGGTGATCCCCACCACCATCAGTTGTGAATCCTACACAGCCATGTAAGAGATATTTCTCAGGAGAAGCAATAATTATTCTGCGTTAGCATGAAGTTAAACTGCTTCCAGAAAGTCAAGATAACTGCTTTTTTTCTCTCCTTAGACTCACGGGTCTTCGGGAGAGTTTGACATTTTTGCCCCTGGACCTTTCAAGGGGTGTGAGAGCAGGCATGGAATCACTGAAAAAGACCTTCCCACGTACGTGTCAATAATGCTTTGCTGACAAACGCCTTCAAGAAAGCCCAGAGCTGCCATACAGAGGGAAATAAATAAATGCCCTAACTCCTTTCCTTTTTTCTCTCAAACAGGTTGCTCAGTACCAGATTCTTTCATGGTAAGTTCATTTCTGCAGACATATCACAGAGATTAGAAATGATTTCCTGAAATTTTACAACACACAAGTATGGCCCACTAATTTTGTACTGGCAGCTATGTCAAGGTATTAAAAGTTCATGTAGCTTGCTCCACTAAACTAACACACGCTGCTTTATTTGTCTCCAGTGCAAAAAGACACCTGTCGATGGTAAGAATCTCCAAAAATATCACTCAATTCCACTTTAATTACACAATGGCATTGTGAAGTACTGTTATCTGACACACAATTATGCTTGTTTCACAGAGATCCTCATCTGTGCTGCAGTCAATAGGTGGGTGGATTACTGTTTTACACGATCCTGAGTTTGCATGTTCTTTTTCACAGTGTAACTAAGGTGACCATGGGTTTCTATTTCATTTTTTTCTTCAGATCACAACTCCAGGAGACACTGGCAGCTGACAATTCCTCCACAGCCCTGTGCAATCTCACCATCACTGAACATGCCTGTTCCTTGGTAGGACTGTTTAATGGAAGCTGCCCGTCCTATAAAACAATTGGCCATTTCTTACATTACAATCTTCAGGCCAATCTCTTTAGGCTCTGCCATGTTTACATTTCTTGTAATTTTTTTTCCCCCAAGGCTACGCATCTCACACAAAGAAACTTGGCCTCACTGTTGAAATGCTCTCTGGAAAGCCAAAGGACTTACCCGGTAGAAGTCTGGAAGCTTTTCTTCCAAAACGCTGATCCTGCTCTGGACCAGGCTCTTGAGACATTCACCACCACTGTAAATCCAGTCCCGTAATTTCACAAATATCCACTGCATTCCAGTGGGCATTCTATATCCAACCAATTTTTCCTCAATTCTAGGCCCCTAACAACAGCAACCAAGCCTTGTCAAATGCTCTTGAAGCTCTGGGAGAGGTCAGACTTGCCAGCTTTGGGCAGGCACAACTACAGAGTAAAGATTTCATCGCCGATTGGTTCCAGAAAAAGATCCGCCCATTCCTGGCTTCTCCATCCACAAACTTCCTATTCTGCCTGAGCTCCAACAACTTCAGTTGCTTGACGTATCAGACTGTGTAAGTGTGTAGAGAAATTCATATTCAATTGACCGCTGTAAACAACACAACAGAAAAACACCAGGATGTTGCTAAATCTTCCCTTACATTTTAGCGTCCAGGCATTCAGCAGCCAAAGGGCCTTTATGGACACCAACAGACAGCGAACAGTCTTCACTCATTTCATCAAACCATTCCTGTCAAGAAATGATTCATCAGGTATGGGCAGATTATGGGGATACATTTGGTAATGTCTTTATAGCGTGTGGTGTTAATATCTAAGCAATGTCTCCGCCTCCTGTTTGCAGATCCTGGCTGTGTTTCATCTGTCAATGGTAGTCAGGACTGGCTACAGGCAAACTTGGGTAGCTTTTCTGATTTTGCCACCCTTCAGGATTTGCAAGCCCTCAATCCAAACTTCTCCAGTGTGAGTTCCCACTGCAGTTGTTTAGTTCTTCTTTCAAACATCATTTGTCCTCAGATTTTGGAGTGACTTTTGTTTACCTTCATATTGATTTCCATTTTTTCAGACTGAAATCCTGTCAGAGCTTGCTCCCTCTCAGGTGGCGCAGTTATTACTGAGCTCCGAGAAATCCAATGACACAGATTTGATCGATCGTATCTTTGACCGGCTTGAGGATGGTAACGCTCTGAAAAATGTGGATGAATTCCTGGAACAGCTGAATGCAAACGGACAGGTGAGCCTCACTTTTCAGTGCAGGAAGAAAGCCAATATCAGACTTAAAACTTACCGTTGTCATACCTCAAAAGGGTATCTAAATCTTTTTTGGGAACTAATTCACAATATCCAACCTACTGCCACCTTTCAAAAACCCTTTATGATGTACTTGCAACATAAAATTGTACGGAGTGTGATTCTTCCTGTGCCGTAACTTGACAGGTCCCAAAATTCCCACCAGCCGTGAGAGATCGGTGCATGGACAGGACCTTCGTCATCATCGGTCCTCTTTTCTCGGGTTTCAACAGAGTTGACTTTGATTTTTGGTTCAATGTCAGACTGGTTCCCATCCTTGGAAGTTTCCGTCCAGACATGCTCAGGAATGCAACCTCAGGCATAAACTGCACAAACTACCACATTGTGTGAGTAGCATTGTAGGATCAACCAGGACTTCCATGCATCAAATTACTAGGCTAGGTCCTTTTCAGGGACAGTATAAGAAAGTTTTGTTCCAATCTTTGCAGTGTCAGCGGGATTGCCAAAGTTTTCCCTGCCATACCCGGGCAGAGACTTCAAGGAATCACAAATGTTCTGCTGGACTATCTGAAACAATCTGCCAGTGTCATCAATACACCAGGTAGGCCTCAAAAGAAAAAACTACTTCATACTTGCCAAGGTAATGAATTTGGGAAAAAATAATGCCCAAAAAGAACTGACAAGGAAATATTACCTCCTATTGTTTTATCGACGTTAAAAAGCTGCTTGCTAAGTTGTGAATATTCTAACCTGTCTATGCGTACCTCAGCTTGCAGGCAGGAAGTCAATAGCGATGCAGAATGGATTGAAACAAACTTGGGTCCATTTTCTCAGTACGCACCATACTCTGACCTCAAAGTCTTTAACCTCTCTCAGGTAAGTCGCGTATTTCACAACCAGTCTTCCCTGAGAAAAGCAACACAACATTCAGAAACAGACAGGTCCACGAATGGGTGGTTCTGCCGTGTTAATCAGAGAACCAAATTCATCCATGCTCTTGGTTTATACTATCAGGAGACGGTTGTGGATGTCCTCTCACCACAAGAGAAGGCTGAGCTGATACTGGATCCAGACAGCGGTGCTCTGGAGGACCCCACCCTAGTCACGTTGGTGTTCGCAAACTTCACCCAGTCCGGCGATGACCAGCAGATCAATCAGTTTTTCCAGACATTTACAAAAATCAACAACCAGGTAAATGCTTCACACTAACTCTCTCATTTTCCTTCCTCGGAGTCGGCTAACAAGCGACCCAGCTCAGTTCTCACCTGGACTCAAGCAATCTCTCTCTCGGGGCCAAATTTAAATTCAAATAATGGACTTCTGATATGATTCTTTACTTAATTGTTGACACCAATGCCTTGGTTCCTGACTTTCATACTTCAGAGTACAAGGATGTGCCACCAATCTTGTCCTCATTTTCCTTATTGTCCTAAACTGCTACTTGAACTCTTTTGCTTCCAGAGAAACATTACCTACATTGAAAATCCCGCTGTACGAGACACCATCTTGAACCTGACCTTGACAGCCCTTGCGCCCCAGTTTGAGGACTTTAAGCCTGAAGACTTTCAGCTGTGGTGCCAGGTGTACTTATCCCCTGTGATAGCAAGCATCAATCCCAACAGCTTGCGGGTGATCCCCACCACCATCAGTTGTGAATCCTACACAGCCATGTAAGAGATATTTCTCAGGAGAAGCAATAATTATTCTGCGTTAGCATGAAGTTAAACTGCTTCCAGAAAGTCAAGATAACTGCTTTTTTTCTCTCCTTAGACTCACGGGTCTTCGGGAGAGTTTGACATTTTTGCCCCTGGACCTTTCAAGGGGTGTGAGAGCAGGCATGGAATCACTGAAAAAGACCTTCCCACGTACGTGTCAATAATGCTTTGCTGACAAACGCCTTCAAGAAAGCCCAGAGCTGCCATACAGAGGGAAATAAATAAATGCCCTAACTCCTTTCCTTTTTTCTCTCAAACAGGTTGCTCAGTACCAGATTCTTTCATGGTAAGTTCATTTCTGCAGACATATCACAGAGATTAGAAATGATTTCCTGAAATTTTACAACACACAAGTATGGCCCACTAATTTTGTACTGGCAGCTATGTCAAGGTATTAAAAGTTCATGTAGCTTGCTCCACTAAACTAACACACGCTGCTTTATTTGTCTCCAGTGCAAAAAGACACCTGTCGATGGTAAGAATCTCCAAAAATATCACTCAATTCCACTTTAATTACACAATGGCATTGTGAAGTACTGTTATCTGACACACAATTATGCTTGTTTCACAGAGATCCTCATCTGTGCTGCAGTCAATAGGTGGGTGGATTACTGTTTTACACAATCCTGAGTTTGCATGTTCTTTTTCACAGTGTAACTAAGGTGACCATGGGTTTCAATTTCATTTTTTTCTTCAGATCACAACTCCAGGAGACACTGGCAGCTGACAATTCCTCCACAGCCCTGTGCAATCTCACCATCACTGAACATGCCTGTTCCTTGGTAGGACTGTTTAATGGAAGCTGCCCGTCCTATAAAACAATTGGCCATTTCTTACATTACAATCTTCAGGCCAATCTCTTTAGGCTCTGCCATGTTTACATTTCTTGTAATTTTTTTCCCCCCAAGGCTACGCATCTCACACAAAGAAACTTGGCCTCACTGTTGAAATGCTCTCTGGAAAGCCAAAGGACTTACCCGGTAGAAGTCTGGAAGCTTTTCTTCCAAAACGCTGATCCTGCTCTGGACCAGGCTCTTGAGACATTCACCACCACTGTAAATCCAGTCCCGTAATTTCACAAATATCCACTGCATTCCAGTGGGCATTCTATATCCAACCAATTTTTCCTCAATTCTAGGCCCCTAACAACAGCAACCAAGCCTTGTCAAATGCTCTTGAAGCTCTGGGAGAGGTCAGACTTGCCAGCTTTGGGCAGGCACAACTACAGAGTAAAGATTTCATCGCCGATTGGTTCCAGAAAAAGATCCGCCCATTCCTGGCTTCTCCATCCACAAACTTCCTATTCTGCCTGAGCTCCAACAACTTCAGTTGCTTGACGTATCAGACTGTGTAAGTGTGTAGAGAAATTCATATTCAATTGACCGCTGTAAACAACACAACAGAAAAACACCAGGATGTTGCTAAATCTTCCCTTACATTTTAGCGTCCAGGCATTCAGCAGCCAAAGGGCCTTTATGGACACCAACAGACAGCGAACAGTCTTCACTCATTTCATCAAACCATTCCTGTCAAAAAATGATTCATCAGGTATGGGCAGATTATGGGGATACATTTGGTAATGTCTTGATAGCGTGTGGTGTTAATATCTAAGCAATGTCTCCGCCTCCTGTTTGCAGATCCTGGCTGTGTTTCATCTGTCAATGGTAGTCAGGACTGGCTACAGGCAAACTTGGGTAGCTTTTCTGATTTTGCCACCCTTCAGGATTTGCAAGCCCTCAATCCAAACTTCTCCAGTGTGAGTTCCCACTGCAGTTGTTTAGTTCTTCTTTCAAACATCATTTGTCCTCAGATTTTGGAGTGACTTTTGTTTACCTTCATATTGATTTCCATTTTTTCAGACTGAAATCCTGTCAGAGCTTGCTCCCTCTCAGGTGGCGCAGTTATTACTGAGCTCCGAGAAATCCAATGACACAGATTTGATCGATCGTATCTTTGACCGGCTTGAGGATGGTAACGCTCTGAAAAATGTGGATGAATTCCTTGAACAGCTGAATGCAAACGGACAGGTGAGCCTCACTTTTCAGTGCAGGAAGAAAGCCAATATCAGACTTAAAACTTACCGTTGTCATACCTCAAAAGGGTATCTAAATCTTTTTTGGGAACTAATTCACAATATGCAACCTACTGCCACCTTTCAAAAACCCTTTATGATGTACTTGCAACATAAAATTGTACGGAGTGTGATTCTTCCTGTGCCGTAACTTGACAGGTCCCAAAATTCCCACCAGCCGTGAGAGATCGGTGCATGGACAGGACCTTCGTCATCATCGGTCCTCTTTTCTCGGGTTTCAACAGAGTTGACTTTGATTTTTGGTTCAATGTCAGACTGGTTCCCATCCTTGGAAGTTTCCGTCCAGACATGCTCAGGAATGCAACCTCAGGCATAAACTGCACAAACTACCACATTGTGTGAGTAGCATTGTAGGATCAACCAGGACTTCCATGCATCAAATTACTAGGCTAGGTCCTTTTCAGGGACAGTATAAGAAAGTTTTGTTCCAATCTTTGCAGTGTCAGCGGGATTGCCAAAGTTTTCCCTGCCATACCCGGGCAGAGACTTCAAGGAATCACAAATGTTCTGCTGGACTATCTGAAACAATCTGCCAGTGTCATCAATACACCAGGTAGGCCTCAAAAGAAAAAACTACTTCATACTTGCCAAGGTAATGAATTTGGGAAAAAATAATGCCCAAAAAGAACTGACAAGGAAATATTACCTCCTATTGTTTTATCGACGTTAAAAAGCTGCTTGCTAAGTTGTGAATATTCTAACCTGTCTATGCGTACCTCAGCTTGCAGGCAGGAAGTCAATAGCGATGCAGAATGGATTGAAACAAACTTGGGTCCATTTTCTCAGTACGCACCATACTCTGACCTCAAAGTCTTTAACCTCTCTCAGGTAAGTCGCGTATTTCACAACCAGTCTTCCCTGAGAAAAGCAACACAACATTCAGAAACAGACAGGTCCACGAATGGGTGGTTCTGCCGTGTTAATCAGAGAACCAAATTCATCCATGCTCTTGGTTTATACTATCAGGAGACGGTTGTGGATGTCCTCTCACCACAAGAGAAGGCTGAGCTGATACTGGATCCAGACAGCGGTGCTCTGGAGGACCCCACCCTAGTCACGTTGGTGTTCGCAAACTTCACCCAGTCCGGCGATGACCAGCAGATCAATCAGTTTTTCCAGACATTTACAAAAATCAACAACCAGGTAAATGCTTCACACTAACTCTCTCATTTTCCTTCCTCGGAGTCGGCTAACAAGCGATCCAGCTCAGTTCTCACCTGGACTCAAGCAATCTCTCTCTCGGGGCCAAATTTAAATTCAAATAATGGACTTCTGATATGATTCTTTACTTAATTGTTGACACCAATGCCTTGGTTCCTGACTTTCATACTTCAGAGTACAAGGATGTGCCACCAATCTTGTCCTCATTTTCCTTATTGTCCTAAACTGCTACTTGAACTCTTTTGCTTCCAGAGAAACATTACCTACATTGAAAATCCCGCTGTACGAGACACCATCTTGAACCTGACCTTGACAGCCCTTGCGCCCCAGTTTGAGGACTTTAAGCCTGAAGACTTTCAGCTGTGGTGCCAGGTGTACTTATCCCCTGTGATAGCAAGCATCAATCCCAACAGCTTGCGGGTGATCCCCACCACCATCAGTTGTGAATCCTACACAGCCATGTAAGAGATATTTCTCAGGAGAAGCAATAATTATTCTGCGTTAGCATGAAGTTAAACTGCTTCCAGAAAGTCAAAATAACTGCTTTTTTTCTCTCCTCAGACTCACGGGTCTTCGGGAGAGTTTGACATTTTTGCCCCTGGACCTTTCAAGGGGTGTGAGAGCAGGCATGGAATCACTGAAAAAGACCTTCCCACGTACGTGTCAATAATGCTTTGCTGACAAACGCCTTCAAGAAAGCCCAGAGCTGCCATACAGAGGGAAATAAATAAATGCCCTAACTCCTTTCCTTTTTTCTCTCAAACAGGTTGCTCAGTACCAGATTCTTTCATGGTAAGTTCATTTCTGCAGACATATCACAGAGATTAGAAATGATTTCCTGAAATTTTACAACACACAAGTATGGCCCACTAATTTTGTACTGGCAGCTATGTCAAGGTATTAAAAGTTCATGTAGCTTGCTCCACTAGACTAACACACGCTGCTTTATTTGTCTCCAGTGCAAAAAGACACCTGTCGATGGTAAGAATCTCCAAAAATATCACTCAATTCCACTTTAATTACACAATGGCATTGTGAAGTACTGTTATCTGACACACAATTATGCTTGTTTCACAGAGATCCTCATCTGTGCTGCAGTCAATAGGTGGGTGGATTACTGTTTTACACGATCCTGAGTTAGCATGTTCTTTTTCACAGTGTAACTAAGGTGACCATGGGTTTCAATTTCATTTTTTTCTTCAGATCACAACTCCAGGAGACACTGGCAGCTGACAATTCCTCCACAGCCCTGTGCAATCTCACCATCACTGAACATGCCTGTTCCTTGGTAGGACTGTTTAACGGAAGCTGCCCGTCTTATAAAATAATTGGCCATTTCTTACATTACAATCTTCAGACAAATCTCTTTAGGCTCTGCCATGTTTACATTTCTTGTCATTTTTTTTTCTCCCAAGGCTACGCATCTCACACAAAGAAACTTGGCCTCACTGTTGAAATGCTCTCTGGAAAGCCAAAGGACTTACCCGGTAGAAGTCTGGAAGCTTTTCTTCCAAAACGCTGATCCTGCTCTGGACCAGGCTCTTGAGACATTCACCACCACTGTAAATCCAGTCCCGTAATTTCACAAATATCCACTGCATTCTAGTGGGCATTCTATATCCAACCAATTTTTCCTCAATTCTAGGCCCCTAACAACAGCAACCAAGCCTTGTCAAATGCTCTTGAAGCTCTGGGAGAGGTCAGACTTGCCAGCTTTGGGCAGGCACAACTACAGAGTAAAGATTTCATCGCCGATTGGTTCCAGAAAAAGATCCGCCCATTCCTGGCTTCTCCATCCACAAACTTCCTATTCTGCCTGAGCTCCAACAACTTCAGTTGCTTGACGTATCAGACTGTGTAAGTGTGTAGAGAAATTCATATTCAATTGACCGCTGTAAACAACACAACAGAAAAACACCAGGATGTTGCTAAATCTTCCCTTACATTTTAGCGTCCAGGCATTCAGCAGCCAAAGGGCCTTTATGGACACCAACAGACAGCGAACAGTCTTCACTCATTTCATCAAACCATTCCTGTCAAGAAATGATTCATCAGGTATGGGCAGATTATGGGGATACATTTGGTAATGTCTTGATAGCGTGTGGTGTTAATATCTAAGCAATGTCTCCGCCTCCTGTTTGCAGATCCTGGCTGTGTTTCATCTGTCAATGGTAGTCAGGACTGGCTACAGGCAAACCTGGGTAGCTTTTCTGATTTTGCCACCCTTCAGGATTTGCAAGCCCTCAATCCAAACTTCTCCAGTGTGAGTTCCCACTGCAGTTGTTTAGTTCTTCTTTCAAACATCATTTGTCCTCAGATTTTGGAGTGACTTTTGTTTACCTTCATATTGATTTCCATTTTTTCAGACTGAAATCCTGTCAGAGCTTGCTCCCTCTCAGGTGGCGCAGTTATTACTGAGCTCTGAGAAATCCAATGACACAGATTTGATCGATCGTATCTTTGACCGGCTTGAGGATGGTAACGCTCTGAAAAATGTGGATGAATTCCTGGAACAGCTGAATGCAAACGGACAGGTGAGCCTCACTTTTCAGTGCAGGAAGAAAGCCAATATCAGACTTAAAACTTACCGTTGTCATACCTCAAAAGGGTATCTAAATCTTTTTTGGGAACTAATTCACAATATCCAACCTACTGCCACCTTTCAAAAACCCTTTATGATGTACTTGCAACATAAAATTGTACGGAGTGTGATTCTTCCTGTGCCGTAACTTGACAGGTCCCAGAATTCCCACCAGCCGTGAGAGATCGGTGCATGGACAGGACCTTCGTCATCATCGGTCCTCTTTTCTCGGGTTTCAACAGAGTTGACTTTGATTTTTGGTTCAATGTCAGACTGGTTCCCATCCTTGGAAGTTTCCGTCCAGACATGCTCAGGAATGCAACCTCAGGCATAAACTGCACAAACTACCACATTGTGTGAGTAGCATTGTAGGATCAACCAGGACTTCCATGCATCAAATTACTAGGCTAGGTCCTTTTCAGGGACAGTATAAGAAAGTTTTGTTCCAATCTTTGCAGTGTCAGCGGGATTGCCAAAGTTTTCCCTGCCATACCCGGGCAGAGACTTCAAGGAATCACAAATGTTCTGCTGGACTATCTGAAACAATCTGCCAGTGTCATCAATACACCAGGTAGGCCTCAAAAGAAAAAACTACTTCATACTTGCCAAGGTAATGAATTTGGGAAAAAATAATGCCCAAAAAGAACTGAGAAGGAAATATTACCTCCTATTGTTTTATCGACGTTAAAAAGCTGCTTGCTAAGTTGTGAATATTCTAACCTGTCTATGCGTACCTCAGCTTGCAGGCAGGAAGTCAATAGCGATGCAGAATGGATTGAAACAAACTTGGGTCCATTTTCTCAGTACGCACCATACTCTGACCTCAAAGTCTTTAACCTCTCTCAGGTAAGTCGCGTATTTCACAACCAGTCTTCCCTGAGAAAAGCAACACAACATTCAGAAACAGACAGGTCCACGAATGGGTGGTTCTGCCGTGTTAATCAGAGAACCAAATTCATCCATGCTCTTGGTTTATACTATCAGGAGACGGTTGTGGATGTCCTCTCACCACAAGAGAAGGCTGAGCTGATACTGGATCCAGACAGCGGTGCTCTGGAGGACCCCACCCTAGTCACGTTGGTGTTCGCAAACTTCACCCAGTCCGGCGATGACCAGCAGATCAATCAGTTTTTCCAGACATTTACAAAAATCAACAACCAGGTAAATGCTTCACACTAACTCTCTCATTTTCCTTCCTCGGAGTCGGCTAACAAGCGACCCAGCTCAGTTCTCACCTGGACTCAAGCAATCTCTCTCTCGGGGCCAAATTTAAATTCAAATAATGGACTTCTGATATGATTCTTTACTTAATTGTTGACACCAATGCCTTGGTTCCTGACTTTCATACTTCAGAGTACAAGGATGTGCCACCAATCTTGTCCTCATTTTCCTTATTGTCCTAAACTGCTACTTGAACTCTTTTGCTTCCAGAGAAACATTACCTACATTGAAAATCCCGCTGTACGAGACACCATCTTGAACCTGACCTTGACAGCCCTTGCGCCCCAGTTTGAGGACTTTAAGCCTGAAGACTTTCAGCTGTGGTGCCAGGTGTACTTATCCCCTGTGATAGCAAGCATCAATCCCAACAGCTTGCGGGTGATCCCCACCACCATCAGTTGTGAATCCTACACAGCCATGTAAGAGATATTTCTCAGGAGAAGCAATAATTATTCTGCGTTAGCATGAAGTTAAACTGCTTCCAGAAAGTCAAGATAACTGCTTTTTTTCTCTCCTTAGACTCACGGGTCTTCGGGAGAGTTTGACATTTTTGCCCCTGGACCTTTCAAGGGGTGTGAGAGCAGGCATGGAATCACTGAAAAAGACCTTCCCACGTACGTGTCAATAATGCTTTGCTGACAAACGCCTTCAAGAAAGCCCAGAGCTGCCATACAGAGGGAAATAAATAAATGCCCTAACTCCTTTCCTTTTTTCTCTCAAACAGGTTGCTCAGTACCAGATTCTTTCATGGTAAGTTCATTTCTGCAGACATATCACAGAGATTAGAAATGATTTCCTGAAATTTTACAACACACAAGTATGGCCCACTAATTTTGTACTGGCAGCTATGTCAAGGTATTAAAAGTTCATGTAGCTTGCTCCACTAGACTAACACACGCTGCTTTATTTGTCTCCAGTGCAAAAAGACACCTGTCGATGGTAAGAATCTCCAAAAATATCACTCAATTCCACTTTAATTACACAATGGCATTGTGAAGTACTGTTATCTGACACACAATTATGCTTGTTTCACAGAGAACCTCATCTGTGCTGCAGTCAATAGGTGGGTGGATTACTGTTTTACACGATCCTGAGTTAGCATGTTCTTTTTCACAGTGTAACTGAGGTGACCATGGGTTTCTATTTCATTTTTTTCTTCAGATCACAACTCCAGGAGACACTGGCAGCTGACAATTCCTCCACAGCCCTGTGCAATCTCACCATCACTGAACATGCCTGTTCCTTGGTAGGACTGTTTAACGGAAGCTGCCCGTCCTATAAAATAATTGGCCATTTCTTACATTACAATCTTCAGACAAATCTCTTTAGGCTCTGCCATGTTTACATTTCTTGTCATTTTTTTTCTCCCAAGGCTACGCATCTCACACAAAGAAACTTGGCCTCACTGTTGAAATGCTCTCTGGAAAGCCAAAGGACTTACCCGGTAGAAGTCTGGAAGCTTTTCTTCCAAAACGCTGATCCTGCTCTGGACCAGGCTCTTGAGACATTCACCACCACTGTAAATCCAGTCCCGTAATTTCACAAATATCCACTGCATTCCAGTGGGCATTCTATATCCAACCAATTTTTCCTCAATTCTAGGCCCCTAACAACAGCAACCAAGCCTTGTCAAATGCTCTTGAAGCTCTGGGAGAGGTCAGACTTGCCAGCTTTGGGCAGGCACAACTACAGAGTAAAGATTTCATCGCCGATTGGTTCCAGAAAAAGATCCGCCCATTCCTGGCTTCTCCATCCACAAACTTCCTATTCTGCCTGAGCTCCAACAACTTCAGTTGCTTGACGTATCAGACTGTGTAAGTGTGTAGAGAAATTCATATTCAATTGACCGCTGTAAACAACACAACAGAAAAACACCAAGATGTTGCTAAATCTTCCCTTACATTTTAGCGTCCAGGCATTCAGCAGCCAAAGGGCCTTTATGGACACCAACAGACAGCGAACAGTCTTCACTCATTTCATCAAACCATTCCTGTCAAGAAATGATTCATCAGGTATGGGCAGATTATGGGGATACATTTGGTAATGTCTTTATAGCGTGTGGTGTTAATATCTAAGCAATGTCTCCGCCTCCTGTTTGCAGATCCTGGCTGTGTTTCATCTGTCAATGGTAGTCAGGACTGGCTACAGGCAAACTTGGGTAGCTTTTCTGATTTTGCCACCCTTCAGGATTTGCAAGCCCTCAATCCAAACTTCTCCAGTGTGAGTTCCCACTGCAGTTGTTTAGTTCTTCTTTCAAACATCATTTGTCCTCAGATTTTGGAGTGACTTTTGTTTACCTTCATATTGATTTCCATTTTTTCAGACTGAAATCCTGTCAGAGCTTGCTCCCTCTCAGGTGGCGCAGTTATTACTGAGCTCCGAGAAATCCAATGACACAGATTTGATCGATCGTATCTTTGACCGGCTTGAGGATGGTAACGCTCTGAAAAATGTGGATGAATTCCTGGAACAGCTGAATGCAAACGGACAGGTGAGCCTCACTTTTCAGTGCAGGAAGAAAGCCAATATCAGACTTAAAACTTACCGTTGTCATACCTCAAAAGGGTATCTAAATCTTTTTTGGGAACTAATTCACAATATCCAACCTACTGCCACCTTTCAAAAACCCTTTATGATGTACTTGCAACATAAAATTGTACGGAGTGTGATTCTTCCTGTGCCGTAACTTGACAGGTCCCAGAATTCCCACCAGCCGTGAGAGATCGGTGCATGGACAGGACCTTCGTCATCATCGGTCCTCTTTTCTCGGGTTTCAACAGAGTTGACTTTGATTTTTGGTTCAATGTCAGACTGGTTCCCATCCTTGGAAGTTTCCGTCCAGACATGCTCAGGAATGCAACCTCAGGCATAAACTGCACAAACTACCACATTGTGTGAGTAGCATTGTAGGATCAACCAGGACTTCCATGCATCAAATTACTAGGCTAGGTCCTTTTCAGGGACAGTATAAGAAAGTTTTGTTCCAATCTTTGCAGTGTCAGCGGGATTGCCAAAGTTTTCCCTGCCATACCCGGGCAGAGACTTCAAGGAATCACAAATGTTCTGCTGGACTATCTGAAACAATCTGCCAGTGTCATCAATACACCAGGTAGGCCTCAAAAGAAAAAACTACTTCATACTTGCCAAGGTAATGAATTTGGGAAAAAATAATGCCCAAAAAGAACTGAGAAGGAAATATTACCTCCTATTGTTTTATCGACGTTAAAAAGCTGCTTGCTAAGTTGTGAATATTCTAACCTGTCTATGCGTACCTCAGCTTGCAGGCAGGAAGTCAATAGCGATGCAGAATGGATTGAAACAAACTTGGGTCCATTTTCTCAGTACGCACCATACTCTGACCTCAAAGTCTTTAACCTCTCTCAGGTAAACATGTGATACTGCATGAATTTACTTTCAAAATGTCATCGTCGGTCACTAAATCAATTTAATCTTCTTAAAAATTAATGCATTTGTGACTTTACTTCTTTTGCAATTCTGTCTTAGGTTGCTATAATAAGCTCAGTTTCTTCAGGACAAAAAGCTAAATTCCTCCTTGAACCCAACAACTTGTCCAATGAAACTCTCGTGACACTTGTGTTCACAAGTCTTAATGCATCTTTGGAAAACCTTGAGTCTTTCTTTGGCACATTTGTTGATGGTGTTGCAAAGGTAAGTGTTTATATTACACTTTGATTATGCTGTAAATTTAAATACTTTGCATGAAAATGATCCTCTGACAATTCCTTTAATTTTTATTTCAGCAAAACCTGTCGACAACAGTGCGTGACACCATTCTGAATCTCACATTAACAGCTCTTGGCCCAAATCTACTGAAGCTAAAAGCTGAAGGCTTCAAGTTATGGTTCCAGGTTTATCTGCCTCTATTCCTCCCAAGTTTTGATGAAAGAATCTTTGAAATTATTCCAAGAAGTATCCCATGTAACTCTTATCAAGAGATGTGAGTGAAAACTGTAATTTATCACTGTCACAATAACCTTATGTGTTCTCATCTGACAGAGAGAAAAGAAAATTAAATACCCTGTTGCACCGTTTAATGAATTAAAAAATGTTGTATCGTTTTCTCAGTGTCAAAGGGTTCAACAACATTTTCATTCAACTCTCTGAGAGACAGACCCAGCAAGTTTTCCACTTCACATTAGATTATCTCAGGGGACAGTCCTCCTCAGGTAACTTTATAACAGTGTAAAAGTGCAGTTACTAATACTAGTCTATTTTAAAATTGTATACACCCTGTTAACCATATGGTTCATTCAATTCCTAGGTCTCTCATGTGTTGAATCTGAAACTGATGACAGACGCTGGCTTGAGGAGAACTTTGGTCGTTATCGTTCTCAAGCCTCCTTCAAGGATTTTGTGTCCTTAAAAAGCAATTTCAATGGCGTAAGTAATCCGTATTATACCTTACCTTTGTTTCTTTAAGGGTAAAGGACTTTGTAATGTGGGGGTCTGCAGCTGAACAAAACAGTTAAAAACCTGTTACTTACTGATATGCTGCTTGTCACTTCTAGGTGGAGGTTGCAGATCTTCTCACTCTCAGCCAGCTGAGCCAGCTTGCAACAATACCCTCACAGCTAAATGGCACCGAAGATGCGACAAAAATCATGAGCTTCATCAACACCACTGACTTTGCTGCCTTCTTTGACATGGTCTCACCAGCCATTGAGGTAAACATACCTGACACTTTGTTTTCTTCCGTCACAATCCTCTTTTGGTCACATATCACCTCATGTGTCATATGGTTGTTCAGAATCAAGCTGTTGGGCTTGGTACATTTATTTTTAGGATTTGAGAAAAAGAGTATCGTTTACCATGGTGATTAAGAATGATCCTATGACATATTTCACTCGTGTGTAATGATTTCCTGATCTTTCACACTCGTATTTGAACAAAATTATTGCTTCCGATAAAACAATTTCTGTAACATATAATCTTAAATTAATTTTTTGTGTGCAGTTTTAAAAACAAACAACACAAAAAACTAAGAGAGTGCTATTGACTCAATGTAAAGTTAATTTTAGCAGCTAAAGGTTAATGAATCTAAATTTATTTAACCATATGTCTTGCAATGGCATCAGCATGTGAACCACAGAAAATACAAAAATAAAGCTCTAAATAAAACTACAGATCCTACATTGCTTCCTTAACAAAGCTTGACTTCCATAAAGCTAATAAGCTACTTTTAGTAGCTATTTAAACAGCTTAAAACATACTTGAAAATGTCATGCTGTGGCGAAACTGATGAATTAGAACGCACACACAAATAACGTTCTATTTCTGGTCTCCATGACAACGGTTGTTGTCATGAAAACGAAATGTATGTTCTGTCAGTTGATGTCAGTTATTGTCAGTTTATTAGTTTTCTTTTAAGTGGAGTAAGGAGATGAATAAATAATAGAGACTTACCGAAACGTCGTCTCTTTCTCTTCAAACTCCACAATGCTACTGATGTTATATTTGTATGACTATTTGTATGCAGATGATTATTTGCTTATTATAATAGTTCCTAACACAAGTACTGAAAACGAACTAAAAGGTGCCCTTTTTGTTTTGTTTCTTTTACTTTTTTGCTAGTTAAAAGTCACAAACAGCTTAGCTTAGTCGCAAATGACTTCCAACCCTTCCGTTATTTTCACATTTCTGAAATTAACTTAACGGTAGTTTCTGTGAGGCACACGGCTCTGCTTACATGTTGTAAAATCAAGACATAAACGCGAAGCTACGACACGTATTAGCTAACTTCATGAACACAAACCAAGAATAATTTAGCTCACCCATCCAATTTTCAGGTATTTTAGCATGGCTAGCTCGACATTTTCGACTTTAAATGGAATTTCACTAACCTGCACGCGTTAACCGTTGCTTCTCTTAGCTGACGTCACAACGCCGAAGTGACAGTTGCTTCGTTTTCGGCTTTTAAGGGAAAACGTAAAAAAGGGACATTTCATTGCTTTTTTTCCAGCTCTAGACCACCTTAGCTGTGTACCAGATGTAAAAAAAAACAAAAACGTCACAATACCAACACCGGTAAAACATTGTGTGATTTGTTTTTTTTTAAACAGGGACATTTCACTGGTTTTTTTTTTTTTTTTGTCATCAACACCACTTTAGATCAGGTCCAGATAAAACAAAATACAGTATTTTGGCTAATCAATTTAGGTTGTCAAGATTCCTTCAAACTCAGTGAAGAGGTTGTGAAACCTTTGGTCTCTTTGTTAAAATTCAAACAGAGCCATTTTTAGGTTTTTCGCACATCTAGACTACCTTAAATCTGGTCTGCATTAAAAACCACAACATTTACCGTTTTAATTTGGGAAAGATTAATAAAAGTGAACGGGGAAAAATAATAAAAGGCCCTTATACATGTTCCAAATGTATCTGCTACCTTTAAGACTTACTGATAAAAGGATGTTCTATTAATTTAATGGATTATGGTCTCAATGAATCTGAGTTAGGTCTTAGAAGGGGGCAGACTCTGTTATTGCACCATGGTATCAGACATTACAAAAACAGGAAATCCAATTTAAAGCAATTACCAAATTGTGCACTGGTGTCTGGAGAAATACTATTGAACACCACCTGTTATAAACACTGATGTGGAAGATTTTTAATTCAACCAAAAATAACCAAGTGGTATTTTGACATTGTCACTGAAGTTTTGTTGCTTTACTTTACCGGCCAAAGAATATGAAGTCATACAACTATGTTCATATTAATTATTAGCAAACTAAACCTTACCCACTCCAGATTCCACCACTGGACACACCAACAAGTAAAACAGGCTGAAATGCTTTGATAAAATCACAAAAAGGGGAAAAAATATAGTGAAACATCTTTTTTAAAAGAAAGAAAAATAAGTATAACAATTAAAAACAAATGCTGCATCTCGGCTTTGAATCAAGAGACAACAAACAAAGGGCGACATGACGTTATGTCTGGTTTATTTTATGTAGTCTGTTTTGTTATGTCTAACAATGGCTTGTCAGCTTCAGGCAGCCTCTGAGTCAAAAGAATGAAAAAATCCAACTTTTCTGAGGCATTTCTGCATATTTAAGCAAAAATAAAGTTCTATGTATTTTAAGCAAAACATTAACATACATTGTTCATGTTGGTTTCTGCATTCAACAAGAAAAACATAAAATAAAATAATTGACAGTAAGATCAAAATGGAACTGTTTTATATTAAATTTAGCTTTTTATTTGAAGTAAGTTTTGCCTCCTTCTGACACCGAGCATATTTCTTTACAGGCCCAGTCAGCCAACTACACACAGGAGGTGAAATCTGCCTTCCTCCAGGCAGTTTTTGACAGAGGGAATCTTTCCTCTCCAGATGTTAGTGATGAAGACTTCCTGCTGTGGCTGAAGGTGCGACTGCGACCTTTGTTGGTCAACATCTCTCCCAGCCTGGTGACGCCCTTATTCAACATCAGCACAAAGAGGAGCTGTAACAGCAGCCAAGAGATGTAAGAGTTTCCACAGTCATATTAGCAGTTTACAAGAAACTGTAGATTGTTTGATGTTATCTCTAATCTGTAAGAAACACTGTTTTCTTGATTTTGTTTGAATTAAAATGGCATTAACTTATCTTAATTTAGGATTACACTGCTTGAGGCACTGCAGAAGACACTAAGTAACGACACCAAAAATGAGATCTACCAAAACATCGTCCTCTCCCTCAAAGGTTTGTGTGAGACACTGTAGTTGAGTTACCAAAGAAAAAATGGAATGAGGTTCCACATCTACAGAAATTCAACTTTAGATGAGATTCTTTATTTTCTTATTGTAAAAAGTCTATTTCATACATACCCAAATTGAAATATAAATAAACATGTTTTTATACTATGTGAAACAGGGACAGCGCCTCTGAAATGTTACAGCAGTGGAAGTTTCTACGTGTTTCTGAGAAGCAATTTCCTCAGCTTTGGTTTTCCGGATCTGCCGACGTTCTTATCTCTTCTGCCACCAACACGCGAGTCAGAGGTGGGAAAATAAAGAAATAAATCCCAGTTAAAGAAATCACAAAGAGAGTGGTCCAATTAAACTTTATTTACAAAGTATTAACAAATAATTGTGAATTTGATACAAAAACCCTACTGATATGGTGCTGTTCCAGCAGAAATATCAAATGATTATCTTTTTCTTTCCTTCCCAGCTCATAAATACCTTCAACACCTCAGATCTGCGCCAGTTCCTCAGTCAACCAAGTGTGATTAATAACAGTTCGGACATCTGTGTCATCTTCAACATCTACAACAACACTCCTGCCTTCGTAGAAACGGTATGTCCCTCATCTCAGTTACTAACTAGACACAAAATCCCACTTGTGTGTCACTTAATGTGTAATTACATGTAAATGCCACATTTAGGAGGCTGTTCGGGATGATGTGAAGGTGGCGATCCTTCCCTGTTTGTGGCGTTTGGCCCTGAGCAGCAACAACAGCACTGAAGTTAATCTCTGGTTTGACCTGCGGTTAAAAGACTATCTTAGATTCCTCAACAAGAACCTCATCAGCTCCACTGAAGTGCAGAATGCCTCATGTGTCACCTTCCAGAAACTGTAAGATCACTTCTTGTAGAGTTAGAAAGGGCTTTGGATGGATTCCATTAAACTCAGTGCTTTTCCTTTCAACAGGGTGTTTTTCATGGGAAATAACTTCACATACAACAGCTCTGAGATCGCACAGACCGATGTGTACGCGTCCATCAGGAGCTACTTAGGAAATGGTAAGATTCTATGTGATGTTGGAAGAAGGTGAAACGTAGCTTAATAAGCTTAAAATAATTCTGATTGTATTCATTACATTACATTACATTAAAAGGATTTTAATACTCACTGCTCACAGTTTGAGTCATTGGAATGAAAATGGCTAAAATCTTCAAGGATTTCCAATGATTTTGCATGTTAGTTCTGCTTTTGACTGTATTTACCCAATTTGAATAAATACATTATTATATTTCTTGAAGTAGTTGAATCCTCAGCTGACAACACTACAAATTGCTGCTTTTTCCACAGATTCTGCACCCAGATGCTACAATGCCACTGATCCAGAACTAAACTCTACCGCCTGGTTTGCCAATAACATCGGCAACTTTGTAATATTCATCACTCTGGTTGACCTCAACACCTTTGTTCCCACCTCTCAGGTATGTCCTCATGTATATTTTAGATTTTAATCCAAACTAAACACATGAGTTAATCTAATCAAACCTATTGTTTTACAGTTGTAATCTTAAAAGATTTGTTTCAATGGTGTTTGTCATGTATTTTCATCAGTTTTGAATTGATAACAGTGCTGTGTAGCTATGCTAACTTGACTCCAGCTCATTCCCATCCACACCAGATCTAGAGCCCCTCCTTTCCAGGGTTACAGTTAGAGATGTTTGCCAGTTTATACAACTATAGCATCTCCAGGGTGGTTAGGAAGCTTTGCACAATGTGCCTAAACTGGAAGAAGAAACCATTTTGCCTGAGCATTTTAAATGTGTCTTCCTGCTCATAATGAAGACACGTCTAATAGAGAGGGCATTGATGTCCAGGGAATAAACCAACCAACATGAGACATAATCAGGACATTCCCGAATGAGCTGGTGTTCTTTAGCTTGAGATGATATAACTCTCTTGTTTTGTTTTTTGAAGATTGAGGTATTCTTGGAGAACCAAGCCAATCTGGAGCTCTTCGACAACAAAAATATCCCAGAAGATGTAACCAGCTTCTACGTTGAACAGCTTTTCGCTTTCAACCCATCCTTCAACCTCACGAAGTGGGTATCCACCAGTTTGACAAAATGCACTGTGGCTGTATTAATTTGACTATTTAAATGTTGAATTTTATTTCTACATTTTGTCACTTCTCGTTCAGGCTTCTAGCTGTTTTCTTGTGCTCCTCTGACGTCCCAAGTTCATCATATTCCTCTCTGAGTGAAGCTGATACCATCGTCATCGTGGAGAAGCGGAGGAATTTCTGCAATGGAACAGACCAAGAGGTACGGTCCAGAAAGTTTCTCCTCTAAAGCATTGTTTACCAAATAGCTATCACTGCTATTTGCTCAAAAAGGCTTTAAATTAATTATGCTATTCTATTCTCAAAGGAAATTTTGATTTTTTTTTAATCAAATTTCATTTAAAAAAGCCAAATAATAACCACAGAGAGTTGATCTGTAAGGCTGTAATGGTGGGCAGGATTGGCTTTATGTACTGATGTACTTTATTGAAACAAAGCTGATGAACCCTCCAAATAAAAAACTGTCATATATGTTTAATTTGTATGTTGTATAGAGGATGTATGGCGTATAGAGTTTATATTTAGCACTGTAGCTAATTTTGATATGTCCATTATTATATAGGATGTAATTGGTATAATAAACAGATTTTTTTACATTTTGGCAAATAGGATTAAACAAATTTATGTCAAAATTAGACATGTTTCAGGTTATAAGTAAATTCTGACCTTCTATGGTTCATCTTTGTGCACATTTCCCTCATAAAGAACTCCAAACAGCACAAAACACTCATAGTGATGCAATAATTTTAACGTAAAACACTTAAAAGATCACAATATATTTTGAAATATGTAGGTTTGATCTAGTTGACAAAGAAATATTTTCTGGGTTTTATTCAACAGGTATCTGCTGCTCTGGCATCAAACATCAAGACCGTCTCACAGCAAACATTTATAAATCTTGGCAATGCCAGTTCAGGCTTGACCAACAAACAAATCACTTCAGTGTCCCTGGTAGTGCTGGTTTCCTCTTTGCCCACTCTGAGCTCAGTGACCACCTGGGACCAGGGCCAGGTCAACATCATCATCCAAACCATTACCTCCTCAGGCTTCCAGGTAATGGCCATTCACAGCCGCTTCCTGCTTTGATGCATGCATATTACAGTATAATTGCTTCAGTGAGGTTTAATTGATATGACGTCAGCACAAAGTACAACAACACAACATTAACTGCCGCATCTTTGCATGTAAAACTGTTTTATAGATCAACAACGCTGCCTCCCTAAAATTGCTCGGCACCCTTGTTGCTGGAGTTCCTTCAGCGTCATTTGTGAAAATCCCAGCTTCTGAACTACTCAACGTCTCTTCGAGCCCCAGCTTTGTGTCCAACATGCTGGTAGCACCAAGAGTTGTCCGGCAGACCTTTGTCAGAAAGGTAAAAAGTTAACCTATCATCATAAAGTCCAGCCATCATCCTCGAGTCAATGATTATTCCAAACAACCAGGCATAAGAAACACATTTATCTTTATCTATAACATACATGAACAGCCTTCAACCTAGCAAGTAGATACAGATCAACTGAATACATTTAATCTATTGGCAGATCATTTCTGTGAACACAAGTCCAGCCGTGGTGGTACAGAATGTCCCAGATGCTTTGGCCACTGAGATCCCCCCATTCCAGCTGGTGTTTCCTGGGAGAGATGCGAACATCAGTGTGATAAACAAAAAGACGTGGACATCAGCACAGGTTAGTTAGTTAGGTTAGTGGTTGTAATATCAATGCATTTAGTAATATTTATCCAAGAAGTTATTGCTGACTGTTATTGTGGCATCTCGTTGTAACTCTTATTTCCTCTTGTTCTTTTAGTCTGCCATATTGTTTGGCTCTCTGGAAAAAACAGACTTTGACATCGAACAGTAAGTGAACAACTCCTGGTATTATTTGTCTCAGAGGACCATGAAGAATCCATTAATTTTTTTTCTGATTTTATATTCTCTCCCCCCAACAGGCTTTCTCCATCTTTGCTACAAGGCTTCACGTGCAGGTCGGTCCGGAGAATGACAAAACGTAGGGTCCGTCGGTTGATCCGTTCCTGTAGACCAAGGAGACGAAGAGCCAAGGTGGTGCTGAGAGAATCACAGGTAAAATCTCCAAAAAAATTAGTGATACTACCAACACTCTTGGTCTACTATTGATATTTAAGGCAACTTGGATATGATTCAATACACTTTATTATGCCTGTCGGGTGACCAGAGTCTGTAAGTACCAGATCAGAACAATAGATGATGACAGCAGCCTTAGAGGTTAGGTTATACCCCGAACCTAACTTTCATACAATCCCTGCTTTTGTATATTTCAGTGATATGGTCAGTAAGTTGTATAAAAATCTGTGTTATGGCATTACAACCCACAGCTGACCTGCATGTACAACCTGCTCAGTGGAGAACTCACTCAGAACTTTACAGATTATCCCTCAGACATGCTCCTCTACTTCAAGTAAGTAGAGAAATTTTCTGTTCTGTCTGGTTTGGATTTTTTTTTCCGTTGATTTGCCCACTCATTTAAATGTATTCATTACAGCAGCCAAAATGTCCAGAAAGCCAACTGCAGGTCATACTTTTCTGCACTGGGCTCTGCAGACTTTTCTGTGTCCTCAAGGGTTTTGAACAACGGTCAAAAGCTGCTCGTTAATGCCAGGTCCTGCTTGGTGAGTGTCATTAAATAGAAGAATGAACTGGGAGCACTCAGTAGCATATGACGTCTGCATACATATGTACTCTGCTCTTAATTTTTAGGGTGTAAGTGGCTCAAAGTTGAGCAGAGACAACGTGGAGGTTCTGGGGAACATGGCCTGCACCTTCGATGGATCTTTGATAGAAAATTCGGATCCTCTGGTCCTGGAAAAGCTTAAGGCCTGTAAAGACTTCTCAGACAACCAGGTGGACTCCATGGAGAAGCTGCTGCTGTCTGGAAAAACAAAATACGGGTAAAAGAGTTCAATTAAGCCTTCATGTTAATATGATTTGCTGCCAAACAAAGTCTAAAGGAGCTCCAATTGTAGAGACTTAAACCACAGGGTGGAATATTTTTCCTTTGTTTGGTCATTTTTTTTGCTAAACATCATGAGACATAATACACAATTCAGTATTATGAGTCATGTTTCATTTCCACAGAGATATCGCATTATTTTACCACGGAAACAGAGAAGCTCGATGCAAACCTTTACAGACTCTTCCTCTTTCAGAAGGTTTTAAAGTGGCAAATTAAACCAAATCAACCCTGAGAGTTAAGTTAGTTTGCTGTATCTACCCAAGATAGACTTTTACTACATTACCCAACCAATACTCTAGATTTTACGCATCTTGGAGTAAACTTAGCTTATCTGCCCCAATAGCAGGAAATCCCTAAGTAGCAATTATTCTCAAAAAGGAAATTAAGATCCTTGCATGACTGAAATTCTCTGCCAATGTTGGAGTAGGTGTTGTGCTCGGATCTGTTGTTTTTTCCTGTTTTTGTGGACTCCATGTGTCGTCTTCTATTTGCTTGTATTGTTGGCATCGTACAGTTAGAAGTGCAGAGTGGAGGCCCTCAGAAGCATATGCATCTTATTTTTTGTGATGTTCCATGTAGCTTTTTGTGTTATTTCACAGCATCTCATTCGAAAAAAGCCGACTTCTGCAAAACAATAACCTGAGTTTATGCTAACGGATAAAACTACTGTTTTACACATGGGCATTGAATGCCTCTCACAGGAAATGGAGCATAATACCAACCTTCTTCCATTGCATATTGTTCTTTAATATGCGTGCAGCACATTTTCTTGTTGACAGTGCAACATTTCAAATGATAAGAACATTTCACCTTTAATTTTCAGAAATCCCACCATCTGGACTTTAAAAACACTGAAGGACTTCGATGACCTTCCTCTATACTTCACATCAAGCATCTGGGGCAGGTTCAAAACTGTATGTACTCCATTTATTCTCTTTTCAGCCCCAATGAAATCCTTTGGAAATATCTTATACATAAAGACATTTCACCTCTGTTTCTCTTTGCATTAAAAAACCCTCTGTTTATGTAATTTCTTTCCTTCTTCTGTAGTCAACAAAGAAAAAGTTCCTCAGGAGCTTAATGCCGAAATTGAGGAAAAGGAAGACACAGAAGAGGAAGCTTAAGAGGCTGTTTAAAAGGATTAACACCCTTAGGTTTAGACGAGGAGCAGGTAATAACAAGGCAATTTTCATGTTTGCAAATTTTTCTTTTGTCTGAACAAACAACTAATTAAATTATCAAGATAATGATTTCTATATTGATCTGCTGCAAACGCAATCTTTAGCTGCAGCCATCTTACGAGCTCTCTTATATCCATCAGGCTGCACTGTGGGCAACATCACCCAGGTGACTGTCAACGATGACTCCTTCCCCTTCGGCTACGATCAGACACAGTTTGATCTCTGTCTGGATGTCCCTGTTCTGCAAGATAACCTCAACTCTATCTGCGAGAAAGTCGATGACGATGACCTCCAGAAAATCATTCTGAAGAAACTCAACCAGGTAATTGAGAGCAACAGGTTTTTTATGACCTTAAAATCGTACTTTAAACCTTCAAACCAAGAGGTGGTCATCACTGGGTAATAATCATGTTAGGGTGGCGTTTACAAATGTAGATAATGTTGCTTTAAAGAACAAGATGTCAGTGTTATTTCAATGCATTATATGTGTTACAACACATTCTCTGGTCTTTCTCAGGCTTTCCCATCAGGAGTTTCTGATCAGGAAGTCCAGTTGCTTGGTTCAGTATCTCGTGCAGCATCTCTTGATGACATCTCTAAGTGGAACATCACTCAACTTGACACCCTGGCAGCTCTCATGGACACTGATGATGGGACCTGGGAGACGGCACAGGTAGAGGGATTCTCAAATCTAAACAACCTCAGAGTTATCCAAATTTACACGAGTATTGTTTGGTTACATGATGTGTTTTCCTTCATGTTTAGAGCAAAGAAATCATCACCAAGTATCTGAATACCTCTGGGAACTCCCTGGGCAGCACTGAGCTGAACGCTATTGACTCCAATCTGTGTTCATTAGACACCAGCACACTGAGGACCATCAGCTCAGACAGCATCAGGTTAGCATCAGCACATAGTTATGAGCTAAAATACGGCCTCTGAGTGTTGACATAACCCTGCGTCTCCCTCTCCTTTCACTTTGTCAGAGATGCTAACCCTCTGAATGTGGAGTCATGTTCAGTCGAGCAGAAGAAAATCCTGTATGAGATCAGTAACGCTTCCTTCAGCTCACAGCGTTCCAGTCCCACCGACTTTTACAACCTAATTGAGGCCTATCTGGGTAAGAATACCTGCGACATACCTTCCTACCTGTTTCCCCACCATTCAGAGAGCCTAACATCCTGTTACTTTCCACACCGACAGGTGGAGCGCCTCTGACAGATGTAGTGGGATTGTCAACACAGAACATCAGCATGGACGTAGACACTTTCAGGGGTTTGGACCCTAATGTGATAAAAGTAAGGATACCACTGACAGATTTTTTTTGGTATCATTTGACCATTGATTTAGCTTTGTTGTAGAACACTTTTTACAACTGGCACAATGCTAAAATTTAGCTGAAAAACCTGCTCTTGTTGTAGGGTCTTTGAAACAACCAGAGGCTTATTAGTATGACTGCACGCTATTTTCTTTGGGCCCAGTCTGTAAATTGTAAGGTCAAAAGCCGTCAGCTGCAGTAGTTAAATGTGATGCAGAATTCAAAATCAGGCAGTAAACTAGTCTTGCTTCAGTTGGAAAGTTGGTGGTTCAAACCTCAACTTCCATAGTCTGCTGTATGTGTCCTGAAGCCACTGCTAAATGAATGTAATGCATTCATTTAAAAAGTTTTGGGAATGGTTCAGACTAAACATGAATCTAGGACATGAAGCAAATGTCTTTAATTACTGTTTTTCTTTTTGAAATGTGCAGGGTCTGACTGTGACCAACGTTCAAGGCCTCATGGGTGACCAGTTACCTGATCTGAAGATGTTTGAGAATGATACCGTGATTGAGACCTGGATCAACTTGCAGCTGCAGTCAGACCTGGACAGACTGGGTTTGGGCCTAGTTAGCAGCAGGATCAATTCAACCACTGTAGCACCCAACTCAACCAGTACTGCAACACCAACACAGACCACTGGAACTAGCGCTATGACCACAGCGCCCAACACTGAAACTAGCGCTATGACCACAGCGCCAAATACTGGAACTAGCGCTATGACCACAGTACCAAATACTGGAACTAGCGCCATGACCCCAGTGCCCAATACTGGAACTAGCGCTATGACCACAGTGCCAAATACTGGAACTAGCGCTATGACCCCAGTGCCCAATACTGGAACTAGCGCTATGACCCCAGTGCCCAATACTGGAACTAGCGCTATGACCCCAGTGCCCAATACTGGAACTAGCGCTATGACCCCAGTGCCCAATACTGGAACTAGCGCTATGACCCCAGTGCCCAATACTGAAACTAGCGCTATGACCCCAGTGCCCAATACTGGAACTAGCGCTATGACCCCAGTGCCCAATACTGGAACTAGCGCTATGACCCCAGTGCCCAATACTGGAACTAGCGCTATGACCACAGTGCCCAATTCTGGGACTAGTGCTACAACACAAGGTAAAAAAATCCAAAATTTCATGAATTATTACCAATTATCTTTGATTTGAAATGATGAAATTGTTGTATTTTGACTGAGAAAACTCAGTTAATGAGAAGAAAGTCCAACTTTTGGGTAATTTTTCCCGGTAGGATATCCAAAGTTCAGATCACTAAACGTAGTATGTTATCATGGTCTTCAGCTCAAATCTAAGCGTGATGCTTCTTGAGCACATTGGAACAAAACTGTGCCACTTTTTCTCTTTCAATTGACGAAGTCCAACTTAAATTCATCTATTTTTCTTTTTTTTTTAATCTTTTTTTGGACACTTTTTACATGCTACACATTCACATTGGCAGCACTTTTTTCACCAAAACAAACCAAAGTCAATAACATTAAGAATAAACATTGAACAAGGACAAAATAAATGTTTCATAAACAATATTAATCATTACCTAATTTTTATATTTGTTTAACTCCTGAGTTTTAAAGACTTAAAGACTGAACAACACAATCTTAATTCCTCATTGTAATTGCTCCACATGTTTACCTCGATACCAGATAAACATCATATCTTAATATTTGTCCTGGCCTTTACCTTTTTTAACATATTTTTTCCATATGTTTTTTTCTCTAATTTCAAATAACCTCTTAATACAGTTTGAAAAGAGATTATTTTGTACTTTGTACTCTATCGTAAAATAATTTTAAAAAAGTGAAGTTAAATAAACATTTCGTTGGTTGGTTCATAATAATGTAATCCATTTTTTATTCTTATAGCTTTAGTGTTGGTTTGAGTTTCCTCAAACCTCCACACAGTAGGTCATGTATGGAGCTATTAGGGAGGAATATAGCATGCATAATGATTTTCTTAATTTATAAGGCCTTATAAGGTTTTATATAATATTGCAATGGTTTTGGTCACTAATGAGTAAAAGCAGAAATCCAGAGTCTATAACTATAAGTTTGTGTTTTAATTCTCAAATTAATCTAAGAGGGAATTTCAGGGCAGCTAAAAAGCATTTTTTTGTCTCTATTCCTTGTATTACTGCATAGTTGAGCGTTAGAGGTCCTTTTCTTGCAATTTGTGCTCACAAAAAAGATGCAAATATGCAACAGCATGTCTCTAACAAGTTTCTATCTCATGTTCAGGAGACACAACCACTTCAACAACAACACTGGACGATAGAACTACAACGACTGAAGGTGGGTACACTCAGCTAATGCTAAATGTTGTTGTAATGTTTAAGCTAGCATTATAATTGAATCTTTAGCAGGATATTGGAATTTGTTTTATTTATCTACTGTGCATATGAGTAATAGGAAACATTGAGAAAAATCACATAGTTTGTTGTAACTGTTATATGTGTGTGTCTGATTTCCAGGTGCAACCACGAGTGGAGGAGAGGAGCTTGCAAAAGCTCCAGTTTCCTTATTCCTGGTTGTGATATCAACTGTTGTCCAAATGTTTATTTAGGTTACAACCAGCCTAAATAAATACATAACTTCAGCATCTTAATACATAATGAGCACTATATTTTCTTCACTTTTTTAAACTTTAATGTAAGTAATTAATATAGTTATTTGTAATATTAATTTAAATTTAAAGAAAAACATTTTATTGTAACCTTTCCATTTATGCTTCACACTGTTTCTATGTTGTAAAACTGATTCTTAATGGACTAATCACAGGAATCATTATAATAGTAGTTATTTTAAGTAGGGATGTGGTTAGATGATATCAAGCACTGATTCCAAAATTACTAATTTTTAATAATTTTTAAAAACGAAAGTGTATCTCAAATAAACTATTTTCTGTTTGCTGTCATTTAAACTGTATTTCTGTTTTCTTGAAAAATGATTAAATGTATACCACAACAAATCTACTCACTGTGCGTGATTTTGTCTTTCACCTTTAAAAACCAAATCCTTAGGGCTTGACTAACTGAACTGAACGTCTTCTTCTTGGCTCTTAGGACATTTAACATTTAAACAATTTCAAGAGCCAAGAAGAAGAAGTTGCCCTTATTCAAGCTCTTAGGATTACCATGACCTGGATGACTGAGAAATTACAGATTTAAGACTTTTTAATCATTTTTGTTTTCAAAGTATTTATTGACTTTGATGGAGGAAAAAATACAAACATAAGAATTATGATGAATTATCATGCATTACAAATGTTTGAATAATGTAGCACAAAGTCATTAATAAATGTCTCAACTAAAACATGAAAAAAAGTATATATCAAAGAAGCTAGCTTTCTGGCAAGCTTTAGCTATATCTGCTGTTAGCTTCATTGTCAATATGCTAACCAATTAACATTGCAATCTGACATTTATCAAGGAAAGTATTTACCTTGGTCTTTACATTGGGAGTAATCGTGCTAACATTAGCTTATTTTAGGGATCAAAGAGTGGTGGTCATCTTGTCCTTCAACTAGGTTTGTGATTGCCAATTGGATGGTTCGATCACCATTAAAGGAGCACTTCCCTTACTCACAAAAGTTGTAGTGTCAAGCAAAGAAACTGAAATTAAGCTAAAAATATTTAACGCTCTGAGCCTGAAACTGGAGACAGTGGTGAGGATGGTAAAAAAATGGGTGGAATCTACACTTTATCAAGTAAAGTCTTTTCCACCGTCTTTATACTGGAACTGAGCATGCTAACATTAGCTTGTTTCAGGGATCAAAGAGAGCTGGTAATCTGGGGCCAAAAACTGGACATGGTTTACAGCACAAGAAAATAAAAGCTCCTTATAACCAAGCAAAGCCTGATAATAAATCAGCTGCTCTCAAATTATGATAACTAATAAGCTATCATAACACAAGCTCATTTGGATTTATCCACATTTTCTGCTTTTGATACCAAACCTTGGTGAAGATGAGCAAACTCAAGATATTTCACACAGTGTGTAACAGCTAAAGAGAAATGCCACTTTCAGCTACGTATCTTCCGGTATTTAATGCCACGTGTAGAGATTAACTGTTTTTATATACTGGTAATACCTAATTAGCAGAAAAACACACTTTGTATTTTTTTTTTTTTTCCAGAATCCCCCAGTTCCTCTTCTCTGTTGTTAGGTTAGGTGTACATCGTGAGGTACATCCACTGTAGAAAAAGAACAAGAAGAATAGATACATTATGTGTTTCTTATAGGTAAGACTTATAGGGTACAATAACTGCATCAATAATTTTATTTTTCATTAGGAAGGTTGTAAAAACTAAGTTAAATTGGCTGATTTCTTTAACTACCTCTCGTTCACGAAGTGTCACGGCCATTCCATCGGACAGCTGCCCGAAGATTTCTGTTGAGAAAAAAGTAGATTTTTATTTATTCAGAAACAAAAACACAAAGTCGTTGAACAGAATCAGACGTGCAGTGCTAACTTAAGTCTCAACTGAATGCACTACTCCACTTTCTTTTCCTTCCAACGTTTTCCTTAAGTTCATGCAGACTAATTTGTCTCTTTCCTTGCCCATATTTAACTCCCAAATAAAAACCACAATTAAAGTCGAACTCTTAACACTGTTTTTAAACCTAGACTTTATTTCTGGCATGAAATACGTTCATCTGCTCACCGAGAACAGTTTGGTGAAAGTCGGCGTCCTTCAGAAGATATTTAGATAACTGGAGATCCATATAACGGAGTGATGGGGCTTAGAGGATGCAGCCTCTAAATAAGGCATTATCTGTCTTTATTTCACCAATACTTTAAGAAGAATGAACGTGTGCTATAGCTCTGTTAGCTCATAGCTGCTGTTATGTGGCTACTTGCGGCTATAGGAGAGCTAACGGAGGGATTTCTACACAGGCACTCTACTGGGACCACTTCATCCACACGCATGGCTGCAGCACAGCTCATTCGCCGCCTTTCACCAAACTGTTCTCAGTGAGTAGATGAACGTATTTCATGCCAGAAATAAAGTCTATTGTGGACCTTGAACCTGACAGATGAAAATATATTGTTTCAAATGTCTCGGTCAATCTGAAATGGACCCCCAAAGGATCCAGGACCTTTTATGGGTGCTCAAAGAACTCTTTTTAGCCTTTAGGTTCCTATGTTTGAAACAAAGCGGTCAAAGAAAAGGACCCCTAAAAGATCTTTGCTCCTGCTCTAGAAATGCATCTTTAGTGACCTTCTATGAAATTAACCCTGATATATAACACAGACAGGCCTATCTTTTCTTCCAATGTCTGTTTGATTTGTTTCCCAAAGACAATAGATCTTCAGATCTTTTAAAATTTGCAGGATTTAGAGACACCTAGTGGATACATTTCAGACTGTAACGAACTATGATATCATAGACTTCAGCATCCCCTCCAAATATGAAGGAAAAACTCCACATTCTACAATAATTAGAATGTAGCTTTGAATATTCATGGTCGCAAATCAGAGAACTTTCTGGGGTGAAAGCATCCAATTTGTGACAGATGCGAATATCTGTCGTCATGATGAAGTAAAGATTAGTAAAGTCTATGATCGTTAGCTTTCCAAATGTACTCACGGGACATGCAGTCGAAACGAAGGATGAGACCGATGAAACTTTCCAGCGTTATGAATCCAGAGGAGGCGCCGTAACGCAGAGCCAACAAATTCAGCATGTCATCGCTGATCACCTTTCCTACCCAACATACAGCACACTACAGTAAGGAACAGGTTTGCTTTTTATTAGGAGTGTTTTAGTTTATGTGGTTTCTGTTACAGATGTGGAATGCAAAACCGCTGTCATAAAAACCTCCTTCTGAGGCCTGACACCTGCACAGCCACATAATTATATCTGTTTTCATGTTGAAGAGGCCACAGAGACGCCATCAAAAGCGTACAAAAATGTAATTTGACTGTAAAAACAAAGCAGTGTGGCAACCAAAGCTGTTAATTGTGGCGTCTCAACCCGCAGGTGCTCCGGGGTGGTTTCAGGTATAACAATGTGCATAACAAAAGTTAAAGTACTTAAAAACGAGTCAGAAGCTCATAGTTTTAAAGTTCAGAAATGTCTCTAGTGTTACTTTAATTACTTTAATTGTATAATTGTTCAATACATTTTAGCTCATACCCCAAAGTGTTTACTGGCAATACTTTACTCTGACTGCACATAATAAAATACTATTTGGCCACTTGGGGGCAGCAGAAACTGAATGAGATGGTTCATTTGTGGACCGGCAGTTTTTCACAGCCTGCAATTATGAGGAAACACATTCATTTGGGTTCAGTTTTAATGTCATTTTCTCTTTCAGCTCATTTTTGGTCTCGACCAGCTCACTCTTTAGTTGCTGATAAGATAAGATAAGATTAGATGGATGGATGGATAGATAGATAGATAGATAGATAGATAGATAGATAGATAGATAGATAGATAGATAGATAGATAGATAGATAGATAGATAGATAGATAGATAGATAGATAGATAGATAGATAGATAGATAGATAGATAGATAGATGGATGGATAGTTGGATGGATAGATGGATGGATGGATGGATAGATAGATAGATAGATAGATAGATAGATAGATAGATAGATAGATAGATGGATGGATAGTTGGATGGATAGTTGGATAGATAGATAGATAGATAGATAGATAGATGGATAGTTGGATAGATAGATGGATGGATGGATGGATGGATGGATGGATGGATGGATAGATAGATAGATAGATAGATAGATAGATAGATAGATAGATAGATAGATAGATAGATGGATAGTTGGATGGATAGATAGATAGATAGATAGTTGGATGGATGGATGGATGGATAGATAGATAGATAGATGGATGGATGGATGGATGGATGGATGGATGGATGGATGGATGGATGGATGGATGGATGGATGGATGGATAGATGGATGGATAGATAGATAGATAGATAGATAGATAGATAGATAGATAGATAGATAGATAGATAGATAGATAGATAGATAGATAGATGGATAGTTGGATGGATAGATGGATAGTTGGATGGATAGATAGATAGATAGATAGTTGGATGGATGGATGGATGGATAGATAGATAGATAGATAGTTGGATGGATAGATAGATAGATAGATAGATAGATAGATAGATAGATGGATGGATAGATACTTAAAACTAAGAAGTAACTGCAGAAATAAAATGTAATTACTCAGCTAAGTCTTAAAAGAAAATGTAAAAAAAAAACTCTAAACGTACACAATGACAGGCTAGTTCTTGTATTTCCTCTATTACAGCGTATCTATTTAACTTTTTCGCCTGTAGTAGCTGAAAAGAACAGATTTGTCATATACCTGAGGCCAAGATTGCCTTCCTCAGCTCGCTCAGAGACAGCGTCCCGGTTTGTGAGACGTCACAGCGGTAGAAAATATCCTGGATAAACAGAGTACATTTAGTTCTAGGAAACCTCCTGCACTGATGATGACGTACAGAGATTCACCTTTCTACTCTATAATCTAATAGAATAAATGAATAAACTTCTCTTTGAACCTCTTACCTTGTATGTTGCAATCCTCTTCCACAAACCAACAAATTCCTCACCATTAAGTTTGCCACTAATTGATGTCTGTCAAACCCATGGTTAAGGTTTAACTGCTGCACATGCAGAGTCATGCCTTAACCTGACATTTAAGTCTTCTTAAATGAACAAAAACAACAAAAGGTCAGACAGGTTTTGGCAGGCACACTTTTATCTCACTATGTACCGTTTTATGCTAATTAGAGGCTGAAATAGAGAAAAGAATGGGAAAAGGCAGCATGTTTTTTTCCCCAGCACACTGATTCACATTGATGTGAATGAGAGGATACATCCATGAGAGCAACCATGCTGCGACAGGCATCGATGCTGAAGCCTCCAGATTTCAAGTCTCCTAAATAAAAACAGGAAAAAACAAGTTAAACTTGATCTGAACATAATTTTCTGACTTTTAAACGAGCTTTTACTCATCTCCGAACCTTTCAGGATTTTCTCATTGAGGAGTTTTTGGAGCTGCTCAGCGTCCACTTCTTCATACTGGAAATTGGAAGAAAACACATGGATTTATGTTTGAATCACCTATCTGTAGTCATGATTATTCCCTCTTAGATGCATCCCTGGTTATCGTCTTCTTTAAATTTACATTTTTACTAAATGAAAGAGACATTTATTACCTTGTCAGAGAACTGACGAAACAGGATTCTCTTATTGTCATCATCCGCTCCATGCTCAGAAGTTTTGGGCTGCAAAAGAATGAGTGATTTCAGCTAAGGATGAAGAAATATATGAGCCATCTCCTACTGCATGTTTGTGTCATATACTAATTAGTAATAAACCAATACTGGGGAAAAAACAGGCTTAAACTGGGTTGTTACGACCCAGTTGGTGTTAAACACTGTATATATAACCACTGAGCTGCTACATCAACATAACTTCTTGTATTAAGGGTCAGAGTCAGTACTGGCCACCATTCCTGAATGGCAATCTGCTGCAGCATCTCTAGACATGTTGTGTCTTTCTTTGCATCTTCTTCAGATGTTCTACTGAGTTTCTCTTCTGATGCATGACTATGGCAGCGGGAAAGTTGTTAACCTGTTGGAGCTGAGCTTTCCAAAGCCCAAGTAATGCCTGGAATAAGACCCCAAATCAAAATGAGTTCAAGAGGAGACACATCTAGGATGCAGAGCAGGAACAAAATAGGAAAAAAAAGGAGAAAGTTTAAAGCATTTCTTCCCCTGATCATCAGGGGAAATGTGAGATCTCTGGTGGATAAAATGGACGAGCTTGGAGCCCTGATGAGGACACAGCAGGAATATGAGGCAGAGACCTGGCTGCAGGAACAGCTCTAACAGCTCTCTGCTTAGCTTTAAGACTATCCGGGCAGACAGAGACTGCAGACAGAGCGCTAACAGTAAAGGAGGAGGATCACAGAGCTGGTTAACAACAGATGGTGGAATCCTGGACCTGGCTGCAGGAACAACTCTAACAGCTCTCTGCTCAGCTTTAAGACTATCCGGGCAGACAGAGACTGCAGACAGAGCGCTAACAGTAAAGGAGGAGGATCACAGAGCTGGTTAACAACAGATGGTGGAATCCTGGACCTGGCTGCAGGAACAACTCTAACAGCTCTCTGCTCAGCTTTAAGACTATCCGGGCAGACAGAGACTGCAGACAGAGCGCTAACAGTAAAGGAGGAGGATCACAGAGCTGGTTAACAGCAGATGGTGGAATCCTGGAGCGTCTCTGCAGCCCAGATGTTGAACTGCTGGCTGTGAGTTTCTGTCCATGTTGTCTGCTGAGAGTTCACCTGAGTTACCTGCTGACGCTGTGTGTGACATCATCAGCTGAGTTGTTGCTAAGCTACAGAAACAACAGCTCAACCCACTGATGGAGACCTCTGAAGGTTTCTACCACACCTTTCTCTCTGCTGCACTTCAACTTTCTACATGTTTGTCAGCTGATTTATATTCTAATTCATTATCTATCTATAACAATAAACATGCCTTTAACAAGTAACCGATACCGCAGCAATATAATTTCCCTTCTGGGATTAATAAAGTATTATTGAATTGAATTTAATAAGCTTGTCACAACAATATCATGACTGTCTGTTGTTGATTTCATACCTGAAAGAAAAGCTAAAGACAGACCCATCTGGACGGGTACCTGAGCATCATTTTCCCCTTTGAAAACCAGCTTCCAATAAAGTACGTCAATGCTACATTGACCCAAGGCAACAACATGTTCTGTTATCAAATGTTCACCTCTTCTGTTTCCATATGTTCGTGGGAATGGCCTCCAGAATTCTCACTGACAGGAAACACAAGACACATTAATGCATTATTTGTTTCAGTTCAAAGGAGTGTAACAGATATGATTCTCTCAAATTTAGCAGCAGTGACCAATGACTGAAAAAGCTAATTCTAGAGACCACACACACGACTTACTGGACATGTGTTTCTGCCTTGGAGAGGATGGTAAGGATGAAGGAGGCGGTCTCATTGGGATTGAAGGTAGAGGGTACAATCAGGTATTCACCAGGCATCAGCGTCACAAGCTCCATCACCTCGCGAGCATTCACAAAGGTTTTACTCTGTGCCACAGGTCTGTTTCTGCCAAAGAAAGCCGCTGGAAATTTCCCCCTCATTGCCTTGTACTGAAACATTAGGGATACGTATATTTTCAGTTTCTTTGGTTTTCATCTCAGACTTCTGTATAAGTGGGCGATGTAAACAGTGATATAGAATTAGGGTAAAAAAATAACTTACTTCGTCAGTCACCTTAGAGAAAATCAGAGGGAAACAGTTTGTTAGAAATATCATAAAAGCATGTAAGTGAAAAACATGTATAATATTTAGTTATAAAGCTTCTGAGGAATTTATACAGAATACGTCATTCAAAAAACTATAGTAGCTATGTTATAGATTCAATTTGACCATTCCCAGAACTACAGTATCACAACCTTGTCTGTTCTGTTCATAATTGTTATGGACAGCATTTCAAGGTGCAGCCAAGAGTTGGAAGGTTATCTTTTCAGTTAACCTCGGATTACACCTTTCCCTTTTCAGATGATTTGGCCATCTTGGTTTCACTGAGCGGAAACCTCCAGCAGATACTGGGGTGATTTGCAGCCATGGTAATCAGCTGGAATAGGGTGGATTGCCCACTCCAGGTTGAGGGTGAGTCACATCCGCAAATGGAGGAATTTAAGTATCTCGAGGTCATGTTTACAAGTGGAGGAAGAATGGTTACGAACTGTGAGTTGTGACCGAAAGAATGAGAAAGGAGCTTCTTCCGAAAGATGGCTGGGATCCCCTTTAGGGATAAGATGAGGAGCTTGGACATCCAGAAGGAGCTTGGAGTAGACTTCTACTTCTGCTAATTAAAAGAACCCAGTTGAGGTGATTCAGGCATCTTCAGGATGCCTCCCAGCCGCCTCCTTGGTGAAATGTTTCGGACATGTCCCACAGAGATGAAGCCTCTTGTTTGGCTCAGGAACAACTCAGTGTCTCCCTGAAAAGAGCTGGAGGAAGTGGCTGGGGAGAGGGAGGTCTCTGCTTAAAGTGTTGCCCAACCCAGACCAAGATAAGCAGCAGAAACTGGATGGATGGATAGATACTTACCCAGCCAACATGCATATTTTGGACCCATGTTGGTAGTAAATAAGCAACACAATGAGCCCCACATGGGATTGTCCAAAGGTTTCATATTGGCTCAATAATTATAGGCCATGTAAGCTTAATGCGATGTTTCCCATTCATTCCCAAACGTGCCCCATCTACACTGCTGATTTTGAGCCCCTACATGAATTTCCAGTTAGTTATCCAGCTGGCAGCACCTTAGTTGACACAACTGGGTCTTATTCACCTGAGCATGAGCGCACTTTGGCTTGAAATGTGACAAAAACACTAAAAGGTAATATTCACCTCAAATACAGAGAACCCAATATGGAGGTTTTGGACCAGGCGCCTGTTCCTCTTGTCGGGCTTTTGCATGAGAGACACCAGCATATTTTTTTCACCCTGACTTTCGGCACATTCACTGGCTAACTGATCAATCTTGACCCGATATTGAGGATTAGTCCAGAAACTCTCTGGAAGACAAAAAAAGTATCATCAATCTGTTTGTAAAATACGTAATAAAAATGTTTGGCACAAGTCTTTATGTTTAGGAAGTACCAAGGTTATTCATGCAGCCTCCAGCTGTGGTTCCTGCAACCCATCGGCCCTCGTAAAAGGAAGTTTTCCAGTGACAAGAGGAGCTTCCATCGAGGAAGTCTGGACACAGGCAGCAGATGTCGAGGTCTGAGTAGAACTTACAGAAGTCTTCCAGGGTCATCCTTGAAAGCAGACATCACGTTAGCTAACACACGAGGCCCTAATTAAAGGTACCTTTTGTTGTTTATTTTCCAAAGCTGTCAGAAAACATTTTACATTGTGTAAATGAAAGCTGCATTTATCAAACTGCAACATGCTCACCAAAACTCTCCATCATCACACTGGGAAAGGCAAAGAGCTCGATCCTCAGAACTTACAGTTTCCCACAGACGCGACCTTCAGAGACAACGTGTCCAAAAGAGAAGCAAAAGCTCAAAATGATTAGAAACTCTTCTCAGTATGATCATATATACTCACAGCTCACGTATGCATGCTTCAACACGAGACATTTAAGCCCTTTTCAGTTAATCAAAACCATAACTTCAGATTTTGTGGTTGTTTTTTTGGCTCTTTTGCAAAACAGACCTTATTTAAACTGTTAAAAGCAGAGATAAAATAGCTACAGAGCATTTATAAAGTGAATTAAAGTATCCATCTGCTAAAAATACATTTTTACTATTCTAACTTTTATTATTCCACTATATCTTAACACAGAGAACTGTTTGTTCATATATTCATGCTCAAAAGCTTGTATATTTTGCATATAATTAAGTGTGACCATTTTAAATGATATATTTTGCTAAATCAATACAACAAATTTTCGATTTTTAAAATGGTAAACTTGGTGATTTTATGTTACTGATCAAAATATCACCAGTAAAACCAGATGTTTCTTAAATTTCAGTTAAACAGCACATTTTGCTTTCCAATAGTTAGCCTTTTCAAACAGTTTTTGAGATTCTGACAAACTAAATAGTTGTTCTCGTAACAAACCCTTAAAGCCCTTAAAGTATATAGATTCATAAAATTGTTAACGAGATATTTGGACGTTTATTAAAAAGAAACTTCCAAAACCAGTTTGTGTCTCAGGGCTCAGTGCAAGAGGAGATATTTCTTTACGAAAACATATTTCACGAGCAAATAAACCTCAAATAAACCTCAAAGTATGAGCAAGACGTGCACTCTGAATGTGATTCTGATGTGCAACAAGTTTAATGAGACTCATTCAGGTAGTTAAGGAATTAGTGAAGTTTGTGTTAACAGTAAACCCTGTGACAGCTGTCCAATCCCTATTTGTTCTTTTTAAACTGACACGACCAGTTTGGGATTATCATATATTCACGTAATAAGACAAGTGAGGAAAGATTGCTCAATGGTCTCATTCAAATAGCGTCTTTATGTAACACCGACAAAAACACGTGAGTCACGCTGCTAAATGACCATTTATGCAACAGTAACGAAGATAATGCAGATAAATATGGATATAAAAACACAAATTATTAGTTTTACAGGAATAAATCTGTGAAATGGTCTCACTTGTCGCTCCAGTCTCCGTTCCACTCTCCGGTGCCCCAGGGGTTCCACAAACGGACCAAGTTCACCGGCTTTCCGCGGCTCATCATCTGTTACCCATCACCAGACAAACATCAGGGTTACCACCTTAAACATAGGTCAGTTCAACTTTCTGCTTAAGTAAAGTTGCAAATTTATAAGTTTGATGAAGACTATAAAGATTATAAACTATAAGACTAAAAATATATAAATGGCTAAAAAGTTTCTGTCATGATAAATTTTTAACTGCATTCAGTTAAACTTGTGTTAATGTTTCTGTTTATTTACTTTACATTTTTAATTTCTATCTCTATTTGTTATTACTGTATTTATTCCTGTTATTTTCTTTTACATCGTATTCCTTGTAAATAATTTGTTTCTTTATTTTATTTCAATTTCACGGTATTTGTCAGTTGTTTTTGCATTTTCTCCCACTAATTAATTTCCCCTTTCCCATTTATTTCCATGCTTTCTTTTTACATTTCCCTGTCTCTGTTTTTACAGTTTTTACTAACTGTCTGAATTTCTGCTTCGTTATGCAAATGAGGGGGCGGGGTTTCAAATGTGTGTCATGGTAGGCCTGAAATAGACAAAGCTAACAGCTTAACTGGCTAGCTTTAACTTGCATTCAGAAGAACGGCCTAAATACAGCTAGCCTAGCTCTTTGTTTAGACTTTATAATGAGCCGCTGTACTTTAAGCAGATAAATCAGCGACAGAGAGAACACAAGCTGTCCAGATTCATTGAATTAACAAGCTATCGCTATCATAGCTTCGACAGAGATAGCTGGAAGTAGATCTTTGCAGCCTGATGATCAACCAACTGATGACACACTTGGACAAACCGGACCCTTATTTGAAAAATGAGGCAGAAACGCATGCAGGAATGTAAGAAAAAAATACGCACATGCAAGAAAATGGGGGAAACAATACAAAGTCAAAACATCTATAGATCAAATAAATGACAAAAATAATCAAAACAAAGTGTTGAAATGAAATAAAGAAATAAATATTTTTGAAAGGATTGAATAAATCTACAAGTTTTAATGAATGCAGTTAACATTTTTTAAATATTAATCAATAATTAATATAAATAATAATAATAGCTGAAATTTACAAATACTATTGTTTTAATTAATTTATGATAGTAGCATTCATCATCATCTAAACTAAAGTTTTGTGTTTATTTTGGATTATGGCAGTTTCAGTCCTCCATATTAAGAAAGATAAATTTCTTTACCTGCTTCACACCTGTAACAGCGTAGGCATGGCCTTGAACCATCCCGTTTGGTAAAACCGTGTTGGCAGATGTGTCCTAAAAAATACATAAATTGTGTCGTTGATTCTTGGTTCATAAACTTTCAGCCATATTATCAAAATATCTGTTGACACTTAATCGAGTCAAAGGCGACAACTGGTTAATGTTCAATAAGATGACATTTTTAATAGATACACACACATCTAATCTTCTTTATTGGAAAACAAACACTTACCACAACAGTTTTCCAGTATATTCCCTTTGATGACATGAGTTTGAAATAGTTTCTTACCAGGAACTTTGAGAGTTTGTTGATACATTAAACTTAGAATAGCAAGATCCCGTTGCCATGGGAATTAAAGCTCACTTTTCAATGGGTCAATGGGGAAGCTTAAGATTAATCAAGTGCATCGATGTCAGATATTCAGAGAAATACTACAAACAAAACACTGATTTATTTGATATTTTCAGAACATTTAAGAACTAAAAATATCAAAAGTGATGATCTGAATATAATGCAATGTTTGAGCAAAGTTAACCAAAATTCTGTAGTGGAAAACTTTGTCTATTCTTTAGAAACATCCTTTTCTTCTATAGCTTGAGAGTAAAACAACAACATGCTTCTGTTTCATATAAAGTTGTTTCATTGCCACACTCAAATCATTTTGCTTGTCATGTTGAGACAGATTATTTCTCTTTAGTAAATACTTAGTCTTTGCCATCCGAACAATTGGCTTCAAACCAGCCGAACGTAAAGCTGCACCTTAATAATGGTATTAGCTTTCTGACAAGACAAGTTATGCTGGCAAATCTATTTTAAATTGTGGGATGATGAGTGTATAAAAGTATAAAAGTAAAAAGTTCCTGATAATTTTGGCAGCCATCCCAGTGTTTTCACACAGTTTGCAACAGAACGGTGCTTTAATGTGTTGGATATGGTGCTTACGCCCTGCGGTGTGCCACATCCCATCAGTGACTTCGACTGGCCGGCTCTACACATCATCTCCCACAGGTTTGGAGAAGGGTCAGACAGCTGGATGCAAATGTGAACCCCACCAGTGAAATCCACCAATGCCTCTGCAGGTGTTCCGGCATTCATGTCCGAATAGGAACCACAAACCCTGGAAATAATGCATACTGTTGCTTCCATTAACCAATAACACAATACAATACAGTAACAATACGTCGATTCTTTACATACTTAGCATAGGCTTTCTCCAGCAAAGCAGGCCAGAACTCAGTTGGGTCTTTGGAGTGGACAAAGATTAATCTGCCATTGATTGTTGGTAACTTGTCATCAATGATAACATCAACCCATCTTCCGAATCTCCAGAACTAAAATGTCAACAGAGAAGGGAATATAAAAGATTTGATGCGTCTCTCTTGCTAATGACAGAAAGCAAAACATGCTAAGTGCTCAAACAGCTGGATGCTAGTTTAAGAATGTGTAAAGTAACAGTCCAACCCTCTAATTCACAACACTAACTTAAATTCTTTTTGGCGTGTTAGATAATTTGATCATACGACAGAACTCTAATGTTTGTGAACTTATTATGAAGCTAAAGGCAATGCCATAAAATGAAATGACGCCGTGTTTAGGACAGCGTATTTTGGGTTGTTTCCAGTGAATCCGTGTGGACGCAGATATTTCTGGAAATGACGCCGTATTTACGGAGACTTTTTTCAAAACGACAGCGTATTGGGTGAGGCTGCGTACTCGTGTGATTGCGGGCCCCTAGTCTCAATAAAAGGCTTTTGCAGAGAGACCCTTCATAGAGCAAGAAAGCTAGCTATTTACTTCCGCTGTGACCACTATTGTCTGGATTAAAGAAATCGTATTAAGCTTATTAATCTTATGAAGATATGTTCAGGATCAAGCAAGCAAGCCTTGTTTCATGTCTGATGTCAGGGCTCGATACTATTTACTACTAACTACCGCTAACTACTTACATTCAGTAGATGTGCACTAAATCATGCAAAAAGAATTGCTTTTGTGGTAGTTGCCTAGCATTCCCTGTGGTTGGCCAATAGATACCGCTGTGTTCCAGATTTGTAGTTATTCTGACAATGCCTCAACATCCATCCATCCATTTTCTATACCGTCAATCCGTCGGTCGGGTAGCGGGTGGGCTGGAGCCTATCCCAGCAGTTATTGGGCGAAAGGCGGGGTCAGGCCTGGACCCTGAACAGGTCGCCAGTATGCCTCAACATATTCCTTTTATATTATGAAATATATATGTGCATAAATCAAATTACCCTGAAGTGGAACATCCCGCAGTAGTCATCGTCAAAGCTTTGCTCCATAGGAACAACTTGCTTCAGGATGTAATCCTGGAACGTCAAAGCCCCGATAGAAGCGAGAAACCAGCAGTTTCCTGATTAAGAAATTAATGCTTCAGTTATCAAACAATGAACATTTCTACAGTTTGGCAGCAGTCAGAGGAGTTAACAGTCAGGAGGCAGAAAACCTAACAACTAAGGGAATCTTTAAACTGAATTCAAGTGGATGACATAACACTTAGCAGAGTCTAATGTTTGGACTTATTTGAACATAATAATGGGATAATGCATCAGTTTGTGTAGATCACTGCACAGAATGTTAAATCCTCTTTTCATTTGGCTGTTTCATGCGTATTGTGTGACATTTCTGAAGGAATGTTTTAAGGGATTATAGTGAAAGAAACTATTTTCATACCAACCACTCCTTGCCCAAAGTCAAATCTGGAAACCCCGTCAACAACAAAGGATGGATTGGAAACTATTCTCTGTAACAAAAGAAAAAAGTTGTGAAAAAAATCTGGTACATCACACAAAACCCATTTTTTATGTAATAGGGGATGTTTTTGGTCTTTCTGTTTGTCTATTTTGTTGTATTTTCTGTTCTTTATCGTTAAAGACTAACTCTTCACTCCATTATAGGTTCCTGTCAAATTTCTCAGGGGGTGCAACAGTGATGACTAAAATGACTCGTTCAATGGGTAAATTAAAAGGTAGCGGGTCAGCTGTCACAATTTGTTTTTCTTCTGGTCGACTCACATTACCAACACCACATATAAGCAGTAGATTTTCCCTTTAGCCGCATTTGCCACTAGCAGGTAATCAGTTTACCTTCAAATACCTTTGAACATGGGGAGCGATTAGGACAGGGACTAGATGCAAGTTAAAAACATTAGAAGTATTTATTTACAGTTCTTGATTTTTCTGATTGTTAGGTTGCCAATTTATCCTCATTACTACGACGACTGAAGGAGATTTCTTTCAATGAAACGATTGAGTTACTCCGTATACTCGCCATGCTGACCTTGAAAAGGATTAGCACGTGGTGGCTACGCTAACTATGCTAGCTACGCTAGCTATCTTCACGTTACGTGTGACGAAAGCACGTTGGGGTGAGCCCTCCTGGAACCCACAGAGATTGTATTGTAAGGCCAGAAATTTGACAAAAAAAGCTGATTTTACATTAGAGTCAATGGGAGCAGTATTTTCAACCTGACCGAAAGCGCCCCAAAGGGGCGGTACCTCATGGAGCACGGCCCTACGCTGATTGGACAGTGACATGCAGAGCAGCTGAAACTGTCCAGAACTGTCACAACCACCGTAACGCTGTGGAAAAATATGAAATTTGGTGGTGCAGAGCCCGATTGCTCTTATGGACAAACCGCCCCTGGGTTAGATATGTACAGGGAATGATCCCCCTGACTGCCAGGGATGTCTTTAACCCTTCAATGACTGCACTGAGAAAAAAAAAAACAGAGGTCGGGTGGCATTTAATAGTAAAAGTATCGGGTTTTGAAAAAGTTATTTCTTTTAGCTTTACACAGCTGGATTGAGTGGTAGAGATAGTTTAGGTTGGTTTACCTCATCTTGTCGATAAGATACAGAATAGACACTGAAAAAATGTGCTTTACCAAATCGTAGAGCAGGACATTAAGGGGTTAAAACGCACCGGCTTGCCCGGGCGTGTCCTGTGGTTTAGCTGTAAAGCAGCTGTGTGCACGTGTAGTCAGTTAGAATACAACATAACCACATTTATCTGGTTTTCTTCCAGGAATTTTACTATTTTAAATGTTGTGTTTGAAGTTTAATGTCTTTATCATCTCCTTTGTAATATTTTCCATTCTACTGTTGATTTTTAGCTCTCCTGTTGTTGAGAGTTTAGTTTTGTGAATGAATTTTGTCCACATGTGCACTTTGTGCTGGCTGAGGACTAAAAACTGCAGTCAGACTTACTGATGGTCTCAGCCACTGCACTCGGGCCATGTCAGAGGGGCTCAGTATCCCCTGGCCGATGGACCTCCTGTCAGGGGGGAACATGTCATCGATGTACCTCACCCGTCGGATGATACAGTACTCTTTCAGCTGCTTGTAGCTCTGGTTGAGGAACCTCTCAGGGTTGGTGACAGTCCCATAGCCGTCTTTCATGTGACGTGCACTGATGATATTCATGCACACACCCGGGGCTGGCATTGCTGCTTTTTTACTGTGGAAAACAAACATTCTCAGCACTTTTTTCCTATTGGTGAAGCACCAATGGTGAACTCCACTGATTTTTTTAGATTAGATTAGATTAGATTGGATTCAAATTACACATGTACAGGTACGGAGCTACGAAATGCAGTTTAACATCTAAGCAGAAGTGCAATAAGCAGTGTATGCAGCATAGATAGTGTGGTATGTAGAGGTTGTTTTTATAGCATATGACAGTATTTGCAGCTGAAAATCTATGTACAGGTGAGACCGTAGATACAGGTGAATGAGCAAAATATACACAATGATTGACTGAGGTGTTGAAAACATATTATACAGATGGATAGACAATTTACAGGAAGTATAGCGTGATTTACAACTAAGGAAACAGGCAGATGATAAGTTAGGTGATATAAATGCAGATGGGGTGATCTTAAATAGATCTTTATATATATATATGTGTGTGTATAAATAGATATTTATACAAATGGGGTGATGATTAAATAGTGCATGAATAATAAACAGTAGCTACCTTCTAACTAAAATAGTGCAATAATCTGTACATAGTGCTGTGCAAACAGTGTTTTTAAACAAGTGTTTTTGTTTTTAATGACTTGAAAACACCATAAAACCAAAAGTAGTTCATGTATCTGTATTTCTGTGTCTTAAAAGCAACAGTAAAAATCACCAAATAAAAACTGGGGTTACATCCATACATGCAAATGAACTTAAATGAAAATCTCAACCTTACCTCACCTGCCGAAGCTAGAAATCAGTGCTAGAAAGTGTTGAGGCTTTGCAGAAATGTGAGCATGTGGGAAAAGATCCCCGGAGATTTGTACTGTCAGAGAGCGCCTGAGGCAACCGCTGTCATCACAGGCTTGTTACCTGTGCCAGGTTTTCATCAGGTGAATTGACAACAAAAGTATTTGAGGTTGAAGACCTGCAAGTCTTTACAGAGTGTGTCTGTACAAACAGAAGGAGAACATGCACCACCAAGCCAGCAGCTGCCTGAGAATGACTGAGTAAATACTACGTTTCAAGGGCATCTGGACTCAGAAAGTAAACAGTCAGTTGTGTATTTTTCTGTTCTTTCTCGGGTTCACACGTCACTGGGACTCCTCAAAAAGACCAAAACTGGATCAGGATTCATGATTAAATTCAGATAAATATGAGTTATCTAAGCTTTGATGAAGAATACAATCTTTAAACTCTGTTTAAGTTGTATGAAGACACATTATAACAACTGTGTGCAACTCTTTACCTTTAGGATAAATGGCTGAAAATGGGTGTATTAACCATCACTTTGATGACTTCTGGAATGTAGCCTATTCGGTATTAATATCATTCAACATTAAACATCATTAAACTGTGTTTGTATGGGGATTGCTGTAGAAAGGATACGTTCTGGGAACACTGTAAGCAAAGCTTTGACAGAATAAACACCTAAATCCATGTTAATGCAGTTATTTTTACTTCTTTGATGGCGACAAAAAAAGCAATTCTGAAAACTAAAAGTTTGTGACCTTTAAATCTGAACATTCTTGGATCTGGAACCCGCCGAGGGGCTGAGACGCACCCACAGCTTAGGGTTTACAGTCACCTGACTTTGATGCCTCTTCAACGTGACAATAGGACAAAAGAGCTGCCAAGTTCTCTGGTGTTACTTCAATGTTGTAAGACACAAACTGTAAGGAAGAACAGATTGTAGCTTCCTCTTTGAGGCCCTGCCAGTTGAACAAGCTTGTAAAAAAACACCACAACAAATGTATCATTTGTTCATTTTATATATTACGATCTCCAGCTGAGAGATAACCATAAATCTGTGACTGACAGGCTGTTAGCTGACAGGCAGGCTTAGGCTCTGCAGGCTCATTAACAACATTTTGGAGCTGTGAGCATATGCACTTGTTACATGTTCATATGTAAAACTGTGCCACTAACTTTCCTCTGAATGGTTGTAGTTACGCTGTGAAACACGACAGCTTTTAGTTTTTGTTCAGGATGCAGAAGAATCTGATGATAAAAAAGGGGAAATGTTCATCTGATTCATACTTTCCTCTCATTCTACACAGAGTGAAGCATTCTGGGTAATGCAACGGGTAGTTTTTGGAGATGACGCTGTGAAACAACTTTCCTGTCTGCCCGCCTCGTCCGAACCTTCTGGTTGATGCTCATTTGGTTTATTTCCAGCAGCAGAGACTTTGAAGCATGAACTAAATCAAGGGTTCATGCAAACATGAATAAGTCAGAATGTGCTTAGTTTCACTTGATTTCAAAACGTAAGCAGTCAGCCACCGCTGGTCGTGTAACTTCTACCAATAATTGGTACTTGACTAATAATTAACAGCCACTGTCCCACCCTAATGATGTCAGTGCATACAACAAAGCCATAAACACAGGTGAACTGTGAGTCCATAAAAATGTACTTGTGCAGGATCTTTCCACTGGAAGTAAAACTTTCTGCCGTCGAGTCTTTTTCGCCAACAGCAACAGAGAGCTGGAGGATTAAGCTCAAGGTGACCACAAGCGAAGCCGCAAGATACGATTTGTCTGGAGGAAGCCTCTCCTTTCTGAACTCACTGACTGACCTACCTTCAGCTACACTACACACCTTTTTCCTCTTGAGATCACGAGGTGAGATAATCTTTCCTTTTTTAAACCGGTAGATTCAGATTTCACAGTTTGGCCAGCAGAAAGCTGCAGTGTGGTGTTGCAGGCCGCCCATATTTACATGTGGTTTTTAGGCTTAAGAGGCCACGCTTCCTCATAGGTTTATGTATCATAGGTTTGTGTGTCATAGGTTTATGTCATAGGTTTATGTGTCATAGGTTTAGTTGTCATAGGTTTATGTGTCATAAGTTTATGCCATAAATGTATGTGTCATAAGTTTATGCCATAAATGTATGTGTCATAGGTTTATGTCATAAATGTATGTGTCATAGGTTTATGTCATAAATGTATGTGTCATAGGTTTATGTCATAAATGTATGTGTCATAGGTTTATGTCATAAATGTATGTGTCATAGGTTTATGTGTCATAGGTTTATGTCATAGGTTTATGTGTCATAGGTTTATGTGTCATAGGTTTATGTCATAAATTTATGTGTCATAGGTTTATGTCATAAATGTATGTGTCATAGGTTTATGTCATAAATGTATGTGTCATAGGTTTATGTCATAGGTTTATGTGTCATAGGTTTATGTCATAAATGTATGTGTCATAGGTTTAGGTCATAAATGTATGTGTCATAGGTTTATGTCATAGGTTTATGTCATAAATGTATGTGTCATAGGTTTATGTCATAGGTTTATGTGTCATAGGTTTATGTCATAGGTTTATGTGTCATAGATTTATGTATCATAAGTTTATGTATCATAAGTTTATGTCTCATAGATTTATGTCTCATAGATTTATGTCATAAATGTATGTGTCATAAATGTATGTCTCATAGGTTTATGTCATAAATGTATGTGTCATAAATTTATGTGTCATAAGTTTATGTGTCATAGGTTTATGTGTCATAGGTTTATGGAGTTGACAAAAACTAATCAACAAAACAATATTTAAATCACAGGCTGTGTTATAACTTTCTCTATGTGATTTTTATATGGGATACTATCTGTCTATCCATCTATTCATGTAAAGCAGCTGAAATACTGCAGTCATGCCTCCTCCCGGTGTGTGTCTGAACATCATGGAGGCCCGTAACAAGCACGATGGTTATGGAAGCATCACCAACCCCAACAGGTTCTTCGGCCAGGACTACCATCAGCTGAAAGAGTACTGTGTCACCAGAAAAGTGAAGTTCATCGACGATGTGTTCCCACCGGACAGGAGCTCCATCGGACAGGGGATACTGAGCCCCTCCGACCTGGCTCGAGTGGTGTGGCTGAGACCAGCGGTGGGTGCTCTGAAATGGTGAAACTCATGTGAAACACATTTTGGTTATGATTAATCAAGCATTGGAGATTAAAAACTATATAAGCACTTTCAGATTTTGGAAAGAGGTTTACTATAATGGCAAATTCTGATTTCAGTTTATATGGCCAAAGACACTTATTAAACAAGCTGAAGTTTAACACTTTCAAAGCTTGTTTTGGAGTAAATGTTTAATCAGATCAACAGAGTTTGATTTAACAGTCTTAGATACAGAGAATAAACCTCATGCCAGTTAGAGTTTAAGTTTGGAGGATGCCTGCCTGTTATTAGCTTCAGCAAGAAGTCAAGAAACTGTTTATATGGAGGTCTGAAACCGCCATAATCTGAAATAAACACAAAAATATATGAATGGTTAAATTAATTAGTTTATGTGACGCTAAATGCTTCTAAAGTTAAGTAGAAAACTCATTTATGCAATAGTAATGATCGCATAAATCAATTAATTTTCTGCTTAAGTTTTTAAAATGCATGAATTTAGGCTTGTGTTCATCGCTCTATTTATTTAGCCATTAATTTTAAAATGTTTTCATTTTTAATAATTGGAATGTTTTCCATTTATTTCTTTATTAATTCATTTAGTATTTATTTCTGTGTTGATTTTCCTTCATGAATTGATCTATTTATGTGTTATTATTCATTCTTTTAATTTGATTTAATTTAATTTTATTTTGATTTTTTTTTTTAATCTATTTTATTGATTGTATTTTCTTCTTTCCCCTTTGCCCATTTATTTACATGTTTTCCTTTACATTTCCCTGTCTCTGTTTTTACATTCTTGTTTATATTTCTGCCTCATTATGCAAATAAGGGCGGTGGAGTCTCAGATTGTTCAGAACAAAGAAACCGGAAGTAGGGACGGCTAACAGTGTTAGCAGCTAGCTTAACTTACAGTTAGAACAACAGCCTACCGGCAGATAGCTGTGCAGCCTAGCTTTTTGTTCAAACTAAAGAACTGATTTACTTTAAGTAGATAAATCAATAAAAACACAAGCTGTCCAGTTTTTGTTGCTCCCAGTTTGATGCACCATCTTCTGAAATATGACTTTTTTTCAAATATGTAAATAAATGGGCTTGGAGAAAAAAAAAAAAAAAATCTATGAATAAAATAAATTACAAAAAATTGGTTTTAAAAAAACATGTTTTAGGTTGAAATGAAATAAAGAAATATATATTTTTGAAAGGACATAATACATAAATCAGCACGGTGTGCAGGAAATTAAACAAAAGTATTCCGTCAACAAAAAAAGTAAATAAAATTGTATTGAAATTGTGAACGTAAATAAAATGCAGCATCAACACCAGCTTAAAGACGAAATTCACGTTTACACTATTACTATAGCATAAATCCAGTTTAGTAGCATCTATTATCATCTAAACTTATCTAGTAAGCCATTCAATATTTTTTATGTTTATTCTGGATTACGGCAGTTTCAGGCCTCCATAGAACAGATGACTTTTGGTCGTGACCTCTGACCTCCAAGAGACATTTGAATGGCTTGTGTTGAAACATCACTATTTCTATGTCGACTGCACAAATGTACAGAAAGAATTAAAAAATGATGTGTTTGAACTGTCTAAATGTTTGAACTCATTGGCACCGTCTCTGTTCCAGAAAATTGCCCATAATCCATCCTTTGTCCTTCACGGGATCTCCAGGTTTGACTTTGGTCAAGGAGTACTTGGTGGGAAGACTTATTTCTCTTTACATTTAGCTTCTGTGTCCACCTGATTTTCTGACACCATCTTCCTTTTTTTAAAAAAGGAAACTGCTGGTTTCTTGCATCTATTGGAGCTCTGACTTTCCAGAATCACGTCCTCAGGCAAGTTGTTCCTCTTGGGCAAACGTTCGATGAGAGCTACTGCGGGATGTTTCATTTCAGGGTAAATACCAAGAACACAACTGGTTGTTGCTTCCACCAAACACTGAACAAATGTAAATGTAAAACTGCATAATGGTGGCTGGGCTCCTCCGGCTGTACAAACACAAAAATCAGCTTGTTAATTTCTCTTTTCATATTTGATTTGTGCCGCTTCATCATGTGACGCTGCATCACATCGCATCATGAGCTCCTCCCTTGAATCTCTGCACCTGTCGCCATAAATCTGTGATGTCTTCATGTGTCTCGATCTTAAATCTCCTGATTTAAATGAATGGTTTGTGTGGGAGCGTTTCCTGCAGTAACTCCAACTTACTCTCCTTTTAATAATTATTTAAAATAGCTTTATTTTAATGGCATAATCACACAGATTGATTGGAGTCCATGTTCCTTTTCTAGTGGAATTCCTTCACAGCATTCATACAAAACTTAGACACACACTTACAGTTATGATGGTGAACCGTCAGATTTGATCTGTAGTTAATCAGAACTGAACAATATGGCTGGAAATGAGAGTTTTTTACCCATCTGACAGCAGATTAAACAACTCAATTTTCTCCGGGACTCTTTATTCTTTTTACATACATTTATATTATTCTGTGGGAGGTGAGCCTCTTACTTCCCGGTTGCATGTACACTCCTCAGACTCGCTTCAGCCTTCTTTCTAACCCTTCAGCTTAGCTCTGCAGGAGAAAGGCTGTGTGGACAAACGTCTGCTTTTTGAGTGAAACTGAAGCGTAAAAACATTTGTCCTGTGCAGCTGCTGCCTCATCTTCTTTATTGTTTTTCCAACTTCACCCTTTTTGTGATGAAATCTGTGGGGATTATTCTCCTTTTGGCTAAACTTAGATTTTAACGACAAGATTCAAATGTTTCACGGCGTCATCTCCAAAAACGACCCGTTGCATTACCCAGAATGCTTCACTCTGTGTAGAATGAGAGCAACTCTATGTACTTCAAACCTATAAATTTAGATTTCCTGTGCAGCTTATGCACGCACGGCCAAAAGCAGCATCAACATCTCCATAAATTTTGCGGTCGGTCGCTTGTTGAACAACGATGCATCAGATTATCTGAAGGAAGCAGTGATGACAGGAAGTGTTTGAGGTCTAACTTGCATCAGGACCTCAGCAAATGGAGGAAGCAGCTTTAACTTTATATCTTATCAAGGATTAAACATGAAGAACACATACTGCAACAACATAAATGTTATTTTGGAACATTTTTATGATTTATTCTTTCTAATATTAGCCAAAACGTGTGATTTCTTTGACTCTGATGGAACTTACACCATATTTTCTTGGATCTTTTCTTGAATATATCTGTTGGAAAAATTATATAGTTATACTATGACAGAAGAGTCCCTCCATCTTTTCCTCTTCTATGATTCAAGAAAAAGTGTTTTGACTCTTGTACTAGTCTTTCCCATAATATTAACGGGTGAGAAATGCCTTTTCCCATAACATTGAATGCCCCTTTTCCCATAACATTGTGTGGGCATAAACAACATAAATAGCTGGAGCACCATTTGGTAAGGGAGACAACTCTGAGCAGCTTCCTGACAGGTTGTGCCGACTTGTCTCTTTCTTGCAAGAAATAAATGTTTTGTGTGAATCGTATCCAGCGACTCTGAGCCTAATTTTGAGAGAATTTTTCTAACAATATCCAGTTCTGGAGATTTGGGAGGTGGGTGGATGTTGTGATCGATGACAAACTGCCAACAATCAAGGGCAGACTGATCTTCGTTCACTCCAAAAACCAAAATGAGTTCTGGGCGGCTCTGCTGGAGAAAGCCTACGCCAAGTAAGGACCCTGCTTGCACATTTATGAGCTTCGTGTCCACTCTGTTAGCTTCTCTAAGAAAGCATCACATCCACATGTGTCAGGGTCTGTGGCTCCTACACCGACATGTGCGCTGGAACTCCTGCAGAGGCTATGATGGACTTCACTGGTGGGGTTCACATGTGTATACAGCTGTCTGAGCCCCCGCCCCAGCTGTGGGAGCTGATGTGCAGAGCTGCTCGATCAGGTTCACTGATGAGCTGTGGCACACCTCAAAGGGTACGTAGACATATGTCCCTAAATTCAGCTCTTTCCATCCTTAACTCGTGTTTTTGTCACTTTTTCCACGTAAAGAGGTTTTCTTTAAAGATAAATGTGCACATTTAAACTGTTGTTTGTAAACGTCGTTTGTGAAATAAGATTAAAAGACTCATTAAAGACTCTTTAAATATGAAACCAGCACAGAGACTGGAATCAGGGAAGCAGCAGACCCGACTGATGGCGTTGCATTAAAGACGATGAGCCACAACTTGTTGGTTAGTCGTTTGTAGACATGCTGTTAGGGGGACTTTGATCCCTGTAGACATACACAGTGATGTTAATATACCAAGACTATATACTTAAACGTCTGTAAAACAGCTGTCTTTATCCTTGAGCTCATCCCACTGTTGGGCTTCACGTGCACTGGACCGGACAAGTTTTATTCAAATCAATCAACTCTAAACCCACTTAGAGTTCAAGGGGACCTTAATTCTGGCATGAAATACATTCATCTGCTCACAGAGAACAGTTTGGTGAAAGTCGGCGTCCTTCGGAAGATATTTAGATAACTGGAGATCCATATAACGGAGTGAACGGGGCTTAGAGGATGCAGCCTCTAAATAAGGCATTATCTGTCTTTATTTCACCAATACTTTAAGAAGAATGAATGAATGAACGTGTGCTATAGCTCTGTTAGCTCATAGCTGCTGTTATGTGGCTACTTGCAGCTATAGGAGAGCTAACGGAGGGATTTCTACACAGGCACTCTACTGGGATCACTTCATCCACACGCCCCCCTGCAGCACAGTTTATTCACTCCGTGCTCTGTGACAGTCGGCTAACTTCACACAGAGTTTGCTGCTGATAGTTTTGTGCAACATGGCAGGATATTTATCAGATTTTGACGACGTGGACGACAACTTTGAGTAAGATGGACGTTCCTAGCGGAGTAAATAAACTGTGCTGCAGGGGGGCGTGTGGATGAAGTGGTCCCAGTAGAGTGCCTGTGTAGAAATCCCTCCGTTAGCTCTCCTATAGCTGCAAGTAGCCACATAACAGCAGCTATGAGCTAACAGAGCTATAGCACACGTTCATTCATTCATTCTTCTTAAAGTATTGGTGAAATAAAGACAGATAATGCCTTATTTAGAGGCTGCATCCTCTAAGCCCCGTTCTCTCCGTTATATGGATCTCCAGTTATCTAAATATCTTCCGAAGGACGCCGACTTTCACCAAACTGTTCTCGGTGAGCAGATGAACGTATTTCATGCCAGAAATAAGGTCCAGGTTTGTTTTGTTGATCTTATCTGTTCGTTCATTTGCTCATTGTGGTTGTCTTGCTTTCAGGAGACATCCTCTTTGACCTTATCACCGAATGGACTGGTTCTGGGCCACGCCTACACTGTGACTGGAGTCAAACAGGTGAAACTGTAAACATGGAATAGGAATTAAATCTGACAGAAATGCTGATAAGAAACGAAAAGATTTACTAACAAATACTGTCAGAGTCTTGTTTTAAAGATTCTATTTATTGCTCTGTAATTCTAATTGATGAGAGATTATAGTATTATTTATATATATATATATATATATATATATATATATATATATATATATATATTATATATTATATTGACTTCTCTGCTGGTCAGATGATGAGCCGGGGGACAGTTGTACACCTGGTGCGTCTGTGGAACCCCTGGGGAAAAGGAGAGTGGAAGGGAGACTGGAGCGATCGGTGAGAATAACCCCGACTCAGTGTCTGATTCAAGAAATGCCTCGAAATCTAAAGAATTTCACAGCTTGTAGGCAAATTACATCAAAGAACAAGGCAATATGTGTATGTAGAAGCCAATAAAATTTAGATATAAGCACCAACAAACAGTGTTTGACAGTGTTTTAACTCCATGGTTGTTAAATGATTTCTTTCTTTATTCATTATACAAAAAAATGAAAATAAAACATGGAAATAAATGGGCTTTGGGGAGAAAATGGAAGTAATAGAGAGGTAAATACACCTAATAATTAAATAAGAAAATTACAGTATTTTGAAATGAACATAAAGAAATAAATCATTTTGAGGGTATAAATAGATCAATATGATTTAAAGGAAAATAACACAGAAATAGCAGATAAGAAATTAAATTAAATTAAATTGAAACGTGAGAGTCAAAATAAACAAATGAAAACAAACTTAAAGCAGAAAAAAATATTTATTTTATAATCATCAAATAAACTGATTTATTTAGCCATTTAGATATGTTTGTATTTATTTTGGATTATGGCAGTTTTAGTCCTCCATACAGGACCTTTCTCTGAGTTAGAAGACCTTAAAATTTAAAAAATACAACAAACATAATTAAACTAAACCATGATAAAGACTCCATGGTTGTTTCTCTGCTTTTCAGGCCACAGAATTCCTCTGAGAGCTGAAAAAACAACGAATAATGTAAATGTTTTCCTGTAGATCCTCTTTGTGGCAAACTGTGAGCTCTCATGATCGTGAAACATGCCTTTCGGTGGCCGATGACGGAGAGTTTTGGTGAGCAAGTTTTCTCAAATGACAAAATACAAACAAAAAACATGATTTTCTTTTGTGAAACGTGAGCTCGACTCCATCATCTCCTGTTTTATGTTTCCACAGGATGACCATGGAAGATCTGTGTAAGTTCTACACAGTTTTTGACATCTGCGGCACAGGTCCGGACTTCCTGGATGAGAACTCGTCCTGTCGTTGGGAGACGCTAACGTACGAAGGCCGATGGGTCGCAGGAACGACTGCTGGAGGCTGCACGAACAACCGAGGTATTCAGATCATCAAATAAGACCTTAAACTATCTGCTGCACTTTAAATACAGATTTTTACAACTGTTAAAACTCTAGAAAAACCTGCAGAATCTAACTTAAATTGTACAAATCTACCATTTTTATTCCAAGACGAATCAAAACAGAAAAAAAAGGTATTCAGATCATCAAATAAGACCTTAAACTATCTGTTGCACTTTAAAAACAGATTTTTACAACTGTTAAAACTCTAGAAAAACCTGCAGAATCTAACTTAAATTGTACAAATCTTCCATTTTTATTCCAAGACGAATCAAAACAGAAAAAAAAGGTATTCGGATCATCAAATAAGACCTTAAACTATCTGCTGCACTTTAAATACAGATTTTTACAACTGTTAAAACTCTAGAAAAACCTGCAGAATCTAACTTAAATTGTACAAATCTTCCATTTTTATTCCAAGACGAATCAAAAGAGAAAAAAAAGGTATTCGGATCATCAAATAAGACCTTAAACTATCTGCTGCACTTTAAATACAGATTTTTACAACTGTTAAAACTCTAGAAAAACCTGCAGAATCTAACTTAAATTGTACAAATCTTCCATTTTTATTCCAAGACGAATCAAAACAGAAAAAAAAGGTATTAGGATCATCAAATAAGACCTTAAACTATCTGTTGCACTTTAAATACAGATTTTTACAACTGTTAAAACTCTAGAAAAACCTGCAGAATCTAACTTAAATTGTACAAATCTTCCATTTTTATTCCAAGACGAATCAAAACAGAAAAAAAAGGTATTCGGATCATCAAATAAGACCTTAAACTATCTGTTGCACTTTAAATACAGATTTTTACAACTGTTAAAACTCTAGAAAAACCTGCAGAATCTAACTTAAATTGTACAAATCTTCCATTTTTATTCCAAGACGAATCAAAACAGAAAAAAAAGGTATTCAGATCATCAAATAAGACCTTAAACTATCTGTTGCACTTTAAATACAGATTTTTACAACTGTTAAAACTCTAGAAAAACCTGCAGAATCTAACTTAAATTGTACAAATCTTCCATTTTTATTCCAAGACAAATCAAAACAGAAAAAAAAGGTATTCAGATCATCAAATAAGACCTTAAACTATCTGTTGCACTTTAAATACAGATTTTTACAACTGTTAAAACTCTAGAAAAACCTGCAGAATCTAACTTAAATTGTACAAATCTTCCATTTTTATTCCAAGACAAATCAAAACAGAAAAAAAAGGTATTCGGATCATCAAATAAGACCTTAAACTATCTGTTGCACTTTAAATACAGATTTTTTACAACTGTTAAAACTCTAGAAAAACCTGCAGAATCTAACTTAAACTGTGCAAATCTTCCATTTTTATTCCAAGACGAATCAAAACAGAAAAAAAAGGTATTCAGATCATCAAATAAGACCTTAAACTATCTGTTGCACTTTAAATACAGATTTTTACAACTGTTAAAACTCTAGAAAAACCTGCAGAATCTAACTTAAATTGTACAAATCTTCCAATTTATTCCAAGACGAATCAAAACAGAAAAAAAGGTATTCGGATCATCAAATAAGACCTTAAACTATCTGCTGCACTTTAAATACAGATTTTTACAACTGTTAAAACTCTAGAAAAACCTACAGAATCTAACTTAAACTGTGCAAATCTTCCATTTTTATTCCAAGACGAATCAAAACAGAAAAAAAAGGTATTCAGATCATCAAATAAGACCTTAAACTATCTGTTGCACTTTAAATACAGATTTTTACAACTGTTAAAACTCTAGAAAAACCTGCAGAATTGAACTTAAACTGTACAAATCTTCCATTTTTATTCCAAGACGAATCAAAACAGAAAAAAAGGTATTCAGATCATAAAATAAGACCTTAAACTATCTGTTGCACTTTAAATACAGATTTTCACAACTGTTAAAACTCTAGAAAAACCTGCAGAATCTAACTTAAATTGTACAAATCTTCCATTTTTATTCCAAGACGAATCAAAACAGAAAAAAAAGGTATTCGGATCATCAAATAAGACCTTAAACTATCTGTTGCACTTTAAATACAGATTTTTACAACTGTTAAAACTCTAGAAAAACCTGCAGAATCTAACTTAAATTGTGCAAATCTTCCATTTTTATTCCAAGACGAATCAAAACAGAAAAAAAAGGTATTCGGATCATCAAATAAGACCTTAAACTATCTGTTGCACTTTAAATACAGATTTTTACAACTGTTAAAACTCTAGAAAAACCTGCAGAATCTAACTTAAATTGTACAAATCTTCCATTTTTATTCCAAGACGAATCAAAACAGAAAAAAAAGGTATTCGGATCATCAAATAAGACCTTAAACTATCTGTTGCACTTTAAATACAGATTTTTACAACTGTTAAAACTCTAGAAAAACCTGCAGAATTGAACTTAAACTGTACAAATCTTCCATTTTTATTCCAAGACGAATCAAAACAGAAAAATGCAATAGCAGGAAGTAGTTCACGCCCACAGATGATGATTCTCTCTGACCAATCGGCGCTCTGCAGTGTTTCCTGTATGCTTCTGGCTCAGCTCGCTTGAATCCTCAGCTGAAGTAGTATCACTTACACAGTTTTACCTACAATAGAAACCCCCCAGAAAGGGCTTTTCCTTACTGCGATGTAATGAAAAGGCCACATTTTTTATGCTGTTCATGCAAACAACTTTGTTCCTCCCTTTGTCTTCCAGACAGTTTCTGGACTAATCCACAGTATCGAGTCGATATTTGTGGTGAATATTCAGAGAGAGACGGCGAGAAAAACACACTTGTGTCTCTCATGCAAAATCATGACAAGAGGAACAGACACCTGGTGCAAAACCTCCACATTGGATTCTCTATATTTGAGGTAAATCTTGTTCTTTATTGGATGGTATGCATGAAAACATCAAGAAAACAAGACTTTTTATTTAATTAGTCAATATTACAGCAACAAAATTAGATAAGTGAACGAATAATGAAGAGATATTTACCATGAAACTGAACGACTATTTGCTGGAAATAGTAGATAACATCAAAAAGGTAAATTAAAGGGGAACTCCGGTATTTTTAAACCTGGATCTTATTTCTGGCATGAAATACGTTCATCTGCTCACTGAGAACAGTTTGGTGAAAGTCGGCGTCCTTCAGAAGATATTTAGATAACTGGAGATCCATATAACGGAGTGAACGGGGCTTAGAGGATGCAGCCTCTAAATAAGGCATTATCTGTCTTTATTTCACCAATACTTTAAGAAGAATGAATGAATGAACGTGTGCTATAGCTCTGTTAGCTCATAGCTGCTGTTATGTGGCTACTTGCAGCTATAGGAGAGCTAACGGAGGGATTTCTACACAGGCACTCTACTGGGACCACTTCATCCACACGCCCCCCTGCAGCACGGCTTATTCACTCATTCAAGGAGTTCCCCTTTAAGCAACATTAAAACAGTGTAAAATTATAGCTACAATTTTTTTAGTTTCTATCCTGTTTTCATTCAATAAAAAGAAAATAAAGATAGACTCAAGCTTCACAATGTGCTGCATGTGGAACAGATACTTTCAGCTCAAACAGAAATGGTCAAAGGCAGTTCGAGTTAAGGTCAATTCCCTCCTGAGAAAAGCAAATACTTTTGATTAATGGCAGCTTATTCATGCACCAGTCTTCCAGATTCACAGTAAAATGTTGTGGCTGAGTCTCTCAACACTTTGCACCGAAAGTAAATGTTTGGCTGAAATCAATCATTGTTGGACTTATTGTCCAAGGTCTTTCACTTTGATGACTGTGAGTAAAAGCGCCCTAATCAGGATGAATTGGATTGTATTGTTATCTTTTGTGAGGCTAAAGATAAAGAAACATGTCAACTCTAGTTATGGTGCCATGGGACTGGAGTTTCATGCCTCAGAGCGGCCCCCTTTGGATCACAACCTATTATTAAAATCATGTAATTATAACCTTACATGTGACAACACTGCTGTTCATAGTGTTTCATGACTTCAGAAAAGGATCAAAAAGGAAAAAATACAAGAAAACCATGCGGAAATGTTCGCTCGAAGCTGTCTTCGTAGACTTTGGGTCCCACTTTATTAAGCTCCAGGTTTTCTTCATGCAGCATTTTAAAGGTGTCTGCCTGTAACATTGGTCATAAAACCACATCATCTGAACTTTTTAAAAAAGTTTATCATCAGTTCGGTAGATTAATTATTCATCAACCTTCATAAACCTGTCAGTTTATTATCAAAGGAAGAATAAAACCGAAAGTAAAGACACCAAATGGACCAGAGTCCAGTCAACAATTTGGCCAAAAAGGCAGATTTAAGTCTGCGTCTGCTTTAAATTTCCCACTGACTCAACGCTTTCATCATTATTTAAAACGAGGAGTGTGTTATGTTGCAAACTCACACAGATGAGCCCCTGATCTGCAGATATTCTTCAATGAAATGTGATAATTGGGATTATAGAATTTGATCATAATTTCTTGTGCATGTATAAACATTTCAGTTGTGAAACAAACACCTAATAACCCAAATAAATCTTTTTGTTTCCGACATGAACAACTTGTTTCTGATTTCCTTCAAGGTGACCGAACAAGTAAGAAACTATTTTATCTCACGGTTTGTTCACAGTACACTTATTATTCTTATTATTCTTTAAATATCAAGCCTTCCAAACACTTTTAAAAACCTTTAATATCTTTAACAGACTAACTTCTGCCTCACAAAGTCACAGAGATTTTAAGTCACAGACTAAAGATTTTACAGAGTCACTTTTTGCAAGACCACAGATAGATTATTCTGAGATTATTTCCCATCATGCACCTGGTGGAAATTCTTAGCAGCATTGAAGTCGACAGATAAGCAGCAGCTGTCAGGAGTTGGTCTGTTAAACATCTTTTTCATGGTTATCTGGTGTATGTGAGGCTTCAGAGAACTGACACATCTGTGTGTTTCTGCAGTTTAAGGCTCAGAGAGGGAAGTTTCCAGCCTCCTTCTTCAGCACACACGCACCTGTCGCCCAGACTAAAACCTTCATGAACGCACGTGAGGTGATGGAGCTCCTCTTTCTGAAGCCCGGAGAATATCTGATCGTCCCGTCCTCCTTCAATCCCAACGAGACGGCCTCCTTCATCCTGACCATCCACTCCAGGATAGAGACCCACTGCTAGTACGCTCACACTATGACGGATGCATTGGAGCTAAATTAACAAAACATGATGCATGACGGTACAAAGATACAAATCCTGATTCAAATCTGTCTCTGCAGTGAGAATTCTGGTCATCATAAACACGAGAGAGTTGAAAAGGTGCGTCACAGCTGTTGGGGATCATATTCAGTCGTGATGCTTTACAGTAATACTTCAAAGTACGAAATGAAACACACAAAATTGAGTTCCTTCTATTAATTTCCAGGCCAAGAAGGTCATGAATGCACAGGAGGATGAAAATAAGAGAGTGTTTTTCCGCCAATACTCTGACAAGGTAATCATTGACCTATAATTCTGTCTCCAAAATAGTTCTGATGAGCTTAAAATTTAAATCAAAACACTAGAAAGACAACATATGAAAATGAGGAAATGTTATCTTTCTTTTAAACGTGTTGGTTCAGGCTTGTTGTCAGCATCATTTAGTTCCTTTTTAGAGCGTTTAGGGACAACCAAGAGAGTTTAAAGGGATAGTTTGAGTGTTTTGAAGTGAGGTTGTGTCTTAGCTGCCGCAGGTAGCGATCAGAGCGCTGTCTGTATGGAGAAGCAGCCGAGCTAAGAGCAGGAACAAAAAAAGAGCAAATTTCACCATCTAAAACTACTCAAACCTCAAAGATGACATCGTGGTTCAGCAAACTCTAGATCAGCTGTGACGCACAGTATCCACCCATCTAATCCCAAAACAACAACCACGAGATCGTGAAAATGAGTTGTTACTAAGTCTATCCGGTGACCAGGATTCCACTTTATTGGAACAACCTGAGCCAGACTGAGAGGAGTCAGATGAGGTGGCATCTGGTTAGAATGCCTCCTGGAAGCCTCCCTGGGGAGGTGTTCTGGGCGCGTCCCACTGGGAGGAGACCCGGGGAAGACCCAGGACACAATGGAGAGACTATGTCTCTCGGCTGGCCTGGGAACGCCTCGGGGTCCCCCCAGAAGAGTTGGAGGAAGTGACCGGGGACAGAGACGCCTGGGTTTCTCTGTTAAAGTTGCTGCCCCCGCGACCCCCGGAGAGGCGGCAGATGGATGGATGGATGGATGGATGGATGGATGGATGATGGATGGATGGATGGATGATGGACAGATTAATGAATGGACGGATGGATGGATGATGGATGGATGATGGATGGATGGATGGATGGATGGAAGATGGATGATGGATAGATGGACGGATGGATGATGGATGATGGACAGATTAATGAATGGACGGATGGATGGATGATGCATGGATGGATGATGGATGGATGATGGATGATGAATGGATGGATGGATGGATGGATGATGGATGGATGGATGATGGACAGATGAATGGATGATGCATGGATGGATGATGGATGGATGATGGATGGATGGATGGATGGATGGATGATGGATGGATGGATGATGGATGGATGGATGGATGGATGGATGGATGGATGATGGATGATGGATAGATGGACGGATGGATGGATGGATGATGGATAGATGGACGGATGGATGGATGGATGATGAATGGATGATGGAACAATCAACCTGGAAGAGCACAAACATGCGTCATCTTGTAGTAAAGCCCAGGAGGAAGATAAGTCTGACACAGACTCAGGATAAATAATATGTATTTACTGTCATGTTTAAAAACATCATAATTTTATCATACCGAACACCTGATTTCATCACAATGAGGGTGAAGCGCCTAAAGCAATAAATAGAAAAGACAGAATTTGGTCTGGTCGGCCTTCATCAGTCCATCTGCATAATTAATACCTGAAATCTTTCACTCTGTGTGGGCTGAGAACAAGGCAGATGGAACCATAATGAGCCCTTACCTTCTGACACTAAACCATATACATATTGATTATCCTGAGTCCACCAGAAGCTGTATTAGACTTGTTGGATATCTTCCTCCTGGGCTCTTCTTCTGCAAATATTTACAGGATGATACGCGTTCCAACAAAGCCACATCCTGGTCACCGGATGGATTTCATCATCATCTTCACTGTCTTATCGTTGTTGTTTTGGGATTCAACCAGAGGAGCTGTGAGTGACAGTCAATCAGTGGCAGGATGTGCTACGCAGTGACGTGGAGCAACGGGAAATTTGCTCTCCTTCTGTCTCTGCTGTCAGTATCTTAGCTCTTCCATCAGGATTCCCTGCTTCTCCAAACAGAGAGCGTTCTGATCACTGCCCATAGGAGGTAAGGTACTCACTTCTTACAATAGCTTCACACAACCCCACTTAAAAAGATGAAAAAACACAACTATCCACTAGAGAATGTATTGGCTCCCCCTTCAGTAGTGGGATGTGACGGTGCTGTCATAGCAGTAAATCTCCATGTGAGCCCTGCACATGTACAGCCACACACATTCATTTATTGTCATGTAAAATAGGCTGAAAAGACGCCATCAAAAGCCCACAATATTGTTGTGGTGCAGGGCTGTGACCTGCGGTATCTCAGCCTCTGGGCTCTCTAGGACAGTTTCAGTAAATGTGCTTCAAAAGGAGTCAGAAATGCAAAGTTTCAAGGTTCACAGAATTATTTTGTGCTGCTTTAAGGTTGAGTTAATTCATCAGTTGAACCGAACAGACTGCTTCTGTTTTAAAGTCCTAACAGATGTGAAACATCTGTGCTGTTGCAGCCTGTTGTGTTTTACCTCGGCTTGTTTAAGTGAACAGAAATTAATCAGATGCAGCTGGAACAGAGGATGCTTGAATTTGTTCCGTTAGCGTGTGAAAAAGTTCACTAAAGAATAATGTTTTTTGCAGTATGAAGAAGTGGATGCTGAGCAGCTCCAGATTATTCTGAATGACGACATCCTGAAAGGTTTGAACTGTGAAATCCTGCAAGATGAGAGCTCCAAGCTGAGCAGGACCACTGACTCCTTTCCTCTGTTCCCTTTAGGAGACTTAAAATCCGGAGGGTTCAGCATCGACGCCTGCCGCAGCATGGTTGCTCTGATGGATGTATCCTTCTGTTCTGTCTCTAACTGCACAGAACGGACGGTTAAAGCAGTTTAACCTGCTTTCTTTGTCTTTATTTAACTCCGACTTCATGGACAGTCTTTATAGTTGTTAGATAAAACACAAAGAGAAGAAAAAAACAAAATGAAGTGGTCCCAGTAGAGTGCCTGTGTAGAAATCCCTCCGTTAGCTCTCCTATAGCTGCAAGTAGCCACATAACAGCAGCTATGAGCTAACAGAGCTATAGCACACGTTCATTCATTCATTCTTCTTAAAGTATTGGTGAAATAAAGACAGATAATGCCTTATTTAGAGGCTGCATCGTCTAAGCCCCGTTCACTCCGTTATATGGATCTCCAGTTATCTAAATATCTTCTGAAGGACGCCGACTTTCACCAAACTGTTCTCAGTGAGCAGATGAACGTATTTCATGCCAGAAATAAGGTCCAGGTTTAAAAATACCGGAGTTCCCCTTTAATGTTGAAGCACAGATCGTATTACTCCACCAGGCTCATGACTACGGTGGCCCGTAATGCTCAATCCATCCAGCAGTGCAGCTTCGTAGCTTACCAAGGCCGAGCTAAAACATTTTGACAGATCTTTGAGCGTCGTGTACCATATAAAATCGGTTCTAGGTCAGAAAGCACAACCAGAATTAATTCATACGCATTTTAAGGCGCACTGTCGATTTTTGAGAAAATTAAAGGCCTTATGGTCCAAAAAATACGGTATTTAAGCATCTGACTGGCTGTTATCCAGGTCCTCAACAGTGCCAAGACATGCCTGCTCATGTATTATTCAACTCTTGTGCAGATATTCTAACTTAATAATAAGCTTGAAAGACGTCAATCACAGGAAAACTGAACAGCAAGGAATTTATTTACCTGTGGAACAAGGTCGTTACATACAAGGTAAAGTACTAAACCTTCTTAGTAGCTTTCGTACAGTTTTATTGCTGTAACATTAATGCATCAGGATCTGATCGGTGTTTGTTTCCATCAGGACATCTTCTTTCGAACCGATGTTTCACGGACAGGAACGTTGTCTCTGAGCGAGCTGAGGAATGCTTTTCTGGCTTCAGGTACATCACACCTCGTGTATTTAGTCCCTCATGTTGGGGTTTATTGGGTTTTGGTACACTGGTTTATTCTTTCTGTTTCATATCTTGGTTTATTTATTTGTCATCATTGCTTTGGTTCTTGTTCCTCACTCTGGGTTTAGTCATTCTTGGTTTTCTCCCTGTTCTGTGTTTGAGTTTCAGTCCCTAGTTTTCTTGGTTTAGTGTCTCTATTCTTGCCATCAGCCCGTTGATGTCCTTAGTTTTCAGTTTTGTTTCTTCTCGTTAATCACTAACCTGTCACTCTACTGATAACCCGCCCCGCCACAGTGTTTATAGCTCTTCGGTCTCCTTTGTCATTTATCACTTTGTTGTTGTCTCTTCCCCCTCAGTTTCCCCTATCCTGACAATTCTTTGTGCTTGTTTTTGTTCATTTTGAGTTTTTGGATTCTTCGGCGCCGTTGGTTCATTTCATAAAAACATCATAGACTCATCGACAGTTTGCAGATATCTGCAAGTGAACTGTTTTTTTTTGGTACAGGGTTATTTTAAAACAGGGTTTTTTGCTCCTGTGTTACGACTCAACAAAGGAAATTCTCTTGTTCCACCAACTTGAGACCGGCTCAGATCCAGTGATATTATGTTCTGAGTCGCTTTATGTTGCAGCGCACTGCATAACCTACCCCAATACCTCTGTTCCTCAGTTTAATCTGCGTAGCGGAGATGACGAGTTATCTCTTTATGGTGTGTACCGGTACATTAGTCTGAAACTGAGGGAACCTGGAGACTAAAGTACTGTGGGGAGGGGATTGGGGATGAAGTGCAGCTGGGAAAACAAAGACAGGTGAATGAACCTAATGACGTGACAAGGAAAAACATGGCAAAAAACTATTGAGTAAAAATAAACCTGAAAACAAAACCCAAGACATGACAGTAATGAGTAAATACTATGAATAAGCTTGTTATTATGAAGTAAAGCACTGCGTTTAACTAACTCGGATGTTATGAAAATATGTACTAACAGACAAGAAATAAAGTTTTTAAAAAATTCAGTAGGATTTGGTCTGAAAACAATGGCGCAAAAACAAGTTTGAGAACAGCATAGAACTGTCTGCTGCAGGTTGGAACCGGTTCGGTCTGGCTTCAGAACAAATGTGAACTCCAGAAGGAATCCGAGATGTTGGCTGAAAGCCAAACCAGCAGGGGAGAAGTGTTGGGTGTGATTTAAATGTTGTGGGGCAGAGGAGAGGGTTTTGAGTGCAAAATGCAACAGAAAAAACAGTCTTTTTCATGGTGAAGACTCAGGATTATTCGTTTTTCCTGAATAAACTCAAAGTCTGTCTTCCCAACATCGGCAAGGAACTGCATTTCTTTGTGAAGTCCTGTGAGCAAAGTTAGAACTTGCCGAGGTCCGTTTACCTCGACATGTAAACAGAGTGAAGATTGGTGTGTATTTTGACGTCAAACCAAGGAGATGGCGGCACACAATCTTACGTTGCGTGCCAAAAACGCAGTTTTTCAGACCACACATGAATAGTCAGTAAAAAGCTGGTTTGCATGTGGACAATAGGACTGGATGCACAGAAAAAATACCCATGTTTAGTTACTCTAACCTGTAACTGTGTGTGTTTCGGTCAGGAATGAATGTCAGTGATGATATGCTCAACCTGATGGCTCTGCGTTACGGCGCCTCTTCTGGTCACATGACCCTGGAGAGCTTCATCAGTCTCATCATTCGCGTGGACTGCATGAGCAGTAAGTGAAGTCAAATCACACAAATCATGACCAAAAATAAGAGCGTGAATACAGTTTTCTGCTCTGAGGACAGCTGTTGCAACGTGTCATACTGGGAAATATCCGATTTCCATGTAGAAGACACTCACCTGGAAATATTTAGATATATGTGACAGTGTTCTGATCAATCTGTCTCCCTCAACAGAAATCTTCAAACGACTCTCTGATGGAAAAGCAATGACTCTTCAGGAATCAGAGGTAACAAAGCCGTCCTCCTTAAAGGGGAACTCCTGTATTTTTAAACCTGGACCTTATTTCTGGCATGAAATGCGTTCATCTACCCACTGAGAACAGTTTGGTGAAAGTCGGCGTCCTTCGGAAGATATTTAGATAACTGGAGATCCATATAACGGAGTGAACGGGGCTTAGAGGATGCAGCCTCTAAATAAGGCATTATCTGCCTTTATTTCACCAATACTTTAAGAAGAATGAATGAATGAACGTGTGCTATAGCTCTGTTAGCTCATAGCTGCTGTGTTGTTGTTATTGACGGCTATCGGGGGGCTTATAGAGGGCTTTCTACACACTCGTCTACTGGGATGACGTCATTGACGCCCCCCTGCAGCACAGTTTATTCACTCCGGTAAGAACGTCCATCTTACTCAAAGTCGTCGTTCACGTTGTCAAAATCTGATAAATATCCTGCCATGTTGCACAAAACTATCAGCAGCAAACTCTGTGTGAAGTTAGCCGACTGTCACAGAGCTCGGAGTGAATAAACTGTGCTGCAGGGGGGCGTGTGGATGAAGTGGTCCCAGTAGAGTGCCTGTGTAGAAATCCCTCCGTTAGCTCTCCTATAGCTGCAAGTAGCCACATAACAGCAGCTATGAGCTAACAGAGCTATAGCACACGTTCATTCATTCATTCTTCTTAAAGTATTGGTGAAATAAAGACAGATAATACCTTATTTAGAGGCTGCATCCTCTAAGCCCCGTTCTCTCCGTTATATGGATCTCGAGGAATCTAAATATCTTCTGAAGGACGCCGACTTTCACCAAACTGTTCTCGGTGAGCAGATGAACGTATTTCATGCCAGAAATAAGGTTTAAAAACACCGGAGTTCCCCTTTAACCATCGACCAGCTTTTTATTCAGACTCAGAAACTAATTGATTATTTTCTTTATTTATTTCCAGTGGATGTACGTTTCAATGTACACTTAACCCAGCAGAGACAATGGACGCAGAGTTCATCTGGAAATACAAGAGAAGACATTTAAAAAAAAGGTCTCGTAGATCTCAGAGTCTGTTGTCAAGTCTGTTGATGCTAAAGTTTGTCACAGCACAGCAGCGGGAACCTCACTTAAAGTTTACTTTTCTCTGTTACCCAAATTGCCGAAATCAGAGAAACATCAGTCAGATTTCAGTGTACAATGAAAGCTCATTTTAACTGTTATTTTTACGACTTAATTAATTATTAACTTGTCATTTATAGCCATGGAACAACTGGATATTTAATCAACTATTTAAGGAAACAGATCAGTGGAAACCACCTCGACTTTCCTGAGGGTCAAGTGTTTAACTTTGCTGTTAAAAAATTATTGATTCACCCGAAGCTTTAATGAAAAAATCTAAAATACATATTGAATAATTATTAATCTGTCAGATTAAACCGTCTCCCCTGTAGTGGTTAAAGAGACCAGACAGTTTGAATAAAGAGACAAAAAAACATGAAACATACTGCAGATTTCTCATGGTACGACCCATTAAACTGTATTTACTCAAACCCAGTCTCACATGTATGAACATTAATCGCTTTGTTTGGGTGTATATTTAGGACAAGACTCACAATCTACTGCTCAGCAGGTGCAATGTTCATTTTTATAGTTATTGTTTATCTCTTTATTTGACTCTCCCGTGACTTTTTAACCTGCGGTTAGTTATTTGACCTTTTATTCTCTTTTATAGCACCAAATCTGAGAGCTCGACCTCAATTTTTGTTGTTCTTGCACAATGAGAATAAAGATGTTCTAAGTTGTCACGAAGGCAAAATAGAAGAACAGGAGGTGAACTTTGTAAAAGTTCAGTCTAACTCCAACCAAAAAGAGTGAAAAGTGAACAGAAACTGGAACAAATAGGGAGTTTTGGCTTTTTATAGCCCGGGTTGGTTCACAAAGTTTTCACCTTCTTAATACACTTGCCTTGATTTTGTTCTGGTAATAAAGTAGAACAAACAACCTTAAACTAAGCCAAGTAAATCAGAACACCTAAAACACACCTCAGAATATGTTTGTTTGACCAGAAAAACTCACTCAGGAAGCAGAAAACATCACTTATATAACAGAAGTCATTAACTTTTATCCTTTAATGTTTGTTGTTTACATAAATCTGTATTTTATTGTCCAAAAACAACAACAGTTTTAATCATTTTGTCTGCAATACATGTGATAAGGATGCAGCAGTTTACACAATTTACAAGTAAAACATCAAAAGTTTAAACCTAACTCCTGATAAAGGGGAGCTGAATTGATGATTATAGAGAATAATCCCTGAAAACATGCCAGATGTTAACTGATGTGAGGGTTTGGGTTTCCTCAGTGGTCTCAGATTTTATCAGTGTGTGTGTGATGGTCTCTGGTGTCTGTTGCCTTTGTTCTGCTTCATTTCTGTTGTACTTTGTTGGTTTTTATCCTGTTAAACTCTTGGTTTTTAAGATTGTTGTCGTTCCCTGTCTTTTCCCCTAGATGTCCCCAGTTACCTTTATCATGTCTGCAGGTTGCACACCTGCTTGTTGCTCTTCATTTACTCGCCTGCATCCACTCTCCTCATTATCTTCAGCTCTATTTCGACTCCTCAGTTTCACTCACTGTAATCCTTCGGTGTTTTGGTCAGGTTCTGGTTCTGTTGTGAGTTTCTGGAGTCCCTGAGATTGCAGTGCTTTTTGTTTTTTGTTCAAATAGGGTTAATCATTTCCTTCTCTGGCTGCCACCCACCTATCAGCCCTTCGTTTGGGTCCTTCCAGCGGAGCTTTTACATGTTTCTGTCTCTTATCTTGAAATCGCTCCAGAGCAGGTGAGGTTTCCAGATTAAAATGCAAATGGTGGAGAGAAGTTAACCAGCTTTGTTGAGCCTGAACTTACCTCAGTGGGACACGAACCAGGCCCTGAGGTCTGTTCGAATAGTCAAAAAACAAAACCTTTTCCTTGATCTGGATGGAAAACATGTTGAGAAAAGACGACCTCACTGACACCGACTGCAGCTCTGAAACTGCAAATGTTCAATAAATATTCTACAAAAAGCACTTTTGTCTGAAGAAATTTTATTAAGAATTCTGTTTTATTTCAGAGATCATACAGAATATCACTTCATTATAAAACTGAACAAAAAGGACAATAAAGAAAGTTAAATACAGTGTTGGCACACGTCCTCATATTTATGATTTGCAGTTGGTACGACGGGATAAAAGTAGTCGATTATTCGTAATTTTGGGACAGAATCGTCTCTTTTCTCTCCTGAACGATGATCTGATGTTTCCTGTGCTGAAGGACATCATTAAAGATGCATTTACAGCATTTAAACGGCTCTTTTCTTGGCTGCCACTCGGGTCCTTTCAGGTCATTTATCTTAACTCCAGCTCAGGCAGCAGGGCCCGGTACTTTGTTTATTAATATTTCAGCATAAAACCTCTCCCATCTCGTATTAATCTGTTTTAAAATGGGGAAATGTGACGTATTTAAGCCCAAAACTGAGACCCGCGTCACCTTGTTTCTGCACAAATGGTCAAATGACGTCGGTTTGCAGTTTATTAATTTGTCGGTTGAACAAACTCACTGACATTTTGAATCGAATGTTGTCTTTTTGAATTGTTACAGTCCCCAATACCAGCCCTCAAACTTTACTACTGAATTCCTCAATTTGGCAGCTTTGGTAGAATATTGAACACTTTTAGATACACTTTTCAATCCAACACGAGTCCAAAGATTAAACGATGGAAACCACCCTTGTAATACATTGTGTGAATAGGTTTTTTTGGTTTATTTGTCTTTCTTTGCTCTGGTTTAGTTATTCCTTGTCTTCAGTTTCTTGTCTTTACTCCTCGGCGTCCTCAAGTTTTCTAGTTCCCATTCGCTCCTGTCGTTACCCAGTATTTATAGCTCCCATTTTATTTATTTATGGTGTCGGTCAGCAAGTCGTCCATCCTTTGCACCTCTTTGGTTTTGTTCTTGTAGTTTCTGTTTGCACTTTATTATTCCTGCCTTCATTTTGGCTTAAAGCTCCAGTTATTCTCATCTTTACTACCTTTGCATTTGTGTCCTCTTCCTCGAGCTCCAACTATGAATCATGAGCAGATGAACAAGCTCTACATGATTTTAAAAATGGTGAAAACCTCCCGCAGAAACCAGCTATGACTGTACAAGCAAATATCTGTAATGCAGTTTTTTCTACTCATGTGAAGGTGTTGAATGCAGAAGAAACATGATGATGATGATGAATGTAAAGACTTTAACACAAATACCTGTTCACAAGTTTATTTCTTATTTATTTTCCTTATTTCATTGAAATATGTAATGGATAACATGGCGTTCATAGTTAAAAACATCAAATCTGAGATCTTATATTTGGATTCACTTGACGCTCAGAGTGATGAGATGAGGTACATTTTACAAATAATACACAAAGAAGGATGACAGTTTGTACAATCAAGCTTTAACATGCAGATTTTTCCCTGACCGATTATGAGTGGGCGTCACTTTGCTTTCAACATCCTCTCCTGTGGGTCCAGATGAAGACTGCATCCATCTTCCAGGCAGAGTTAAGTGTACATTGAAAGGTACAGCCACTGAAAACAGAGTTATTAATGCAGCTCATATATTAAACACTGACGCATCTGTCATACTGCATATGTGTCAAGTTTTTCAGCTTCGTTTTATCCTTGTTTTTAAGTTTCTTGGTATCGAAATGTTTTGTTAAGAGCTTCTACTCACTTTGGCTTATCTGGGTTTCAGTGTTATAATCAATTTGTTTTTTTTTTTACTCCTATTCTGTTCTTTTTGTCCACATTCTGCGTGGGTTTCATAAAGCCTTGTAAAGTCATGGAGTTCCTCAGGGTTCTGTGCTTGGCCCGATTCTTTTCACTTTAAACATTATTAGACGAAATGGAATAAATCTACACTTCTATGCTGATGATACTCAGCTGTACATATCTATGAAACCAATCAGCTGATCAGACTACAAGCATGTCTTAAAGGAGGACTCAGAACTTTCTGCTTAATCTTTGGACAATTTATTACTTATATAGTTACTCTAGGTGGTATTTCCTTGGCTTCTAGTCCTACAGTGAGGAACCTTGGAGTTATTTTCTTTATCATTTGACGCACATATAAAACAGGTTTCTGCCTTCTTTCACCTTTGTAATATTGTTAAAATCAGAAACATCCTGCAGAAACACTGCTCCATGCATTAGTTACTCCTGTAATTCTTTATAATTGGGCCGTCCCACAGATTCTCTGAAAAGCCTCCAGCTGATCCAAAATGCTGCAGCCAGAGAACTAACAGGAGAGATCATGTTTCTCCAGTTAAAACTCGAGCTGCTGTTTTCTGAACTATTCATACTGGAGGTCTTTAAGCAAGAGGCATATTAAACTGAGACTGCCTTAATCCAAAATAAACACAAAAATACATAAATGGCTAAATTAATAAGTTTATATGAAGATCAATGCCTCTCAAATGAAATTTGAATTTAGTTGTATGTAAAAGTAATTGTATAAAATGTGAAATAAACTAATTTTTCTGATTCCATAATGAAGCAGAAATGTCAAAATGGTCAAAAATGTTCAAAGAAAATGTGTAAATAAATGGGGAAACTAAATAAACGGGAGAACTTGCAAATGGGAAATTATTTAAAATAAATAAAACATTTACTTTAAGAAAATACTGTGAAATTTGATTATTCTTACAGCTATTTTGGTGATGTACATATTCAATTTGATATTGACTTAATATATGTTATGTTGTTTTTAATTTAAATTACGTTTAAAGGCGTAAGTTTTACCTCATTTTCCTGAACCTTCATGGCTTTTCCATCAGATAACTGTTTGAAGATTTCTGTTGAGGAAAAACGTGCTTCTTTATGACATGTCAGAGGCTAAATTAGCATTTTAGCATATCAGTATGATATAATTCATGCAGCACATCTGTTTGTGTCCCCTTTGACTTACTCTTCATGCAGTCCAGGCGAATGATGAGGCTGATGAAGCTCTCCAGGGTCATGTGACCAGTGGAGACGCCGTAACGCACAGCCATCAGGTTGAGCATGCCATCACTGACATCGATTTCTGAGCAAGACACACAGCAACAGGTTGGTATAGATGCACATAGACAAAGGTTTGGAAACTGATGACACAAACATCTGTGAATAAATTATTCTTAATACAAATCCACCTCAGTTTGTTGCTGAGAACCTTTTCAAGGCCATCAAGGTGAGTTTGGACGGCACTCTATTGAATATTAACCCTTTAAGTGTTGAAGTTTTATTGAAGAAACCAGATTTCAAAAGGCTGCAGCTTAAGTGTTCAGAGATGAAGGGAAACTTTATGAAGACAACTTCTACTGAACACATGGTTTTCTTTAATTTTCTGAGTTCATGTACAGAACTATGAACTAAGTAAGAGTCTTTTTCATGTTTTTTGTCATTTTATCCACATTAAAAACAATGGAATCTGGTACGTGTTTGTAAATGTAAATGATGTTTACTTTACTCTATTTTTATTATGATGTTGCACAGGGTTCTAGATCTGGACCGGTTCAGTTCTTTATCACCAGAAAATATTAAATACATTTCTGCCATTTATTCATGAAACCAGAGGAAAACACTGAGGCTCCAGGTTTGTCTCAGAGACATAAAAGGCTGGAAGACCTGTAATTTTCTATGTTTGAATTCAGGCAAAACTCTCCTATAGCTGCAAGTAGCAGCATAACAGCAGCTATGAGCTAACAGAGCTATGAGCTAACAGAGCTATAGCACACGTTCATTCATTCATTCTTCTTAAAGTATTGGTGAAATAAAGACAGATAATGCCTTATTTAGAGGCTGCATCCTCTAAGCCCCGTTCACTCCGTTATATGGATCTCCAGTTATCTAAATATCTTCCGAAGGACGCCGACTTTCACCAAACTGTTCTCAGTGAGTAGATGAACGTATTTCATGCCAGAAATAAGGTCCAGGTTTAAAAATACCAGAGTTCCCCTTTAATGTGACTCTTTAAATGGCCAAAATATCTCAAAAACACACAACCTGACAGCATCAGCTGGACAAATCATAACAAATGAGTTGCTCGAAATGTATCGATTGACTGAATCACAACGAGAGAAAACAGAAACAGTGTATTCAGTGAGATGAAGACAAGTTGCTGACTGTCACAGAGCACGGAGTGAATAAACTGTGCTGCAGGGGGGCGTGTGGATGAAGTGGTCCCAGTAGAGTGCCTGTGTAGAAATCCCTCCGTTAGCTCTCCTATAGCTGCAAGTAGCCACATAACAGCAGCTATGAGCTAACAGAGCTATAGCACACGTTCATTCATTCATTCTTCTTAAAGTATTGGTGAAATAAAGACAGATAATGCCTTATTTAGAGGCTGCATCCTCTAAGCCCCGTTCACTCCGTTATATTGATCTCCAGTTATCTAAATATCTTCTGAAGGACGCCGACTTTCACCAAACTGTTCTCTGTGAGCAGATGAACGTATTTCATGCCAGAAATAAGGTTTAAAAATACCGGAGTTCCCCTTTAAGCACTTTGTAGGCTCAACGAACAGATGGGTGACGTGTTTTCTTTTAGGCTGATTGAAGACCAGATGTGCCGCCACATGGTGCAGAAAACTTACTGTTAATATACCAAATTATACAAATTGTTAAAGAATTCAGTCTACCTATTTATCTACATATTTATTTCAGATGGCTTTTAACACCCAGTAGTATGGTGACTCTTTTATATTATCTTATTAAATTTTGCTGTATTTTATTGCGTTTACTGTTCTTTTATTGTTTTGTACTTATTGTTTTCTTTATTTATTATCTGCTGTAAAGCACTTTGGTACCGAAATGGATTGTTGTAAAGGGCTGTATAAATAAATTACATTTACCTGAAGCAATGAATGCGTTCCGCAGCTCGCTCAGTGACAACATCCCAGTTTTTGACACATCAGTGAGGGAGAAGATGTCCTAATGGAAGAAGAAAACACCAAAAATAAGCAGGAAAAAGTGGCTTCAAGTCCATAATCTGATACATGTGGCTCATATTCAAGCTTTACTTGCTTTCTTTACCTTGTATTTCACAATCTTGTTCCACAGACGCACAAATTCTTCGCTGTCGAGCTTCCCTGTGATGGATGTCTTTTTAAACTTACTGTTAAAGCAACACAACTGCTCTTGACATGCTTCACAGTAAAACTGATCCGTGTGTTGTGTAACCAACATGCGGGAGCTTTGCCTTTATAAACACTGCATGGAGCCTGTTCTACAGCAGGATACATCCATCAGCGCGACCATGCTGCGACACGCATCCAGGCTGAAGCCTCCAGCTTTCAAGTCTCCTAAAACAAACCACAGGAATTACACCTAAAGAAAATAACAAAACTCTACTGAGCTCTCGGTCTGTGGCTTATCAGTGATTACAGTCCAAACCTTTCAGGATGTTGTCGTTTAGAAGCTTCAGGAGCTGCTCGGCGTCCACCTCTTCGTACTGAAAACGTAGAAATCCGGTTAATTAATGGAACAGCAGCTCTCATGCAAAGAATGAACTGAAATAACTTCATAAATCTGAGAATTTTGTAATAATAAAGTTAAAACACAGGGTTGTTTAGGCCAATGTTGCACAGTTTTGAGTAAGTTTTGAGTAAGACACGTATTCAATCATCAGAAAAATATCACAAATTTTTTAATTGATTGGATAAAAATGATTTTGAACCTCTAGATAACTCCAATTATTATTATTAGAGATTAAAAGAAAAAGAACAAACACTAGAAATGCATATTTATGACATAAAACCACTCAGTTTAAGATTCAGTCATTTATTTTTCATGAAAACATTGTAATATTATCTTTACAATATGTAGATTTCTTTTATGAATCCCAAAAAATGAATAAATACATATTATTTTAAGGATTTCAGACTGATCCTTTCTGGGGAAATGGGAAATCTCTATAAACCTATAGTTTATAGAAAATATATTAATAATATATTCATCAACAATATGTGGCAGTAAATTTATGCTGTTATTTATTTAACAAATAACTCATAATAGCATATAGAACCCAACTTTACCAACACTACACTCTGAAACTAGTGTGTAAAAGTATTTAATTCGATTAACAATTTTAGACTCTTATAAATTGGTGAGTTAATGAATAAACCCCGTTTTGAAGCAGTCTTTTGACCACTTGTTGCCATGATGATATTTATCAGAGTAAATTCCTGTTTAACTGAACAATGTGACGGTTTTCAGTGAGAATCTATGAAGGACTGAGCTGTAATCCAGAACTTATACAAAAATCTAAAGAAATGTCTAAACAGATACGTTAATGAGGATAAATGCTCCTAAAATTCATTTGAATATTAATACATGCATTCGTAATTGTATGAAACGTGAAATAAATCTATTTTTCTGCTTTATTTTCAACTATATTAATTAAAGTTTGTGTAAATATTTATTTACTTTTCAGTTTTAGTTTATCAATGAAATGCTATTTATTTCTTTATTTGTTTTGCCTACTTTTAATTTTGTATTGTTTTAGTTTATCTTATTGATTGGTTTCGTCCCTTCAAATATTATATATGTTTATATATATATGTTTTATTACTATTTTTTATTTGACTTTATGTATTTTTTTCCCTACCATTCACCATTTTTTCCCTATTTATTTCCATTTATTTACACGTTAAGAACTTGTTGAAACTTACCTTGTCTGAGTATTGACGGAAGAAGATCTTCTTATTTTCATCCTCCTGTTTATTCTTGATCTGCTTGACCTGTAAATGAAAGGCAACAAAGTTTAACAAAACCTAAACAACAGCATCAATTATTATATGATAAATTGTTACATACTTTTTCAACTCTCTCGTGTTTATGATCACCAGAATTCTCACTGCGGAGAGAGATTTGTGTCAGGATTTGAATCTTTATACCTTCATGCATCATGTTTTGTTAATTTGGCTTAAATGCATCCGTCATATTTCGTGCACGGATGCAGAGAGTGTGAGCGTACTAGCAGTGGGTCTCAGTCCTGGAGTGGATGGTCAGGATGAAGGAGGCCGTCTCGTTGGGATTGAAGGTGGACGGAATGATCAGATAGTCTCCGGGCTTCAGAAAGAGGAGCTCCATCACCTCTCGTGCGTTCATGTAGGTTTTAGTCTGGGCGACAGGTGCTTGGAACTTGAAAAATGAGGCAGGGAACTTCCCGTTCTGATCCTTATTCTGCAGTAACACACAGATGTTTCAGTTTTCTAACATCATTAAAAAAAGAGGTGATGAAATATAATGGGGACAAACGGAAAGACAAAATGGATTCTTACTTGTTCTGTCAACTTGAAGGTAATCGGTAGCAATTTGTCCATGTTGGAGACAAAAAGACAATTACTCATTTATATTATATATTATATATATTATTTATACATTTATTATCCAATTATATTCAATCATAAATACAGTCATTTTGAATGAAAAAACAGAATCACTCCTGCTATCCAACTCTTGTCCAGCTTATAGATGGATTTTAAATTAAGTTTTGTTTGTGTAGCCATAAGTGAAATGTCCCTCCTGAGCTTCTGTGGGTCCAATTAAGCCTTAGCACCGTCTACTCCACCTGCTGGGTATTTTTAGTACAGGCTAAGTAGCCTTTGGTCCTTTGTTTTCTCTCATCGTGGGTCTTGGAGCTCATTGTGGCTGCGACTGCCGGCTGATTAATTTCTGAGCTCGAGTCAAACCTGCTCACCTCTGATTTGTGGTGTTTTGATGTTTCAGGCTTTTACCAAATAGTTCCTGCAGCTTTTTTGTCTCAGGTGTTGCCTCTGGAGGAGGTTATGGTTGGGATTGGTGATTTTCTTTGAGCTTCGGTTATATCTGCTGACGTTAAGTTGCTTTTCATAGTGTTCTGGGCCTCCTCTAATTAACCGTTAAGAGCTAACTGTGTAGGACTGATCAGCTATTTTCTATTACATCTCTTTTTATTATCTGCAGTAATATCATTACATCTTATTATTTTTCTAATGTATGTGTGTGGAGTCGGTGGATGCTGTGACTATTTATCTTCAGTCTTTAGCCACCTTCAACCAGTTCCTGCCTTTAATTCTTGGGAAAATTTGCCTTAACAACATAGATTCTATTATAGTAAGTCATAAAACACGCTTTCAATTTTCTTTTGTTGTTGTCTTTGTGTGCGCAGAAAAGCAAACTTGTGGCTCTTCAGGGGACCCTTTAGTGTCTTTTTGTCAGTGGTTTGGTCCCAAACAGTTAATACTCTTTGGCTAATGACCTGTAATTATCTTTCAGTGTTATTCATTTTTTTTATCTTTAATGATAAAACACTGATTAAATGGCATTTGAAGCTTCTTTCTAACAAATGCCAAACTTTAAATAAACTTTGATATAATTTTTTTTGTCCGACATTTTCTTTGTAGCATGTAGTTCTGCCTGCTGCAGGATGACGTCTTCATGGTCTAAAACTGATGGCAGTCCTGGCCCACTGAAAGAAAGACATACCTTAAGTACTTTACATCATCAGGAACAACATTTACCTTAAATATCGAGAACCCAATGTGGAGGTTTTTCACCAGGCGCCTGTTCCTCTTGTCGGGTTTTTGCATGAGAGTAACCAGGATATTTTTCGTATTGGTCACTGACGAGTTGCTGGTAATCTTGATCCGAAACTGTGGATTAGTCCAGAAACTGTCTGAAATGCAAGTTTATTTACATGATTCAATTATTAGAGAGTGTATACATCAACATATTGTAATTTTTTTTTCTTATTATAGATGTGCATGAAGTTGTGTAAGATGATATTTCACTGTTTTACACGGACAGTTATTACGGCAGCAGGCAGCGTATCACAACAGCCGCTGTTTTATGATAAATATCACTCCCTTTTGCTTAGTATTATCTTTTTCCCACTGCTTTACTTTCTATCCTCAATGAATAAGTCAAGAACAATTCAATCTGATGGCCGTAACAGTAATGCACAGCAGGTGTGAGTCCGTGACACAATTCATCACAGACACCAATATGCAGATTAGGATCATATTACCTATGAGCTAGGTTCCTTTTACAGGGTTTATTTTAGGGTGAACGGGGGGCGGTTTTCAGTAGGAATCCTTTCAGAGGAACAATCAGTCAGAGTCTGAACTCTGCTGACAAAACAGTAACTGCGGCAGCGTCGGGTTGCTTGAGTAATCGATGGAATACTAGAGTATCTAAATAATAGTCTGTAGTGTTGGTGGTCTATTGCCAAAAGGAAAAAAAAGCCTCCATAAGACGAGTCCAGGTGGCATCAGATGTGTTAGCCGCTTAAGCTAGCTCTTTCTAACCTAAGGTAGCCACAAATTCATTTTGTCCTCTTTTTCTAAACCTTCTTGAGAAAGAGTTTCTCCATTTTCTTCCATAATTTCTTCCATAATGAACAGAGAAATCCAGTGGTGGAATATCTCCGTCATTGTCCACACAAGTGTAAAATCTATGAAATTCCAGTTTTCTATCATCTATCAAGACAGTTTTCCCACATTTAGTTCTAACAAACATAGAATGGTCTAACGTCCTATATGATTAGATGAATACCTCTGTTGTTCAAGGAGCCTCCGGCCGTGGTTCCTGCAACCCATCGACCCTCGTACGTGCACATCTTCCAGTGACTGGAGGACGCAACATCAAGGAAGTCTGGGTGCAGGCCACAGATGTCAACGTCTGTGTAAAATTTGCATAAATCTTCCAGGGTCATCCTGTTCGAATCACATAATCTTTGCTATTAACGTTTCTCGGGGGAAAACTGAACAAGTTTCATTTAGCCAAAAAGATTATTTGGTGTGACACGATACGGTGTAGCTTTCAGTCATATAGCTTTTATAGATACATGGGGTAGAAGAGGCAGACTTTCAGGTAAGACTAAATTTTCTTACCAAAACTCTCCATCGTCATCCACTGAATTGCACCTTTTACGTTCCTCAGAGCTCACAGTTTGCCACAAAGAGGACCTAAAGGGCAGTTTGTGAGAGATGAGACATCTTGCATATCTTCAAGATCTATATTCTATGCTACAAAACCGGTTTAAAATAAGCAAATACAGGGTTAACATTCTCCAAATGACCAGAAACTATTATTGTGTTAATTGCAATCAACAATGCACCAACTGAGAGGTCATTCTACGTAAAAGTTGGTTGAAATGCGATTTGACCGTTTAGACTTTGAAAAACATTGAATTACATATGAAAAAGGCCTGGCTTGGATTTGAAAAAATCAGATTTGTGCTGACTGTCATAAAAAGAATTGGATATGGGCCAAAAAAGTCGGGTTTCGGAGGACTTTTCCCTGCAGTGTGAATGTAGCCTTTTTGTGTGACATACAGCTGAACAAAAAACTCAACTTAATTTATTTTGTCAGATTATGAGTCGTTCTCACCGATCACTCCAGTCTCCGTTCCACTCTCCTTTGCCCCAGGGGTTCCACAAACGCACCAGGGATACGGGTTTCCCTTGGCTCATTACCTGACCAGCAATCATCACCAGAATTATAACTATGCTTCAAATTGGTGCATAAATTACAATGTTTCAGCTGTGCTGAGAGAACACATCAAGATGTTTAATCTGTCCTAAAGCAAGCCTCACTCTAAGATGGACTCAGGATTGCATATTAACTAGGGCTGTCAAACGATAATTTTAACTATGAGTTAACTATGAGTTAACTATCGCGATTAATCGCAATTCTTCCATAGTTAACTCACGATTAAGCTCTATATTATAAATATAGTTAGAATCAAATTAAACACAAAGAAATGCCTTATTTTTTATTTCTTCTGTCAAATAAAAAAGTGCATTGTAGACTCACTTGACATGTCTATTTAAAAAACACAGCACTTAAAACGGAACAGGTAGTCGACAACAAACAGAACAGGGTCTAATTACAGTTAAATTAATGAAAATCTACAGACACATCAGATTCAGAACTCTGAACTCTTAGTGACTTTTAATTAATCCAATTGCTAAGGCAGACCAGTCTGGTAACATTTTCAGTTACCTGGAGGTCCCACACTCCAGTTGAGTAGAGGACAAACTGCGCCTCGATTAATCGCGATTAAAAAAAAAAAGCGTCATTTTTTATTAATCGCATTGCATTAACTTAAATAACTCACTTTAACTTACTTAAACTCACTTAAATAAGATCTAAAAATCATGTGAATGTGCACTTAGAAACCATAAACGCACCAAGACAGACTTGAAAAAACAAACTACTGCAGCATTTGTTGGTATTATAACTATTATCAGTGCAGGAGCAATATTTCTAGATTTATCCATTCAAAGTGTAATCACCTGTCTGAAACCCGTCACTGTGTAGGAGTGGCCTTGGACCAGTCCGTTCGGCATTACACTGTTGTCAGAAGCATTCTGAAAGTCAAACACATGAACCATGTCTGGTCAGTGATGATGAAAGTGATAGAAAATGTTAGATAATGATAGAAATACAATGCAGTTTTAGTGTTTACTGTCCAACAGAAGCTTATAACTAGGGTTGGAAACCGTTTGGATATCATCAACTCTACTTCTTATGACCAAATATTAATATGATTTGCATATAATAATTGAAAACGTGGTAAAAGAGCTGGAGACTAGTGGAATCACTTAATTTGAATGCAAACTGTTCACATAAGCCCAAAATATTGTAGTGTATTGGGGTATGGATGAATGGAGTTCCCATGATTCTGATTTATATTCTAATTCATTATCTATACCAACAGCTGACCTTTAATAATGTAGACTGCAACAATATATTTTTTTTCCTTCTGGGATTAACAAAGTGCTATTAAACTGAATAGAATATTTTTATTGTGACTATAAGTCACCATGAGACCAGGTTGGATTTCAACTCGGTCTTGCACTCATAATTTCTCCACTTTTCAAGAAATCAGGTTGGTTTTTCCTGCTGGGATGCAACAAATTAGCTACAGTGTGTTTTGAAAACTGTCCATGTACTGTTTCTTTAATATGAGACTTCTAATGGATGTGGGGATAAATGCATGAGAACAGCAAAAAAAGCATCCATGAATATGATGGTAGCATAGTACAAAGAATGTATTTTAGCCCTAAGTATATGATCTTCCAAGTAGTTTTGATTTATAACCCTAACCTAAGGATTATTTTGCCTAGACTCAAAATGGAAGTGAGAAATTTGTTTTCATAATTAGTTTCAACTTGTCTCAAAGTTGCCTGTTGGTCAAAGTATCCTGTTCTTTGTGGTGGTCAGTGTAAAGGATGCTTTTATGGGAATCACATTTTCAGCATTCCTTTCATGTTTTAACCAGCGTTAAATTCACAGCATCTCTAAAAACAGCCCTTATAACCCTTACAAAAACAACTTAATGTGTGCTCTCACCTCGTTCTGTGTACCACAGCTCATGAGTGTGCTGGAGGCTCCAGCTCTGCACAGCAACTCCCACAGCTCTGAAGGAGGCTTGGACAGCTCGATGCACATGTGAACGCCTCCAGTGAAGTCCCTCATAGCTTCTGCAGGAGTCCCAGAGACCATGTCGGTGTAGGAACCACAAACCCTGACACAGGTGAACATATTATGTTTTGCAGATGCACCATAAACGTAAAAAATTTGCTTTTTTTCTTTTTAAACATACTTGGCGTAGGCTTTCTCAAGCAGAGCAGGCCAGAACTCATTTCTATCTTTGGAGTTAACGAAGATCAGTCGGCCGTTGATTGTTGGCAGCTTGTCATCAATAACAACATCCACCCACTTTCCAAATCTCCAAAACTAAATGAAAAATGACAAAAACATTAATGTTTTCTTTACTCTTCATGTTGCAAGTACAACACAACGTGTGGTATTTATTGTCAGTAGTTGGTTTTCTATCCACAGGAATGCACATTGCAAAGTGCAGCCATAATAGTACAAGAGTACAGGTGCAATACATCAAATTTAGCAACTACGACATGTCGAAATGGAGCACAAGGATATCAGACAAAAACAAAAGAAACCAAAGCCACTTGCACTGCTCTTCATCTTGGGACACTGGTGGGAAAACTCTGGTCTTTTTCTTCTTTATCTAAAGGTGGTGCTTACTTCAGAAAAGGCTAATCTAAAATATCGACTCTACCTGGATTTTGGCGTGTTTACTGTAAAGAACTCTGCCTTCTGTCCTCAGCTGTACTTTTTGTAGTACAAAAAACTATCTGTACCGTAGCTTTGATATTTGGTTTAGATGATGATAAGTGCTACTAAGACTAGGTTAAAAGCAAATTTATGCAATACTTGTATAGAATGTGAAACTAACTAATTGTTTTATTTTAATTTTCAACTGTATTAATTTAACTTGTGTTAGTGAAATGCTTTCTAATTTCTTTCTTTGTTAATTTCATTTTCCAATATTTATTTCCAGTAATTACCAATTTAGACCGGAAGTGGGGAAGGCTAACAGCGTTAGCTGCTAGCTTAACTAGCAGTCGGAACAAAGGCCTAAATGCAGTCAGTCGGGTAGCCTAGCTTTTTCTTCAAACCTTAAAAATAACTATTATACTTTAAGCACATAATTCAGAGCCTGATAGAACACAAGCGGTCTTGGTCTGTTGAACTAAAAAACTATTTGTTCCGTAGCTTTGATACAGGAAGTGCTGTTTTGTTACTTCCGGTTTCAAGCTGAGCCAGTGATACATGCCAGGAAGAAATTAATACAAGAATGTTTAAAAAACAAAACAAAAGACATCTAAATAAATGTTTGGGGGAAATAAATGGAGAGAAAATGCAGATAGTAACAGATTATTATGATGTCCTGATACATTAGCAAGGGTGTACTTTCTTTTTCCTCATGACTTTTAGGTCCAAATGCTTTTCAGTTTTGGATTTATAGTATTTTTAATTCATTGTGATCCAAATTGATTTTAAAGCTCTTTGGAGTCAAAGAGCTAAATCAGGTAAAATGCATCATAACATAACGTAACATATAGGACTGAAACTACCATAATAAGAAATAAACCAGTTCTAAAATTTGCTCAACATAACCTCAGATTAATGTAACATATCTAACATATTACACTGCATACGCCAAATTGTAGATGCAGTGTGTGAAGAACCACATATACTCCCTGTTTTGTGCTGTTTGATAGTTATGGTGGGACTGAATTATATCTGTTTCGTGCACTCTGCCTCTTAAAAACAGCAACGCAGTGTACTTTGCGTTTACCCTGAAATGAAACAGTCCACAGTAGTTCTCATCATCAAATGTTTGCTCCATTGGAACAACATGTTCGAGGATGTGTTTCTGGAAAGTCAGCGCTCCGATAGACGCAAGAAACCAACAGTTTCCTGTAAAGCAAATGAATAAAAAATAATTCAGATAGTTTATAAAATAATTGAAAAGGTTCATTTAATGTGCTAAACAGAAAATATCAGGATGATAAATTGAACCTACCAATTATTCCCTGTCCAAAGTCAAACCTGGAGATGCCATCAACCACTAAGCAGGGATTGGAAACGATTTTCTGAGAAAGAGAAGTTTTTTGTGTATTCATACAACTTTATTCAACATATGCAGTGAAATAATAAACGTTCTATGTAATCATTTTCCCAGTTAAAAGTGGCAAAGAGGAGATCTTCCAGGCAAGAGTTGCTCTGGGACTTTGGGAGCATCATTCAGCAGTCAAATCAATTATAAATCCCCAAAACGTGGCTTTTTAATTTGGTAAAATTTTGTTTTGGGGTTTCTGTTCCTTTAGTGCAGCACAACAAGGATTTGAGCTATACTGTGAAGGAAATAAACAACAGAATACAGGCCTGTGTAGAAATGATCAGAGATTCTTATATTTCATCATCTGAAAAGATCTTCTTCTTTTTTTACTACCCAAAATATGTATATTGCTTAATTTTAACTATAATAGAGTAAAACTGATCAAAAAGACTGTAATTCAGAATTGATAAAGTTTGTGTTATGAGCCTTTATGATATTTGTTTTCTTTAAAGTTATTTGACAGCAGATATGTTATCATTTATTATGTCACATTTTCAAAAATTGCAGCCTTTACGACCTTAAAAACTGAGAAACTCAACTTGATTAGACTGAGCATGAATCACTGGAATAAAGGATTCTTTGATTACAATCATCAACAGTTAAAACTATTGAGTAATTGTTGAGATCTGGTTAAAAAGGAGAAAACAAAAGGTTTTAATGTGGTGCTATTTTTCCACTTTAGTTACCTCAAACCTCTTTTGGAAGAACTTACAACCACTGAAAATAACCTTAAGTAGCTTCATTCTGCAGCTAATTGAGTATTCGGTTAAACAAAGAATTGTTGTGATTCTGGATGTGATCTCAGCTTTGTCACAGCACTCACCGCTGGTCTCAGCCACTCCACTCGGGCCAGGTCGAGGCTCGGTATCCCCGGACCGATGGACTTACTGTCAGGGGGGAACATGTCGTCGAGGTATCTAACTCCTTTGATGATGCAGAACTCTCTCAGCTGCTTGTAGTCTTGGTTGAAGAACTTCTCGGGGTTTGTAATGCTCCCTTCACCGTGTAGTTTCTGCCGGGTCTCCATGATGTTCAGACACACCCCGGGGGCAGGCATCGCTGCAGTATTTTAGCTCTGATCATACAGATTTTACATGGAAATGTTAGATTTTCATGCATAAAGTACGTCTTCATGTGCTGTACCTCTAAATATTCCTAACAGTAGTGCACATGTCTTTTTAAATAAGACTGATAGACTAAACTTGGATCATTTTTGGTGCCAATAATGATAACATTAACAGAATGCTACTCTAAGACTTTCCTTTCTTTAAGCAGTAGTAGGCAGCAGCTCACATTTCTCACATGATTAATCTTGTTCTCATGATATGAAATCAATCATAAACAACAGTTTTACTACTGAGAAACTTTTAAACTTGAACAGGAGTTTTAGATGTTTAACAGAAACTGAACCTAATGCTTCTAGAAGCTGTTTCATAAGATATTTAAATGACATTTAAATTCAACAATGAAATCCCAAATTCTGGTTTATATCCTGTAAATAACTGTTAGCAGTGAATGCTTCTGTCTCCACTCTATTAATGGATTCATACCACATTGTTTCAAACATTTCTTTCTGCTTTTTGGTTGTTTCTTTTCATTTTGTGCTCAGTTTTCCATCATATGAAGCGATCATGAAGTGAATTATGTCATCAGCATGTCGATTTGATGATTCATTCCAGCTGTTTTGGTGTCACTGAACAAAATCTGTAGCACATTAATTAATGTGTTTTTTTATTCTTACGTAGGGAGGAGTTCAGGATATTAGGTTTACATTGAGGTTATATTGTTTTTGGTATCGAAGAACTTAATCTTAACTTTACAGTCGCCCATTCTGACAAGTTTTCATCCTATTAAAATAAAAATGTATCCTCCCACGAAGCAGAAATGCAAACATGAAAGTAAAAACAGAGACAGGGAAAAGAAAACACCTAAATTAATGAGCTTGGGGAAACAAAGGGAAAATAATAAAGAATAAAATACAATAAATAATATAAATAAAAACTGAACTAAAACATATTGTGAAATATGAATGAAATAGATCATTTGTAGAAAATAACAGAAATTAATACATCAATAACAAATAAAGAAAGACATGTAAAGTGTAGAATAACTGAGTGGCAAAGTAAATAAATAGTGACATTAATATGAGCTTGAATTAATGCAGTTGAAAATTAATCATTTATTTAACTTTCTGTACGATAACTATTGCAGAAATTAATCTTTAACTTAATTTTGGTTGCATTTATAATCGCATAAACTTATTTATTTCAGGTTTGCCTCTTTCACATATTTTTTTTCAGTCTGGAGGAAAGAAAATGTCCAAATTTATATAAACAGTAAATTTTTCTGAAATTTCTCCATTGAGTTTCAAAGCAAATCGGTGCATCTTTGATTAGATAACTAATATAGTTATTTAAACATAAATAATCATAAATAAAGATAAGTTTCACAGTACACCAGCACTGTTGTGATTTTTAAAGAATATGGACAAAAATCAGTAATTTACCATAAAAGCAGAAAGTTTAACCTCTTTTTCTTTTAACCTCTTTCAGTTTGACGCTGAGAAATAGAAAGTTTTGGTGGATAGTTGAAAGTTTTATAAGAAATTAAATTTAAATGAAATTAAAGCTGAATTGCATATTTGAACAAATCTTACCCGAGAGAGAAGAGGTGTGCAGATCAGAGGAGGGTTAGTGTGCAGCATGCAGGCAGTGGAGGGATATCAAGGCTTAAATAGTGCCTGTGACTATTAACAGGTGTGGTAACATGCCCTGAGGCTGTTTACCCAGAAAAACAAGTTTCCATTTCAGTGGAAAGCCCTTTGACATGTTTAGAAGAATAAGACTTGTTGGTACATCATCGAAATAGCTGCAATCTGATTGAACTGTTATTTCTGTAGTTCTGTGCAAGTCACGTAAAGTTTTTTTGGGTGTCATGTGATGTGTTTAAACACGAAGGAAGATAGTTCTGTTGGGGCACAGTGAGGTTTTCTTGGTGGTGTGCCAGCACAGGTGACATTTTACACATCTTGGGTTACGAAAGCATCGTTATACAACTGTTAGAAATACAGTATATATCTGCATATATATAATTAATATTAATCCGACGGATTAAGCGGGTATAGAAAATGGATGGATATATATAGATATATTCAGTTGATATGGAGAAATTATCCATAGATACAATCCCAGAGCAGGTTGGTATAACAAGAGCTGTGAGAGATTTTGGACGTTTTCCACCTTAAACACGACCGCAGAACAAGATTTCAGCCTCCGGTCAATTTGTGGGGGAAATTTTACAGAATAATCCTTTATTAGTCCCTGAATGGGGAAATTTGCATTACTTTGCAGCAGAAAATACAGCAAAAAGTAAAGAAATAAACACACAAAATAGATCCCAGATCAAATATGTTGACAAAAAAATACAATAGTATGAAATATGCACACAAAAGATGTATGAAAAATACACAAATGTGCAAAAATATAATTTAGTTGAGAATTTGTGAATGGATATAAATGAAAGCTTAAATTAATGCAGTTGAAAATTAATCAATTTAACATTCTTGACAATAATTATTGAGTAAAATCGTTTTAACTTAATTTTAGTTGCATTTATCATCATATAAACTGTTGGATTATGGAAATAAAAACATGTCAAACAAGATAAATGAGACCAAATTAAATCAAAGCCAGTTTAAACTAATGTTTCTTCAGCTGCTTTTTAAGCGCATCCACAAAGGCACCAAATCAGAGATGTCGGGCTTCAGTAGGTCTATAAAATAAACAGGTATGACTGTACAAACCTCTGCAAGTTACAGCAAGGATTTTAAACTGGATTGTGATCCTGACGGGGAGCCAGTGTGAAGAAAGTGAGACTGAGGGACCGTCAGGATGTCTCCGGCAGCTGAATTCTGGGCTAACTGTGAGCGGTGCACAGATTAATGGGTCTGAGCACCGCCAACAGGCTGCATTTTGACAATATTCCTGAGTTGGTAAAAACTAAGAGCAAACTAAACTATCTATACAGGCCTGAACCGGCTCATAGAAACACCATCCATCCATCGTCTACACTCGCTTAATTCAACTGTAGGGCCGCGGGGGGCTGGAGCCCATCCCAGCCGTCATTGGTTGAGAAGCAGGGTGCACCTGGACAGGTTGGCGGTCCATCACAGAGACAAGCGACCACGAACGCACTCACTCACTCCGAGGATCAGTTTAGAGACACCAATTAACCTGACATGCAGGTTTTTTGGACGGTGGCAGGAAGCCGGAGTACCTGGAGAGAACCGAAGCATAGTTCATCCAGTAATTAGTTTCTGTTTGTGTTGTTTTGGGTGAAGTCTGTGTGTGAGATGGTGTTGTGTACAGACTTGAGTTCAAGTACATTTTCTCTGGAAGTGCAGACCACAGCGCCTTTTAACTCCTGTACAAATATGTGTTGTACGTTACGAATTAACCGACACACAAAGTTACTCCTCTGCATTTAACCCATCCAGGTTGGCACCTGTTGAACACACATGCCAACCTTCCGGTTACTGGACGATCCACTCTATCCACGGCCGGCCAACTGCTAAACAACCCGCAGTTTGGGTGAGGAGGCTTTAACAAAACACTTATCAACTGCTGCCAAGAACAAACAAGAGCTGGAGGTTGTGTAGCTCACGGTATGCAGAAGGAAAAGTGGCCCGAAGCTTCGTGGCTTCTCAGGAAACAGGTGAGCTGTGCCAAAGGCTTCTTTTTTTTCTCTTGTCTTTGCTTATTGAGTGTGACATATCATGTTATGATACATTCCAACTGCTCTTCTCTGCCGACATGTTTTGAACTCTGAGGTTTAGAATTAGGAGGGAAAGTGCAACCAAGGCCAAACAAGGGGAAGGGAGACATCGTTTTATCCTATTTTTGATATTTTGACTGTTAAATGGGGGTAAGATTAAACATATCACCAATCATTGTGGGACTGTATTTCAGAATATATCCCACCTCTTTGTCTTTGGCCTGTCTTGGGATTTTCACATGGACCGTTTCCCTCCATCCGAACCCCGGCTGGACTAATATCTGCTCTGGATTTGCTTTCCTTTCCTTGGTTTTTCTGTGTTTTGTTTGATTCTGTTTCAGCAGTCTTTGTTTTGCTTTGCCTCACTTCCTTGGGTCCTGGTCTCGGTCTTGTTTTCTCTGTTCCACCTTCTCATCAGTAGTTGTCCTCAGCTCCACACTCTGCTGATTTCAATCTGTCTGAGCTCAGTCACGCATCATTCCCGACACTGTTTATGCTCCTTGCTTTGTCTCAGATCCTCGCTGTATCAATTCTTGGTTTTTCTCTGTGGTTCTGTTCATTGCTTGTGTTTTTTTCACCGTCTGGTTTGTTATATTATTAGTTTTCACTGTTCAGTTTTTGGATAAACCTCCAGTTTAGTTTCCGTGAGCCTCCGGTTTTGCTGTCTGCATTTGGGTGCGATCTCCAAATCTCACCAGCCTAATGCAGTTCCTTTATTCCCAACAACATGTTTAAGCCTTTATAATACATCAGATCAGCTGAATCAAATGCAGCACTGAGCTCTAACAGGACAAGAACAGATACAGGTCCACCATCAACAAGCTGCAGCTGCTTATCGCATCTCTACCTCTGTTAATGGAACTATGCTTTCAGGTGTCAGAGGTGGTGTTTTAGTTTAGCTGAATGAGCAGAATCTGTCAACCAAAAGCTAAATGTGACCAGACAGGCCTGATAAGGTATCAGAAAAGTGCGTTATTTGCTACTTTTGAATTCATTATTGGCTTTTGCGTATAACAATGCGATTAATCGTGATTAATCACAGGAAATCATGCGATTAACGCGATTAAAGAATTCAATATTTGCCCAGACCTACAAATTACACAGAAACTCGTGTTTTTTTGCTTTTTAGTCCAATAATTCCTCAATAATAACAGGATGTTAGTTCTTTAGAACTGTTCTGAAACTTGGATTGAAAGTGTTTAGCTCAGCCTTCACTGCCAATCAAATCCAATAAGAGTTGGATGTTCCTCAAGGTTAAAGCCTGCTCTACCTCGGTCTAATATCATGTCACAGAGTCATTTTCGGCTTTAAAACGCCTTAAAGTGCATGTGAGGCTGGGGAGGTTGGTGGAGGAATTGCACACATGACCTTAAACCAGGAGTTCTGAGTTGCAGCAGTTTTTAGACATACTTCAGTTTGAAACCTCCTTATTTTTCAGTTGCTTTTGGGTCAGCTGTGCCAAACGTCATATGCTGGGACATGAAATCGATCCTACAGAGCTATGGAGAGGTGTAGCTAACACTGAGCACATTTACATGACACTTACTGTTGGTCTGACCAAAACTGGGCCTTAAAAATGTCTGGAAACACACAAGACAAGTCTAAAATGATTTAATCCTTGATTTATGATGCACAGAAGCTTCTTAACTGAGGTCCATGTTTCAGGGTTTGTAGAAGAAGAAAAAACCCACTTTGGTGCTACCAAAGAGGCAGAACCTGACCTGACAAACCGTGACCCATGGGGAAAGGTGAGGTGGGATTCTGCCATGAGCTGAGGGAAACCTGGAAACTAAATACTGTGGGGAGGTGATTGGTGATGGGGTGCAGCTGTGAAATAAAAACAGGTGACTTGAGTGAACCTAACGTGACAGAAAAAAACATGACAACAGATAACCTGAAACCTGAAAACAAGACAAGACCAAACAAAATGTGACGTGACTGTATATACGCCGATACAGGCCTGAACCGGCTCCTAGAAACACCATCCATCCATCGTCTACACTCGCTTAATTCAACTGTAGGGCCGCGGGGGGGTGGAGCCTATCCCAGCCGTCATTGGTTGAGAAGCAGGGTGCACCTGGACAGGTTGGCGGTCCATCACAGAGACAAGCGACCACGAACGCACTCACTCACTCCGAGGACCAATTTAGAGACACCAATTAACCTGACATGCAGGTTTTTTGGACGGTGGCAGGAAGCCGGAGTACCTGGAGAGAACCGAAGCATAGTTCATCCAGTAATTAGTTTCTGTTTGTGTTGTTTTGGGTGAAGTCTGTGTGTGAGATGGTGTTGTGTACAGACTTGAGTTCAAGTACATTTTCTCTGGAAGTGCAGACCACAGCGCCTTTTAACTCCTGTACAAATATGTGTTGTACGTTACGAATTAACCGACACACAAAGTTACTCCTCTGCATTTAACCCATCCAGGTTGGCACCTGTTGAACACACATGCCAACCTTCCGGTTACTGGACGATCCACTCTAACCACGGCCGGCCAACTGCTAAACAACCCGCAGTTTGGGTGAGGAGGCTTTAACAAAACACTTATCAACTGCTGCCAAGAACAAACAAGAGCTGGAGGTTGTGTAGCTCACGGTATGCAGAAGGAAAAGTGGCCCGAAGCTTCGTGGCTTCTCAGGAAACAGGTGAGCTGTGCCAAAGGCTTCTTTTTTTTCTCTTGTCTTTGCTTATTGAGTGTGACATATCATGTTATGATACATTCCAACTGCTCTTCTCTGCCGACATGTTTTGAACTCTGAGGTTTAGAATTAGGAGGGAAAGTGCAACCAAGGCCAAACAAGGGGAAGGGCGACATCGTTTTATCCTATTTTTGATATTTTGACTGTTAAATGGGGGTAAGATTAAACATATCACCAACATATCACGCCTTAAAGTCCATGTGAGGCTGGAGGGGTTGGTGGAGGAATTGCACACATGACCTTAAACCAGGAGTTCTGAGTTGCAGCAGTTTTTAAACATACTTCAGTTTGAAACCTCCTTATTTTTCAGTTGCTTTTGGGTCAGCTGTGCCAAACTTTATATGCCGGGACATGAAATCCATCCATCCATCCATTCCTCCATCCATCCATCAGTTCATCCATCCATCCATCAATTCACCCATCCATCCATTCCTCCATCCATTCCTCCATCCATCCATCAATTCACCCATCCATCCATCCATCAATTCACCCATCCATCCATCATCCATCCATCCATCAATTCATCCATCCATCAATTCATCCATCCATCCATCCATTCCTCCATCCATCCATCAATTCATCCATCCATCCATCAATTCACCCATCCATCCATCCATCCATCCATTCATCCATCCATCCATCCATCCATCCATTCATCCATCCATCCTTCCATCCATCAATTCACCCATCCATCCATTCATCCATCCATCATCCATCCATCCATCAATTCACCCATCCATCCATCCATCCATCCATTCATTCATTCATCCATCCATCCATCAATTCACCCATCCATCCATCCATCCATTCCTCCATCCATCCATCAATTCATCCATCCATCCATCATCCATCCATAAATTCCATCCATCAATTCACCCATCCATCCATCATCCATCCATCCATCAATTCACCCATTCATCCATCCATCCATTCATCCATCCATCCATCAATTCATTCATTCATTCATCCATCCATCCATTCATCCATCCATCAATTCACCCATCCATCCATCCATTCCTCCATCCATCCATCAATTCATCCATCCATCCATCATCCATCCATCAATTCACCATTCATCCATCCATCCATCCATCAATTCACCCATCCATCCATCCATTCATTCATTCATCCATCCATCCATCCATTCACCCATCCATCCATCCATCCATTCCTCCATCCATCCATCAATTCATCCCTCCATCCATCCATCAATTCATCCATCATCCATCCATCCATCAATTCACCCATTCATCCATCCATTCATCCATCCATCCATCAATTCATTCATTCATCCATCCATCCATCCATCAATTCACCCATCCATCCATCCATCCATTCCTCCATCAATTCATCCATCCATCCATCATCCATCCATCAATTCACCCATTCATCCATCCATTCATTCATTCATCCATCCATCCATCCCTCCATCCATCCATCAATTCATTCATCCATCCATCATCCATCCATCCATCCCAAGAACATGGGCACAGCTGGTTATCAGGCACCAAGTAGTCCTATTATTTCCTGTGGGATGCTGAGGGAGATAACATATCTTTAAAAAGCTAAAGTTACTCCATATGAACACCATGAAGGGGTCTTTAAGGGGCTTCATTGTCACCTCAGGGTGTCCTAAGTACTCGTCCACACCTTTATTCACATGATAAAGATGAAGTGGCTGTTTTTTTCTTTATTCTCCGAACACATCACTCACTCCCAGAGTTCAGCTGAAAACACGCTGCTTGCTGCTGTATCTAGCCCATAATATAGATTTGGGTTCTGATTATATTCTTATGGCTTGACATTACGAGAAGTCATCTCTATTAGTCACTCACTGGCAATAAGTCAAATTACCAGTTTATGGCATCTCTCAGGTCGGCACTGTAAATGTAACACAGCTTATCTTATTTCTGCACAATGGCTGGAAACAGGTACTGAAAATACATAATTTGATTTATTACTTTCAATTGTCTTACCCCCTATTTGGAGAGGCCAGTGGAGGGATTGTGAGTATTCTGGTGTGGCGTCAGTAATGGATTTGAACATGATGCTAAGATGCGATTGTTGTGCTGCACGTTTATTCCCACATGGCTGACTTTAAGTTTGTATTCACTCAAAAGCTCGTCGTGCCTTGAATCTTCACTTTTACTTAAAAAATACAAATTCAAATTAAAAGGTTAAAGGTTTGCAAGATACTCGTCTAAAACTAAAATAATGTTTGACATGTTGCTCATAATGAAAACAAACAGAATTGTTATCATATGCAGTCCTATTCTATCGATTATTCCATCGATTATTAATCATTAATCGGATAAGAAATAACGATTAAGAGGTAAAAGTTGATTTTTCAAGTTGAACTGAATGTCATATTAAGGCATTTAAAATGGTTTAATTACACCGTGCACTTAAAAATAAGACGGATTTAATGAGATAAAAGTAGAACTTTGTCTTCAGAAGAGTGCCTTTTAATCCATGATTTGAAGACTTTTAAAAGCAGGTTTCTCATTAATGCAATGAACAAGCTCTGCAAGATGTGGCATGAATGTTTAAACACGGCAATCAATCTTCACCTCAAACTGCTGTTGGTTTCCTCAGCCAGCGATGACAAATAAAGAGCAAAATTCAAAGGAATGACGTTTAAAAACTCAACCTGCGGTGTCAGTGCTGGCCTTGAGCGAAGTTTTAGGTTGACTCTTAAATGTACACCTGTGTATATTTAGCTGGCGTGGCCCATCAGGGGCTCAAATATGCTTTAGATAATAGTTGTGGGGATTTTTGAATGGTTTGATTATTGCTATAATCAGAACAAATAAATAAATCAATCAAAATTTAAAACAAAAGTCTGAAAAAGCGACTCCGGTTCCCTGGACTCCCACAGCACGACACCATCGTAAACCTTCTCTGAGTCCAAAGAGAAGACATGTAGAGTGGAAGAAAACTCCCATGACCTCAGTAACTCTGTGAGGGTGAAGATCTGATCCATCCTTCCATCCATCCATCCATTAATCCATCCATCCATCTATCCAATAATCCATCCATCCATCCATCCATCCATCCTTCCATCCATCCATCCATCCATCCATCCATCCATCCATCCATCCATCCATCCATCCATCCATCCATCATCCATCTGTCCATCCATCCATCCATCATCCATCCATCCATCATCCATCAATTCATCATCCATTAATCCATCCACCATCCATCATCCATCAATTCATCATCCATTAATCCATCCATCCATCCATCATCCATCAATTCATCATCCATTAATCCATCCACCATCCATCCATCATCCATCTGTCCATCCATCCATCCACCATCCATCCATCCTTCCATCCACCATCCATCCATCCATCATCCATCCATCATCCATCCATCATCCATCTGTCCATCCATCCATCCATCCATCCATCCATCCATCCTTCCATCCATTAATCCATCCATCCATCCTTCCATCCATCCATCCTTCCATCCTTCCATCCACCATCCATCCTTCCATCCATCCATTCATCCACCATCCATCCATCCTTCCTTCCATCCATCATCCATCCTTCCATCCATCTATCCATTAATCCTTCCATCCATCCATTCATCCTTCCACCATCCTTCCATCCTTCCATCCATCCATCCATCCATCCATCCATCCTTCCATCCATCCATCCATCCATTCATCCTTCCACCATCCATCCATCCATTAATCCATCCACCATCCATCCATCCCTCCATCCTTCCATCCTTCCATCCATCCTTCCATCCTTCCATCCTTCCTTCCATCCTTCCATCCATCCATCCTTCCATCCATCCATCCTTCCATTAATCCATCCATCCTTCCATCCACCATCCTTCCATCCATCCATCCTTCCATCCATCCATTAATCCATCCTTCCATCCATCATCTGCCGCTTCTCCGGGGGTCGGGGGGGCAGCAGCTTTAACAGAGAAACCCAGATGTCTCTGTCCCCGGCCACTTCCTCCAGCTCTTCCGGGGGGACCCCGAGGCGTTCCCAGGCCAGCCGAGAGACATAGTCTCCCCAACGTGTCCTGGGTCTTCCCCGGGTCTCCTCCCAGTGGGACGGGCCCAGAACACCTCCCCAGGGAGGCGTCCAGGAGGCATCCTAACCAGATGCCACCTCATCTGACTCCTCTCAATGCGGAGGAGCAGCGGTTCTACTCCGAGCCCCTCCCGGATGACTGAGCTTCTCACCCTATCTCTAAGGGAGAGCCCAGACCCACAGCTCGTGACCATAGGTGAGGGTCGGAACGTAGACTGACCGGTAAATCAAGAGCTTCACCTTCCGGCTCAACTCCTTCTTCACCATGGCAGGCCGATGCAGAGCCCCCATCACTGGGGAAGGATCTCATTCCAAACCCGGAGAGGGCATTTCACCCTTTTCCAGCTGAGAAGCTCTCGGATTTGGAGGTGCTGAATCTCATCCCAAACCTGACCATTTAAATCAAATCCAAATAGTTGTATGAGCACAACTCATCATACATATGTTCTGCAGTATTTCTTTCTCAAGAATAATACATTTATTTTATATTTACATTAAAGCCAAAGAAGGAAAGTCACTTAAAAGTTGCTTGACAGTCTTTTTTTTAAGGTATGAACACAAACCAGTGAACAACTTGTAACTTTTTGGGTTATTTTGTGATTTAATAAACACACAAAACACTTTTCTGTTAGTCTGAGAGGAGTCTACTTTATTTTGCTAATATACATTAATCACCTTCTTGAATCCAGAGTTTATATTCACTTATTTTCAGCCTTTAGCGACTTCCTGTTTGTAACAACAATAGTGAATATTTGAGTGATGTCTGAGGTGCTACAGTCATACAAGTCGGTCCTGGGATTGAAGTCGGCCATTTCCTGTCAGCTAACAAACACTGGAAATATTGTTGAGAAAATTACCTTCAGACTACTTAAAAACATGGAAACAGGGTAATAAAGGAAGGTAACACCAGGCTTTCAATAACCATGAGAGGAATTCTTGAGAATGTTAAACTCAGATGGTGTAAATGAATTTATTTGATGGTATTTAACATTAGATTGTTCTCTTTTGCACGCTTTAGAAGTTGAAAACAAAACTAATGCTGGTCCTTGAAGGTTTTAGACACAGAGCAAAACACAAAAATGAGGGAGATGAGGACAAACATAATGCAGATGTAGCAATCTGTAACAAAAACAGCTGTGAAACAATAACAGGAAGCAGAATGAATCCACAAGAGAAAAATCTCTGCAACACGAAAAGTGAAAACAAGCAGGAGCAAAGTCAATAAGATGGAACACAAACATTGAGAACAAAGTGTCAAATTAAATTATTTTAACGGTAACAAAATGATTTTAAATAACTGAGCAGGGCATCTGAAAAAGGAGATTCCACCCAAGTGATTTTATCAAACTGTTCAGAATAGTAACAACATATGAATAATTCAGATTTTAAGGGTTTTATTTGATCATGAATGCACATTTTAATGTAACTCTCTCTGAAGCCGCTGTGGTAACTGATTATTTAAATGTGCTAACTGTGGGAGATCATCAGAAACTCAGGACACCATCTTTCTTTAAAGACTTTTTTATTTGAAAGTGGAGAGGAAAAGAAAAGGAGGAGCGCTAAAGGGCCACATGTTGGGACCGGGGCCTGCTGCCTTCACCTGCTCAACCAGTTTAGCCTTTAGTCTTTATATGATTTCTGCTCTATTATCAAGTAAACTTTACCTATTTGAGGTAAACTGACGTTCACATGTGAGGAAAAGTGTCGTCTTTGAGACTTTTTAACACACATTGTTGTACCTTTTGTAAACCGAATCCAATCATTTCCGTTTGCAGCAGTTGCACTTTAGTCAATTAAATGACGGATAATCAGAACAAAAAGGATAAAACTGACCACAGTTTGAAACCACAACAAGAGGCCTGAATCGTTTTCTAAATCCCTAAATATGATGCATTGTCCTTAAAGACTCTTAATTTGGGATTTAGTTGTTATAGTTGATATTAAAGTTGGCATGTTGACATCAACCTGGCAGATATGGTGGAATCTGTCTTAATGGATTTTTTTTGACTGCCTGTGTGAGTTCACTGGGTGGAGGAGTCTCAGTTTCCTGTGATTGTTGTTTGGGGCACTTTCCGCATTTAAACAAACACAGGAAGCTTCTGGATTCACACGAATGTCTCAGGCGCTCACCACCTAGCACAGTACATTCAGTTTTAAACACAACAGGTGGTGATAATGTACGGTTTTAACTGAATTCAATGATACTTTGTTAACCCCAGAGATTTTAAGACTGGAGTAATATGAGCTCTACTTCAGGTCTTCATCCGCAGACGAGCGGCTGAGTTTTGTAGCAGCTGTTATGGATTTATAGTCTTTTAAGTAACACCAGAAATAAGAGCGTTACAATAATCTATTCTACAGGTGATAAAAGCCTGGATCGGTGTCGCTGCATCAGCCTGAGAGAGGAACTGTCGCACTCTTGCAATGTTCCTTAAATGAAAGAACCCGGTCTGATATGTTTTTAAAGTGAGATATGAAATTTAAATTGGAATAAAAAATAACTCAGAGGTTCTTTACTTCTTCAGGTGAATTAAAATCAAGAGTTTTCAGTTTTAAAGACAGTTCCTCTCTGTCTGCTTCAGGATCGATGACCAAAATGTCTGTTTTGTCCCGGTTGAGCTGTAGAAAGTTGTATGGAGGACTGAAACTGCCATAATCCAAAGTGATAATATAAAGATAAATAGATTACCTTAAATGCTACGAAAATTAAGTTAAAAATGAATTTATGCAATTTCAACTGTATAGGTTGTGAAATTTTTCTGCTATAATTTTCAACGGCGTTCATTTAAGGTTATGTTCATGCTGTTGTTACAAATGGAAATATTTTTCCATTTGTTTATTTATTTCTGTATGATTTATTTCTTTATTCTATTTCAATTGCATTATGTTTTTCAATTCAGTTTTTGTAATCTACTTTATTTATGGCTTTTTTTTCTTCATTATTTCCCCTTCTACCTAATTATGCAAATGAAGGGGGCGAGTTTCATATTGTAAAATGGAAGTCCAGTTTCAGAACAAAGCCACTGAGACCGGAAGTGGGGAAAGTTAGCAGCGTTAGCAGCTAGCTTAATTTGCAGTCAGAACAACGGTCTAAATGCAGTAAGATGTGCAGCTTAGCTTTTAGTTCAGACTTTATAAAGAACTGCTGTACTATAAGCAGATAAATCAGTGACTGAGAGAACTTAAGAAGTTATGTCGGTCTGTTAACATAACAAGCTAAATGTATTGTAACTTCGATACAGGAAGTGCGGTTTGCTACTTCCGGTTAGATGGGCCATTTTTTTAAATACGGTCTCTGCAGCCAGATGATCAACCAATCGGTGAGAAGCTGAACCAATGACACAACCTGTAAGACCGCCCTCTCGTTTGCATAATGAGGCAGAAATGGAGAAGCAAAGTTATCAATAAATGACAAATAATAATTCGAACAATTGGGTTTTTAGATTAAGATTAAAAAATAAAATAAATATTTTGGAAGGACTTGATAGATCACTGAGATGTAAAGGAAAATAATACAGAGAATAGGGGTAGGAAGATACAGTTTTTAATGCTTCCTGTAAATGTTTCTGTTTTTTTTGCTTTTACACTCTGTATATAAAGTGCTTTACAAATAAAGTTTAACTATAGATGAGATAGGAGTTATTTAGCTACAGCTACAGAGTGTTCATGTGGGGTGGTCCAGTCGTTGGGGGGTGGTGGTCATGACCACTCCACTTCTTGGCTCCGCCCCTGCCTGGACAAATTGTATCCCCATAATTTTGGCTTGAAGGGACACATATCTACTTATTTAACAGGGCTCCTGGAACAGTTCATGCTAATTTATGTCAGATTCAGTCATTTAAACTTTAAAAATCTGCTGCTGTACTAGTGTTTGAGAAATTTTAAATAAAACTTTACCCTGTAAGAAAATACGTTAAACTGCAGGCAGAAAACATACAGTGTTATATAGTTAGTCTGTTTGATTAGATAACACATAATGAGTGTATTTCACCATATATTTTCCGTTTAATGGTGATATCTCTCCTCATATATGTATTTTTTCCACTATATGTTATAACAAGGCTACATTTACACATGTAAAAGGGTCCATTAAAATGTTTTTTTGACATTGTAGCATCTCTATTGTCACTTAATACCCACAAAAGTTTGTTGTAAAGTGAAAGAGTAAGTTGTTACCTGAGTGTTTGTTATATCAGAGCGGCACAGAAATAAAATGGAAAAAAGATTACTCACATCTTTTAAAGGAGTGTCTCTTACCTGCCTTCCTTGTAGGTGTTGCATGTGTTCCAGTTTCAGTTTACCTCATTTTTATTGGCAGACATTGGAATATGTGGTCTGTTAACTGTTTCACTTTGTATTTTAACTTTAAGTAAAATGATTATTTTGCTCACAGTAATGGTTACACATTCTCCGCCTTCATACTTTGAGAAAAGGCCCGATGGCTTTAAAACTCTGTGAATGTGTGTCAGTGTATTGTAAAAATATTCCCAAACAAACAACAGATACACTGTGTTTCTAAGTACTCTTTCTGAATCCCTGAGCTTGCTCTGTAATTTGGATAAAAAGTTACTGTAACCCTTATTTGGCGGTACAGCTTGTTCATTTTGTTAGTGGAGATAACAAAGTGAAGGTCAGCTGTTTTCTCTGTGACATCATGCTAACAAAGGTCAAAGGTTTCTTCACTGCAGCAGCTATTGTGTTGCATTCTTCGTGTCATGGTGTTCATAATACTCTGACCCCTGTGCGTTCCTGTATTGTGAGGCACCACAATCAGGGGAGCCTGGAGCCCACAGGGGCCGGAGACATCTGGAGAGCCAGTCAAAACACCCTTTCAGCCTTTCATTGTTTTCTGATTCAGAACGGAACTGGTCAGCAGGGGAGAAAGAAAGGACCCGTAAATGCTGCTAAGCATAATTTCCGTCTTTAGTTTGGGTCCCAAACAGGATGCTGGAGCATGAGCGTTAGTTTCAGACGCAGACCACTTGTTCTTTGGCTACGAATGGACAACCACATATCGGTCTCATTTTGCTCTAAATCTCCCAGGGTCCCTCTGGATATCAGCTAAATTGTTGATCTCTATGGCGATCTCTATGTTTTTTATCCTTTTTTCTGCATCTTATCAGGTTATCAGGTTATCGGCAGCTGAACATGAAACACTGTGCATCTCTAATGCCTGCTTCACGCTGCACATGGAGAAGGTGAGCTTTTACCAGGCCCAGAATCGCTGTACAGAAAATGGAGGCTATCTGATGACGGTCAGAGACAGACGTGAAGAGGATGTGCTGCTGTCACTGATCCAAAAACATCCCGACAAGGTGCAAAAAGTTTGGATTGGATTAAAACTGCACAAACAGGACTGCGTGCAGCAGGACAAACCTCTCAGAGGGTTCAAATGGATATCTGGGGGGGGGGATTCCCACTATTCCAACTGGAAGAAAGAGCCGGGCCGCACGTGCACACAGGAGAGATGCGTAAAGGTCAATTACACAGGACAGAACCAGCTGAAATGGACCGATGGAGGCTGCCGCAACAAGGCTCTTTACGCATGTAAGTTCTCTTTTCAAGGGATGTGCAGCCCTCTGGATCTGCTGGGGCCCGAACAGATAACCTACACAGCACCTTTCTCAAAAGAGCCCCAGAGAAGCAACATGAACTCACTTCCACTTGGAACATTTGCTGATATTTCATGTCCTGACAGCCCGCCGCATTACTCCGTCTGCATGAATTTTCACGGCACCTTCACCTGGAGTAATCGTGGTCCCTTTTGTGAATTAGGAGAGCAAAGTTGTAAAGTCGGCAATGGTGGATGTGAACACTGGTGCACGCAGGAAAAAGACGGCGTCCGATGCCACTGCAAAGCAGGTTTTAACCTGGGAAAGGACGGATTCTCGTGCCGGATGGAAAACCTCTGCCGTCCCGACACCTGTGAGCACCTGTGCGTGATGGGGGAGTCGGGCCGTTCCTGCAGATGTCAGGAGGGGTTCAAGCTGGAGGAGAACGGGCGGGACTGCTCTGACGTCAATGAGTGCGAGCTGCAGGCCTGCGAGGATCATGTGTGCGTAAACACGCACGGCAGTTACTCGTGTGAGTGCAAAGACGGCTACGAAATGGTCGACGGTGAGTGCACCGACGTGGACGAGTGCGCAGAGTCGAGATGTGGGCACAGGTGCTGGAACTCTGTCGGATCCTTCTCCTGTTACTGCGACCAGGGCTTCGCTCTGTCCTGGGATGGGTTCTCCTGTGTGGACATCCACGCCGTGGGCAGCGCCACGAGCTCGCACCAGCTGGAGACCAACGGGACGACTCAGGCGCCACGCCTGTCCGTCACAGACTCCTCAGACTTCGAGTCTTTGACCAGAATCGTGGAGCTCCAGCACCAGTCTCCCCACACCGACACGCCGCCGCCACACCTGGTCAACTCCACGCACGGCGACCAGCACGGCAACGCGTCCTTGGCGACGGTTGCGGCCAAGGCGGTTAAGTACAAGGTGCTGATCTGCGTCCTCGGCTCGGTCATCCCTCTGGTCCTGTTGGTCGCCGTGACGATATTCATCGCGATATTTCGATGCAGTCGCTCCAAGAAGGAGGTGAAGAAGAACACCACCGCAGACGGGTACTGCTGGGTGTCGTCCGGTTTGGATCCACGTCTGGAGAAACTTTACGAGTCCATCTTGACAGACGACCTATGACCTGAGAGTGACGGCAAAGACAGTCTGAGGGTGTTTGTGTTAATTTATATAATTTATGTTTATCTCAGTTGTGCTGGGGCTCCACACCGTTATCAAACGCAGTATCTATGTATCAGAGATGATTAGTCTTTGTAAAGAACTGAAAAACATGGTAGATGTTGCTTTGTGGAAGTGGAAATGAATCTGAAGGGCTCAGGATGTTTAAGCCTGCGTGGTTCCTCTTATTTTACCAACAAATGAAGGAAATGTAAAGATGGAGGGAACATTTACCCGGGATGTGGCGTTACAGATCAGACGCTGCAATCTGGGAATAAACTCATTAATAACATATCTGTTCATGTTTTAAGGCTGAGAAGGAGGTCTTTTCCAGGTCATTCTTTTGAGTTAAAGCTGTAATACTCCATTACAGAGAAAATTAAAACTAAAATTTAAGAACTGAATGCACTGAATTGAGTCATGTCAGTGGTACTGTTTTCTTGCATTGAGTTGCCGTAGCACTTAATCTGCTTAGTAACAGGTGTTGTATGTACAGAATGTGAATAAACTTGTTTTTGTGAAGTAAAAAGCAACATAAAGTGGAATAATGAAATAAAGAACCTTGTTACATGTCATATAAAACATGTACTGTGCTCTAAAGTATCATATCAGCATGTGGCGCGGCAGTAATCTCATATCAGCCCAAAACTAAATAAACTGTTTGTGAGGACGGATGAAAAGATGGATCGTGTTATTCTTGTTAAGCAGTGACACCTACTGGTACAAAGTGCCATTTATTTATTATTGTTCTAATTGTTCTAATTGTTTTAATTGAGCGAAATGACTGAATTGCCCCCACAGGGGATGAATAAAGTATTTTCTGGGGCCTCCAAACCCCCCAAATACCCCCAGCCTGATGAGATCCAGGGAGTGTGACCCCACCCAGCGACCCACAGGACCCAGAAGAAGTTGTAATCATTAAAAAAACAGGAACTTCAGCACACATTCAGATGTTTTTTGTCCCTGTCCTGCCAGAACTTCTCAGTACCAGGCAAGTGGTCATAATGTTACGGCTGATCTGAATAAATTGCTCTAAGATAATGAAAACTCTTCTTTTCATGGGATTTTGATGACTCCAGTGGCTGAAAATTCTGCTTATTATCACTGTATAAATGTCACGACCAGAGAGGCCATCATATATATTGAAACTTCACAAGTAGAGGGCAGACAAAGAGAGCTGTGTTTTAAAGAGGAATGTTGTCTTCACTCTGATCGTTATCTTCACTCTGCCCAAATAAGTCGAAGACTGCAAACTCAGCAGATATCGCAGGTCTGGGCAAATGAAAGAGAGCAGAAGATTGTATGAATGTGTCACCAAATAAAAGGTAAAGGGAGGCAACCACTCGTTGGAGAACTCTTGTGAAGCTGCAGAGCGAAGGTTCGTGTGTTGTAAACTGCTGAGGCCTCTGAGGGATTCTTGGTTTCATGCCGCTGTCTGTGAGGGAATTCTTCTAACATCCAGCCAATAGATTGCTTTTCTATTTTCTCCTCTGCATGTATGATTTGAACATGCATTCACACAGTTCTTTTCCACAGCTTTGGAAAAGAACAGCAGTCTAAGTTTATCTGGTTTCCTTCCTGGTCTTTGGGGACCCTGTTTTCCGGAGCTGGAGGCCAAAAGCTCTGAATTCTGCATAACTCAAGCGGCCACTTTCCCTCCGACAGTGTTTGTGCCAGTGAAGATAACGACGATGACTATTTTTGAGTCGGTGATGTTTTTGCTGTTCTTTAAGTCAGGATTTGGCTTGAAGCAGGCGAGCACCTGCAGGCCCGTCTGTGCTGGAGACGACTGCATAACTGTGAACCAGGACACAGTAGATTTTAAAACGGCAGAGGAAGCATGTCGCTACGGCAACGGAGAACTTCTGACCTTTCAGTCTAAGACTGATGAGCAGATGTTGGACAGCTTGAGCGGAGAACTGTTTGGAAACTTCTGGATTGGACTGCGTCTACCGGCTGGATCCTGCAGCAACCTCTCGGCTCCCCTCAGAGGCTACGAGTCCACCTCAGGAAACATGGACTGGACGTTTACTCCAGCCCTCCACAGCTGGAGGCAGAGCGCTAAACTCTGCTCTCCACACTGCATTTCACTTTCAAACCATAACGGATGGACAGAGAGGCCGTGCACGGACGAAACTGATGGGTTTCTGTGCAAAACCAAACACAAAGATGCGTGCCAGGCAGAGGAATTATCAGATGGAATGATTATCCGAAGCACTGAAACCTGCAAAAGTGCTCCTTGTAAGCATACATGCACTGATGTACAGGGGGGGTATGTGTGCTCTTGCTTCAAAGGATATATGCCAGACAGCAAGAACCCCAATCTGTGCATAATGCACTGTGCACAACAGAGCTGCCCAGCGATCTGTGAGGGAAACCCTGACAATGGCTGCTCCTGTCCGCACGGCTACATCATCAACGGGAAAATGTGCGAGGACATCGATGAATGTCAGATGGATAGATGTGAAGCAGGCTGTAAAAACACCTTTGGGGGGTTTGTGTGCTTTTGCGGCGAAGGGTTTGTTCTGAAAGACCAGGTCAAATGCACCAAGCCTGGGAAGAGCGACTTTTTGTTCATCACGACCCCCGTCACTGGATTTGTTAAACCAGCCGCCAGTAACAACACTCTGAAGGGCTCCTCTGTGGCGGCAGGGGCTTTCATCTGGCTCTGGGTCGCACTCGCGGTGGCCGTGGTCGTGTCCGTGTTTGTGATTCGACTTTTTCTTGTTAAGCGTCAGAGACGCAGAGAGCAAAACTCTGCTCGGCAGACTTCTGGTCTTGCTGACAATGTTGAGTGTTAAAGGTGCTCCATTTTAATCCCATCCGTGTGCTTCCTGCTGATTTAAGCTGCTGATTCACGAATCCACGTGATGCTTCGTGAAGGACATTCAGGGAGATATTTAAAGTCATTCCTTCAGAGGAGAACGGCGTCTCGGTTCTCTTCTGACGAGTTAAAAGCATCACAAATGGAAAATGTCAAATTAGATAGCAGATGTAAACTCAAATATTAATTTCTCCTGAGTAAGGCCATGATTTAGGAACGTACGCCTTGCAGTTTATGAAAAGAAGAAAAGTGTAGACGGCATCTTTTGAAGCGGATGCTCTCATTCACGGCCTCCTTTTTACCTTTTAAATAACGTGTGTCGCTGATCTTTGCAATTCCAGCTCATCTATAAAAGTCAAAGTTGGAGCGAATTGCTTAGAAAATTAGCTGAAAGTGGGAGCAATAAGGACTTAAACCAAAAAGAAGGGAAGGAAAACTGTAAAAATCTATAAAAGGGGTAAAAAAAGGATCTAATATGGTCGAGTTTGGGATTCTCAGTTTAAAAGCTATACGAGATAAACTTTAAAATGTTTCCTCCATTTAACATAAATTCATTTTTTATTTTCATACAGCCAAAAATAAGATATAAAACTGTATTACTTTATTATGTATTACCACTAAAAAGGGCATTTTACTCCTGATTTGAAGGATTTTTGCACATCTTTATTGTTTTAATCCTTGTGATGGTGTAACTCTTTCAATCAATCCACATATATTATCTTTTAAAAAGGCATCTGTGTGAAGTTTCTACCTGTAGTTCAGTAAATACACATGTTGAGATTTGTATTTCTTTTGTGTTTAGTGCAGATACAGTTTAAAACGGGTTTGACTACACTGGGTTAGAGCCGTAGAGTTGCTGGTATGGTTGAGTAATTCCCTGAATTGTATGACTGTTCATTTTCTGTTGGGTTCTCAGCTTCCTATATGATCCTGAAGGAACATTTCCAGACCTCTAAGACTCTATAAATACATGCTCAGTCGATTTAAAGGCTCCTCTGGGCCTTTTGAACTCACATGAAAAGATAAAAAAAGAAATAAAGAAGACTTTGGAGGATGTTTCAGGCTTCAGGGACAGTCACAAATGTGTGCTACACCTGAAATATGGTGGAAAATGTTTGTAAAAAAACCTTAAAAAAAGAAAAATATCATGTTCTTTTTTGTTCTTTTCTGACCAGTTGAACTGGAATATAATTTATAATTTGTTTGGGAAGCAAACTGCTGCTTTATTGGTCCAACAAGCAGTCGCTCACATCTACAACCTCCACTTAGCTTTTCACTTTTCTTTTATATGCAGCAACAACACAAATGGTTGTGTTCACTTCTTTTTAAGGAGAAAGTTTAATAGAAACCTTTAAACTTCTATTTTTAAAAGCATTTGTTATAGTTTCTGAAGCTGCAGAGCAATCAGTCAGATAAATGTGCTCTCTTTAGGTTAACAGGACAGTGTTTCCCCTGAAATGGAGCTGAGTCGTCACAAAAGGACAAATTTTCTTTTTTTTTCAACTATTTTTATGCATTTTACACTTGATTCATGTTCATATTTGTGCATATGCATCTAACTGTTTGTGGAATGACTGTAGAGGGTATGACTCTGACATTAAAACCTGAATTCATTCAGTCACGTCAGCTGTTTTTGCCGTTATTGGCGCCCTTCTGCTGACACCTGCTGTCCTGATGGGGAAACTACTGAAATGCTCTAGGAAGCTGTTTCAGAGACTCAATGATCAGCTCAAAGCCTCAAAGCATCATGTTTACAGCTGATTTATTTAAAGGTGGAATGTCAGAAGTCTGGAAACATTTTAATCTTTCAGGTGTTAAAATAAAGTCGACCATCCCGCCATTTTCTGATGTTTTTTTCAGGACGTGGTCGTTGGGCAACAGCCTGAGATTCCACTTCCTCCAGCTCCTCCGGGACATCGAGGCGTTCCCAAATCATCCGGGAGATTAAATCTCCCCAGCCCAGTTCTCCTCCTGACCTCTCGGTCGTGTACAACCGCGGTGAGAGCTCTGGTCACACTGCAGGCAGTAAGTTTAAGGCTACGTTCACACTGCAGGTCTTAATGCTCAGATCCGATTCTTTTATTTGGCTACACATCTTTAAATGTGGCCCGTCTACGGATTGCTGTGTGACCCGCATGCGCAGTTGATCATTGATGACATCACGCCCATAAACCACGCCACGATGGAGTTTACAGAAGCAACCATGGCAACGGCAGCCGGTGCTGCAGGACTGTGTGGCTTAATGCTAAAAATCAGGGCTCTAAAATCTGACAAGACACACGCATTTCAACAAGTTCTCACGTGGTACAACGTGGTATTTCTCACGCTGAAAAAAAAGTATAATATAAATTTATCTGGCGCTCCGCTATCGCCATGGAAACAAGCATGTCTCCCACGAGTCTGAGCAGAGCAACGCTAATAATAATATAAGTAATAAAAGACCTGTCCAACATTTGTCAGCGCCTCTCCCCGAGACTTTCAAGAGGAGTCGTTCAGGAGATCCTTCTTCTTCAGAAAGCGGGTGGGAGCGGGGCTACATTGGGTAGCAACGGGGGCGGGTTACCGCACCTTGGCCAACCTGTTTGGCATCGCAAAGTCCTCCGTTTGCGCTATTGTGCAGGACTTCTGCAAAGCTGTGCACCAGGTCCTCATGCCTGAATATATTAAACTCGGGCAGAGGTGGGTTTCCCCCAGAGTGCTGCGGCAGTGCACCGCGGGTCAGAATGACATCATAGTCATTGACGTATAAATGCAACCTGGCTGCCATCATTCAAAAAAATCAGATTCGTATCCGATTCAGTACCACATTTAAAGTGGCCTGATTCTGATTAGAAAATGTCAGATTCAATGCGACTTGTGCTGTTCACACTGCCAAAACACTTCATTGGCTTCCTGTCCTTTATAGAATTGATTTTAAACTTTTAATGTTTGTTTTTAAAGCTCTTAACGGCCTCGTCCCATCATATTTATCTGAGCTTTTAACTGTCCGTAACCCTGGTGGAGCTCTGAGGTCAACAAATCAACTTTTGTTGGAAGTGTTCAGGTCAAAATACAAGCCCTGGGTTGACCGAGCCTTTTCTGTTGCTGCCCCCAGGCTCTGGAATAAGCTCCCCCCCGAGATGTGTCTTATTTCTAACCTGGGCCTCTTTAAATCTGGGCTAAAAACATATTTATTTCAGGTGGCTTTTAATACCCAGTAATATGGTGACACTTTTATATTATCTTATTCAATTTTGCTGTATTTTATTGCGTTTACTGTTATTTTATTGTTTTGTACTTATTCTTTTCTTTATTTATTATCTGCTGTAAAGCACTTTGGTACCGAAATGGATTGTTGTAAAGGGCTGTAGAAATAAATTACATTTACATTTACAAACGAAAATCAGATATGGGTCACATATGAGCGAAAAAATCGGATTCGGGTCACTTAGAAACTGCAGTGTGAACGTAGCCTGAGACTCGTTTCAGGTGCACGTTGGTCACTGACACTGTTCACAATCTTTATGGACAGAACTTCTAACCCAAAGAGCTGGAATAAGAGCAACTGAAAGAAGTTTCTCCTCTCATCTGACAGGCATCTTCAGTTCTAAACTAGTTGGTGGAGAATATAAGTAGTTAAAGGGCCGTTCACACTTTGCCAGCTGTTAAAATGTCACCTGACCATGATGTGTTTAAGTCATTCACATCTTTTACCTGCCTTCTCTACCGGGACTGATGCAGCGTTTGTTGTGCATCTTGTTATGTTGGAAAGAACAGAAGTTGTTGCACATCAGCTAATTATTTCCAACAAAACGTTGTCCTGATTAATCATTCATATCAGCTGCAGTGATTGTTCAGGCGTAATGAAGATAAGATGTTGAAAACAGCAGTTGTATCAGTCCTAATAGCTGACTAAACTCTGAACTTTACAGCTCTCCTTTCCTGTTTTGCACCATAAAGCCAACGCTGGTGACGATGGGATCGTTTGTCTTACTGTTCATAGAGACTAAAGCGATCTCACCACATTTGCTTTCAGGTGTTTTATTTAGCGTTTAGCAATGAGTTCTTGTCTGAATGAAATAACAAAATGAACCACAGAAAGATAAATAAAGGGTGAATCGTTAATGACGGGGCAGTCTTGTGGTGTTTGAAGAGGTGGATATACTCTTAATTTTCCAGATTATTCTTATTAGTGGCCTGCTGATAAACTCTCTGTATTAAAAACAGTGACATTTATGAACTTGTGGTTCCCAGAGTTTCTAAAAGCAGAATGGGAGGCAGAGCCTTCAGTTATCAGGCCCCTAAAAGCAGAATGGGAGGCAGAGCCTTCAGTTATCAGGCCCCTAAAAGCAGAATGGGAGGCAGAGCCTTCAGTTATCAGGCCCCTAAAAGCAGAATGGGAGGCAGAGCCTTCAGTTATCAGGCCCCTAAAAGCAGAATGGGAGGCAGAGCCTTCAGTTATCAGGCCCCTAAAAGCAGAATGGGAGGCAGAGCCTTCAGTTATCAGGCCCCTAAAAGCAGAATGGGAGGCAGAGCCTTCAGTTATCAGGCCCCTAAAAGCAGAATGGGAGGCAGAGCCTTCAGTTATCAGGCCCCTCTCTGTGGAACCAGCTGCCAGTTTGGCTTCAGGAAGCAGACACCCTCTCTACCTTTAAGATCAGGCTGAAACTTTCCTTTCTGATAAAGCTTATAGTTAGGGATGGCTCAGGTGAGCCTGAAACATCCCATAGTTCTGCTGCTATAGGCCCAGGCTGCTGGGGGACCTCCCATGATGCACCTCTCCTCCCTCTGACATCATTGCTGTCATTAACTTGTGTTTCTCTCTCTCAGCAGGTATCTCTGGCCTGGTGTTACGCTGCTTGTTGTCCCCTCTTTCCTGTCCTCTCAGCCCCCAGCTGGTCCAGGCAGATGGTTCCTTCCTGGTTCTGGTTCTGATGGAGGTTTCTTCCTGTTAAAAGGGAGTTTTTTCTTCCCACAGTCGCCTCGTGCAGCTCAGGACGGGGGATCGGATCAAAGAGAAGTTTTGTGCAATCTGTTGTTTTCATTAGCTAGGCTACTTATTTTAATTGGCTCTGTATGAATTGGACTAATTTGGACTTTAATTAATTGGATTATGATTGCATTACAAAGATGTGCGAGTAGTAAATGCACATTGTCACGTGTCTTCTGTTGCTTGATGTTAGGGAGTTAGCATCGGTGCTAATTAGTGCCCTAAATCTCCTGCACAAACCCAACCAGCCAGTGAAAAAAAATAATAATGAAGTTGCAGCAGAATGAGATGGAGTCACATAAGACCATATTACTACTATTATGTCATTCTAATACCACACTACTAACCACAAATAAAACGAGTACATTAAACTACCGATAATCGACTCAATTAGCTGGAAAAACTTCAATAATCACTCAAGTTCTCTCCCTGAACATGTCCAGTGCCTGAGCCTAAATATAAAGAAACACAACATAAGACTTTACTTTAATCAGTGATAGATAAATAAATCTGTGAATGAACAAACACGACCAAAAACAAGTGGGTAAAGATTAGTGAACATGCTTTGGAATAAGTAACAAAAGGGAGCTTTAAATATCCTCCTTGGCAGTATTTTGAGCGTTGAAGGCGCTGTAGTAGCACAACGCTAAACTTTAAAACAAGAAGTGATTTCACAATGTTTTCATTGATAGGAAGCAGATTAAACTCAGATTTAGTTGGCCTGAGCCGTAACCTGCTCAGTCATTGTGATTTCTCAATAAGACTTTCGAAATGACTTTAAGCGTGAAGGCTTTGTTTTCTTGCCAACCCCAGCCCAGACTAACACCGTCTCACAGACACTTTGCAAGCCGACAAGCTTGAGTTTCATGGTAAACCAGGAACTGGAACTTGTTGCAGGCTGCTGTGCGACCTTTGTGTTCTCCTGAAAATAAAGTGTGTGTGTGTGTGGATAACTAAAAGAAAGCACACAGTGAAGTAGTAGGTCAGTGTTGATAAAACTGGCAGTTGCAAACCTAACCTGGCCAGCACCGGCTGTGGCTGATATAACCTCTTTCAGCCAGTAAATGCAGAATATTTGTGTATCTGATGAGCCAATCGCAGCAGGAGGAGTTCACTATTTGGAAAAGAGGGTTAAAAAAGGGGATTTGGTTGCTGTTGGAGTGTAACAGACAACCTCATATCCAACATGGAGCTGCTATATTGTCTTCCAAGCGTTCCTGTACTGAACTATAGGAATATTTTAGAGTGAAAAAGGTCACAAATATGATTGCTAAAACTGAAAAATCATAATTACTCAGAAAAGTCTTTTGATGTGTTATTGATTATGTAAACAGGTTGTACAAGCTGTGAAATGAGATGATGAAATGTTTTAAAGGGCGAGGCTTCTGCGCCACCTTTCAATATGTATTTATTTCCTGAGTATAGCCTGAGAGGCACCATCAGCATCTCATTAGCGGCTTTCACCGGAAAAATCTTAACCTTAAATCATTTCCTACGAACAAGTTAAACGAATATAAGCATAACTGTTTAATTTATAGAAACAATTGACTATAATTGTGCGATTATGGCATAGTGTGAAACGTAGCCTGCGAGGCATTACACAGAGTAAACTAAACCCTTTAATTACAACGTACGGGACGTCTGGTGACGCATTTTGAAAAAAGGCGTACCCTTCTGGAATCATCCAATCAGAGATGTCCTCCCTGAAATCATCCAATCAGAGAGTAGGCGTCGTTCTTAGCGGAGCGCCATTGGGTTAAAGTTTGTCCCCGTGCATTGCTCGTATAAATAATAACAACAGCAATCTGAGCTAGCATGTGGAGCGAACACCTGTCAGAGAAGTAGTCCGTCCTCACACGTACAAATAAACAAGTATTTTTGCTGGAATTTTGATCATTTTAGCGGGTGAGCAATAAGAAGACAGTCAGGCAGGTTCCAGCAGCAGCATGTCGGTCGACAGTGTGTTCAGGACCCGGTCTCTCGGTGTGGCCGCCGAGGGTCTTCCCGACCAGTACGCCGACGGAAAAGCGGCCAAAGTGTGGGAGCTGTACATCGGAGACACTCAGAGTCGGACGCAGGAGTACAAAAGCTGGCTGGTGTCTCTGCTCAAGCAGCAAGGAGTGCGGAGTGTGCTGGATGTAGCCTGCGGGACAGGGTAAATGTCAGGCCGACTGGGCAGTTTCACACCGGGGACCTCCAGTTTTGGCTCTGAGCACCACCAAATAAACACGTTAGGTTAATACAAATGCAGGAATATCAGCAGACATGAATCATACCGATGCTCTAACACAACAGTCTTTAATTCACATCCATCGGCGTCGTTATAATTCGATAAAATGTCATATTTCTTTAGTTGTAGGAGCAAGTGTGGAGTTGTGCAACCTGCCGATTAAAATATGGCTCTAAAACCCACCTCAGGTTTGTGAATGTGTGCGACCACCTGCTCTCTAACTGTGAAGGACACATGCTCCTAATTTTCAGCCTTTCTGTTGCTCTTTAAAGAGCTAAGATCATATAAAAAAAACCTGCTGAAATGAAGTAGTTTAAATTCTTCCTGTTGAAATAATTCACAATGAAAAGTACTTACAGAAATGGCTCTTTTCAGGGGGGGTTACATAAGGAATTAGTGAGATTATCTTTACAGACTGTGAAGTTAGGTTGACTTTCAGGGAATTGCAGTTTGCTGACCCCTCTAACTTGGGACAAAATCCGGATTAGTTCAGAGAATAATGAATGAAAGTGCAGAGTTGACAGCTGCTGCTCAGCCACTTCCTGCCTCCAGCTCTGGCATGTCGATTTAAACGGGATTTCATAAAAATGTACATTTTCCTGTAGTTTTTAAGTGCAGTGAAGTGTTTTTGGTGAAACTGAGCCGGTTTCTGGGAGTTTTGACTGGTTCCCTGCAGTCTGTTTATCTGTCCTGATAGTCTATCAGTGCTGTGGGGGGGCATCAAGGCCAGTGAGTGAATGTCATTCTCAAACTGCCTCACACTTCAGTGCACTCCAGTTTCCATTCCTTTTCTTTCTAAAAGCACATTTTACATGCAAATATACAGATGCTCTGGAGAAGCCTTGAGTTGCTTTAGGTGTTAGTGGAGTAGTAGTCGTGCCTCTCAGCCATCTGAGGTGACGTAAAGTCACGAATGACTCTGTTTATTTTTGCCTGAATGATTTATGGGGCCGAGCTTTCCAGCTGTTAGTGGCAGCTTACGCAAGATGCTGCAGGTTATGATTTTAGAGTTTTGGCTTGAATCAGCATGACTTGCAGGAGAAGAGTCGCCCTTTTTTTAAGTTATGGCAACAAAAGTGCTTCCTAAACCGGAAACTTTATAAACTTGATGCGATTTTCTGAGGTCTTATTGAGGCTTTGGTCAGAATACCTGTTGGTTTAAGCACAATGGCTCTATGTCTCAATCTGTCTTGACACTTTGTGTCACTCTTTGTTAACGGTGTGGAGACAAGTGCTCAGCTCCACTCTTTTAGTGAGGTCAGCAGCTACAGCTGTGATTTAATGCAGTAACGCAGACTAAATGAAGCTGTTCCTCCAGACCTCCATCTTTATCAGAAACATGCCGATAATGTAACGCTAACACACCGAGAGTGAGGAGAGGACCGGTGTTGTGTTGGAAACACACCTTAAACACAGCTGCAGGTTGTCTGAGTTACAGAACGGAACCGTTCAGCTAGAAAGCTTCAGCTAACAAAGTAATGTGGGAACAATAATGTTCATCTTTCAGAAAGGAACAGCAGTAACTCCTTAGAAGTTGGTGTACGTCATCTTCATTAGCTAAGCTGTTAGCGTTAGCTGCTGCTAAAGGAAGAAATAAATCAGTAAATAAACCATGAGGAGTTATTTCTCAGATGCTTCCATTTCCCTGCTCTGAAGTTCAGGCTCTGAGAGTTGGAACTGATCCTCTTTGTGGCTCAGTTCCTTCAGTCCAGCGTTGAACTGGACCAAGTTGTTAAAACAGTGGGATGAAAAGTGTTTGCTGCACATTCACAGTCTTTAGCTAACTCTGCTGGAACATTAGCCTCAGATATAGTTTATCCACTGGGCTCTTATATCCTCTGAGGCTGCTGCTGGATGGAAGATGCATGCTCCTCAGTGCAGCTGACAGCAGAACATTTCCACCAGAAGCTGGCTTCATCCGTCCAGCAGGGTGGATGTGAGTGGGCGGGGCTTAGCGGAGGAGGCGGAGCCAACTTAAGGAGTGACGTACTTTAGAAATAAAAATCAGAACGGCTCGTTAAATGAGGAACTTTCAAACAAAGGGGAACTAAATAAATCCCAGGGTTGTGTTTTTGGGGAGTTTTACACCTGCTGGTGACCTCAGACGCTCTGATATAAGCTCCCAGGAGCAGGAAGAAGGCATTTTTACTGAATATGTCACCTTTAAAATCTTCTGCTTGCTTATAGACGGTTAACTTTGTGTTAGTCTCTTATCTGTTTCATATTATTCTGCGGTTACCCACTTGTTGTTAATGATTGCAGCCTCTGTGCTTCATTTTTCAGGTCCAATCTCACGCCTGTAATCTTTTGGAATTTGGAAATAACCTGTTTGATGTGATCATTTGTTTGAGGAATCCAAACATAACCGAGCAGCCTCCCTGCAGGCTGCGGTTTGGCCTCGCTCCTTTTACCTCTGCCAGGTTTTTATCAGCACAAGAAGCCTCTGGCTGTCAGATATAACCCACCAGCTCTCTTTTCACCTGTAAAACCGCTGTGGTTACCTGTCTGTGGTGTTCTGACATGCTCACCACTAACTGCTTAGAAAACAGTCTGAACTAGATGTTGTGACGCAGGTTTGACTTTGAAAGGTGGCAACAAACATCACAAAAAACAGAGGCGCCCTGAGAAATGCCCGTTTCCGTGGCAACGCAACATGTTGTTCACTTTGTGTTCTGCATGTTTCTCGTTTTTTACAGAGTCGACTCCATCATGTTGGTGGAGGAGGGCTTCGATATGGTCAGTGTGGACGCCAGCGACAAAATGCTCAAGTATGCACTGAAGGCCAGATGGGAACGGAGAAAAGAGCGGGCGTTCGACCAGTGGGGTAGGAAACATCCCACTTCTTCACACGAAACTGTCCCATTTGAAGGTTTTAGACATTTGGCGTCGGACGGAACGTCAGGCGACCTCACGGCCTCCTCTCTGACCGCTCTTTTCCTCTTCGTCGGCAGTTATCGAGGAGGCCAACTGGCTGACGCTGTCGGAGGACGTTCAGAAACCAGGAAAAGGCTTCGATGCCGTCATCTGCCTCGGCAACTCATTCGCCCACTTACCTGACTTTAAAGGTAAAAGAGGGATTTTTTCATTGTGTTTCTGTATTTATCAGACGCTTTTATCCAAAGCGACTTACAAATGAAGATATAACAGCTTTATAAAAAGCTAACAATAAGCTACATAGAAGGAACCCAGGAGTCCGACTCTGTCAGAGGGGACAGAGTAGAGATAGGGTGCAGGCATAGAAGGAAGTGCAGAAAGATAAAGTGCAGAGATAGAGGGGGGAGGGAAGTACAAGGTAAGTGCTGGGATAGGAGATGCTCTCTGAAGAGCTGGGTTTTCAGGAGCTTCTTGAAGATAGACAGGGACGCCCCTGTTCTGGTAGCGCTCGGTAGGTCATTCCACCATCGTGGGACGACACATGAACAGAGTTTGGATTGTCTTAGGCGTGGTGTAGGAGCTGCTAGACGACAATCCTGGGACCAACGGAGGGACCCAGTTGGGACAGAAGCCTTTGCAAGAGCATTCAAGTAGATGGGAGCCGTTCCATTAAGCTCTTTGTAGCTAACATCAGGGACTTGAACCTGATGCGGGCGGCTAAGGGCAGCCAGAGGAGTTCAATGAACAGAGGGGGGACGTGTTCTTTTAGGCTGATCCAAGACCAGACGCACCGCCGCGTTCTGGACCATCTGCAGAGGTTTCACAGGCTGGAGACCAGTTAGGAAACCAGTTAGGAAACCAGTTAGGAGACCAGTTAGGAGACCAGTTAGGAGACCAGTTAGGAAACCAGTTAGGAGACCAGTTAGGAGACCAGTTAGGAGACCAGTTAGGAAACCAGTTAGGAAACCAGTTAGGAGACCAGTTAGGAAACCAGTTAGGAGACCAGTTAGGAGACCAGTTAGGAAACCAGTTAGGAGACCAGTTAGGAGACCAGTTAGGAAACCAGTTAGGAGACCAGTTAGGAGACCAGTTAGGAAACCAGTTAGGAGACCAGTTAGGAGACCAGTTAGGAGACCAGTTAGGAGACCAGTTAGGAAACCAGTTAGGAGACCAGTTAGGAGACCAGTTAGGAAACCAGTTAGGAGACCAGTTAGGAGACCAGTTAGGAGACCAGTTAGGAAACCAGTTAGGAGACCAGTTAGGAGACCAGTTAGGAGACCAGTTAGGAAACCAGTTAGGAGACCAGTTAGGAGACCAGTTAGGAAACCAGTTAGGAGACCAGTTAGGAGACCAGTTAGGAGAGCAGTTAGGAAACCAGTTAGGAAACCAGTTAGGAAACCAGTTAGGAAACCAGTTAGGAGACCAGTTAGGAAACCAGTTAGGAGACCAGTTAGGAGACCAGTTAGGAAACCAGTTAGGAGACCAGTTAGGAAACCAGTTAGGAAACCAGTTAGGAGAGCGTTGCAGTAGTGAAGGTGGGAGATGACCATGGCCTGCAGCAGGAGCTGGGGGGCATGTTGGGTCAGGTATGGTCTGATCTTTCTTATCTTTAGTAATGCAAAGCGGCTGAACGAGCAACCGAGGTAACGGGATCTTTGAAGGTTAGTTGGTCATCAATCATGACACCCAAGTTTCTAGCAACCTTTGATGGAGAGAGATAGGGATTCAGTTTGGATGCAGATGCTGTGGTGTACGGTTGGTTTGGCTGGGAAGACCAGCAGCTCAGTTTTTGGGAGGTTAAGTTGGAGGTGATGGGCTTTCATCCATGTTGATATGTCAGAGAGACGGTCTGAGATTCGTGCTGAGACCGTGTGGTCGTCAGGTGGGAATGACAGATAAAGCCGGGTATCATCAGCATAACATTGGTTTGAACTTTGAAGGTTAGTTGGTCATCAATCATGACACCTGTTAACTGCTCATAGGGGACCAGAGTGACCAACAGCTGGCCCTGCAAAACATCGCCAGCATGGTCAGACCGGGCGGGATCCTCATCATTGACCACCGTAACTATGACTACATCCTGGAGACCGGACGGGCGCCGCAAGGCAAAAACATCTACTACAAGGTATGTTGATATTGATACGCATCTTAATACCGAAGCCGGTACATTTGTGGATTTATAAATCGGCATTTATCGCTCTGACTAATTAATGCTTCTGCAGCTTTTAAAGCGACTCCAGAGAAGTTTGTGAACATTAAAACTGTGAGCGTCTCGCTTGTTTTGGAGTGCATTTATGGGCCTGAAACTGCCCTTAAACAGCCCTGCACCCCAACCTTTTGCTTTAAAGGGACATTTTATCTTATTTCTAACAGTTTGACACAATTTTCCGACGTCTGCTGTGTGATTTACTGCAGTAAACAGACATAATGAAGCTGTTCCTCCTGTTAAAAACGCTCCATGTACAAAGCAGTCGGCCCTGTTAGAGTCTGGGACCTTCTGCTCCTGTCAGCCTGCTGTTGAATAAAGATTTTAAGATTTTAACACAGGATTCCTGATCAGATCGATCAGCCAAAGCACATAAGCATTCGTATTTTAATCTGCCCTCAACTGGCCGACCATCAGTGAGGGTAACAGTGAAGGCCCAACTTCGTTTGTTCAGACACAGATTTATCCAACCATCCATCATCCAACCATCCATCCATCCATCATCCATCCATCCATCTATTATCCATCCATCCATCATCCATCCATCTATTATCCATCCATCCATTCGTCCATTCGTCTGTCCATCATCTTCCTCTTATAGGTCGGGTCTCAGAACCAACAGGTCCAGCAGGGAAACCCAGATATCCCTCTCCCCAGTGACCTTCTCCAGCTCCTCCTTTGGATCCTGAGGCGTTCCCGGGTCAGATGGGATGTATAATCCCTCCAGAGAGTTCTGGTTCTGACCCGGGGCCTCCTCCCAGGAGGCATCCTAACCAGAGGAACCACCTCAGCTGACTCCTTTCTGTGTGGAGGAGCAGCGGCTCTACTCCGAGCTCCTCCCCCCAGATGGTGGAGCTCCTCCCCCAGATGGTGGAGCTCCTCCCTCTGGATGATGGAGCTCCTCCCCAGAATGATGGAGCTCCTCCCTCCAGATGGTGGAGCTCCTCCCCCCGGATGCTGAAGCTCCTCCCTCCGGATGGTGGAGCTCCTCCCCCAGATGGTGGAGCTCCTCCCCCTTTCTCTCAGGCTGAGCCCCGCCCCCCTCTGAAGGAAACTCATTTCAGCCGCTTGTATCCACGACCTCATTCTTTGGGTCAGAACCCAGATCTGTGAGCACAGGTGAGGGTTGGAACAAAGATGGAGCAGGAACCTGAAAGCTTCTCCTTCCGGCTCAGCTTCACCAAACGGACCGGAGCAGCGCCCTCATTACTGCTGACGAAGCCCCGATCCGTCTGTCCATCTCTGATCCAACTCACCATCACTGAGAACCAGGTCCAGAGATGCTGAAACTGCTCCTGCTCCTGTTTTAAAGCAGATAAAAATGTTTGTTTCTCCTGCTGTTACCTTCAACATTTAACTTCTGTGTAACGTCAAAGAAGAAGAAAACGATCCGCCCGAGCGGCACAGAAAAGCCTCTTTCTAATCTTAACGTTCTGCACAGTCTGGTTCTTCGTTTCTCTGGGAAACAACAGACAGTTTTGTTTACTCTGGTTTACTGACAGCATCCCCGGCAGCAGCTCAGTATAAGACCCAAATCTCCACGCAGAGCCCGCCGGATATTCTGTGATTCTCACTGAAGGAAAGCTGGGCTTTCAGATTGTTTTGGCAGGAAAACAAACTGCTGCTGTACTTTTAATATTCGCTTTATTTCTGTTAAATAAAACCTGGTTCAGGTGTTTAAACACTTTTATCATCCACATGTACTCAAAAACAAGTTCCACCGTCTGTAATCCAGCCGAAGGAGGAACCATCCAGCTGGACGGCCTAAACCAAAGCACTGAGCAAACACCTTTGATACCTCTAAACCCAGAGAGTCTGTGAGCCACCAAATCTGCTTCAGTTCACTCACTTCTGAGCAGAAGATTTATCCTAAAACAAGCTTCTTCCTGCACAATTAAACCTTCATTTCACTGCATTAACAAGGGTTCAAAGCTCTTATTTTTCATAAAGTTTTCTCCTTTAAATGTGAACGTTTGGTTTGGAAATCAGCAAAGCGTTGAGCAGCAACTAAAGGAACATTTTCTTTGTTTTAAACTGTTAAAGAAACAAAAAGAGTCTGAACATGTAAGTAAAGAGAAAACACAAAATACTGATCATTCATGCAGAAATGTCTCCGGAGGTGTAAGAAAAGGGACAAAATATTAGTTTTAAGATGTCTGTATTAGAATAAAGACGAACCTTTGCTGCTTTGAAATGACGCTTAATAAGATTCTGATCCATATGATGGGATTTTAAAGTAAGATCAGATTTCTGCCTCCACCACAGACCTGAACATCATGTGGATCTGATGATTTATCTGACACTGTTGATGATAAATTGATATTTTTTACCAAACGTCCCGTGACTGATTCATTCGGAGCGCTCCCTCCGGGTCGGGATGAGTCTCTGCCTCAGCTGGAGGAGTTTCAGCATCTCTGGACCTGGTTCTCAGTGATGGTGGAGTTGGATCAGAGATGGACAGACGGATCGGGGCCCGGGGCCTCTACTCTGAGCTCCTTTTTATAGTCTGAGCAGAACCGCTGCTCCTCCACACAGAAAGTAGTCAGCTGAGGTGGTTCCTCTGGTTAGGATGCCTCCTGGGAGGAGGCCCCGGGTCAGAACCAGAACTCTCTGGAGGGATTATATATCCCATCTGACCCGGGAACGCCTCAGGATCCAAAGGAGGAGCTGGAGAGGGATATCTGGGTTTCCCTGCTGGACCTGCTGGTTCTGAGACCCGACCTATAAGAGGAAGATGATGGACAGACGATTGGATGGATGGATAATAGATGGATGGATGATGGATGGATGGATAATAGATGGATGGATGATGGATGGATGGATAATAGATGGATGATGGATGGATGGATAATAGATGGATGATGGATGGATAATAGATGGATGGATGGATGATGGATGGATGGATAATAGATGGATGGATGGATGATGGATGGATGGATAATAGATGGATGATGGATGGATGGATGGATGGATAATAGATGGATGATGGATGGATGGATGATGGATAATAGATAGATGGATGGATGATGGATAATAGATAGATGGATGGATGATGGATAATAGATAGATGGATGGATGATGGATGGATGGATGGATGATGGATGGAGGTCCCTGCTGGACCTCAGAAGATGATGGATGGATGATAATAGATGGATAATAGATGGATGGATGGATAATAGATGGATGGATAATAGATGGATGGATGGATGGATAATAGATGGATGGATGGATGATGGATGGATGGATGGATGATGGACGGATGGATGATGGAGGTCCCTGCTGGACATCAGAGAGAAGATGATGGATGGATGATAATAGATGGATGATGGATGGATGGATGATGGATGGATGGATGGATGGATAATAGATGGATGGATGGATGGATGGATGGATGATGGAGGTCCCTGCTGGACCTCAGAAGATGATGGATGGATGGATAATAGATGGATGGATAACAGATGGATGGATGATGGATAATAGATGGATGATGGATGGATAATAGATGGATGGATGGACGGATGGATGATGGACGGATGGATGATGGAGGTCCCTGCTGGACCTCAGAGAGAAGATGATGGATGGATGATAATAATTACATTCAAAGAACACAGCAGCAGAATCTGGAGTGTGGCTCCAGATCAATATTGAATATCAGATCAATAAACTCAGAGAGCAGCTGTTTTGTAGAACGATCCATAAGTGTGTTCACGTGTGTTTCAGAGCGACCTCACTCAGGACATCTCCACCTCGGTGCTGTGGGTCAACAGTAAGCCACACATGATCACTCTGGACTACACCATCCACGTCCCAAAGGCCGTCCACCAAAATCTACCTGAAGTCAGGTAGGCCGGTTTCCACGGGTCGCACACCTGGAACCGCTCCTGTTGCCAAGAGACACATTTACCAGAATTACACATGACCAGGATCCTCTTTAGTGGCTCAACACCAGCAGGAGAACTCTTTAATCGTCATTCACAGAGGCTCAGATTGAGTGAAAGGCTGAACTATTGCACTGTATGTGTTTTAATTCGGTTAAAGTACGCTGATTTGCAGCAGGTTTTCACTATTTGGGTCACATAATATTGTTTTTTCCTTCATACTTTAAGATAATAAAACCATTCAACTCGCTCAGGAGGTTAGTGACATGACCTCTGGTAGTTTTAAGCACTTTTTTAGAGCTTTTAAAACATTAAAGTGACTGGATCAGCTCTGATTTGTTGGCTTGTTGCACCATGAGTGAGAGTGCATTTATATGGACTTCATATACATACTGTATATATATATTTAAACATTAATATAAAGCGGTAATGACTGAAATGAGAGTAAATGTGCTGTTTGGATGTAGATATTCACATAGAATAATACAAATATATCAATAATATGTTGTTTGATTAGATTTTGTCCAGGTTTCGCCACAGAAATAAATGGACTTGGGGAAATAAATATATGGGACATAACTGAGAATTAAATCCATCTGTAAATAAAATAACTAAAATGAATTTAAAATTAAATAAATAGATCATTTGGATATATATATATATAAACCAGTTTGATGTGAAGGAAATAACAAACAAAACAAAGAAAGAAATTAAATATCTTCCGATTGAATTAATGAATAAAACTGAGACGCAAATTAAATAAATAACATTAACAGCTTAAATTGATGCAGAAACATTTATTCTTTTCATTCTATATCTAAATAATTTTAAAAATTTAATTTCAGTGGCATTTATCCTCATATAAACTCCTTTATTTTGTATCTATTTTGGATTTTGGCAGTTTTGGTCCTCCATACATTCGGCCATAAGGTGACACAGAACACCTGCTGATCTGTATGTGGAACCATAAAAACACCTGGGAATGAATTATGGACACAGTCTCAACCCAGTTCTGTTATTCACCGTTTAAAGCTCACTGAGGAATCGTAACATTTTCTTGATCTTTGTTTGTTGTCCACAGTAAATTCCGTCTGTCGTACTATCCTCACCGCCTGGAGAGCTTCAAAGGGCTGCTCAAGGAGGCCTTCAATGGCAAACTGGAGCACAGCGTCTACGGAGACTTCAAGGTGTACGTGCCAGGTCAGAGCCAGGCGCCGTGCTACTTCATCCACGTCTGTAAGAGGACGGCCTGAAAGCTTCCCCGGATATAAATCCACAGAAGAAGAAGAATGCTCTTACTGTCCTCCAGGTTTTAATTCTATTTGAATATGTGTTTAAGATACTTCATCCTGAATCTTGCTGCTTTTTCATTGGATCGATGATGTCAGTAAACCGAAAGGTCGAGCATGATGAGAACAGCAGATATTACTTCATACAGCAGCACATTTTAATTTTCTCTCCTTTTCCAGACAGAAAAGATGTAAAAATCAGTTGTCTTGGTACGATTAATAGATGCAATTGATATTTGTTCCTACTGTAAGTTGACTTTTGTTCTTTAAATACCTTGTTTTTATTTTTTAAAGGAGTATTCTAAATGTACTGGACCACTGTTTCTGGTGTTATCCCCAACGAGCCCAGCGCTTCTTCCTCGTTTCATACTTTTGAACCTGTTTCTAAGCGGTGCTGCACATTCGTTATGTTCCTCACGATGGAAACCTTTTTTTCAGATTCATCACAAAGGTCTTAAAGACGCAGATGAAACGTGTGTATTTGATTATGGAAGCCTTTCTTCATTTCAAGCTGGAGCAGGAAGTCGAGCTGATTTTTGTTCACCAGATGTATTCAGACTAATAATCCCATCTTTTGTTCCTCTGAGCCCAGACAACAGCAAATGAAAACTGTGAATCACCCTGACTACCTAAAGTTCCTGCTTAACCTGCTTGGAGTTCGGCTCACAACAAAACAGGAAGCCCTTATTAGCCAGTGAAATCAAGAGTAACTTTGAGTGCCCTTTACCACTGTAGTAAATTCCTGTCAGCGACCTCTGACCTCTTTAAAGCTTGGGAACAAAGACATTTTTTCATTTAAACTTTGCTGAAGGCTCTTGTCTGCTATGAAGTGGTATTAATACGTTTACTTTGTGTAACACAACTGACAGTCTTAAATGTGGTGATAACCAACAACAGGCAGCATTAGCCAGCATTAGACAACACTGAGAACTCAATCCCTCACTTATTGAACCAGCTGATTGAAAATACAACACAGTAAAAAATGTACCCTCAACCAAAGATATTTCAAACGCAGTTTAGAGATTTTTTTTGCTTGAAAAGTAGGAAAAACTTTGATTTTATTAAAATATGCTGCGCAGAAGATACTGAGGACTTCCTCGGATAATTAAGTTTACTCAAATGATGAGCAGAACCTGTTGGAAGAATAATTTACTTACATTTCTGCATTATCCAGATCCAACTGCATTTTGATTTTTATAGTTTATTATTTTTTTAACTCAAATGAGAACAAAGCTTTACTACATAGAACCCAAATATTATGACTGTCTGAACAGGACAGAATGATGCATTTCAATGTTGTGCCTCATGCTGACCAAAATCTATGGTACAATATAGTTTGTGATTACTTTAAGATCAACAGACAGTTCAGAAAAAAGTCTGAAAGTATCAATGTTTGAGTGAACTTTATGTAAACATAAACTAGTCTATTGTGTTGGCAATTATTTTAAGAATAAAGTGTATAACATTTTATAAAGTTTATTGCCTGTATGATTTATTGAAATTCTTTTGCATGTAATAAAAGTATTTAACTATGGAGCTGTGTTGTGTCTCTGTGAACTGGCATGGCAGGTTTCTGTTAGCATAATGCTAACATTAGCATGTTACCAAGCTTTCGGCAGTGCTAACATGCTAATGCTAAGATCTGATGTTGTAGATATAAATATAGCGTGCTAACATGCTAAGTGAAACAAATTAGCTTTAAATATAAAGCATAGCTGCGGTTTAAAAGAATACCTTTGGACATATTTAGCATACACCGAGGCTAGTGGATACTAGTGACATATTTAACTCAAAACTACCAAAGTTAGCAAGATTGGAATGTCTTGGCCTTTTTATGCTAAACCGTACATGCTAAAATAATTTGGCTAAATCCCAGTCGAAGTCATAGATTTTCTCGGCAGCTTGAATAACTATAGAGTTAATTAAATCCATCCATCAGCTGCTAAAACTATTAAAATGATCAAGATATATAATTGTGTTACAGTGAATTGGACTGTATTTTTTAAGTGCCTTAAGATGACATTTATTTACTATATGAATAAAACTAAATTGAATCTGATATGGTCTGAAGATGATTAATTCATGCTGATCTCTGATGGTAATCAATCAAGTAGTTTAAATATTTAATTCTGGACCAAAGTGTCGGACCAGTCCATCTCTACAACATATTATTAGTAGCTCCTCCACAATATTAGTTGTTAGTTGGTTTTTGGTTGCATGCTTTTGTGGACATAATGGTTGACGATACCAATATAGAAGCTCAATATCAGCAGGAAATTGACAATAAAAAGATGAAAACAGCCTGCTTCTCAATGTCAACAAAACCAAGCAGTGACTGGTTGATTTAAGAGAAATTTAAACAAAGATAGAACGCCTTATCTATATAATAATGAATATATTTTATTGTCAGGTGATTCTGAAATAGTGTTTTGCATCATGACAGCTACATAATAATAACAAATACGCCTACTTGAAAAATATTCCTCTTATTGACAGCTTGGTTATGGTCTTCCTAAGATAATATGTGGTTTATCATTAGTATTTATGTGAGAAAACATCAGTGGAGCTGAAAAACAGGCACCTGGGCGCACCTTGTTTAAGGAAGCTCAGAAACAAATAAGTTCTTGTAGATCTCAACAGATGAAGGTATCCTGACGGGAAACCTCACAAACTGACACGTGCAGGGTCCAGATAGGCTCCAATCAGACCATCATCGGCCCACGTGCCTTGTGCACCTGTCAAGGTGTATTTTTTTTTATTTATTTTTAATTTACGTATTTATCAAAGTCTGCGTGTGGCCTCTGATAAAAGAACAACTAAGAATAATTTGTGGAAAAAAGAGAACTACCTGCTATCTGTCAGTTAACGTGTCAGTTTCCGTGACATAACCTTTCACCTGAGCGCGTGACGCTCCTTAACGGAAACGGTTGCAGCGGGACCCCGCAGACACTCAACCGGAGATGAAACGGACGTTATTTGGGCTTTAACCGGATCTGAATTCAACAGCCGGTAAGTTCTGCTCGTGTTTTGACTCTTTGAGCCGGTTTAAACTGGCATTTTGTTTCTATTCGCCATTTTTAAAAATGTAGAAAAACTGTTTAGGTTTACTTTTAAAACTAGAATCTTCTAATTAATTTAGTTTAACTTCGGATGCATGTTTTGATCAAATAAAAAATCGGAATCTATTTTTGCTAATTGTTTGGAGCACCTGTGATGGCATTTCTTAATATTTTTAAGGTTTTAACAAACAAATCGAGTCAAAGGGAACATTTTCTGCTTTGATTTTTTTTTTTTTTTTAAATGTATTTAAAGTATTTCTTCATTTACTGAAGAAAATAATGTGAATCCTTTAGATTCTGGTGACATTTAACACCAAGTTTTCTGCCTCGTGTGAAAACCTCATCAGATTTTTGACAGTCGTGGAATGATGAGGTTTGTGTTATGTTCACTTTTAACACGGATCCTGATGAGCCAAATGGTTTGTTCCATATAACCGACTGGGAAATCCTCCACAGTTTGGGTTCGGGTCATCCCTCGGTTATCGTCTCAAGCTTCTGTTTCACAAAGTCACAGAAAACACTAACCACACAGAACCAGTCATTAGCAGCAGGCAGGTCTCTTGTTACCAGTATGAGATTGGTCTGAATTTTGGTGTTTTGGCCACAAATACACGGCTTGAAGCCTGGAAAGATGGATTTCCTCATCATCGTGATCTCCTGAGAATCCAGCAGCTTTATGAGTTAATGCAAAGAGCCAAAACTACTTGGAAAAGACAAACAAGACTGAGCCACAATCTGCTCAGTCTGCTGCAGTTAATGCAGACAGCTGAATCCACCCCCCACAAAAACACCTTTATTTGATCATTAATGAACTCGTGTGTAGCTTTCTGTTGTTTTTACAGTCTCTGGTTGCATAATGATGATTGGGTTGAACTTGAATCTTGGCCATAAGTTAATCGAAGGTAAACGAACCAAAGCAGAAATGAATGAATTTCTTTATCTTTACAGAAATTGACTTTTTGTTTCTGCAGTGAAAGAAATGTTGCGTAACTCTTGGTGTTCACCTTCCACTCGCAGAACTCAGTGTTTTTGTCTGTTTATCAGACTTAACTTTATGGCAGCTGCTTGTTGGTGGCTGGAGCATCAGATCTGATGCTGTCGGCGCTTGTTTTGGAGAGCCGGGCTGTTTCCTTCCATCGGGTTCAGTTTATTTTACTGAAGCACCAAACATTCAATGCTTTTAGTTTTATTCATGCCATCTACAAAGATGCAGTCCAAGTCAAGCCAATTAGAATTCAATTCACTCTAGTATAATCATAGTTTAATATAATCAAACTAATTAAATTCCCAATTAGTCCAATTCACACTGAGCCAATTTAAAAATGATTTCCTAGCTAAGGAAACCAGCAGATTGCACTGAAACTGCTCTTTGATCCAATCCCCGTCCTGAGCTGCACGAGGCGACTGTGGAGAGAAAAAACTCCCTTTTAACAGGAAGAAACCTCCATCAGAACCAGAACCAGGAAGGGTCCATCTGCCTGGACCAGCTGGGGCTGAGAGGACAGGAAAGAGGGGACAACAAGCAGCGTAACACCAGGCCAGAGATACCTGCTGAGAGAGAGAAACACAAGTTAATGACAACAATGATGTCAGAGGGAGGAGAGGTGCATCATGGGAGCTCCCCCAGCAGGCTGGGCCTATAGCAGCAGAACTATGGGATGTTTCAGGCTCACCTGAGCCATCCCTAACTATAAGCTTTATCAGAAAGGAAAGTTTCAGCCTGATCTTAAAGGTAGAGAGGGTGTCTGCTTCCTGAAGCCAAACTGGCAGCTGGTTCCACAGAGAGGGGCCTGATAACTGAAGGCTCTGCCTCCCATTCTGCTTTTAGGGGCCTGATAACTGAAGGCTCTGCCTCCCATTCTGCTTTTAGGGGCCTGATAACTGAAGGCTCTGCCTCCCATTCTGCTTTTAGGGGCCTGATAACTGAAGGCTCTGCCTCCCATTCTGCTTTTAGGGGCCTGATAACTGAAGGCTCTGCCTCCCATTCTGCTTTTAGGGGCCTGATAACTGAAGGCTCTGCCTCCCATTCTGCTTTTAGGGGCCTGATAACTGAAGGCTCTGCCTCCCATTCTGCTTTTAGGGGCCTGATAACTGAAGGCTCTGCCTCCCATTCTGCTTTTAGGGGCCTGATAACTTAAGGCTCTGCCTCCCATTCTGCTTTTAGGGGCCTGATAACTGAAGGCTCTGCCTCCCATTCTGCTTTTAGAAACTCTGGGAACCACAAGGAAACCTGCAGCCTGAGAGCAAAGTGCTCTGTTGGGGAAATATCCAGCTGTGAGATCTTTAAGATGTGATGGAGCTCAGTCATTAAGAGCTTTATATGTGAGGAGAAGAATCTTAAACTCTATTCTGAATTTAACAGGGAGCCAATGAAGAGAAGCTAAAACTGGAGAAAGATGATCTGTGCTGTTAGATCTCATCAGAACTCTGTGCATCATCATGTTGAAAGTGTGTCTGTAAAAGCAGGCAAATGTTTGGGTTTAAAAGGTTCTGACAGCATGTATTGAATGTGAGGATTAACGCACTGATTTACCTAATGGATGTCCGTAGTCTGAACCCTTTTCTGTGTTAGAAAGTACACATTTTACCTAGATCTGCCATGAAGAGAGCTACAGCCTTCAATTATCATACTTTATATTCTTCATTTCGACATTTTAAACCAAAGCAAGAGAGAAAACTGTCCGTTAGATCCAGAAAACGGGCACCAAGCACCCTGCAAAGCACATCTGAGACACCAGAGGGCAGCATTTCATTATATCGCACCGTTCAGTCTGAATCCTGCAGACCAGCTTTAAAAAATGTTGCCTTTATGTCACACATCATGTTTAGCTGGAAAATAAAAGATGAATGCGTCACTAGGTCTGATCTCAGTGGTTTTTATTGTGAAACTCCTATTTTTAGTTTGTCATCTGTGAAGATTGAAACCTTTAAGTAATACAGTTATATTCACTTATAATTCACTTTCAAAGCGCTGCAGCATCGAATTAAAGCTAAATAATGCTGGAGCCGTTGAAGCAAACAGCTGTTTCTCTGCCTTGCATCGTGAGCAACCGGATTATCTGACCTCTGAACACAAATTCGTTTAACATCCTCAAGCATCGCTTCCCTGGAGTGTCTGTGTCCCGGCTCATGTTTCAGAGGCTCTGTGGTAGACGGCCGTGCAAGGAGCTGATACACAAACCAGATGTGAGAACCGTTTGCCAGATGTGGCTGCTCTGCTTTGGTTTTCTCTCGTTAGGGGAGTCAAAGTGGTCAGCCATGAATGGATTTACTGGGGAGGATCGCTTTCACAGCGCGGCCATTGGCCAAATCAAACAAAAGCAGAGGGAGCTGAGAGAGACACGCTGGCTGGAAAGATGAGTAATTATGATGAGTAATGATTATACTCGAGCACCTTTAAAGGCAAAATTAACTCAAATCTTCTGTGTGTTTTCATTCCAAATGTATTGAGTTGACTTGAAAATAATCATCATCGTGATTTTCTTGGTAGTAGAAAAGCGTTTCAAGGCATTTCCACGTTGACTTTCTGGTTTTTTGACAAGAAGGGGTGAAGAGCTTCTTGCATCAGTTCAGAAACCTGTTTGTTGAATCAACCCAGTTCATCTGGTTGTTTCAGCTCGAGGGGAAAAGAGAAATTTAAAAAAAAAAAAAAAGCTTTTCTTTCCAGATTAGTCAATCAGCAGCAGTTTGTTTGGAGTTAATCTCCTGTAACCAGACTCACATCCCATGAAGCACAAGATCTGCACAAATTCAAGCCTATTCTCTCCCACACAATGGGCTCTTGTTGTACTTAAAACTCATGAAATTGCGCCGTAAAGAGCTAATGTACCTAATAAGACATTTAGCGATCTGGCAACCTTTTGTTGTGAGTGTTGTCGAACTCCTAACCAATCAGTGCTCCAGGATTTGAAACCATAATTAAGTATATTGTCCAGGTTTTTTTTTTCCTGATTCTATTCCATTAAGATTTAAAGATTTCAGAGTTAATTTTACAGTTTATTATTTATCATTTTCAGTTCCAGTGTCTTCCAACACAAACTGGCAACAGCTAGAATTAAACTCTCTCCTAATTATGACTGAAACGATTCCACCAATAACTCGATAACAAATTATCAGCTTCGTTTAACTCCCGCCAACATGCTCAGTGGTCGCCCTGTTTCACACGGACCGTTATTACTGTCACACAATGTTGGCTTGATTTGATGGAGGAAACTGGATAAAGCAACGAGGAGCAAAATCTGAGAAAAAAATGATAAATGTCTAAAGTTTCGGAGCATTTAAAAGAAAAGAGAAAATACTGTGCAGTGTGTCCATTGGGAAAGCCAGTTAGCTTAGCACAACATCAATGCTTCAGCATCTCAGCAGAAAGCAGCCAGTTCACATATCGAGTCCACTGAGCAGAACAAACACAAGGGAACATTTCATGTTAGCATTTTAATGGAAATCAGTCGGCTTGTTAGCTGAGAAGGAAGCTAGCAGAGAACAGAAGGACGCTAGCAGAGAACAGAAGGAAGCTAGCAGAGAACAGAAGGAAGCTAGCAGAGGACGGAAGGAAGCTAGCAGAGAACGGAAGGAAGCTAGCAGAGGACTGAAGGAAGCTAGCAGAGGACTGAAGGAAGCTAGCAGAGGACTGAAGGAAGCTAGCAGAGAACAGAAGGAAGCTAGCAGAGAACAGAAGGACGCTAGCAGAGAACGGAAGGAAGCTAGCAGAGGACGGAAGGAAGCTAGCAGAGAACGGAAGGAAGCTAGCAGAGAACAGAAGGAAGCTAGCCATAGCATAATCGATAGAATACTTGATAACCCAGATAATTGTTTGCTGTAGTCCTTCTCGGTTGTCTTTTCAATATCTAACACAACATTGGGTTTATCAGAGCCCATCAGTGCTTTTTTTTGTTGTTTTTCCTGCCAATTCGATGTGAATTGGGTTCAGGTCTGTCAGAGAGAACATAGTAAATGTCTCATTGACATATTGGGCTCATTTACTGTTATTTTTTTTATGAATAACATCAAAAACAGCTTTAACTGTTTAAAAGATGCACAAAAGAAATCTCCTAATATTGGCCTAATAATGACCGTATGCTAACACTGCTTCTTTAACGATGTTTGGTGCTTTCTTCAGTGTAGATAATCTAAAGTAATGGCTTCAGATGTTTCCAGCAAATTAATTCAGCATACAGAACAAAGTACAAACCAAATACTCTAAATTAAACTCGTGTGAAAACTGACTTGTTAAAGGAGTTTGTAAAGGAAGCTCTTTTACTTGGATTTACAGGATTCAAACAGCTCTCATTGTGGCCTCTGCTCAGATACTTCCAGATCAGATAATTAAGTTGGGAACCTTCCCGAAGGAAAGGAGGATTTAATCGGACAAATTATCTTAACCCTATTACAAGTGAAGGAGAAGCAGCCAACAAGTGCTCAACGTATGTGGGAAGCTCTATAAAGCTGCTGGGACACTTCCAGGTGATGACCTCATAAGGCTGAAGAGAAGGCCAGAAGAGCTGAAACTGATACTTTGACAAGAACTGTCGAGAAAAGATACTTAAGGAAGGAAGATGGTGAGAAACGAGCAGCTTCCCTGACAAAAACAGCCACGTAGGGAGGTGAAATGGGTAAAGTGAGAGTGAATCCTGGGATCCAGAGGTGGTGAAAGACAAAAGCCCACAAGGAGGGAGGAAGGAAAAGTCAGACAGTATCTAACTGGCTTCAGCTGCCTCAGTGGAAGCTGCCAGGTTATGATTTTCCAGATGTAAGAGGTAGAGGGAGAAGGAGGGGGTGGGAGCTGAATTCCTTGCTTTTTTACTTCTCTTTATTTGTCTTCCTCTGGGCCTCTGAGGCTGGTCAGAGTACAAGTTAAGTGCCTTGAATTACCACAGCGAGGTGAGAGCATCAAAGTGCTCTCATGGCCTCAATTAGCGTCACGGCGATGCACAAAAGCTTGATGGCCTTTTATAAACTCTCTGAACCCCCCCCTCTGTCTTCCTCATCTACATCGCTAATCGTTTGCTTCGCAGCCTGCGTCATGTGACTCCTCAGTGCGTGCTGATGTCATTCTTCAGTCCACGGCTGTGTGCGTGGAGGCAGAACGAAGGATCCCAGCCGTCTTGGTCCCATCTGTCCTCCGAGGAGAGTGGACACAGTTTGTCGTGTCGTTGTTTTTCATGATGTGTGCAACAGGGTTCTCTTGAAATCCCTCGTCATGACGGGCCAAGGTCTGCAAGCATTTATAGAGTTATTATAAAAGAGTGGGTCACACCAAAAAACTCTGGGATTTTCCAGCCCTCTCACTCAGCCTGTGCCAAGTCAGTGTTTGGATGGAGAGGGCTGGAGATATTGAATGCCTTGTCTAGTGTTACACCAGGGAATAGCCTAATCCAGACTGGGCTCATTCTTTCCCACATGAATGGTGTGTGTTTGTGTGTGTTTGTGTGGAAACAGACTACATCCTTCTGCTGCAGAGAGGAGCCGAGGAACAATAAAGCCTGGCGAGTGAAGGAAGCCCGCTGGCTGGAGGCCCAACACCGGACAACGCTCGGCTTGTTTTCTGGGTCCCAGATAAATAAATCACACGCGCATAGATGCAAAAATCAACATGATTTATTTATGGCAAGAGGACAAAAGCCCACTGAAGATGTTATCAGTCTGCGAGGGAAGACGTCTTCTCTCCTGACAAACATCAACATCAACCTATGATGAACAGACTCGTTAACGAGCTGATAGCTAATGCTTCACTCATAAGTGCTTCCTTAATAACTCCCAGCAGACCCGGCAACATATGATGCACACAGACGCTGTATCGGTAAATCATTAGTTAATGATCCTCCGCTTTTCTCATGAGTTACGCCCAATTAGCTTCCATCCAAACGCCGAGCAGGCCAAAAAAAGGCTTCCAAAACGTGTTCACAAACTTTTCCATGGACAAAACCTGAAGTGGGGCGTGTTTTTAGGTCCCCGACAGGCTGCTGCTGCTGTTGGAAATGAAACCGCAGCCGTGTTCTCGCAGGAATGTTTTTGACAGATATGTGACGATCTGGAGCCCGGCATCAGAATTCCAGCACGGAGATGGAAAACTTCAACACTTCGTGACCTTTTCAGAGCAATTTCACTCAATGTCATGGTTTTTCAAGGCCTGGGAAATGACATCCCAACATCTTTGAGTTGGAGGACTTCGAATGAGAGGTGAAACGCCTTCAAGACCCAAGAAGAAGAAGTCCAGCTGCCCTTATTCCAGCTCTAAGGATTATCTCGCATGGCTTAGAGTCTACAGACTCTTACAGGATTTTCATGACTGTGGGGAGCCTAAACCAGTCATTTATTAATGAAAAATGGCATTAGTGCCTGTGGAACTGGAAACCTGCACATCTGGAAAGGCTCCATCAAACCTGAAAGGTATGAACAGGTTTTAGAGCAACATCTGCAGCTTTTTCAGGGAAGGCCTTGCATATTTCAGCAGGACAAAGTTAAACCACATCTATTAAGATGGAATCCTCTATCAGGCAGGAACGGGTCAACGTTCCTCTCCTGAAGGTCCAGCAGCTGGTTCCAGATGTTCACAGATGTTGTTAAAAGAAGAGCGACCTGTCATGTTGCTGCCGTCAGAATCGGTAGATCTACGGTTAAATGTCTACCTCTGACCGCTTCAAATGTGCATAAAAAATATTGATATGAACGGATTTGAGCTGTGTGGAAGTATGTCACAGGATTAACGGTTTAAGCACTTCCTCGGTGTTGTAAACATGTCCCGTTTCAGTCATAAGTCCTTCTAATTAACAGCTCTTTGTGTGTCTGGCCAACGCTCCGAACCAGAGGACTGTTTTCTTCATAAACTTTGAGAATTTATGCCCGCACAATAATAGAAATGCACTGATTTCGTGTCTTCTCCAGAAGAAAAACACGTAATTTTATCGGCTGTTAATAAAGAGATTCATGGACAATTGAGAAACTTCTCCAAATGCTTTGTCTTTGTGCTGCAAAGACCTTCTTTGAGCTTCCTTTCCACATCATTTATTGACATCCTGTCGCTAGGCTACATCCCGACAGTGTTGCCAGGTGGGAAATGTAGTTTTATCGTACCAGAGACGTAAAATTATCGTATTTTGAGGGAAATTATCGTACACCCGTCATAACCAAAATAACAAGTCTATTGATGCTTTAGTCACTCTGAACAGCGTCTAACAGACTCACGGCTGCATCAGCAGGTGCGTCAGGCTAAATGTCCCCGTAAACAAAGACGAGTGGAACTAATGAGCTGAACCACGAGGCCTGGAGGCTGTTAGGAACTTCTGAGGCAAACGCAGCACGTAGCTCACAGAGAAAAGCAGGATTGGTTGAAAGTTGTCACATGGAAACGAATTCAGGGTTCAGAAAAAGGCTGATTACAGCCACACATTCACAGAATGGTCAAATTATGGTATATTTGGCCTTTTTTGGGATTATTGATCGTACACAGGGCAAAATTATCGTACAAATACGATAATTATCGTACACCTGGCAACACTGCATCCCGATCCCTGTGTTTTATTATCCCAATGCAGCCCTCTACTCTGTGGCCAGATGTCCAGTTTTAGCTCAATAAACGGTGCTGAGGCCGTACTGTACATCAGTGCTTTAAATGAAGCCTACACACGGCTGTATTATGTGCACACACACACACACACACACACACTCCCATAGAAACGCATTAACATAGACAAACACTCACAGAAGAGCAGTCAGAACCGCTCTGACTCAGGCCTCTTTACAACACCCTGTTTGGTTTGTTTTTCTTCAGTTAAACTCTAAAAATTTCTGCTGTGTGAGGTCTCCCCCTCTGTCTGTCTGACTCCGTCTCGCCTCCCCGCTTCCCATTCATGCCCTTCAGTTTGCTCGGTTTTCCTCCCAGCGGTCCAGCCTGTTCATTTCAGAGTGCTGCCAGCTCGCCACAGGTTGGACAGGAATAACAGTGAGGCTCTCCAAGTCAAACAACGAGCTCGTCATACCATCTGAAAGCCCCTGTGCTTCCTCTGGGCCGCCCACCGCTCACAGAAAGCGTCTTCAGTTCTCCGAAAAATGGCAAACAAAAAGAACACACAGATGCCATTTTCACACGTGGACAAAGCAGACCGACGCAGGCGACATTTCAGAGAAGTTTCGGAGGCTTCGTGGGTCTCAGAGCGAGCAGGGAAGTGTTCATCGTCTTTCACTGAGAGATGTTTTACACGTGAATGAAGGATGTGGGCAACTCCCTCATCTGAGCTGCAGAGTGGTGAATAAGACAGATATACACACTCGGTTTAAAGAGGTGGAAGTTTCCACCTGTTGCACCAAAGGAAGACTTTTAAATATTCTTCTGCTCTAAGTGTCGTGGTGTGGAAAAGTGTTGATTTAACCCTTTAAGATCTGAGGTTTCTTTAAAGAAAACTCACATTTTAACCAGGCTGCAGCTCAAAACTGCTCAGGGATAAAGATTAAGGAAGTAAACTGAATCGCCTTGTTTGCAGGTGGTGACATCACTGATGACATCACAGCGTAGCTTCAGCCTGTAGTGAACATTTGGATTTGAACAGGTTTCCACAGGGTTTTCTTTTATTTGAATTCATGAACACAACTATGAACAAAGCTGTGCCAATTTATGATCTTTTACATGTTTTTTTTTGGTCATTTTATCCACATAAAAACAACAGAAAATCAGTAAGAAGCAGATCCTGATTCTGGCTTCAGCGTTTGACAAGAACTGCTGTTCGTATCTGTCCTCAGAGTCCAGAAATCATCAGTGAGGACGAGGGACAGCCGCTCAGTGGGCTCAGCATCTGTCACATCTGTCTCCTCGACGGCCAACAGGCTCATCAAAGTGTCTGATCCCCCCCCGGTTCACTTCATCAGCATTCAGAGAAACCCAGCCCTCATTACTGCTGACACATTCAGACCCCCACCTGTACCCCATCTATCTCCACTTTTTCCCCGTCATTCCCATCTGCTCTAAATCACCGCCCTGACAGCTCAAAGCTGCTCGCAGTCTGGTGTTGCTGTTGCTCGAAATGACCCCTGAGTGGGTTTGAACATTTGCATATTTTGCCGTCGCCGTGCGGGGAAACGTTGTTCATGCACCCGACATCATGCCTCGCCGTTTGGGCGGGGCTTAGGGATGCCAGGTCCTTCTTCTCGTCAGCCGTTAAAAGCAGCTTTTGTTTGCTTTAGGTTTAATGGTCACGCCCTCTGAAGGCTGATATCTTTGGCAACAACTCAAGTTTCCTGCCGAGTTACTGAATCACTCCCCTTGTTTCAACGAGGCCCGACACATCTGAGAGGAAGAAGGTTAAATCTGTAACTTCTCCTCCTTTCACCTTGTTCTATATCTGTTCTGCTGCATTCCCCATTTTTCCACCTACCCGACTGTAACCCCTGGGATCAGCTGATAAGCCTCACATCTCCCCAGCTCTGGCCGACTGTCCCATTTCCTCAGGTCGCGTCCTTTACCGCTGCTTTGAACCGACGTATGTAAATCGTATAACAAATCGGGAAGGACAGGACTTGGGAACAGGAATATGAAAACCGTGAGGATGTTAGCTTTGATCTGACCTTTTCATCCCTCTTGTACCGACGCTTCAGTTCTGAATTTCAAATGTCAAACTCGTTTTTTGCCCCCCTTCTTCTTCCTTCCTGGCTGCATTTATCACATGAACCGAGCCAGGTCATCTGTGCCTGATTAATGCCACTCTCCTGGTCTCTGGGCCTGTTGTCTACAACCTGAAGCATAGCTCCACTCGGGATGCTGGCAATAGCGTTTTGAAACGTTAGGATGAAACATTCCTCTTTACAAACTCCTGTTAGGACCAGTTATATTCCGTAGTATTAAACTTAATATATAAAATCTTACCCAACAGTTAAAATCTCCTCTATCGCAACGGAAATTGAATTTTGTTGCGTTTGTTCTTGTTTAAACTAATATAATTGCTTCTTATGTAGTAATTACAGCACAAATACCCCGTTTCGATTGATAAATTTCACAGAAGCAGATCCTCGCCACCACTGACGGTGAAAATAAAGCCAGCTTTGTCAGTCTGCCAGCATTCATTATATCAAAGACGTGACTCAGATCGCCCTTTGAGTCATTTTTACAGCTTAGCCTCGAATAACCTGAAACTCTACACTCTGATTGGCAGGAAAACCAAATTCTTACTCGCTGATTTCTTTGTTTCTTGTGGTTCTGTAAAGATTTATTTCTTACAGTGTGACCAATTTGAAAAGAGACAAACTACGACGTTCTGCATGAAGATGGGCCTTAAGAAGGCTGTTTCGTTGATTACTTACAGTGGTGCCAAGCTAGTCCTTCTCATCTTGTTCTTATTCAGTTGAATTAAAGGATAAAAGAGAAACATTTACCATTTAATGTCATCTCTGGTTTCACTCCCACCAAACCAGGGTTTGAATTGAGCCACAGAGAAAAACGCCTCCTACACGTTAATTTATCTGTGAAAAAGTGACGTTACCTCAAGGAAAGAGATTTTAAAAATGGCAGCGATGTGTTTTTCCAGCTTTACCAGATGCACCAACAAACGAAGAAGAAGGAAAATAATTCTTTCTGCAGCTCAGTTCAACGATGAGATGATTCAAAGTGCTTTAATGAGTTAAAATGTACTAAACAGAGGGGTTCAGTTAAAGTTATTAATCAATAACGATCCTTCAATTTAATCAAATCAAATGCAAAGTCTGATTTAAGAGAAGAAGAGTTGAGGCAGAGCAGCAGTTATCTGGGAGGTTGTTCCTCATATATGATCCATAAAAACTGAAAGCAGCTTCTCCATGTTTGGCTCCAACTCTGAGGACAGAAAGCAAACCTGTTCCTGGAGGTTCAGAACGCAGCAGAAGACCTGAGATGAAACCATTTAAAGCTTCACAAACCAACAGCAGAGTTTTAAAATCCACTCTGATGGACAGGAAGCAGTGTGGAGCACCCAGGATGGAGGGATATGATCTGTTACAGCCATCAGGTCTGCGTGGAGCAGCTTTTCTAAATCACTCTGACACTTTAGGCCTTTAATCCTGCAAATATTCTCCAGGTGACAGTCGACTGACTTCCTATGACTTGGAGTTCAGGTCTGAGTCCATAATTACACCCAGATTTCTGGCCTGGTTCGTGGTTTTTAACATTAAACTGAAGCTGAGCTCAGATTTGGAGCCTTTCCTCTTCCTCTTCAGGGCCAAAGGGAAACTGGATCATCCAGTTGTTTATTTGTTCAAGACATTCGGAAAGATCTTGTAAAGGATATCTCCTTAGATATGATATCAGTGACGTTTGATATGACAATTTATTTAGTTGTTTTTCAACATTTGTGCAAGTGGGAGTATGTAGCCGTTAAAAAAGAAGAGGCCCCAGGGTAAAACCTTGTGGAACTCCACGTCATCTTTTTATGGCCAGATGTGTAATGACACATGGACACAAGAGAGTTTCTATCTTTTAAATGGGACGCTAACCAATTCAATGCTGTGCCAGAAAGACCCGCCAACTCGCATCCGATCTTTAATTAAATTTATTTTCTGCTGTGGGTCATTATAATCCTTTTATAAACACCTTCTCTCAACAAAGTCTGAGTTTTAAGTCAAAGACTCAAGATTTTGCAATGATCTTGAAGGATCACTATTTGCAACTAGATTTTTCAAAGATTATTTCCCATCATGCACCTGGTGGGAATTCTTAGCAACAATGAAGTCGACAGATAAGCAGCTTTTAGCCACAGCTGCATTTTAAGTGCAGATGAAACATCGTAGAAACATTCGTGCTCTTTCCATAATGCAGTTAGTTTCTCCTCCTTTTGTTTGGTCAAACTGAACCGTACGTTTTTTTTTTAGCCTCATCGCCATGGTTACTTTCAGCCACAGCTTCCCGTGCTTCCTGTTTGGAAGTGACAACGGCGCACATCACTGAATGTAACAGTTAGCATAAAACAGGACTTTTGATGATATTAAACGTGTTTGATGAGAGGAAGACTGCCTTAAAACAGCCCGGTTTGAGTTTTATGACCAGCTTACACCAAACGCCCGCGATCACAGGAGCCACAACTTTGGTGACATTCTTCAACTTTCTCTACAACTTCGAAACCGTTTAAAACATCCTGCCGTACACGGCCGGCTTAAGCAACAACACTGTCGTCAGACTCCATGAACTCGCTCTGATTGGCTGCTCGGGGCATCGAATGACACTTTCTCAACATCGTGGAGCGAAGAAACTGAGGCTAACTGCTAATCGTGACTCAGAAGAGACCATTTGTACTAATTTGTATTATTTGTACTAACGCCCCCTTCTGGATTGGAGAGTTATGGCAGTTGGAAGTCGTCTTTGTGGTGTGTTCAAGTGCTCTTTTGTTTTCCCGGACACTGGCGACGCTGCTGGTTCTTCACATCGGGTTGGTGTCTCAAAGCTTAAGGACCACTAGATTTTTAACTGATCATATGTACAATTTTTATTTGTTTTGATAGCTTATAAATAGGATAAATACTCTAATTTTATCAGAAAAATTGAACAAATGCAGAATACAAATACAAAATCCTGGTTTTTGCTATAAATTTTAATTGTTTGGTCTCTTTTATGACTGATAAACGGACATAACATCAACTTTAATGTGAAAACTCTTTCATCTAGAAGGCTGAAAATTTATTATACAATTTAAAATGCATCAAACCTACAAATTGCGCCTAATTTTATCTATTTTTTTTTAAACGGCTGTATTCAGACCTCTCAGCCGGCACAGTCTCTCGTAGGATGTGTTGCACCTGACCTAAAGTGGATATTTTTCCCGTGCTAATCCTAATTTCTCTTTTTTCTTGAATTACCTCAAAATAGGCCTAAATTTTTAAATGAATCGAGTGGAGCGGAAACAACGGAACATGATTACTAAACACGCATTTTACAGTCCTGCTCTATTAATAGATGAAACACCGACGTACAGACCAGAGTGCACCAGATCTGTCAGGATGTGCTGCTCGTGCACATGAACCACTTGCACGTCTGCACACTTTGCACATCCCCCCCCCCTCTGTTTGTCCTTTCACCCCCTCTCCAACCACCAGGCTTAAGGCAAAGATGGGGGGCTTGCCAAATACAACACAAACACACAACACAGACGCTCAAATCGCCAAGTGGTGAGGAAGAGGGGAGCCGTCATTTGTCAACAAGGAACTTTGGCAGCTCACAGTTGCCATGGGAACTGTCTGTTGCGGAGGACTGGTTTTGCATCACAAGGTCCTCAAATTGGCTCCAAAGCCTCGGAGGTCCCACCCCTCCTCCACCCGGCTCACCTCCGTCTCTCTCCACTTCAAACATATTGTCAGGTTTTTCTTTTCTTCTCAGCCCCGTTCTGACGTTTCAGAGGCTGAATTCCTCTGTTACACCCCCCCCCCCCCCCACGTCGGGTTTTGTCATTAACAGGCAGGTTTGTCGCCTCACTTTGACCTAAAAAAGCAAACATAGACTTCAAATAAGGGCGGCCGCAGAAATTTGCCCTCTGAATGAGCGTCCGGATTATCATGCTTGATTTTTCACCCATGTCACTGTAGCTCAAGCCCAACAAGTCGATCCCCACAGGATCAATTGGATTCAGCTTGCATAACGACCACAGCTTGGCTGTTGTTGATGTTTCTGGGTCTCTCCCTCCAGCATAATGCGTCTGTACTTTCAGAGCAGAGTCACACTGCTGCTGTTTGATAAACACTTAAGAGTAGGATCAGTCCTGGACAATCGTTGGGTTTTTCACAGCAGCGAGACAAAGATGAAACGCATCGATTTGTGCACGTGCGCGCGCATGTGTGTGTGTAAATGTATCCCTCGGTTCACCCTGTCCTTCGGGAAGCTAAGACGGGATGTAGCCTGATCCTGTGAATGAAAATGGATAAAGAAAAGGTTCTTTTGAATTAAGTTAGTCTTAAAAACCCTGTTTTACGAGACCAAAGATATCTGCTGTTACTGTCCGAGTTAAACTACGTTATCAGCAGAGTACGTCGAGTTAAAACTGGTAAAACTGATGCCCATCAGACACCTGAACAACTCGAGCTGCAGCAGGTTAAACTCTTCCAGCGTTGATGTCCCTTTCAGGTCTGGTTGCTCTTCTGTTGTTGCTTGTTGGGCTTCATTTTGCCTCGATGAGCTTATCTGAGAAAGCTAAAGAATGTTCTGGACGGTATTTGTTGTTTTGGTCTGTTGCAAGAATAAATATAATAAAATAATTTGCATGTTTTTCTGCTCGTTTAAGAGGCTTAGAAAATATCCCCTTAAAGCTGCATTTAAAATGTACATTAAAGGAGTGATTCCTTCGCGATTAATTCTGAGTTAACTATGCGATTAATCGCAATTAAATATTCAGATAAATTAACAGCACTAATGGATGTATATTTACTTATTTCAGAAAAACATGTTAAAATGACACCAAATATCTGTTAAATGTTGTTTTCGACTCTTCTGAGATGTGTTCTGCAGCTTCTGTTTGTCTTTTTAATGTCGTCGTGTTTTGTGAAATGTTGCTTTTGTGTCTCTGAGCTTTCATGACAAAAAAGATTTGGAACAACTAGGCGCATGTTATTGTTACCAGAGACAAGTTTTATCCTCCTAATTAGACGCTGCACAAACAGGAAGTGGTGTAAACATGGTTTTGGTGGAGAATCGTGATTTGCTGTGCTGCTCTTGCAGCCGTGTGTCAGTCCAATAATAGAAAGTGTCATGAAATGAGAGACGCTGAGCGATCTGAAGTGCAGGCAGAGGAGGATGGGGGGTGCAGGCTGAGCAGCAGGAGCCTCTCACCCCTGCGGCAGAAGTGTCGAGAAGAGATGATCTTCCATCTTCACCTCGCAACAGAGCTGTCAAGATGTTCAGACCCGTGATTTAACCCCCCCACTCGCTCTCCTGCACGCCTGTCGCCGCACACAATGGCTTCAAACCTGCACAGAATTGCAGATAATCCACTGATGGGGGTGCACATATTTACCGTGGACGCACGCTTTCAGCCCTCACCACAGCGGGTAATCATGAGTGGGGGGGGGGTGTGCACGTTTTACAGCGCCTCGTCTCGTGGCGGCGGCGGGTGGACGGCTGCGTTTTACACGCAGCGAGCGTGAATCCACCGGGGAGGAGAGTGCAGGCGCTGGGCGTAATGTGACGAGATGAACATGAAGCGAGCAGCAAAGCGACACCTCAGAGACGCTTTTCCACCGTTTTGTGGTTAAAGGCATCGGAAACGTAAAGAAACACAGGAGGAAACGTCTTTTCAACATCTTTTACTGATACGTTTATCACAGAACATCACACACAGTCATCAGAGCACACGCTCCGTTGTTTTTAATAACAAATGCAGTTACATCTTCTTGTCCTTGAAACAAATATTGCTTTATCATATTCTTTCAGGTACCACGAATAGTCATAACCGCGTTTAACCATCAGCTCAACTCGTTTTGTACATCAGGAAACCCGAAGGACACGCAATCTGAACTTGGGTCTCCAGCTTTGTCACAAGAAACAAAACACATCGAACAAATATAATGTTTAGATTTTGGTTTGGGTTTGTCTTCTAATCCTTCCCAGACGTCCCAAACGAGACACGGCGACCGCCGCCGATCGCGCCCTCAGAAAAGCTAAAAGCGCTCTGATTATTGGTTGCATTATTTGACCCTAATGAAGGTGTGAGAAAACATCCGGTAACGTGATGAGTTTAGGTTAATATTTTGGGTTTAACTCGGCAGAATGAGAAGAAGAAACTGAGAAAACATTAAACCGTGGATGTTAGCAGCCCAGAAAAGGATCGTCATCGTTCACCAGGCGAACTTTAACAAACTGACGGCGTAGCCCCGCCCCCGAGGCGGCTGGAAAAGACCCGTCCAGCAGAAACGGATGTCAGAGTGTGACGTAGGTCCACAGCTGGAGGAAAAACAAACCTCAGAGGATCCAACTCCGTTTTCTGTGACTGTATCTGCTTTTAAACTGTAGAATTCGGAGTGAGATCCAGTTTCCCGCCTCATTTTCAGTAAACCCTCCTCTATGTACAGAACCGCTCGATCACAACAAGACTTCTCCGGTCTAAAAAATATACATCGGTCGGGGTTTTGGACACATTTAGATCAACTTCTGTCCCTCAGAATTGGCCGTTAAGTGCTGGAAAACATCCCCTTTGACCCAGAAAACAGTTTCCAGGTGAGGAAATGTACTCGTTTTTAGTCGAACGCAGTCATTGGTGACGCAAAAAAACAAAAAAATAGCCACTTAGTAACTTTAACATTTACATAAACACATTATATACGTGTAACCATACAAACACTAAGGCACTTTAAGTTGAGATTTAACAAGTCTTGTGATTGTGTCATAATCTGAATTTTACACGCTGCTGCAGCGCGGTCGCTCGCCGCCGCCCGAGACGGCGTCGGAATCAACAGGCACACGAAACATCTGTAACCTGTCGATCAATAAAAACAACGGCTTCAAATCAAGTTTTAAAATGCTACATTATATCTTGCGAACACACACGAACAGAAGCACACACACGGGCTCGTTTAGGGTCCTGAAACGAGACCATTGCACCAGTTTAAAGCCCCGTTTTAGACCTTTAGTTTTGTGCTGGGGGGGCTTGGAAATGGTCTTGGAGACAGTGCAACAGCTTCACTTCACATTTGGGATTTAAGATCCCAGCTGATGTGACCTTGTTCTTTCTATTTGTTTGAGAAATGTGTTTTTTCTTCGTCTCGCTGTAACCAGAGGGACAGATTGTTGTTTCAGACCGTTAACGTAAAGCTAGCTTGGCGTTACGATGGCGGGCAGAAGCACCTTAACACGGTTATTGTCTGTGAGCCCTGCGGTGCCAGAAGCTAAATCTGTGGAGATCCGAGTCCCACAGGCAGGGCCTCGCAACCTGCTCTTCTTCCTCCTCTTCTTCCTCCTCATCCTCTCCTACTTCTTCTACACTATCCGTCACGCCGTCCTCAGTCCTCCCGAGTTTGTGACCCAGCGAGGTCTTAGTCCTACTTTTCTGGCTTAATTTGTCCTTCACATCAACAGAAGGACCTGCCTGTCTTCGTTCGTCGTCCTCTTCCTCCTCCTCCTCTTCCTCCTCTTCGTTCTCCTCCTCCTCTGCCTCTTCGTCCTCATCGTCGTGCTCATCGACGGCCACCGTCAGGCCCAACTTGCTGTGGCCGGCGAGCTGCAGGAAGGAGGAGGAGTGAGGTGTGGAGGGGCAGGCGGACAGAGCTGCGTCGTACATGGAGAACGGGAGGTGGAGGTAGTGTCCTGCGGCCGCCGCCGCCGCGTAGATGCAGCAGCACGTCTGGGCGCATTCTGGGCGCAGATCCCCCTGTCCGCCGCGGACCATTCGGAAACGCTTGCGGAGGGGCGGTCCTGCTTGGGGGGCTAAGCAGATGCGGGTGGGCACGGCTCTTTGGAGCTGGTGAGGAGGGCCGGTGCTGGGCGGCAGGAGGCAGGGCGCAGCGGTGAACGCCGGGTTGGGAGGGAAGCACCAGTCGGTGCTCTGGAGAATGATCTCGGCTCGCAGACGGCGGAGGAGGTTGTTAACGAGGACGGAGCGTCGGAGAAATGCCTCGGGGTCGTCGATGAATCGCATCTTCTCCAGAGAGAGGCGCAGCACGTGAGCACGCTCCTCCAAAACGGGCGCAACCTGCGAGATGACACTGCATCAGATCAAGCTGTGGCGTCAAAGTGTCTTTGAACTATCTGTGCAATGCTTTTCATTTCTAATGGATCATAATTAATCTTTATTTGCAGGTTATTTCTTAAATCTCACTTTAACATGCACAAATGAGGACAATAACTTAAAGGTGACATATTCAGTAAAAATCTCTTCTTCCTGTTCCTGGGAGCTTATATCAGGGCGTCTGAAGTCACCAGCAGGTGTAAAACTCCCCAAAAACACAACCCTGGGATTTATTTAGTTCCCTTTGTTTGAAAGTTCCTCATTTAACGAGCCGTTCTGATTTTTATTTCTAAAGTACGTCACTCCTTCAGTTGGCTCCGCCTCCTCTGCTAAGCCCCGCCCCCTCACATCCACCCTGCTGGACGGATGAAGCCAGCTTCTGGTGGAAATGTTCTGCTGTCAGCTGCACTGAGGAGCATGCATCTTCCATCCAGCAGCAGCCTCAGAGGATATAAGAGCCCAGTGGATAAACTATATCTGAGGCTAATGTTCCAGCAGAGTTAGCTAAAGACTGTGAATGTGCAGCAAACACTTTTCATCCCACGGTTTTAACAACTTGGTCCAGTTCAACGCTGGACTGAAGGAACTGAGCCACAAAGAGGATCAGTTCCAACTCTCAGAGCCTGAACTTCAGAGCAGGGAAATGGAAGCATCTGAGAAATAACTCCTCATGGTTTATTTACTGATTTATTTCTTCCTTTAGCAGCAGCTAACGCTAACAGCTTAGCTAATGAAGATGACGTACACCAACTTCTAAGGAGTTACTGCTGTTCCTTTCTGAAAGATGAACATTATTGTTCCCACATTACTTTGTTAGCTGAAGCTTTCTAGCTGAACGGTTCCGTTCTGTAACTCAGACAACCTGCAGCTGTGTTTAAGGTGTGTTTCCAACACAACTCCGGTCCTCTCCTCACTGTGTGTTAGCGTTACATTATCGGCATGTTTCTGATAAAGATGTAGGTCTCCAGGTACAACTGTTTAATGAGGTTAATATATCCAAAATGTTTAAACGCAGTAATTAACGGTTCACATGCATTACTACGAGTTACGCTGTGCACATCTCCGGCTTGGTCCATTACTGTGGATGAGAAATTATTGTTTGCTAGCATCTGCTGCTAACTTACAGCTAACTGCTAACTTACAGCTTACTGCTAAACCATCTCCCGCTTGAATAAGTAGCTGCTGACCTCACCTACAGGGTGGAGTCGAGCACTTTCTAAGTCTCCACCCCTGAAAGCAGACTGTTAACAGACACCTGGTGAAACGGGGCTGAGACAGAGACGCACTTTTGATCGAAGTATCTCTCACATCTCAATAAGACTTCTGGCAGAATATGTCACCCTCAGTATGTCCTTCACTGTGCAAAATAAGTGGCCACAGACCCACAAACCTAAATGTAGGGAGTGTGTGTTACTGATACTCACAGTTTGGCAGTAAGTTCTGAAGCTGTAGGGAGGCTCATCATCGTCATCAACAAACTTCCTCTTGAAGTACGCGATCTTTGACACGGAAATATGATCCGGAACCCGTCTGCAGGGAGGTTCTGTGAGGAGAAGTCGAATGGAACAACAAATCAGCTGCTTTGTTCAGGTTTAAAGCGGTGCTTTACTGTTTGTGGCCTCTTTTTTTGTAAGAACCAGATGTAAAAATGAACAGCTTAAACTGTGTTTGTGACCCAAATGTCTGTTTTGGTCAGTAGATGCTGAAGATTATCTGCTGTTTTGTTAAAATCCTGCCAACCCTGAAGGGGCAAGACAACAAATCAAAGCATCTATACTAAATATAGTTCTAGTTGTGACTTTATTGAAAGTTTAGTGTCCGTTTTTGCTGCTCAATCAATCACTAAACTTCTATTGTGGCTCATGGCAGCAAGTAGCCGAGAAGGGCCGTTAAATAACAGCTTATTTCTGTTATTTAAAGGCCCGGAAAGAGCTCTTACCTGGTGTAAACTGCTGTTCGGTGCTGCAGGGTGGGGCGGCGGTGGACGAGCAGGTCTTGGTGCAGCGCTCCGGATCCCATATGGGCGGGTATGTGGAGAGTGGAGGGTCTCCCTCTGGGTCCAGGAAAGGATTCATGGACAAGACAAGGGTCATCTCTCTCTGTGAGTCAGGTCTGGAAGAAATGTGGAAACAGTTCTGTTGGGTAACATCAGGGAATAAATCTCCACTTCTATGCTGATGATACTCAGCTGTACGTATCTAGGAAACCATCAGACTACGAGTCCACCTGGATGACTCAGAACTTTCTGCTTTTAAATTCAGACTAAACTGAAATTGTTGCCTTTGGACCACTTATTAGTTGTATATATTCCTATGGTATTTCCTGCTGGTGTTTCCTGGTGTTACGCTGCTTGTTGTCCCCTCTTTCCTGTCCTCTCAGCCCCCAGCTGGTCCAGGCAGATGGACCTTCCTGGTTCTGGTTCTGATGGAGGTTTCTTCCTGTTAAAAGGGAGTTTTTCCTTCCCACAGTCGCCTTGTGCAGCTCAATACGGGGGAAATTGTATCAAAGAGAAGTTTTGATGCAATTTGTTGGTTTCCTTAGCTAGGCTACTTATTTTGAATCAGTTCTATGTGAATTGGACCAATTTCAAAGTTAATCAACTTGATTTATTATGACTGTATTACAATGAATTCTATTGTAATTGGCTTGAATTGGACTGTATCTTTGAAGTGAACTGAGTTCAGTTTGACTCGTACATATCGTAAATATTAAAAAGCTGTTTTCCTGATTCTGGCAACAAAAAAAAAACACGACTTCTGCATGAAGCGGCTTCTGTTAAAGTGGCAACACAAATCTGAACGACAACAACAGAGAACCCTACGAATCTGTCAGATGGCTGGCAGCTTTGTTGTGAAAAGCAAGGCACACAGATGGAGAAATGACACCCACTCCCACCACCAATTCCCTATTGATTAGTTGGTAGGAGAGGAAGCGAGATGTTTGACACCAATTTGTTCGCTGAAATGGATCCGTGTGGAAGCTCGAGTCCACGGCACGATAATCTCAGGAGCCAGTGGGCCCGACAAAACAGACGCAATATCGACTTAAATTTCCAAATACGTCGAGCCACAGCACCTTCTGCTTTAAATAAAAGCAATGCAGATGAGAGGAAGCATTAGTCCGACACGTTGCTTGGCAGAGAGCAACACTAATCTGCCAACTGAGCCTTTTCAGTGTGAAAACAGAGCCCCACTGTGAGGACACTGAGGGGCCTGAGAGCCGAAATCTGTATGAGAATCCCCTGAAACTACAAGTCCTTTTGATCACAGCGACTGGCTGTCATCTGGTCCGCTGCTGATTTCTCCTCGTCATGCTGAAGGCAAAACCAGCTGTGAGGGAATCGGCAGACGGACATGGTTTTCACCACCTTTCCTCCTCCAAAGCTTCTCCTTCCCCTCCTCCACCTGCCTGAACAAACCGATATCATCACCCAAGCAGAGGCGACATCTCAGCCTCACCCCTGTTGGGTACCTGATTAAAATGTCCGCTTCAATAAGCTCTCAGTTTTGCTTGGCTGAACAGTTTTATTTCTCGAGTGTTTGCCTTGAACCGACTAATCAGACACCGAAACATCGCCGCAGACGGCGCTCTCACCAGTCCCATCCACCCAGCTCCAGGGAGTAATGGATTACACAGAGCTGCATTACTTTTTTTGTATTGTTAAGCATAGAAGACACGCTTCAAGATGAAAAGTCAACTTTAACAACCACTTTACCACTGCTGAAACTGTTTAACCAAGCTGGCATGTTGGCAACTCCCCTGTGAGCCGTCACTTTATGATGCTGGAAGGATGGAAGTTAAACAGAGCTGACAGGAAAGGTAAAGAAAAAGCAGAAAGCCTTTCAGAGACGGTTTTTCTTTAGAGAAAAACTACATTTTAACCAGATTTCTAAAGGCTGCAGCTTAGAAATGGTCAGTGATGTTCCTTGGATTCCACAACTTCTCCCAAACATTGGATTTTAACACATTTCCTCATGGTTTTCTTTTCTTTTTTCTATTTTTGATCCTTTTCTGAATTCATGAACCAAAGCTGTTCCAACTTATGATCTTTTCCATGTTTTTCTGTCATTTTATCCTCATAAAAACCACAGAAAATCAGTCAAAAGGACCGTCTGTCAGAACCAGATCCTGATTCTGGCTTCAGTGTTTGACTGGACAAGAACTGGTGGTCATATCTGTTCGTTTCATTTGTTGTCAGGGACAACCGCTCAGTGGGCTCAGCATCTGTCACATCTGTCTCATCAAAGTGTCTGATTTCCCCCCCCCGGTACACTTCATCAGTATTCAGTAAAACCCAGTCCTTATTACTGCCGACACACTGGTTTCCAGCCACATTCAGACCCCCCCCCCCTGTGCTCCATCTACCTCCGCCTTTTCCCAACCCTTTGAATGTTCATCAAAGATCTGAACCTAAACATCTTCTTGTTAAATGTCTTTTTTCATTTTCTCTAAATTTCACCCGGAAATCTTCCATTTAAACACGAGCTAATGGTCGCCAGGCCGTAATTTGAGGGTATAATTCAAATAAAACATGGCGAGTATCTGAAGCTGAAGCTGGTCATACACGACACGATTCTTCAATCGATTTTAAAGTTGTCGACAATTTGTCTGAATGAAATCGGGAAGAAGAGTTACTGCACGCTCCAGTGATGTCACCGTTGGCTGTACGGTGGTCATAAAACTCGTCTTTCTCCAACTGTCGTTACGACAAAATCAACACGTTTAACTTCACTGGAAGCGTTTAGTTTAGTTTTTATGCTAATTGTGGCGTTCAGTGACTAGTTATGCCTTTTCAACCAATACGTGCGCTGTTGTCCAAACAGGAAGCAGGAGAAGCCGTGACTGAGTGTAACCATGGCGATGAGACTAAAAAAAAACAAAAAACGGGTACGGTTCAGTTGGACCGAACAAAAGGAGGAGAAATGTTTCTACGACGTTTAATCTGCACGTAAAAATTAAACCGTGGCTAAAAGCTGCTTATTGGTCGACTTTATCGTTGGTAAGAGTTTCCACCAGGTGCATGATGGGAAATAAACCAACTGTACTAGTATAGACAGCTGTAGGGGATCCTGTAAGATCTGGAGTCTTAAAGATGAGAAGGAGTCAGGAGTTAAAGACATTTGTCAAGCTTTCTGGTGTTTGGTCGCTCACAACCCGCCGCTTCTACTTCTTCTGCTGCCGGAAGCGGCCAAAGGGGCGGGGCTTATATGTAGCAACTAGCAGACATCTATAATAATCCATCCATACATCGGTTCCCTCTTTCACCATGGATCGTACTCTGGGCAGCCTTCTTTGTGTTTGCGCTCTGCCGTTTTCCGCCATTTTCCGCCTTTTTTCCGTATTCAGAACCCAGATAGGCCCTAATTGGCTGTCGTCGCGTCACTGCTCATTTGCATAAAGCTGAGCCTTTCTCAACTCATGAAGCTCACGTCGACGCCAGCTTACATTGAAAATGAATGGCAGCTGACCGCTCACGATGCTTTTGGTGTGAGGCCCCGGTTAGGCATCGATTTGAGATTTCTTTTTATACTACAGGTCAAGCACATGGGAAAAATCAGCTCCTGAACTCAAGATATTTGGGTGGATGAAGCCATTCAGGTGCATCTTTACCTGTAAACGGTTCTTATTTCCATCTGGGTATTGTACTTATCTCACATTAACCAGGAGGAGTTACACGCTGCATACTGATACTGTAAACTGTGGGTCTCCAGAAACAACAAAGCAGCTGGTTGCTTCATGTGTGTTGGAAACACTCCCCTCAGGCCCCCAGGTAGCAGTGACAATGTGTGAGATATGTGGAATAATGGGGGGGGTTAGGGAAGAATCCAACTCAGAGGGTTTTTTTCTGCTATTTAAATCTTACTCTTAATCTGTCAGGTTATATTCTGTATTATTCAGATTTTACTGAAGAAAATACAATAATACTGTTATTTCAGCCACATCTACATGTTAAATAATCACAGAAATGAATGCTTTTTATTACCTTGATGTATCTTGTTTTTATTTTAAAACAGTTTTGAGTGATTAAAAAAAAAACTCAGATGTTTACCTGCTTAATTCGGATTTGTTGCTACATCCATTTTAAAGATATTTGCTGCATCTACTGATAAAGTCAAAGGGTTGGAACTGAACTGTGAAGCTAACTGATGTCAGGTTTGTTATGAACTGCTGCACACGTTTAGAGTCAAATATTAAAGGAAAAACACCTGGCAAACAACCAGATATTCTAATATTTGCTATCTTCAGCATCAGCGTTTATGGTCAACATCATTGTTTCTGTGATGGAAATGTTTCCATACAACAAACTATTATAAATGACAAAATAATAGTAAAAAATGAGTGAAAACAAACTAAATGAAGTGAAACTGAGCACTGAACAGAGGAAACTGAGATTGTTATTGAAGCAAAGTCCTGCTTTCACTCATGAGTCGTTCTTTCTATACATCTTTTAAACTGTGGTTGAAGCGGCCTCCATCCCTCTGAGGGCGTTTTCACACCTGACGGTAAACGCTGCATGAACTTGAGCGTGTTTTTGTTACATTACACCTATCTGCCTCCGTTAGGTTCGGTTTCACACTTTGTAGAAGCGCACCAAACGATTTTATATATGCGAGACTGTCGCTGCCTCCTGTTTCTGATCTGCTGACTGGACACAAAACAGGACTGAACACATCTGCCAAAATAAACTGAACAGGATCATTTTATTGCCTCACCTTCAAGCACAATACTCCAAGCTGGTTTAAAACCGTAAATTAACATATAAAACTGTTCTATTTTCCCCAGATACTACCGTGGATCATGACTTTTCTCCTGTTTTGGCTCAAATCTGCAGTAACTGTTTAGGAGAGCTTCCAGGATTCATCCTAAAATTTGTTGAGGTGTTCTTTGGTGGAAAAGCTTAAACCTGCAAGGCGCTCTCTTTTAAAAAATATTCAAAGTGCCTTTATTTTCACGGTATTCGGCTTGTGAGCCTTCTTCAGGGAGTCTTTTTGTTATGCCATTGGTTTGGTATCATATTCAATCCTTTGTTTTTAAACTTCTTTTAATTCGAGTTATTATTCTTTGATGTTCTTCCATTTATGACCAATGTTGTGGGTCAAATGACACCAGCGAAGGACCTTGGACTCCAGTCAATCTGCCCAAATACGTTGGTGTTTTAGATAGATAACAACATTTTAAATAATTTTTTAAAAAACAGTGCCTTGGAGTATTTTTAACATTTAAATTTTGGTTCAGTTTGGTCCAGTGTGAGACCATCTCTGCCAAATTTATGTTGGTTCCAGTTACATAATTTCCTAAAACTGCTCTTATGAAACAACAGCCGTGGGTCAAATGTCTTTGTGTATAAATCTTGCCGTTTTGTCGGTGATTTCATTTCCTGTCGTAGCTGATTGTACGAAACAGCAGGCGGTTAAACTACGTTTGAATGCGGTGCTTCTGCTTCCTAACTTGGGTGGCTTGCAAGAAAGTGAGTCCGTAGATCTGCTGTGATAGAATAAGACGGTCTCGTTTGCATTTATTCGTTTTTATCATCATCTATGTAAAGTCTAAAATATGTCCAAAAAAACCAAAACACATCTCAGATTATTTGGTGTTGTGATTGTCCACTTAAGGCCAGGAGTATACTTGCTTTTTCATGGGTGTAATTGTTCAAATACGTCCCATTTATTATGTTTGTCATCAGAGGATTTAACTCAGAACCTCATGGATGGTTCTGATCATATTTGTCGCTGTCGACCCATCGTAAAAATGCGGGTAATTCCAGACCTTTCCCGCCATTTTTGTGGTTTTTTTTTTTAAAACCTAAACTGTCCCTACTGGTCACCGATATATTGCAGCTTGTGATAGTTAATTTGCACAAATTAAGCTCCAAACCAACGCAGGATACGCGAGGCAGCCATCCGTCATTAAAAGCAAGTATATTCCTGACCTTAAAAGGCTTTGCTTGTTAGTTTTTATCATTGTTGTGAACAATGAGATCATTTTATCCGATACAGTCGACGCTCTGAAGCACTTTAGACCGTTTCTAAGCTGCATACATGGTTTTTAAATGGTTTACCAATGTTTAAAACCTCCCTGTTTGAACAGATGTTTAAACACTTAACTAAAAGCCAAGTCTTCTACCTCTCCCAAGCTTGTTTTTCAAAAATGGCAATAAAAACAAGAGTTTTTCTCCTCTGACCCCTGGAGTATGCATGAAAGACACAGCCCACAATCTCTTTCGTAAACAAAATGGAAGATAATTCTTTCTATCCAGTAACAGCGATGTTCTATCGTTAGATTTTGGTCATGGAAAATTCTAAATACTAGTTTCCCTTTGGTATGAGGCAGCAACAAGGTTGGAGCATGACATCTTTGGCTGCATAGGTCGATAGCTGATGATTAAATCAGACCTCTGAGAGTACGATTCCAGAGCTGTAGACTCCTCAACCAAAGGACCACCAACTAGAGCCAATTATGTCACTGTTACTGAGCTCTGCTGCCATGGTTAATTAGCAGCTTTTCCCCCTCTCATCTCTCCACTCCATGCTGCTTTTTTACCCCCAGCTGTTTTCCTCTTCATCACCTCCTGTCACCACTGCTTTTGCTACATTTGCAGGGGCACAAAGAAACAAGAATGCCATCGCCCCCTCTGGCCTCCATAGGGACCTCGCGACATCCCCCACCTCCCATCTTTTACTGTCTCTTTCCCAGAGTCTCAATCCCCGTCGCTCTCTGACATCCTTTCAACTGCGGTCACAGCTGACGGCTCTCTGAACCGGGGGGTAAACACAAAAAGCTATACTTCAGCTATACTTCTTCAAAGAAAAGGAGGACGAGTGTGTGAACAGGAATCAGAAGGAAGAAATGGAGGGTTAAGGTATTGAAGGCGGGACTGGGACAGAAAGATCTCCTGGGGTGATCTTCCCTTTCTCTTTTGCTGTGTATTTGTCTGAATCTTGCAGGATTGTAAGCAGGCAAAAACTATTGCAGATGTTTTCATTGTGTTTCCAACATTGATTTAAAGGGATAAAACTAAGTACAAATGTATGCTAGCAAGTCCTCTGGCGATACACTCGTGACAAGACTCCTAAGCTATCCTTCTTTCTGTATTCCCATCTCTCCATCCCTTCGTCTTTCACCAATCAACTTCTCATCAAATGCTTTAATGTGAAAGAGACGGAGTAAGAGCTGCCGGGATGATTTATGCCTCCAGTGTTGAGATGAACAGGAAAACACAAACTCGTGCATGAACGGTGCAACCGAGCCGTCAGCGGAGGTGGAAAAGTAGATATTCGCCCTAAAACGGTGAAATAACCGGTGTCTCTGGTAATATAACGCTGTAAACATCTGCTTGTTTTTCTTCAAAGAAAAGTTTTAAGCAGATTTCTAAATAAACAGGAAATATATTAAGTGTGGCCCAAAGTTTATGAATTAAATCACCTTATTTGCATGTGATCACATCACTGATGACATCACTGGAAGATGGCACCTTGGATTCCACATCTTATAGTGGATTTTGAACACATTTCAACATGGGTTTCATTTATTTTTTTTCTATTTTTGACAACATTCTGAAGTCATGAAACACAACTATGAACAAAGCTGTTCCAAGTTATGATCTTTTTCATGTGGAGAGTAAAAGGAACGTCAAGCAGATCCTGATTCTGGCTTCAGTGGCCAAGAACTGGTGTTCATGTCTGTTAGTTTCATTTCATCGGTTAGGAAGAGGGTCAACAACTCAGTGGGCTCAGCTTTTGTCAAATCTCGTTCTCCTCGATAGCCAACAGGCTCAAAGTGTCTAAACCCCCCTGTACCCCATCTACGGCCATCTTTTCCCCATCATTATGATCTTATCGACCCAAGAGGGCCACAAGAGAGTATTGACAACAGATGTGCAAAAAGAAACAGCTGGAGGAAGATGTTGAAACTAATCAGGTTAATTAGCAACATGATTGGGTATAAAAGAGCACCTGAGAGAGGCAGAGTCTCATCTACAGAACCTAAAATCATCCAAAGAGGATCTGGAGACATCTCTGTGACCTTCAGGCCTGGATGTCTGTTACCTTCAGGCCTGGATGTCTGTTACCTTCAGGCCTGGATCTCTGTGACCTTCAGGCCTGGATGTCTGTGACCTTCAGGCCCTCAGGCAGCTCTGCATTAAAAACAGACCTGATTCTGTCCTGGAAATCCCTGCCTGGGCTCAGGAACACTTCCAGGAATCATGGTCTGTGAGCACAGCTCAGCGTAACATCCACAGATGCAGGTTAAAGCTCCATCAGGCAGAGAAGAAGCCACATGTGGACATGATCCAGGAACTCTGCCGTCTTCTCTGGACCGAAGCTGGTTTAAGATGGACTGAAGCAAAGAGGAAACTGTTCTGTGGTCAGATGGATCAGAACCTGAGGCTGCGTCCTCCAGACTAAAGAGGAGAGGGAGCATCCAGCTGGTTATCAGCTCTCGGTTCAAAGCCTGCATCTCTGATGGTGTGAGGGGGCATTAGTGCCTGTGGAACTGGAAACCTGCACATCTGGAAAGGCTCCATCAAAGCTGAAAGGTATGAACAGGTTTTAGAGCAACATCTGCAGCTTCTTCAGGGAAGGCCTGAAATATTTCAGCAGGACAAAGTTAAACCACATCCTGCATCTACTCCAGCAGCACGGCTTCGTAGAAGAAGAGTCCGGCTGCTGCACTGACCTGCCTGCAGTCCAGATGTTTCTCCACCTACAGATGTTCTTAAAAGAAGAGTCGATGCTACACAGTGGGAAACAGGGACTTGTCCCAATATTTATGAGACCTGTTGCTGAGCTGATATTTTTACATGTCGTATCTCAAATTAAATATCGGTTCATGAGACTCGCAAATCGTTTTTCTGGGGATTTTTCAGCTTATTAGAAACTCTGTTTTACCTTCAGGTTTGAACACGTTTCAGTAAGTCTCATAATATATATTATATTAACATAAAAAGAAGTCTGAGTGGCTAAAGATGCTACGACCCAAAAGCAAAGTCTCATCCCTGCTGGTTTCACATGTACAGAAAGGTTAAGATGGTAGTTAAGAAATGTTACCAACCGATGGTAAAATAGATCCTCATTAATGTTCTTTTAATCAAGTTGAATCGTCAGTTATTAACTGCAGCTTTGGAAAGTCAGAAAAATAAAAATGTGTATCTTCTTTTGGGCTAACGGTTTCAGATAAGTGAGCGATGAGTTTGTGGTGGAGCTCTTTATTTTTCTGCTTTTCACGTTTCATTGGGAGTTACTCCACAGTATCCACAGCAGGACGAGGGTGGTGCTGCCTGTCGTTCGTGCCCATGGTTCTCTGCAAACATTGCAGTGACATGTTGAGCAGTTTTCTGGCTTTCTAAGAAGTTCCAGCTACGTTTGCCTGATCGTACGCATTAAAAACTATTTAAAGAAAAACAGATTTTTGAGCCAAACGTCGGGATATTTAATTTGCTCTCTTAGAGACTGCAGCATGATTCCAATAAACTTTGTGCTCTGAGTATTTCTGAGGCCTCTAAAATGCTAATCGATCCAGCATGTGTTTCAAACCGTGTATGCTGCATCACTCTGTGTGTGTGTGTGTGTTAAATGTTTACTCCCTGTTCTTTTGGACAGGTTTTTTACAAAGTATTTCCGAGCCTTCGGGGAAAAGATAGCAATGAAAAGATGTCTGTGGTTTTCACATCAAAACAGATCCCGGACGGCTTCGGAGCTTCTTAACGGCACACAGGAGCATGAAATGTGGCCCAAGTTAACAGCAGATAAACCGTGGAGCAGGGAGCTCTGCAGAAGACACCAGTGGGTCAGTAAGATTTTCTTCAACAACTTCTCAAAAGGCGCATTAATGTTTTACAGACCTAAAAGTGCACAAAAATATGATTTAATATTGTTCCTGGGCTGAAGACGATGGTCTCAGCTGTGTTTGAGGGAAGTTTTCCAGCTTTTAACTCCTTTTGAGTGGAATTTAAAGACAAAAGAAAAGGCCCACAGCCTGCCCCATATACCGATAATTCATAAATAAATATTAGTTAACAGCACCAGATTGTACTGTGATTATTAGTGGTTAACGTTTAAATTCTCATAAGAAAAGCTTTATTCATAGAGCACCTTTTTAAAAAAGACAGACCAGGACGAGGAAACTGTGATAAGAAACAAACGGGTAATAAAATAAGATTTTCTTCAACAACTTCTCAAAAGGCATATTAATGTTTTACAGACCTAAAAGTGCACAAAAATATGATTTAATATTGTTCCTGGGCTGAAGACGATGGTCTCAGCTGTGTTTGAGGGAAGTTTTCCAGCTTTTAACAAAAGAAAAGGCCCACAGCCTGCCCTAAAAAACTGATAATTCATAAATAAATAATAGTTAACAGCACAGATTATTAGTGGTTAACACTTAAACTCTCATAAGAAAAGCTTTATTCATAGAGCACCTTCTTAAAAAAGACAGACCAGGACGAGGAAACCGTAATAAGAAAGAAACGGGGAATAAAATAAGGTTTTCTGAGGTGCCCACACTGATTCATTAAACTGAGATGCATCGGACCGACACAGTACCAGACATCCTGGAGCACACGGTTTGTGTGGGGGAGAAAACCTCAGCGACCCATCTCCACGGTGTGGGCGTAGCCCTGAAAGTTGACGGGAGTTTCGGCGAGCTTCCTCAGAGCTCTGTGATCTCAGAGGATGAAGGAAAACGAGCCTTTGCTGCTTCCCCTGAACCCGTTTTTAAGCATCTGTTCACTCACACAGATGCTGATCTGATGGGGCTGAGCCACTGAAATCCGTCACATGTGGAGAACACGCTGAATCCTCGCCACGCCGCCTGCATCATAAGGCGATCGGACAGTTAAAACTGTAGCCTGAGAGCGGAGTTCGTTAGTTTTCTCCCCTTCTAATTCATAACCTGTAACTGTAATAATCACAAGTTCAAAAGACTAAAAAGTCTTCCAAACGATTTAAAGTACAGATCTTTCATGTTTTCTGCGCAGTTGCTGGGGTGATTAAACAAATCAGACATGTTTCCTGTTTTGGCGTGCACCAACCAGCGTCCGTTAATCTGTTTTTCATCATTTTTACTGAATCCAAACCACTTCCATACCACCATGACGCACTGGGACCAGTTTTTGTCAGCTACTTGGACAGTTTGGGAAGATATCTGGAGTTCAGTTTCAGCTTTCATGGCTCTCTTCGTCTACACTCATTTCGTCTCTGCTCAGTCCACCTACCCCAGTTTTCTTGATGGTTAGCAACTAGCTTAGAGGTGCTATACTGCCCTGTAGCAACATCAGCTAGCAGAGAGTGAAACCCTCAATCATTCATGACCATGAACAATTTATTTTGCACTCTTCACATTGAATCCAAGAAGATGCAAATGAAAAAAAAACAGCAAAATACTATGATTACCTAACTTACGAAGTTTCTGTTCGGTATGCTAACGACATTCAAAGCCCAACTGACTGCTAATACAGTCTAATGGTGAGATTGGCCCTACATGACCTTAGAAAACATGGAACCGTAGTGTTAGTCTGAGACTGTTGCATATAAGCTGGACTCCATCGCTCCAGTCCTGCTTGGGCTTTGACTCGGGCAAAACACAACAAATCAACTTGAAAAAGGCCACCACCAACAAGCTTAAAGAAGGTTTGTCTCCTCCCGTTGGATGTCAGGCTGCTTTCACACAAAGATAGTCCGGGGACTCGGTTCGAAGTACCCACAGCGAGCACTGACTCACTGACTGACGCAGTATCGCTCACATGTGACCAAACAAGAAGACAAAAACAGAAACGGTGAAACTCCGCCCACATGTGGTGATTTATCTAAAGGCTGCCTCTTTCTTTCTGTGACGGTACATGATCACTTCCATCGTCGCCATGTTTGTTATTGTCCGACACTGACTTCAGAGCTCTGCAACGCCCTCTGGTGGATGTATTTTCCAACAAACATGCCAACGTAAAGCATGCACAGGAGCGTGTGGGCAGTGAAACGGACGTACCTATAAACATGCATAACCAGAGCATAAATGAGCGCTAAGTGGACTCGATACGTGAACTAGCTGCTTTCTGCTGAGATGCTGTAGCTAATGTTACGCTATCATGTTAAGCTAACTGGCTTTTTCAGTGGACATAATGTACAGTATTTTCTGTTCTTTTTCTTACATTTTTCCTTTTTCTCTGATTTTATTTGTCGTTTCCTCCAGTTCCCTCCATCAAATTGAGCTACTACAAACGTGCGCACGTTGTGCGGCAGTAATAACTGTCCATGTGAAACAGGGAAACCACTGAGCATGTTGGTGGGAGTTCAAATAAGACATTGAAGATTTGTTTAAAATAGTTTGAGGCCTAGTTAAGTTAAATATCTATGGGTTTAGATTCCACTTATTCCTGTTACTAATTAAAAACATTTGTGTAGTAGAGCTGCTTTATGCCCCCCCCCCCAAAAAATCACGATTATTTAGATCAATATTAAGATCACGTTTTTTACCGATTTATATTTTTGTAGTAGAAAATAAAAAGGTTTTCTTACACTTTTATGCAAATCCTTGGAGCCTGAATAATGCTGCTTTCTCTTCCACATTGTGTTCAAATACTTATTTGATGCTGGTTGACGTTGAACCGTTCACGTTAACAAACATTGGCCTGTTTTTCTCGGCTAACCCTCTTACGACCAACAATTAGCTTCCCTCACTCATCTTTATCGTAATGTCGAGCTACCGTAAAGTTTCGTACCGGACACGATTCGAAAGCTCTCATTTTCTACTTTCAGAGACTGTTTGAACTAAAATTTTGTGCCAACCATTTAGGAGTTATGGTACTGAGATAATCACGTTACGAACGTGTGACACGGCACTGATTCTGGTCTGTGATTGGACAGCATCGTAAAAACTAGTACGTGGGTGGAAAGGTCATTTTCTCTGCTTTACCGTAGTTTTTCTAGATATATTGTAAATTGTCCAGAAGTTACAGTAAAGTACGGAGAAGCTAAATCATGGCAACTTCGAAGGGTTAGCATCACTCGCACTAATTCTGAAGTATTTTGCATCGAGGGATTAGCTCTTCTCCCTCCATTTGGTTTTCTGTTCTTGCCGACCTGTCCTTATGTCGGAAACAGCTGTGATTGGCTCATGCAGGCATGTGGTCAACAGGGAGCGCTTGGATTGGTGGAGGACGGTTTTTAAATATCGGACGATCACATCTGTTAAATCGCGTGTCTCTATTGTGGAAAATAAACTGTGAAACTTATTTCTCAGACTCTTATCAGCTTTAATCAGTTTTCTTTGCAGCATTAACATTTCCAGAGGTGCCTTTTCAGAGAAAAACAAATGTCACGGTAGTTTTAACTGGGTTATATTAATGTAAATACTTATTTTAGGTCACAGCCTACCCACAAACTGCAGGTAAATACCAGCAGGCAGAAAGTGGGCTAATGACTAACAAAGTGTAGGAGAGAAAATCATCTTACAGTAACTGAGAACTCGAACCAAACACACAGCCCACTTCTTCTCAATATGGAGAGGCTACATCCCATCAATACGCCTGCTGGAGTGGGGGCGGAGAGTGTGCAAGTGCTGGCATCAGAGGGCGACGCACACAGCAAGAGAGAACAGATCGAGAATAGATAATAGGTTTCATGACATCAAGCTCCTCTTCAGAGTACAACAACAAGGCGCTGTACGCCATGAATCAAAACTGAGACACTCTCATGGAAAGCAATTAGCCTCCCGCTAGAAGAGTGGACCACAGTCACGCAGCAACACTTAGACACGCTGAATAAATCAAAGCGGGGAGCCGAGGATGCTGCAGAGGCATGTTCCAAGAGGAATTCAATGGTGAAAGAATGATGTTTTTCTCTAAATCAGAAACCATTTAGAAACATTAAGACGTCGGCTCCTCGCCGGCGGTCTCGTCTGGTTACAGATTCGTTTCGAAAACCCCAAAAAACGCGAATGGCTGTTCTTTTACCTTGCGTTTGCTTTGTGTTTGTTGCATCTCTGATTGTGTTAGTGCCAGCTCGCAGCCTGTCAGGAGCTATCAGAGCGCCGTCTTGGCCGCGATGGCGTGACTAAGCCTGGCGCAGGGCCCTCGGGGGTTTCGCACGGCGCTCTTCTGGCTGAGTGGTGACATGTGTTGTGACAGGGCATCTGCATTATGGACTATCTGAGGGACGGCTTGTTGTGGCTGTGGGGGGGTTAACAGGCCAGGGCTCCGTGGGGACGTCATTGCTGATGCTCCCAGAGGTGGACGCAGCACATTAAAGGCAGACAAGGGCATCAGTATGTGTTTTATTAGATTAAAAAGAAGCAGAAATGGACACATGTTGTCACATTATACAACAGAGAGGGATTTTAAAGGTTTTCCTGTTAACTAAATACTAATATAGGTGGTTTGAACCCCCCCCCCCCACACACCCATCACACATGTTAGCACTTATAAATGATTTTTCTCTCTGGAATGTGAGGCATTTTGAACCAGTGTTTGTACATGTTGCATTAATTCCCTCTTGTCTAAATAAATGAACGCTCCCAGGCAGATTTCTGAGCAGCCGCAGGACTTTTAGGCAGAAGATTTCAGGTTGTAAACGCAGCACTTTGTGGTGCTGGCTATAAATAAAAGTCAGGTCACACCTGCCTCTATTTTTAAACTTGTGCAGAAACAAACGTGTGTTAACTGTGTGTCATTCTGGAGCACAAAGGCGCATTCATGACGGGGAGGCAGTGCCTGAGGGGGGAAAAACGAACTCCGGGGCTACACCCTGCGGTCCTGACACACAAAAACACACAGAGGCAGCTCAACTTGTGTTTGCTGAGACCTTTAACACAAAACAGAGCAGAGGCAGACGGTGACAAAGGGAATAATGCGACTATCATCACCAATGAAAGCCTTCAGCACGTCTTTACTTCGCACTGTGGTGCATATCACCCACAACACCTGCTCTTTTCTGCCTTTTTTTGGGTTAAATTACAAATCATTGCAGGTTTGCGCGTGAGCCGCGGTTTAATTTTATGTTTGGCATCATGTCTGCTGAGAGGCAGCCTTTAAAAATGCACTAAAATGCTTCTGCTGAGAGCTGTGTTTTGAAACGCTGCTCCAGATGTGAGTCTCTGCACCCCGCCGAGAGAGATGAATGGCAGAGTGGGGGGGGCTGCAGGCTACCTACAGGTTCACATCCTTAATGAGCAGAAGAGTCTGCTGAGAGCGAGATGTGATTGATGGCGGCGCGACAAAGCTGGGGCGAGGGAAGTCGCAGCGAGGCTTTTCGATAAGGACGAAGAGCTGGAAGACGAGGAATCTGGCATCGGACCTGCCAGAGAGCCGTCCACCATGCAGCAAAGCCAGAGCGCTTCCTTTTGTTTCAGCCCCCCCTCCTCTGATCTGAGTTCAGTCCAAGCTGGATGTTCCTCCCTGTTGCGTGCCTCACTAGATCCCACATAATACACTTTCCCCTCCAAGAGAAACAAATAGAAAAGGTGGAATTCCTGGCAAGTGACTCCGGATGTTGTTGGCAGTGAGTGGAGGTGAAGCACATCCAACCCTGTTCCCAGTCCAGTGCACTCAAAGCCTTTATTTCATCAAAACAGCACATACTTAAGGGAATAGACGGGAGGACGGTTCTCTTTATTATTTATCGCTATCATTACTCTATTAAACATGCAACACAGTCCTGACTGGGACTAAAACGGTGTTTATAGTCCACCCTGCAAGTGGAGGCTTGTGACACTAAGCCTAAGAAAGCACAGAAATTACATTAAGGAGACAACAGAAGCTCAGAATTCAGCTAAACTGCCTAAATCCCAATCCTCTCAGAAGGAAGCAGCGATAGAGGTGACTGCCACTTCAGGATTTGCAGCCAAGAGCTGCAACAAAATAATGAAGTGAGGCTGGATGGATGCCAGGAGGGCGGCTGGTTATGTCAGCCTGCATAATACCTTAGAAAAGGGTTTCTGTCATGTCATAACAGTGAGCTATTAACTGCCCTGACTCTCACTAATCATGCGGCTGCAGATCTAATCAATCTGCTGCACCTTTATCTCAAAGATTATTGAACAAGTGAGCTACTGTGCTTTGAGAAATAATCAACAGAATTTATTCTCTGAAATGCCTAAATTACATAATATTGTGCCTTATCTCAAAAGTTACTGATAAGTTCAAACTTAATGTGTTGGAATTTGAAATAACCTTGTCAATAAGTGTTTAAGTTTCAGTGAAACCTGCAAATGCCAACACTTGGAAACCAGGTCAGAGTGTTGGTGTAAGTATAATACACCTCAGAGTGTTTACATTCTTTTAGACAAGCCGTTTAATTATTTAAACCAATGAGTCAGACACTCACACGGCTTAATAACATGGCATTTTAAGCTAAAAGTCAGTTAGCTTACCTGGCTTGAATTGTTCGGACGTCGTCCTCGGCTCCACACTTGCTTTGTAATAACGGCTGAAATCCAAGGTGCGTTTAAGAACAATAAAAAAAAAAAGTCCTACTGAATAAACACCGCCGTGTAATCCTCCGGCGGCTCTGAGTTGTCTTAAATTTAAACCACTACCAGACACACGAACCGCACACGTTGTTTAAACACTACTTATGTAATTACTCGTTAATTAGCTACTTGTCAACATCCCTCTAATCAACCGCGCGCGTTTCTCACACTCTGCCCGCGCGGAGCATCTCCTCGCGCTTTAACCGTTGACAAAGCTTGGCCAAAGCTTGACAGCTGTTTGTTACGTCCTCTCTTCAGTGAGGAGACGAAGGAGAGCCTCGGTCCCCGGTTTGGTTGTCCGTTCACGGCGGTTTTTTCCGAGCAGAGGGGTCCCGGGCGGCTCACGGAGCTCGGCTGACAGTTGATGTGAATGTGCGGCGGAGAAAACAACACCAGCGTCGCAGCTCCTTCCTGCCAACTACTGCTGAGGAGTTCAGGTTCTGCTCGGAATTCCCTCCACTCTCACGGTCTTCAAGTTGGAAGTGAGGTTACTGTGACTTATTGACGAACTTTAAAATCGTATTTAAACCCGAGGACCCCCGTTTTTTAAAGCATGATTTGTTAAACATGTCCTCCTCAATATCTTACACCAAGATTTTTTTAATGTAAATCTAGTAATTCTCTGAAGGAGGTTTATTTGTACACTAAAGTGCTTTTTTAATGATTAGTTGAACCAACATTATCTCAAAATCTTCATTATTCCCCTGATAGTTTACAGTATTTCCTGTCTTTGGACAGGGATCATGATAAATGAAATACTAGCTGAGTTGATACAATGCCACAGCTGTGTATAATGCATATGCATGAATATTGTGCAGTCAACACTGCATGTTCTGTATTTTTATTGATATTTTTTTACTCTGTAGTAGTGAAACTAAACTTTTTGATGCACTATTATCTATTTTTCCCCTCCAGTATTGCAGCATCATACCAGTTTAATTATTCGCCTTCATGACACAAAAACAGATATTTTGATAACCATTTAAATAACCTTTTTTTTTTTTTTTATGAATAGTTAAATTTTAGTTCAGTCGTGCTCTTGATAACATTTTTCCAAATCCGGAGCCTGAGATAAGAACTTAAAACGATCAATAATGTATCAATATTTGCTATATAAAAGCTGCAGACGAAACCAAACTGAATCATCTTTTAGGATGTGAAACATCTGTATGTCTTGTTTTATTTTTACGTTTGAGAATCTGAGATCTGCATTTCTTTTTAGGAAAATGTTATAAATCCTGAAATAATTTTTAAACAAAATTTGAATTTCTGGTAATCAAAACTGATATTTATTGTTTTTCTTTTTGTAGGACAATTAAGAGATTCATTGGATGTCTGGATTGCTTGTGTGCACCTTTACACTACTTATTGTTTGACCATATTCCCATAAAATAAACTACATATTTTTAATGCTGTTATTTCCAACAGCACCTGAATGCATTCTGACACTTCTTATTTTTCATTTTTTTTAGAGAGGTTGTGTGTAGGAGATCTGCTCTGCAGGGATGTGACCGACAAAGAGAAGGGAGGGAGCGAGCCCCTATCATCTGTTATGCATTTCCCCTTTGATTCTGCAGCAGCAGCCACTGCATCTTATTTCCCAACACTTCCCTTTAAAGTGCTTTGTTCTGCGTTCAGCTGAAGAATGCGCAGGAGAACACCACAAATTGTAAAAACATCAAATCTCTGGTCTTGTTTTCATCCCATTTACCTTGTTCTTTCCACAATATACCTTCCAATAGACAATCACACCAAGCCGGGGCACCATTTGTGTTCTTAAGTCCCCGCTGAATGGAAAACGCTGGTGTGATAAAACAAAGATGTTTTACAGTATATTTATACTGAAGGTTTAATGGATCTCACAGATGTTCACCTGATGGTACATTTTGTATCTTCAATTTCTGACCTGGCGCTGTCTTCATTGTTTGTTTATTAGAAGGATTTTTAGGCGTACAGTAGCTCTAAATACATGGTTTTAAGTCAAGTTGGCAGCACTCTGAAGAAACTGCATTTCACCGTTGCAGCACTCATTTAAATTTTAAAATTAACCAGGAAAAGCATATAAATCGTTACTTAAGTTCAAACACTTTAAATGAACAGGAAACTGCGATGGTTGCTCCACCTGTTGGTTATTTGATGGAAGTGCATGAAAGTGAAGTTGAAACAGGAGAAAAAAGTATGGAATCCCCCTTTTTCAGCTGTTTAGTTAAGTACAAAATAAACCAGAGACACAAAACTTTTGTTTAATTGCTGCATATTTGAATTAATTAAATTATCATTTTTAAACTGAGAAGATTAAAGGGAAAAGATGGAACCAAAGGAAAATATTTGGCTTGTGTGACAGCTTGAAGTCTTTCAGGTATGGAATCTCTAATTGAAAACAACTCCTCATCAATCAGTTTCCAACTTTCTTGTGCAACAGATGGAAGATCAGCTTCACAGAAGGAAGCCGTGTCCAATTTCTTGCAAGATTTCTTAATCAAACTGAGATAAAGTCCTATTATTGAGCTGCTGCCTTTCTTAAAGAAAACTTTCCATGCTCTTTGCTCTATGTTAAGATGCAGTACTCAAATATACACATATAATGTACATATATGTATTTATACATATATGTACCAGATGAAACCAATCAGCTGAGCAGCTGAAGCATGTTTTAAAGACAGAAAGACCTGGATGACTCAGAAGTTTCTGCTTCTAAATTCAAACAAACTGAAGTTATCTTTGGACCATTTATTAGTTCTATAGTTGCTCTCGATGGTATTTCCTTGGCTTGCAGTACTGCAGAGAGGAACTTTGGAGTTACTTCCTGTCTCAGAGTGATGCAGAAAAGCTGCTCCGTGCATTTGTTGCTTCAGGATTGGACGACTGTAATTCTTTATTATTGGGCTGTCCCACAGATTCTCTGAGAATCATCAGGCTGATCCAACAGGCTGCAGCCAGAGTCCTGAAGAGAACAAACGGCCATATTTCAGCCATACCATGGTTTATCCATACGTACATATATGTATGAGTGAATTTACCATGCTGTCTGCGTATGGATGTATCTATGAATGAATTAATGAATGCATGTATGTATTTTCCTATGAATGAATGAGTAAATTAATGTATGTATGTATCTATAAGTGAACATACAGGTGTATGTAACGATGAACGAACAAATGTGTGTACCTATGTATGTAAGGATGTCTGAATGAATGAATGTCTGGAAAGATGAATGAATTGATGGATGTATATATGGATGAATGAATGCATGTATAGAAGGATGAATGTATGTATGTATGGATGAATGAATGTCTGGAAGGATGAATGAATTGATGGATTAATGCACCTATGAATGTATGTATGAATGGATGAATGTATTTATGTATGAATGTCTGGAAAGATGAATGAATATTTGTATGGAAATATGAATATATGCATGTATGGATGAATGTATGAAAGTATGAATAAATGAATGTATGGAAGGATGAATGTTTGTATGAATTAATGTATGAATGAATGAATGTATGTAAGGATGAATCATTGTATGTAAATATGAATGTATGTATGGAAGGATGAATGTAGATATGAATGAATGAATGTCTGGAAAGATGAATGAATTGATGGATGTATGTATGAATGGATGAATGTATTTATGTATGAATGTATCTAAGGATGAATGAATGTATGTATGGAAGGATGCATGAATTGATGTATGTATGTATGGATGAATGAATTAATTAATTAATGTATGAAAGGATGAATGTATTTATGTATGAATGTCTGGAAGAATGAATGAATGAATGTATGCATGTATGAATGTTTGTATGTATGAATGTTTGTATGTTTGTATGAATGAATGTATGAATGTATGAATGAATGTATGAATGTTTGTATGAATTAATGTATGTATGAATGAATGAATGTATGGAAGGATTAATCATTGTAAGTAAATATGAATGTATGTATGGAAGGATGAATGTCTGGAAGGATGAATGAATTAATGTCTGGAAGGAAATATGAATGTATGTATGAATGAATGAATGTCTGGAAAGATGAATGAATGAATGTCTGGAAAGATGAATGAATTGATGTATGTATGTATGTATGGATGAATGAATGTATGTATGGAAGGATGTATGTATGTATGAATGAATGAATGTCTGGAAAGATGAATGAATTGATGGATATTTGTATGAATGGATGAATGTATTTATGTATGAATGTATCTAAGGATGAATGAATGCATGTATAGAAGGATGAATGTATGGAAGGATGAATGGATGAATGTATGAATGAATGAATGTCTGGAAGGATGAATGTATGTATGGAAGGATGAATGGATGAATGTATGGATGAATGAATGAATGTCTGGAAGGATGAATTAATTGTGGTTGTATGCACCTATGAATGTATGTATGAACGGATGAATGTATTTATGAATGTCTGGAAGGATGAATGAATGTATATATGGCAGCATGAATGAATGAATGTTTGTATGGAAATATGAATGTATGCATGTATGAATGTTTGTATGTTTGTATGAATGAATGTATGTATGAATGAATGTATGAATGTTTGTATGAATTAATGTATGTATGAATGAATTAATGTATGTAAGGATGAATCATTGTATGTAAATATGAATGTATGTATGGAAGGATGAATTGATGGATGGATGTATGGAAGGATGAATGTCTGGAAGGATGAATGAATTAATGTCTGGAAGGAAATATGAAAGTGTGTATGAATGAATGAATGTCTGGAAAGATGAATGAATTGATGTATGTATGGATGGATGAATGAATGTATGTATGGAAGGATGAATGTATGTATGAATGAATGAATATCTGGAAAGATGAATGAACTGATGGATGTATGTATGAATGGATGAATGTATTTATGTATGAATGTATCTAAGAATGAATGAATGTATGTATCGAAGGATGAATGAATGTATGGAAGGATGAATGTATGTATGAATGAATGTTTGGAAAGATGAATGAATTGATGTATGTATGGATGAATGAATGAATGTATGTATGGAAGGATGAATGTATGTATGAATGAATGAATGTCTGGAATGATGAATGAATTGATGTATGTAAGTATGGATGAATGAATTAATGTATGTATGGAAGGATGAATGAATGTATGGAAGGATGGATGTATGTATGTATGAATGAATGAATGTCTGGAAAGATGAATGAATTGATGTATGTATGTATGAAAGGATGAATGTATTTATGTATGAATGCATCTAAGGATGAATGAATGCATGTATAGAAGGATGAATGGATGAATGTATGTATGGAAGGATGAATGTATGGATGATTGAATGAATGTCTGGAAGGATGAATTAATTGATGTATGTAAGTATGGATGAATGAATTAATGTATGTATGAATGGATGAATGTATTTATGTTTGAATGTATCTAAGGATGAATGAATGCATGTATAGAAGGATGAATGGATAAATGAATGAATGTATGTATGGAAGGATGAATGAATGTATGGAAGGATGTATGTATGTATGTATGGAAGGATGAATGTATGAATGTTTGGAAAGATGAATGAATTGATGTATGTATGTATCGATGAATGAATGAATTAATGAATGTATGGAAGGATGAATGTATGTATGTATGAATGAATGAATGTCTGGAAAGATGAATGAATTGATGAATATTTGTATGAATGGATGAATGTATTTATGTATGAATGTATCTAAGGATGAATGAATGCATGTATAGAAGGATGAATGGATGGAAGGATTAATGTATGTATGGAAGGATGAATGTATGGATGAATGTCTGGAAGGATGAATGTATGGAAGGATGAATGGATGAATGTATGGATGAATGAATGAATGTCTGGAAGGATGAATGAATTGATGGATTAATGCACCTATGAATGTATGGATGAATGTATTTATGTATGAATGTCTGGAAAGATGAATGAATGTATATATGGCAGCATGAATGAATGAATGTTTGTATGGAAATATGAATGTATGCATGTATGAATGTTTGTATGTATGAATGTTTGTATGAATTAATGTATGTATGAATTAATGAATGAATGAATGTATGTAAGGATGAATCATTGTATGTAAATATGAATGTATGTATGGAAGGATGAATTGATGGATGGATGTATGGAAGGATGAACGTCTGGAAGGATGAATGAATTGTCTGGAAGGAAATATGAATGTATGTATGAATGAATGAATGTCTGGAAAGATGAATGAATTGATGTATGTATGTATGGAAGGATGAATGTATGTATGGAAGGATGAATGTATGTATGAATGAATGAATATCTGGAAAGATGAATGAATTGATGGATGTATGTATGTATGTATGAATGTATCTAAGAATGAATGAATGTATGTATGGAAGGATGAATGAATGTATGGAAGGATGAATGTAAGTATGAATGAATGAATGTTTGGAAAGATGAATGAATTGATGTATGAATGTATCTAAGGATGAATGAATGCATGTATAGAAGGATGAATGGATGAATGGATGGAAGGATTAATGTATGTATGGAAGGATGAATGTATGGATGAATGTCTGGAAGGATGAATTAATTGATGGATTAATGCACCTATGAATGTATGGATGAATGTATTTATGTATGAATGTCTGGAAAGATGAATGAATGTATATATGGCAGCATGAATGAATGAATGTTTGTATGGAAATATGAATGTATGCATGTATGAATGTTTGTATGTATGAATGTTTGTATGAATTAATGTATGTATGAATTAATGAATGAATGAATGTATGTAAGGATGAATCATTGTATGTAAATATGAATGTATGTATGGAAGGATGAATTGATGGATGGATGTATGGAAGGATGAACGTCTGGAAGGATGAATGAATTGTCTGGAAGGAAATATAAATGTATGTATGAATGAATGAATGTCTGGAAAGATGAATGAATTGATGTATGTATGGATGGATGAATGAATGTATGTATGGAAGGATGAATGTATGTATGAATGAATGAATATCTGGAAAGATGAATGAATTGATGGATGTATGTATGTATGGATGAATGTATTTATGTATGAATGTATCTAAGAATGAATGAATGTATCTAAGAATGAATGAATGTATGTATGGAAGGATGAATGAATGTATGGAAGGATGAATGTAAGTATGAATGAATGAATGTTTGGAAAGATGAATGAATTGATGTATGTATGGATTAATGAATGTATGTATGGAAGGATGAATGTATGTATGAATGAATGAATGTCTGGAATGATGAATGAATTGATGTATGTAAGTATGTATGAATGAATTAATGTATGTATGGAAGGATGAATGAATGTATGGAAGGATGTATGTATGAATGAATGAATGTCTGGAAAGATGAATAAATTGATGGATGGATGTATGAATGGATGAATGTATTTATGTATGTATCTAAGGATGAATGAATGCATGTATAGAAGGATGAATGGATAAATGAATGAATGTATGTATGGAAGGATGAATGAATGTATGGACGGATTAATGTATGTATGTATGTATGGAAGGATGAATGTATGAATGAATGAATGTTTGGAAAGATGAAAGAATTGATGGATGGATGGATGGATGAATTAATGAATGTATGGAAGGATGAATGTATGTATGTATGTATGAATGAATGCATGTCTGGAAAGATGAATGAATTGATGGATATTTGTATGAATGGATGAATGTATTTATGTATGAATGTATCTAAGGATGAATGAATGTATGTATAGAAGGATGAATGGATGAATGTATGGAAGGATGAATGTATGTATGGAAGGATGAATGGATGAATGTATGGAAGAATGAATGAATGTCTGGAAGGATGAATGAATGTATATATGGCAGCATGAATGAATGAATGTTTGTGTGGAAATATGAATGTATGCATGTATGAATGTTTGTATGAATGTATGAATGTATGTATGAATGTATGAATGTTTGTATGAATGTTTGTATGAATGAATGTATGAATGTTTGTATAATTAATGTATGTATGAATTAATGAATGTATGTAAGGATGAATCATTGTATGTAAATATGAATGTATGTATGGAAGGATGAATTGATGGATGGATGTATGGAAGGATGAATGAATTAATGTCTGGAAGGAAATATGAATGTATGAATGAATGAATGAATGTCTGGAAAGATGAATGAATGAATTGATGGAAAGATTAATGAATTGATGTATGTATGGATGGATGAATGAATGTATGTATGGAAGGATGAATGTATGTATGAATGAATGAATATCTGGAAAGATGAATGAATTGATGGATGTATGTATGGATGAATGTATTTATGTATGAATGTATCTAAGAATGAATGAATGTATGTATGGAAGGATGAATGAATGAATGTCTGGAAGGATGAATTAATTGATGGATGTATGCACCTATGAATGTATGTATGAATGGATGAATGTATTTATGTATGAATGTCTGGAAGGATGAATCAATGTATGTATGGCAGCATGAATGAATGAATGTTTGTATGGAAATATGAATGTATGCATGTATGGATGAATGTATGAATAAATGAATGTATGGAAGGATGAATGTAAGTATGTATGAATGAATGAATGTTTGTATGAATGAATGTATGTATGAATGAATGTATGAATTAATGTATGTATGAATGAATGAATATATGTAAGGATGAATCATTGTATGTAAATATGAATGTATGTATGGAAGGATAAATTGATGGATGGATGTATGGAAGGATGAATGAATGTGTGGAAGGAAATATGAATGTATGTATGGAAGGATGAATGGATGAATGTATGGATGAATGAATGAATGTCTGGAAGGATGAATTAATTGATGGATGTATTCACCTATGAATGGATGAATGTATTTATGTATGAATGTCTGGAAGGATGAATGAATGTATATATGGCAGAATGAATGAATGAATGTTTGTATGGAAATATGAATGTATGCATGTATGAATGTTTGTATGTTTGTATGAATGAATGTATGAATATATGTATGAATGAATGTATGAATGTTTGTATGAATTAATGTATGTATGAATGAATGAATGTATGTAAGGATGAATCATTGTATGTAAATATGAATGTATGTATGGAAGGATGAATGTCTGGAAGGATGAATGAATTAATGTCTGGAAGGAAATATGAATGTATGTATGAATGAGTGAGTGTCTGGAAAGATGAATGAATGAATGTCTGGAAAGATGAATGAATTGATGTATGTATGGATGGATGAATGTATGTATGGAAGGATGAATGTTTGTATGAATGAATGAATATCTGGAAAGATGAATGAATTGATGGATGTATGTATGAATGGATTAATGTATTTATGTATGAATGTATCTAAGAATGAATGAATGTATGTATGGAAGGATGAATGAATTGATGGATGTATGTATGAATGGATGAATGTATTTATGTATGAATGCATCTAAGGATGAATGAATGCATGTATAGAAGGATGAATGGATGAATGTATGTATGGAAGGATGAATGTATGGATGAATAAATGAATGTCTGGAAGGATGAATTAATTGATGGATGTATGCACCTATGAATGTATGTATGAATGGATGAATGTATTTATGTATGAATGTCTGGAAGGATGAATGAATCTATATATGGCAGCATGAATGAATGAATGTTTGTATGGAAATATGAATGTATGCATGTATGGATGAATGTATGAATAAATGAATGTATGGAAGGATGAATGTACGTATGTTTTTATGAATGAATGTTTGTATGTATGAATGTTTGTATGAATGTATGAATGAATGTATGTATGAATGAATGAATATATGTAAGGATGAATCATTGTATATATATATGAATGTATGTATGGAAGGATGAATTGATGGATGGATGTATGGAAGGAAATATGAATGTATGCATGTAAGGATGAATGTAGGTATGAATGAATGAATGTCTGGAAAGATGAATGAATTGATGGAAGTATGTATGGATGAATTGATGTATGTATGGATGAATGACTGAACTTATGTATGGAAGGATGAATGTATTTATGAATGAATGAATGTCTGGAAAGATGAATGAATTGATGGATGTATATATGAATGTCTGGAAGGATGAATGAATGTATGCATGTATGGATGAATGTATGGAAAGATGAATGAATTGATGGATGTATATATGAATGTATGAAAGTATGAATAAATGAATGTATGGAAGAATAAATGTACGTATGTATGAATGTTTGTATGTATGAATGTTTGTATGAATGAATGTATGAATGTTTGTATGAATGAATGTATGAATGTATGTAAGGATGAATGGATGCACCTATGAATGTGTGTATGGATGAAAGGATGAATGTATTTATCTAAGGATAAATGAAGGAATGTATATATGTATAGGATATATGTATGTACGGATGAATGTATATAACGATGAATGAATGTCAGGATGAATGAATATAATGATGAATGAATGAATGTCAGGATGAATGAATGAATATAATGATGAATGATTATGATCAATGAATGAACAACATTACAACATTTCTATATTACAACATTATATAGAAATTATGTTGTTTCTCAAATCAAACTTAACCTGAAACACAAATATATTTTCTAGTATGTTAAGACACTGTGGCACAAGGGAGCTAAGGCATGTACCAATGAGGTATATTTATAAAGGAATTCATACTTACATTCATTCATTCACTCATTCAAAGATACATAAATTTATTCATACAAACATACATACATTTTGACATACATTCATGCATACATATATTTTAGTAGATTTATACAAACATACATACTGTATGTAAATGCATTAATTCATTCATGACAAAAATACAGATTTTTTTTCTTACATACATACATTCATAAAAAAATACATTGGTACATAAATACATTCATTGATTGGTACATACATTCAGGCATTCATTCAGAAATACGTACATACATACAAAAGCATACATACATTCGTCCATTCATAGCATAAATACAACAATTCGTTCATACAAACATGAATTAATTCCTAGGTAGATACATTAATTCATAAATACATACAAAATATATGTATTCAGACAAGCAAACAAACATTCAGACATACAAACATTCATACGTTCATACATACATTCATACATACAAACATTCATACATACAAACATTCACACATTCATACATTCATACATTCATACATACATTCATACAAAAATTCATACATTCATTCGTACATACATACATTCAAACATTCATTCATACATACATACAAACATTCATACATACAAACATACAAACATTCATTCATACATACAAACATTTATACATACAAACATTCATACATTTTACATACAAACATTCATTCATACATACAATCATTCATACATTCATACATACAAACATTCATACATTCATACATACAAACATTTATACATACATTCGTACAAACATACATTCGTACATCCAAACATACAAACACTCATACATACAAACATTTATACATACAAACATTCATTCAAACATTCATTCATACAAACATTCATTCATACATTCATACATACATTCATTCATACATACATACAAAAATTTATACATACATACAAACATTCATACATTCATGCATACAAACATTCATACATTCAGGCATACAAACATTTATACATACATTCAAACATTCATTCATGCATACATACAAACATTCATTCAAACAAACAAACATGTATACAAACAAACATGCATACATTCATTCATACATACATTCAAACATTCATTCATACAAACATTTATACATACATACATACATACATACAAACATTTATACATACATACATACATACAAACATTTATACATTCATACATACATACAAACATTTATACATTCATACATACATACAAACATTTATACATACAAACATTCATTCATACAAACATTTATACATACAAACATTCATTCATACAAACATTTATACATACAAACATTCATGCATACAAACATTTATACATTCATACATACATACAAACATTTATACATTCATACATACATACAAACATTCATACATTCATACATACAAACATTCAAACATTCATTCATGCATACATAGAAACATTTATACATACAAACATACAAACATTCATTCATACAAACAAACATTTATACAAACAAACATGCATACATTCATTCATACATACAAACATTTATACATACAAACATTCATACATACAAACATGCATACATTCATTCATACATACATACAAACATTCATACATTCAAACATACAAACATTCATACATACATTCATGCATACATACATTAAAACATTCATACATTCATTCATTCATACATACAAACATTCATACATGCATATATACAAACATTCGTACAAACATACATACATACATTCGTACATACATTCGTACATCCAAACATTCATACATACAAACATTTATACATACACACATTCATACATTCATTCATACATTCATACATTCAAACATTCATTCATACAAACATTCATTCATACATTCATACAAACATTTATACATACAAACATGCATAGAAACATTCATACATACAAACATACAAACATTCATTCATTCATACATACATACATACAAACATTCATACATTCATTCATACATTCATACATACATACATACACACAAACATTCATACATTCATTCATTCATACATACAAACATTCATACATTCATTCATACATTCATTCATACGATCATACATACATTCATACATTTATACATGCACACATACAAACATTCATACATGCATACATACAAACATTCATACATACATTCATACATACATTCAAACATTCATTCATACATACATTCAAACATTCATTCATACATACATTCAAACATTTATACATACAAACATTCCTACAAACATTCATACATACATACAAACATTCATACATACAAACATTTATACATTCATACATACAAACATTTATACATACAAACGTTCATACATTCATATATACAAACATTCATACATTCATATATACGAACATTTATACATTCATACATACAAACATACAAACATTTATACATACAAACATTCATGCATACAAACATTCATTCATACATACATACAGACATTTATACATGCACACATACAAACATTCATACATTCATACATACAAACATTTATACATACAAACATTCATTCATACATACAAACATTTATACATACAAACATTCATACATACAAACATTTATACATACAAACATTTATACATACAAACATGCATAGAAACAAACATACAAACATTCATACATTCATACATACAAACATCCATTCATACATACAAACATTCATTCATACAAAAATTCATACATACAAACATTCATTCATACAAACATGCATACAAACATTCATTCATTCATACATACATACAAATATTCATACATTCATACATACAAACATTCATACATACATTCATACATACACACATTCATACATTCATTCATACATTCATACATACAAACATACAAACATTTATACATACACACATTCATACATTCAAACATTCATTCATACAAACATTCATTCATACATTCATACAAACATTTATACATACAAACATGCATAGAAACATTCATACATACAAACATACAAACATTCATTCATTCATACATAAATACATACAAACATTCATACATTCATTCATACATACAAACATTCATACATTCATACACACAAACATTCATACATTCATTCATTCATACATACAAACATTCATACATTCATTCATACGATCATACATACATTCATACATTTATACATGCACACATACAAACATTCATACATGCATACATACAAACATTCATACATACATTCATACATACATTCAAACATTCATTCATACATACATTCAAACATTTATACATACAAACATTCCTACAAACATTCATACATACATACAAACATTCATACATTCATACATACAAACATTTATACATACAAACATTCATACATTCATATATACGAACATTTATACATTCATACATACAAACATACAAACATTTATACATACAAACATTCATTTATACAAACATTCATTCATACATACAAACATTCAAACATTCATTCATACATACATACAGACATTTATACATGCACACATACAAACATTCATACATACAAACATTCATACATACAAACATTCATACATTCATACATATACAAACATTCATTCATACAAACAAACATTTATACAAACAAACATGCATACAAACATGCATACATTCATGCATACATACAAACATTTATACATACAAAAAACATGCATACAAACAAACATACAAACATTCATACATTCATACATACAAACATTCATTCATACATACAAACATTCATACAAACATGCATTCATACATACAAACATTCATACAAACATTCATACAAACATTCATACATACATTCATACATTCAAACATTCATTCATACAAAAATTCATACATACAAACATTCATTCATACAAACATGCATACAAACATTCATTCATTCATACATACAAACATTGATACATTGATATATTCATTCATACATACAAACATTCATACATTCATACATACAAACATTTATACATACAAAACATACAAACATTCATACATACAAACAAACATTTATACAAACAAACATGCATACAAACATGCATACATTCATTCATACATACATTCAAACATTCATTCATACAAACATTCATTCATACAAACATGCATACAAACATTCATTCATTCATACATACAAACATTGATACATTCATTCATACCTACAAACATTCATACATACAAACATGCATACATTCATACATACATTCATACATACATTCAAACATTCATACATACATTCATGCATACAAACATTCATGCATACAAACATTCATGCATACAAACATTCATGCATACAAACATTCATACATTCATGCATACAAACATTTATACATACATTCAAACATTCATTCATACATACATACAAACATTCATACATTCATACATACAAACATTTATACATACAAACATTCATACATACAAACATTCATTCATACAAACAAACATTTATACAAACAAACATACATACAAACATTCATGCATACAAACAAACATTTATACAAACAAACATGCATACAAACATGCATACATTCATTCAAACATTCATTCATACAAACATTCATTCATACATTCATACATACAAACATTCATTCATACATACAAACATCCATACAATCATACATACAAACATTCATACATACAAACATTCATACATACATTCTCGCATACAAACATTCATACATTCATGCATACAAACATTCATTCATACAAAAATTCATACATTCATACATACAAACATTGATACATACAAACATTCATACATTCATGCATACAAACATTCATACATACAAAAATTCATACATACATACATACATTCATTCATTCATACAAACATTCATTCATACATACAAACATTCATACATTCATTCATACAAACATACATACAAACATTGATACATTCATACATACATACATTCATACATTCATTCATACATACAAACATTCATTCATACATTCTCGCATACAAACATTCATACATTCATACATACATACAAACATTCATTCATACAAACATACATACAAACATTGATACATTCATACATTCATTCATACATACAAACATTCATTCATACATACCTACAAACATTCATACATACAAACATGCATACAAACATTTATACATACATTCAAACATTCATTCATACATACAAACATTGATACATTCATACAAACATTCATTCATTCATACATACAAACATTCATTCATTCATACATACAAACATTCATTCATTCATACATACAAACATTCATTCATTCATACATACAAACATTCATTCATTCATACATACAAACATTCATTCATTCATACATACAAACATACAAACATTTATACATACAAACATTCATTTATACAAACATTCATACATACAAACATTCAAACATTCATTCATACATACATACAGACATTTATACATGCACACATACAAACATTCATACATACAAACATTCATACATTCAAACATTCATACATACAAACATTCATACATACAAACATTTATACATACAAACATTCATACATACAAACATTCATACATTCATACATACAAACATTCATTCATACAAACAAACATTTATACAAACAAACATGCATACAAACATGCATACATTCATGCATACATACAAACATTTATACATACAAAAAACATGCATACAAACAAACATACAAACATTCATACATTCATACATACAAACATTCATTCATACATACAAACATTCATACATACAAACATCCATACAATCATACATACAAACATTGATATATTCATACATTCATTCATACATACAAACATTCATACATTCATACCTACAAACATTCATTCATACAAACAAACATTTATACAAACAAACATGCATACAAACATGCATACATTCATGCATACATACAAACATTTATACATACAAAAAACATGCATACAAACAAACATACAAACATTCATACATTCATACATACAAACATTCATTCATACATACAAACATTCATACATACAAACATGCATACATTCATTCATACATTCATACATACATTCAAACATTCATTCATACATACATACAAACATTTATACATACATTCAAACATTCATTCATACATACATACAAACATTTATACATGCATACATACAAACATTCATACATTCATACATACAAACATTTATACATACAAAACATACAAACATTCATACATACAAACAAACATTTATACAAACAAACATGCATACAAACATGCATACATTCATTCATACATACATTCAAACATTCATTCATACAAACATTCATTCATACAAAAATTCATACATTCATACATACATACAAACATTCATTCATACAAACATGCATACAAACATTCATTCATTCATACATACAAACATTGATACATTCATTCATACATACAAACATTCATTCATACATACAAACATCCATACAATCATACATACAAACATTGATATATTCATACATTCATTCATACATACAAACATTGATACATTCATTCATACCTACAAACATTCATACATACAAACATGCATACATTCATTCATACATTCATACATACATTCATTCATGCATACATACATTCATACATTCATGCATACAAACATTTATACATTCATACATACAAACATTTATACATACAAACATTCATACATACAAACATTCATTCATACAAACAAACATTTATACAAACAAACATACATACAAACATTCATGCATACATACATACAAACATTTATACATGCATACATACAAACATTCATTCATACAAACAAACATTTATACAAACAAACATGCATACAAACATGCATACATTCATTCAAACATTCATTCATACAAACATTCATTCATACATTCATACATACAAACATTCATTCATACAAACATCCATACATACATACAAACATCCATACATACAAACATGCATACATTCATTCATACATACAAACATTGATACATTCATACAAACATTCATTCATTCATACATACAAAGAAACATTGATACAAACAAACATTCTTACATATGTATTAATTCATAGATTTATACAAGCATACTGTATGTAAATGGATTCATTCATTCATAGGTACCTGTACCTGTATGTCCTACACTCATACCTACATATATAAATGTATATGTATTCATTTGTGCAAATAATTTCTCCAATACAAGTATTTTTGTCTTTTATTCTTTGTATAACAACATCATTACATAGAAATTCTGTCTATCATAAATCAGCCTGAAAGTTGTTTTACAAATCAAGCTCAACCTCAAACACAGAAATACATTTACGAGTACGTTAAGACACTGTGACACAAGGTAGCTGAGTGAAGAACAGTAAGGCACCGATGCCGTCTGTGACATGGGTCGTGTCTGAAAGGAAGGAAAATACAGATCCAGAGCATTTCAAACCAAATCAAGGTTTCTCTGAACTCTCAAATAAATCTTCTGCATACACAAAAATACTCGAAAGCATAAACAAAGTGTTTTAAAGACCAAATTAGTGTGAAAGAAAGCATTCAGTGAGCTTATTCAACAGATCTTTTTACATTAAAAGAAAGGCAAACATTGTCTCAAGTAACACCCAGCACATTGTTTTTCCCTTTAGGGATTAATAAAGTCATGTTTAGTTCCAGGGAAAATTCATCAACCATGAAGTTTAACTGCAGTGACATAAGTGAACATTAAATTATTAGCCTCTTTGATTTTCAAACAGAAAATGTAGAGGTCCAGGTGCCAGCTTCCTCCGAGAAGTGTGGAGCATGGCTGCCATTGGACCACCACTAAAACAGTTCCCTCCATGATGTTTTACGCCTGGAATGTGCACTTTAATCACGTTCGATTAAGAGTTTTACACTGAGGTGCAGAGGGGGGGCTCAGAGACTTTGTCTCAAACATTATGGAGGGTGCTGTTGGCACCGTTTTTGTCAAAATGAAAAGAAATTAGGTTGATTTCCAATTACAAAGCTTTCCATAAATGAGCCGTCTTAGACGGTGTGTGTGTTTCACTGTTGTGCTGTAAAGGCTGTGCTTCAGTCTCACACTGATGGAGCGCATCAGGCTGGAAAAGACTGGTCTGAGATGAGCTCTGCTGGCCTCCATCACACTCCTCTGCTTTTAAATATGACCTGAGCCACGACACGGGAACTGAATTAACATTAAGAAGCAATCCAGAGCCGTCCTGCTCACAGACTGGGTTAACATTTGATTAACTAATAAAAGGTCTTGAGACTATTTCTTCCCTCTTTGCTGATACAAAAATAGATAATAAAACATTTACTAATACAAAGTATGAGCCGTACAATCAAGAAGTGTTCTGTTTCTCCTAATTAGAATAAAAAATGGTCAAAAAGCAACAACTACCTACCAACACCCCCACATCCACACACACTTGGTAAACACTGCACAAAGCTAGCTTTCACCACAACCACAGGCACAGTACAGAATAAATGCATTTTCTCTCGTCTGGAAATGAAAAGAAGTGTGAAAGTGGCTAAAGTTAAAAGTGCAACCCATTGGCCTGAGGACACTCTGCCAGCCTGTGGAAGCTGCTGTTGTATGAAATCGTTTCCCTCCAGTGGGGCTGAGCGGTGCTGTGCGGCGTGTGCTTTCTGTGATTATGGATGCAGGTCCGTGTGCTCTCAGGGCGTCGCTTTTTAACTCAAACTAACTTCGACCGTAAGGCAAAAGGCTCCCGCGTGCAGCCGCAGTTCTAAAGTAGCACCAGAGCAGGTGACAGTTGGGTTTTCTTCTCACCTGTTAGCTGGGATGTAATTACTTATTTTCCTTTGAAAATGACATTTTTTTTTTACATTGTGTTGCTTTTGAAGAGTAAAAACTTCTGTGTAAAACAGTCTGTCAACGCGTCCTCAAGCTGGCGTTTTCCAAAACTGTCTGACGAGCTGAAAGCTTACTTCTTCTGAACCGAGTTTCAGCAGAGATTTCAGGTTATTTGTCTGGCAAACATGTTTAAAATCATTTAGCTGTTTTGTTTGGGGCTGAGCTTCAAACCAGGTATTTTTTTTTGGTGAAAGTAGGAGTTTGAGCTCAACTTTTCAAATCAGCTGAGACGACTTTGCTTTTAAAATCTACTCGTTGACGCGTCTCCATCTTCATCAGCAGACGCACTGAGATGAGGCGGCTTAGCTTTCAGCTACGTTTTCAGTTGATGAAACTTCCGCTGATGGAGTTCCTGGATGGAGAAAGGTGGAGAGGGTTTTGTCTTTGTGTCCTTACAGCCTAAAAACAATGATCTGACAGAGATTAAAACACGAAGGTCAGAGCTGTTCATTAGCAGCGATGATAGCTTTGCTTCATCGCACCTCCGGCTCAAAAAACTTGTCAGGACAAATTTGAACTCACAAATGGTGCTTTGGGAAACTTTCCCAAACCATCTGAGCTTTTGGAGTCGTGTTTCTAGAACAAAATGTTGTTTGAGTGCATTTTACAACCGTCTCTCTTATATTTAGCTGCACGTCCACCACATGAATCTTTTCCAGGAACCAGGAGCTAAAAAAAAGAGCTCCAGCCTGAAGGAGGTGACGGCCGCCAACCTTTGGGGCGGGGCCTGCAGAGCTGAACGTTTCTGATTGGTCCACTATTCACAGCTTTTACATTCCTCAATCATCCCCAGGTTAATATCCACAGTACCTCACAAAATCTGTTAACCCTTTAAGCTCCACCATCACAGAACCGCAATAAGCCAAACTGAATAAAACAGGCTGAAAGGCCCACATAACACATCTGATCTGGTTTCTTTGTGTCATTTGAATTATACTCAGAAGATTTACGAGTAAATTGATGAGAAAGTGACTGAAATTAAACACCAGATCAGCGACGGCCATTAGCTGACGCAGCTAAGAGGAAGTGTTAATATAGAAGATGTCCGGGGGAAATTTAGAGAAACTGAATAAAACTATTTGGCTGGAAACAAGTGTGTCAGTCGTGATGAGGACTTGGTTTGAGATCTGTTCAGGAATTCAGGAAAGGATCAAAAAGGAAAAAAAGAAAAGAAAACCATGTGGAAATGTGTTCAAAAGCCAATCCAAGGTGCAGTGATGTCATCAGTGATGTCATCAGTGATGTCACCACAGGGAAATTATGTGATTAAACTTCAGTATTTCTTCAATATTTGCAGTTTCTCTTCATCTCTGACCAGTTTTAAGCTGCAGTCTTTAGAAAGCTGGTTAAATCGTTGATGTTCTTATAACTGCTCGTAAACACGACATTTAAACCAGGATTTTCATTTCAGGAGATCCAGAATAAACGAGCTTCCTCTGCGTGACGCTTAAAACGGTTTTAAACTCAACAGAAAATGGCGTCCTCGTGTAAGGACCCATCGTTGGCTGCAAGACGCCGACGGCCTTTAACACCAAACGACTCTTACTTTTCAATTTGGAGCTATTTCCGTAGGTCTGATTTTAAACTTCGAATGAAATCAAGGGTAATCCTGACTTGTGTTGTTTGAGCTGGAGGTGTACAGAAATTTAAAGTCATCACAAGGCGATCCATGAAAGAAGTGACGAGCTGAACAGCTGTCCCCCCACGCTCTCCCACCTCCATCACCGTTAGGACTCCAGCAAACTGTGCCAGTGGCAGACCTGCTGTCCTTTGGACTCTTTCATCTGAGTCCAGTGGGTGAGCTCATCCTCTCCCGAGCTGTTGAGGCCCAGAGAAATCCAGCCGATCATCTCTTTGCGCTTCATGCTGCGCTTGTTGTAGACGGAGAGGATGAGCGTGACGTCAGAGAGCTGAAAAAGCGCCACCTGGAAGATGAATGTCTCTTTGTAGGTTGGGTTGGGCTGCCCTCGGCAGATGGACGTCTTACACTTGGACATCTCGTGGCCCATGGAGTTCAGTAAAGTCAGCTTAACGTACGTATCTGGACAAGAAGCAGGTTGATTAGAGGGGACAGGGGAAGTGGTGCTGGAAACATTAGAAACATACTTTCCAAAACTAAATTCAGACGTGATTAAAGTTTAATTTTAATTAAATGTAGAAATTACAACACTTTTCATGCACAGCATCCCTCATTTCAGGGCTCCATGGTGTGTGGGACAGGTGGCTTCCAGGTGTGTTTCAGTCTGTTCAGCATGAGGAGAGAAGCTGTTATGAGGCTGAAAAACCAGAATAAAACCATCAGAGACATGAGGCAAACCTTAGGATCACCAACAGCAGCTGTCTGGAAGATCATGAAGAAGAAAGAATGCTCTGTTAGGCCAAAGAAGACAGAAAAACCCTCAAAGGCCCGTCCAACAGATCAGAACCAGCCTGCAGGAGGCAGGTGTGTCTCTGTCAGAGACGACTGTCCTCAGAAGACTTCATGAACAGAAGCACAGAGGCTACACTGCTACATGCTAACCGCTAGTTAGCCACTGCTACATGCTAACAGCTAGTTAGCCACTGCTACATGCTAACCGCTATTTAGCTACAGAAACAGGATGGACACGTTACAGTTAGCCTAAAAGTCCTTAAAGGAGCTGCAGAGTTCTGGAAAAAGGTGTTCTGGACAGACCGGACCAAGAAGAACCTGCTTCAGTGGGCATGAGTGGTGCCACAGGTTCTGGCTCACTTATCCTCACTGATGATGGAGCTGAACTCTGAGCTGAAACATCTGACCTGCTCCAGTTCCAGTAAATGCCTCCAAACTCATTGGACGGAGCTTCATCCTGATCCAAACATCCTGCTGAGCAGCAGCAGAGTTTCTCAGAGCTGAAACATGTTGGAGGAGCCCGTCAGCTGGTTTAGATCCAGCTGAATATGCCTTCAAGATGCAGAAGAAGACATTTAAAAGGGACACACCCCCAGAACTAGCAGGAGCTGAAGGTGGCTGCAGAAGAGGCTTGGAGAGAAGATATTCTGGCACTTTGTTACCAGCAGCCTGTCACAAAGACACATCATTTGTTCCCATTTCTTTAGTTGCATCTATGAAAAACAGCAAAGAAAACACAGTTTGACAGACAGAAAATAGGATTTCTGCAGCAACAAGGTGATTCCCAAAGAGCTATTAGCTGAAAACTTGGCATATCTCAGCATGGTGTGCAGTGTGTCCTTAAAACATTTGAGGAAACTGGACAAGTGGAGGACAAAAGAAGAAGTGTCAGGCCTAAAAAACTATCTCCAGCAGATGAACAGGATCTGAAAGTGATGTCCTTAAGAAAGAGGAAAAAATCCAGCTGTGACCTGACAGGACCTGAGAGATGCATCTGGACCTTCAGCTGATGGCCCTGGTGATGTCATCAGTCGCCCACTTCAAGCAGCCATAAAGTACTAAACCCTTTAATGTACCCACCGTTGCTCTGTCCCAAACACGATGAGCCTGAGATGAGGGGACTGTGGACAAAAAGGTGGAGCTGAGATGTATTAAATTAAATTAAAGTCTGGAATGTGACTTTAATCACGTCTGAACCGTTTGATTTAGAGTTTTACTCTGAGGAGCAGAGGGGGGGGGCTCAGAGAAACATTAAGATATTTTCTAGTAGATTATAAATTAGGTGCTGGACTTGAAGGAGGGGTCCTCTGTGCAAAATCCTCCGTGCATCTTTCCAGATGTGCATCGAAGCATCACGACCTGCCGCAGCTGCAGAAAAGTGTGACCCATTTTCCCCACAAAGCATCCTGCTCCTGAAATAATGTCACTGCGGTGGATGTGTGAGATTGTGACCACATAGGATGCGGTTTTCTCCTGATCAAACACAAAGCGCAGCTGTGAGCGTTCACAACAACAGAGAGCAGGAACTCAAAGGATGCAGGGAGCGTTACTTTAGCCTGGTTGCTATGCAACTGCTGTACGTCTAACCTGAAGTAGGAGATGATGATGAGGATAAAAACAGTGATGCATCGGCTTGCTTCTGAAACAGAGGCTGGAACTGAAATTAATTGATTCATCAGGAAATACCTCGAGGAGCTGCTATTATTTCCCCTGACTTTGACTGAATGTCAGCGTCACGACTTCTGCAAAGACTTTCAGAGCCCAGGGCAGTGTCCCGAATCACGCTCTGTCCAAAATATGAGCCGAATGAGAACCTCCCAACACATAAAGTAAGTGAAGGATGCATAACAAGCAAGGATTCATGGCCTTTATCAATCAGATTACATGGAAAAGATCAGATCTGGCTCTGCTTTCTTGCAGTCAAACAGAGAATAGAGCCTTTTCCTTGTAGTTCCAAACTGATTCCCCGTTTATTTTTTTTATTGGAAATGAGTGCACGTTCCCACAAAACAACATAATTCACCCCGAAGAGGCAAAAGCCAAAGGAAAAACGCAGCCATTATGGAGCGATTTCCTCATTCACTCATTTCCATGCTGAAATCGTGACAAACCGAAGCCCTAAATCCAGCTGAAAGGAAAAGAGAGAAGCCTGGCAATCACAATGGCTCTCCGTGAGTGTTTCGCCCCTCGTCTACAACCACACTCCGTAATAATGCCGTGCATTATGTTCCTGTCTAAGAGGGAGTAGAAGGAATGAATTGCCGAGGCTTTCATGCTGTCGAGTGCCAGCTGCTTCCAACGCCTAGCTCACCGCCTTGAATCACACATTCAGTTGCTCTCTTTGACATAAAAGCAGAGTGAAAAAAATAGCCTTGATTTCTTTTTTGACTGCTGCTGAATGGGCTGTGTGGAGCTGTGGATGTCTTAAGTGGTCAGTAGCGGTGATGCGAGGCTCTTTGCTATTGTTGCTGAATGAGAGGGGCTGCGGCTGATGATTGACTCCACTCCTCGGCTCGCTACTGTTTTGAAATGATGGAAAAGGGGCTTTGAAAGTGCTCCACGTCTTGCTTTTTTCTTGCACTTTTGCGAGACGTGCAAAGTCAATCAAGGCCTCGGGGAGGATTTTGCACAAAGGTTTTTTTTTTCTGTGTTACCAGATGTGACGATTTTCTGAGCACAAGATGCTCTGAAATGCAACGAACAACAGGATCTGGCAGCTTGTTATTCGTGAATACAAACATGGACAGTGAGAGCTGAAGAATATCAAACTACACCCAAAGCATGCCAAAGTGTACAGTCTGAGGAAAGCCAACAGTCTTTGCCAGCTGGCCATCGGCCACCAAGCAAACTGAATCGATTCAGTGGGAAAATGTTGCTTGTGGGTGACGACACACACATAAAAGGAGGCGAGGTAACAGGGCCGCATGCATGTTCAAAAATGCAGAAATAAGGTTTACAGGCAGGCATCTTCATGGATGAGTGTTCTGAAGTGCTGTTTAGCTGCAGAATTAACATTTTAGGTTTCTATGAATGGGAAGAATGACTTTCTATCGACTATATTTCAAACCCACCAGCACCCATTAGGTCATCTTTTCATGTACTTATCTTTGTTATTTTCACAAGAAGGATTTAGTTTCTTCATCCGAACATAACTGGTACATTTAATATGTGGCAGATCAGGTTGATGCTGATACAGCTCCATCATCATTTAGTTGGAACCTTTTTATCAACTATTTACTCTCAACACTGCAAAATACAGTAGGTATTAAAATGAAGACAACTATATATCCTCAATCATAGATACACAACTTAAACTTTCAGTTAGAAAGCTGAAGATATAGTTCCTGTGATCTTTTAAAGTGGTCATGATCAATAGTTCTGCATCTTTCTGAAGCTCTTTCAGAGTTTTTCCTTTGGATTTTTTTCTGCTTTTTCACTCATTTTCAGTCCTTGAACCTGAGCATTTTCAGTGTTTTTTCTTTGTTCAGCCACTTAACTCTGAGCTATGAAGCATTCAGGCAGAAAAAAGGCTCCTAACTCAAGGGATGAACCAGTGTTGTGTCGACACAGAACAGACAACTTAGCAAAGAAGCCATTTTAAACTGGATCTTTAGGCACTTTGTCACAAAGACACATCATTTGTTCCCATTTCTTTAGTTGCATCTATGAAAAACAGCAAAGAAAACACAGTTTGACAGACAGAAAATAGGATTTCTGCAGCAACAAGGTGATTCCCAAAGAGCTATTAGCTGAAAACTTGGCATATCTCAGCATGGTGTGCAGTGTGTCCTTAAAACATTTGAGGAAACTGGACAAGTGGAGGACAAAAGAAGAAGTGTCAGGCCTAAAAAACTATCTACAGCAGATGAACAGGATCTGAAAGTGATGTCCTTAAGAAAGAGGAAAAAATCCAGCTGTGACCTGACAGGACCTGAGAGATGCATCTGGACCTTCAGCTGATCCATCTACTGTTGGCCCAAGCCTCATCAGAAATGGTCTCCATGGAAGGGTGGCTGTCAAGAAGCCGTTCTTAAGGAAGGGAAACAGGGAGAAAAGGCTGAGCTGTGCCAAATGACACAAGAAGTGGACTGAAAATCAGTGGCAACAGGTCTTATGGAGGGATGAATCCTCCCCAGAGCCTGGACCTCAACATTATTGAAGCAGTGTGGGATCATCTGACAGAGAACGGAACAAAAGGCAGCCCACATCCAAAGAAGAGCTTTGGGATGTCCTTCAAGAAGCCTGGAGAACTATTCCTGAAGACTCCTTAAAGAAATGACAGAAAGCTTGTCTCAGAGGGTTCAGGCTGTGTTGGAGAATAAAGGAGCTCAGACCAGATGTTCACTTTAAAGCTGCTGAGAACTGATAAAAAACTCTGTTTCTGCCTCAGATTCTGGATTTATATCCATGTTTTAATAAATTACTGCAACATACAAAGAAATGAGGGATAACTCAACATTTCTTTACTCAGTATTTTATATAATTAGGATAATAATTTATATATAACCAACATGAGAACTGAAAATATGGCACAAAATTATATAATTAGTTTTTATAGAGAACAGTTTTTATATCTTTTATATATTTTCTGACTTTATAATCACCAAAAGATTTAGAACAAATATCACCTAATTTCACAAAATGTTGAATTATTTGTTATTAAGTGAAATATTATTAAATCAGAGTTAAATCGCAGTTCAATCTGAACGTGTCTCAGACTTTTAGCAGGGGTGATGGTGGTTTATGTCTTCATTTCTTTTCCCATTTTACCAATAATATCTTCATTATAGAAGCTGATTCAGTGAAAACTAAAGATTTAAATCTAACTGCATCCATGAAGATGTGTAAAAAGGTTCAGAATTCCACACAGAGTACCTCAGGAACAGAGACTCACCTCTGATAATATAAACCTGTCCGCCTATCAAGTGTTTTAGACAACAGAACAGCCCATCTGACAACAAGGGTTGGACAGCAGTAAGAAAAACAACGGACCAGGATGTCAAAAAGGCAGTAGGGTCAGAGAAATTCAGGTGCAGACACAACAGAAGATGCAAGGAAAGAGAAACAGGGTCAGAAGGCCAGCAACGCTGCACAGAGTTCAACAACATGTGTGTTTTAGTTGGAAGGTAAATGAGCAGAACCAGGGATCTAACTCAGAACTGAACACAAACTTTCTGCTTTTTAACTGACTTTTCTTCAACTCGTCTGCTTCTGACTACACGAGGAAACCTTTGAGGGTACTTACTGGGTGGCTTGTTGGCCGCCAGGTTTTTGAAATGGATGCCTTTGATGACCTCCACCGAGAGACGGCCGGTCGTGGCGTTGTACACCAGGCCCACGAGGATCTCCGGTGTGCAGGTCTGGCTGACGGACTGGAATGACGAGGCGCTCTCGCTGCATGTCATATCCGAGAGGCTGACCTGCGACTCGCCGCCCTGGAAACGTTAGCAGACATTCAGACTTCTCCAGCGTGGAATCAATAATTAATCGTGTGACATCAAATATTCATCAGCATCACTTCTTATCACGATGCTCTTAACAGCTTCTGCTAAACCCAGAATAAGAATTAATTAAGGTTCAGGAATCAGCTGTTATTTTGGTCTCCAACAGCATTTATAACATAAGCAGTGATATATAATGTGATCATCTGTAGCTCACCGGCTAAAAAAAGCTCAAATCTGCCTTGAGTTAAAGGTGAAATATTAGGGTGTCTAAACGGGAGACTGGGCTGAAGAGAAGTTTTGGTTCTGGTTCCTTAGCCAGGAAACTGTTTTTGAATTAGTTCTATATGAATGAAATGCCCTCTCTGGGTCGGGAATGAGATCCTTCCCCAAGTGGAGGAGTTCAAGTATCTCGGGGTCTTGTTCACAGTGAGGGACGAATGGAGATTGATCGGTGCAGCGTCTGCAGTGCTGCTGAGCTGAGCCAGAAGGTGATTTACCAGTCAGTCTATGTTCCTACCCTCACCGATGGTCCCGAGCTGTGGGGAGGGACCGAAAGAACGAGATACAAGCGGCCGAAATGGGTTTCCTCCACAGGGTGTCTGGGCCTCCCTTAGAGATAGGGTGAGAAGCTCAGTCATCCGGGAGGGGCTCGGAGTAGAACCGCTGCTCCTCCACATCGAGAGGAGTCAGATGAGGTGCATCTGGTTAGGATGCCCCCTGGACGCCTCCCTGGGGAGGTGTTCTGGGCCCGTCCCACTGGGAGGAGACCCGGGGAAGACCCAGGACACGTTGGAGAGACTATGTCTCTCGGCTGGCCTGGGAACGCCTCGGGGTCCCCCCGGAAGAGCTGGATGAAGAGCTGGAGGAAGAGCTGGAGGAAGTGGCCTGGGACAGGGACGTCTGGGTTTCTCTGTTAAAGCTGCTGCTGCCCCCACGACCCCCGGATAAGCGGCAGATGGATGGATGGATGGATGGATGGATTAATGGATTAATTAATGGATGGATGGATTAATGGATTAATTAATGGATGGATGGATTAATGGATGGATTGATGGATTAATGGATGGATGGATGGATGGATTAATGGATGGATGGATGGATTAATGGATTGATGGATTAATGGATGGATTGATGATGGATTAATGGATCGATGGATGGAAAGGATTCCATTGGATTATGATTACAATGAATTGAACTCCATTTGGCTTGAATTGGACTATATTATTTAAGTGCCTTGAGATGACATTTGTTGTACTTTGGTGCTACATAAATAAATAAAAACTTAATTGAATTGAATTCAACTGAATTGTGAAAGCAATTCAAGAGTTTTTTGCAGGAAGAGAATTGGATGAATCACCTAATCGCTCAATTCAATTAAAGTTTATCTATGAAGCGCCAAATCACAACAGTCATCTAGTCATCTCAAATCACTTCAAAGATACAGTCCAATTCACTGTAATCCAATCAAGTTAAATTAATTCAACTCCAAATTAGTCCAATTCATACAAAACCAGTTTAAAAAAAGAACAGATTGCATCAAAACTTCTCTCTGATCCAATCTCCTGTCCTGAGGCGACCTGAGCTGGGAGGAAAAAACTCCCTTTAAACGGGAAGAAACCTCCATCAGAACCAGATCCTGGTTCTGGTTCGACCAGCTGGGGGTTGAGAGGACAGGACAGAAGTTACTGACTTCCTGAACACTAAAGAACCGAAAATTAAACAACTTAAATAATGTTTTTCTTGGGTTCAAAGCTAAATATTGAAAGCTAACATCCTATTTATGGTCAAAGTAATTGGTCCAATTACATTTAAGGACCTGAAAATCAGAACTCTGCTAACTGAAGAGCTGTAGGTCTGAATTTGGTGAATAGAAGAATTAAATGGTGGCAAATGCCTGCACATAACTGTTTATCCAACAGGTCCATGATGCCAACCCCTGCCAGGTGTCTCCAGGCCATCCTTAGTTCCAAACCCCACCACACTATCGATTAAATAATGCATCTGCAGAGGAGCTGCTGACTTCACAGCTGCACAGCTGTTACTGTGTTTAGCTTTTTTTCAGGTGGAAACTATCTTAAATGCTGGGTTTTATCACACCTCATCTCAACACAACACCTTTCAACAAGTCGAGAGAATCACAGCGCAGCAGAGGTGAAAAACACGCATAATATCTTCAAAAAGATTCATTTCTGTGTCAAGGAAGCTAATGTATGACAGATCAGTAATACACCCTTAGCTTTTAGCCCTTTAAGATTTAGACTTCTGCTCAAATGACTGAAATATGAATAGAGATATATTTCCATATCGTCTGAAGCTCTGCAGAACATTCTGAAAATGTTCTCCAATCAGAGGAAAGATCAATCAGGAGTAATTATTGAGGTGTTGGAGGAGTGCTTGAAAGGCAGCACCTGCTCTGATCGGCCTTACCGGGAGCGAGCAGCACGGGTCTAATATGACCGGCACAGACATTTTGCCCTGGAGGTTGAGCTTGGTGAGGTAGAACACCTTTTCTCCGAACACCTTCTCCTTCTTCATCCGTCGCATACTGTAAAGACGGAAGCGGATGGCGTAGTTGCTGATCATCTCCGACTCAACGTGGCTAAAGCGAAAGGTCTCCGTGAAGATGGGGCACGGGCCTCGCTGGATGCCCGTCTTCGCCCTCTGCTTCTTGGTGGGCAGCAGCACCAGGTGGACCTGCCAGGAGATGTTCCCGGTGCGTTTGACTGAGGGAAGGTCCGTCACCGCCATGATGGTCACAGACAGCTGCTGCTCCTCTGAGTCGTAGTCAAACACAATGTCCAGGGTACCGTATTTTGCAACGGGATCTGGTTCGTAGCCTTTAAGGAGCCGTGCAGCTGATCCACGGGCCGACATGCCCTAAAGAAACCAACGAGAGGCTCAATGCACGATAAAAACCTCTTTTATCATAGATTATATTGCTGGTATGTACCTCTGGGCTGAGGACAGCTGTGCTGTCACTGGGTACATCTTCCTCGTAGCCCTTGTTGAGGTAACTCTCGGTTTCATGGCCGTCGCTGCACTCGCTGGGACACTTGCCAAAGGAGAGGTGGGGACTGCCGCTGGTGTAGGACATGTCGCACTTGGCGTCGCCCAGATCGGACAGGGTGCAGGACATCCTCGGAGAGCCGTTCTCATCCTGGTACGGAGGGGGCTGAAGCTCATCCAGCGGCGGCGTTCTTCTCATCCTCTGGATGCAGTTGACTGGAAGAAAATAACCACAATAATATACAGACAGATTACTATGAACCCTTTACTGACCCCACAAACCTGTAGCAGCGGGTGGAGTTAGAGGATGAGGCAGGTGGTGTTCGGTATTCTTGTCAAGATTAACAAATACAGTAACATAAAAAGGAAAAAATCTTTCCAATTTATCCAACTTGTCAGAGCCTCAGTTGGCTCCGCCTCCTCTGCTAAGCCCCGCCCACTCACATCCACCCTGCTGGGCGGATGAAGCCAGCTTCTGGTGGAAATGTTCTGCTGTCAGCTGCACTGAGGAGCATGCATCTTCCATCCAGCAGCAGCCTCAGAGTATATAAGAGCTCAGTGGATAAACTATATCTGAGGCTAATGTTCCAGCGGAGTTAGCTCCACCTCCTCTGCTAAGCCCCGCCCCCTCACATCCACCCTGCTGGACAGATGAAGCCAGCTTCTGGTGGAAATGTTCTGCTGTCAGCTGCACTGAGGAGCATGCATCTTCCATCCAGCAACAGCCTCAGAGGATATAAGAGCCCAGTGGATAAACTATATCTCAGGCTAATGTTCCAGCAGAGTTAGCTAAAGACTGTGAATGTGCAGCAAACACTTTTCATCCCACTGTTTTAACAACTTGGTCCAGTTCAACGCTGGAACGGAGTCCTGAGGTACCCCATGTGATCGAGACGGTACAGACGACATATTTTCCAACAGTAACAGAGTATCTGACAGATAAATAAGAAGAGAACCAGGCTGAAGATGCCCCAGAACCACCTCTCCACTGTCCGAGCCTCACATGTGAATCTATTTGGCTTAAAGTAGCTTGTTGGCATTTCTAACCCTTTACTTTATCCTTAACAATCAATTCATTCTGCACAATTTAACTGTCTGATTGTTTGTTATGATGAATTTACAGATTTTAACCAACATTCTAGGAAACACTAATCCTAGATTATACTAACTGAGGCTTTTAATCTGTATCTAAATAATATCTGAGTCTTGTTTTCTGTTAAAATACTTAGATAATTCCATTTATCACAGGCTTTCTTCTCATTCTGTCGAATGGATCTCATGCTGCTGTCCTCCTGATAATAAAAAGCTCTGTCAGTGCACAACCTAAATAAAACATCAGATATACATTGTTGAAGAAGTACTGCCGCAGTTTCAAGCCTCTCACCTTTCTAGATGCTGGAAGGCAAAGAATAACACTCTATTCAACACCTCGAATAACGTCGTTGGCTGTTTTTCTCAAATCTTTCTCTCTTGTAAAATTTCGGTTCATAAAAACTGAGCAGCCGATGCAACTACTCCCACAGGGACGCTGGTGAGGAGCGCTTTAAACCCAGCTTCTTGCAAAAACCACAAAGAAAACAAAGGATAAGGAAGAGAATAAGTTCTTATGCCGTCTCCTAACTTTTGGAAAAAGCCAATACCGTGATGACATAATTCACCCCCCCAATCATTGTTCCAGCTTTTTACCTAAGTTCTTGAAACTTTCACTCCTAATAATGTAAGTGAGACACCAGCTCAAAGTGGCACGGATCAGCGGCAGGATGGAGGCAAAAGGAGTCTTAACTCAGTGTCACGGAGGGCTTGATAAAAGGAGCAAATCCATTTTGAGCTGCTCTTCCCCCGCTGAGCCGGGGGCGGTTGATCTGATGGAAGCTGCTGTGTAAAAGCACTACTCTTTTCTCCAGCCCTCTAATTGGGATGGTTACCATACCTCCTCTCGTCAAACCCACCCTCGCTTCACACAGTGTCATCCCCTCTCTACTAGCTTGTTTTGCTTTCTTGTATTTCTTAAAGTGGGGAAACAGTTTTTGTGAAACTTGACTGTCAAACTGTGGTATAAATATCTGAGGTGAGAAATTAGAGCAGCTGCACTTTCTGGTCCTTTCCGAAACTATAAGGAAGAGGAAGTGCGCCTTGTGCAACCTGAATTTAAAAAAGGTTGGGTTGCTGTCCCATCCATTCATTTCCTGACACTTATCCAGAACCGGGTCATTGCAGCAACAGTCCAAGCAGAGATCCCAGACCTCACTCTTCCCAGCCAAATCTAGATCTAACCTCTAGAGATAGACTGATACTTTATTGATCCCGAAGGAAATTTGTGGACACCGAGGTCCCAAAGCCAGCCGAGACATAATCTTTCCAGCAAGTCCAGAGTCCCGTAGTTATTGCTGCTACTTTTTAAAAGATTTTCATTATTATTACCACTGCTGATGAGAAAGCATTGTTTGCTAGCATCTACTGCTAACTTACAGCTAACTGCTAACTTACAGCTAATTCAATTCAATTCAATTCAATTCAATTTTATTTATATAGCGCCAGATTACAACAATTGTCATCTCAAGGCACTTAAGTAATAAAGTCCAATTCAAGCCAATTGGAATTCAATTCATTGTAATCATAATCCAATTAATTCATATAGAGCTAATTCAAAAAATTAATATCCTAGCTAAGGAAACCAACAGATTGCACCGAAATGTGTCTTCAGTCCAATCTCCCGTCCTGAGCGTGCCTGTGGCAACTGTGGAAAGGAACGACTCCCTTTTAACAGGAAGAAACCTCTGGCAGAACCAGACTCAGGAAGGGTGGCCATCCGCCTCGACCAGCTGGGGTTTGAGAAAACAGAAAAGAGGGAAAAGAGGGGGGAAAAACACCATAACGCCATTCAAAGGATATCTGTTGGAAAAGGGAAACATAGGTTAATAACCACAATAATGTCACATGTACATAAAATCAATTTTGAAATTAAACAAGGGGAAAAAGAGAGCAAAGTGAGGAAAGGTGTGACAGATGAGGTCCCCCAGCAGTCTAAGCCTATAGCAGCTTAACTATGGGATGTTTCAGGATTACCTGAGCCATCCCTAACTATAGGCTTAAAACTTTTCTTTTCGATAAAGCTTAATCTTAAAAGTGGAAAGGGTGTCTGCTTCCCGGACATTTACTGGCAGCTTATTCCACAAGAGAGGGGCCTGATAACTGAAGGCTCTACCTCCCATTCTACTTTTAGAAACTCTGGGAACAACAAGTAAACCTGCAGTTTGGGAGCGAAGTGCTCTGTTAGGAAAATATCTTACAATTAAATCTTTAAGATATGATGGAGCTCGGTCATTAAGAACTTTATATGTGAGAAGAAGAATCTTAAATTCTATTCTGAATTTAACAGGGAGCCAATGAAGAGAAGATAAAACTGGAGAAACATGATCTCTCCTGTTAGTTCTCATCAGAACTCTGGCTGCAGCATTTTGGAGCTAACTGCTAACTTACAGCTAACTGCTAACTTACAGCTAACTGCTAACTTACAGCTAACTGCCAACTTACAGCTAACTGCTAACTTACAGCTACATGCTAACTTACAGCTAACTGCTAACTTACAGCTACGCTGCTAAACTGTTTCCCTCTGGGATCAATACAGTAACTATCTGTATTTATATATAGAGCTGGAGTGTTTCTGGTGTGACTGGGGGTTCATTATGTCTGTGTTACTGCATTAAATCACACAGCAGGTGTGCAGGTGTGGATGACAGGTAATGCAGGTAAACACACCTGAACTCTCCACAGCAGCACGACAGCCTGTCCTTAGCTAACGTACGAACATGCAGAAGCTAACCCTCCACCAACGTCCTGTTGAAGCCTTGTCGGTTAAACCTCTCTGACAGCATCTTGACTTCAGTTCAAACTGATATAATTTCACGGTTCTGTCACAGACGTCACTTCCTGTTTGGAAACTCTGAGGCAAGGGGTTTAAGTAGCTGCTGATCTCCCCACAGGGGCAGGGATTACAGTTTGATTCATTTCACAGTAACCAGCGCTGTCCGTGTTTCTGAAACAACAGCATTGCTTGCTTATGCTTAATAACCAAATAAGTGTTTGGGAATTTTGATGAATGTTGCCCCCGGTCAGATCCTGGATATGAGATGACCCTGAAGCTGGGGGAAAATAAATGGATGTATTTTGAGCTTTGATTTTAGAGACATCTGGAAGAGAAACACATGTGTGTGTCTACCTTAATGAGAGGCAAAGTAATTTATGATTCAACAGAGCTGTGACTCAGCTGGTTTCTCCAGTTCTTTAAATAAATGTCAGATTTTCAGCCTTAAATGACAGAAAATCAGTTATTCAACAATCATCCTTAAAGTCTGACAATGTTGATAAATGCTGGGATTTTAACCGTTCCACATCATAAAGGTTATACTGACACAAAAATCTGATTGATAACCTCAACCAAAAAGAAAATCAATCCCTTTGATCAGAGCTCAGTGCAGACTGAATTATTAACTTGTAGAGCTTTGTGGATCCCCAGATTGAGGTTTTCTGCTTTTTTTGTGTTTTGTCCAGTGTAGTTTGGCAATAAAAGGGATATTATGATGAATTATTAGCCAAAATTACACACCGCTCAATCCACATCAAGCAACTGGCTTGGAGGCTCTAAACCATAAATGAGAAACAGATTTCGGAGAAAGGATCGGAGATACATTCTGGCTCGGTGTGCTTCAGACATCATCTTCACTGGTCTGAGGATAGAAAACAGATCTAGATCCCATGGTGATCGATGGAGACAGGCTCCACACTGCTGCAGATGCTTTGGATGGGAATCCAAGTCCATCTTTGCCTTTGATTTTACTCGTCAGGGTGGTCCCAGTGTACCCTCCTCAGAGGGAGCAACATCGGCACGATTGTCTTTGGTCCACCTTTGGCCAGGAGGCTCGTTCCTTTGAAGTAAAAACATACGGTCGGGGGGGGGGGTTACAGAGGTCAGAGGGTCAGCTGGGGCCTTTTACACCACCTGGCAACCATTTACAAATATGGTCACCATCGCTGTAGCATTTTTGTGAATTATGGAGCAAGAACCTGACCTGAATGGAGGAACAACCAACAAATCAGAGGAGCTCAGAGGAGTCCTGTGGTTCTGATCCGGCTGCAGCAGATGAAGGGACCTGACCATGCAAGGCTCTCAATGGAAGAGCGAGAACTTTGAACTGGATTCTGAACCTGACCCTGAGCCCATGTAAAGAAACTAGAACTGGTGTAATACGAGAGCTTCTGGAAGGTTCTGGACCATAATCGGGACGGGGTGAGATAAAAGCAGGGACAATCATTTCCATCCCAACAGACCGGATGTACGTTTATTCCTAAGGTGATAAAACATGAAGGAAATATGCAGTTTATGTGCTGATCGAGGCTCAGATCCTGGATCATAAAAGCACCAAGATTATGCACAGTAGGCTGAGACAGAAAATCCAGGCTCGTTCTGGGCCAAAACCACCAAAAACAGAAATAAGCAGCTCTGTTTTACATGTGTTTAGCTGAAGAAAGGTGTCTGCCATCCGGTCTTTTATGGACTTTATGCAGTTCAGAAGTATGTTAGCAGATAAATGGATAGCATCTGAGTAACAATGGTAGGATACACCTTTAAATGTGCTCATAACATGACCCAAAGGAAGCAAGCATGGGGTAAAAAGCAGTAGGCCCAGAACAGAGCCTTGGGGAACGCCTGAAGGCAAAGGCCATTTTGTTTTTTTGTGTCTCTGTGGAATCTGGGGTGGGGAAGGCTGAGCCCACTCTGACCTATGGAAGCCCAAAGGGAGCGTGGGCTGTATTTATTAAAGGGAAAAAACAAATCGTCATAAACAGCAGATTTTAAGTAATCGATTAAAATCGATTTATCGGCCAGCCCTTGGACCAGCTGGAAAGAGCTTACGGATACAGTCTACACGATATGCTGTCCATTTCTACCGTGGAAAAGCTGGGGTTTATCCACATGCTGAGAACTTTGTAGCCCAGTTATGTGCCACCAAGTCGAAGTTGCCTCACCTTGTGACATAATCAATGTTTAATCTCCATCTGCACCTCCAACACTAAGTAACAACGTAAGATTCCCATTTCCTTTTAAAATACACGTTATTATATTAGTCACAGGCTTCCTTCTCATTCTGTTGGATGGATCTTATGCTGCCTGCCCACAAACAAACAACTGAATCCAATGATTGGGGCACAGTTGGCCACATTAATGGGAAAAACTAGTAAAAAGCACTGAGCTGTGCTGCTACATGACACTATCCTCATCTAGTGGTCACACCGGGGTGCTGACAGCCGAGCAGAGATCCACACAAACCTCAGATCATTCCCTTCTTTCTGCTTGCTTTGTTTTGTTTTGTTATGCAGAGCGGAGCGACGGCGGCACATGCACTCCTTGATTCTGCAGCTCTGGCACATTTCTCCTCATGTATAATACATATGTCCCGGGGAGAAAACTCCTCACACTCGCAGACAAACACAGGCAGCAGCGGCGGGTGTCGACAGAGAAATTTACAGGCGCCTTCGAGCTTGATTTAAATGAATGAAATTACCGTCCTTCAGTTGTCAGTCGTGGAAACAATCCACCTATTTCTGCATTTCTAATATTTTTCTGTTTTGGAGAAAAGCGTGACCCGATGTCAGCGCTGGCTTGAGGCCGCCGCATTGTTGACGTTGATCCACGACAGCCTGCTGGGAGAGAAAACCACAGCCATCAAAGCCGGACTACAGGGAGGAAAATAATGAACCTCCAGCACTTTCAACCAGTGTGCCGTTATGGATGGACAGAGGCTTTTACTTCACTTCCTCTCCTGGCTGCAGACCAGATTACTGTGTTCTGAATTATAAGCAATCATCATCTGATGATCCAAGACTGTAGAGAAGCTGGAAACCTTTCAACTTATACTTGGATATTTTTCCTTGGCAGCCTCCTTTTTCTAAAGAAAAACATCACGTGTCAGTTTTCTGTCTAATCCTCGACACATTTAAAAGGTGAAAATACAGCAATACAATATCACATATATAAAGCCTAACTATGTCTCACAGACAGGGCTTATTATACAACATTAATGCTAACAAACAGCAAGTCTGTCATGGTTTTGTCCAAAAAAATCCAATCAACCCACTTTCTAAAGAACCCAAGAGCTAAAGAAATGACTCATTTAAAGAAACAGAAAACATTGGAGGTCTTAAGCTGACCTGATGGCTCCCGTGATCGTTTGGTGGTCACAGAGCTCCATCCAGCTGTTTTAAGGCGGTATTTCTCACATCTCCGTTACGACAAAATCAACACGTTTAATTTCACTGGAAGTGTTTAGTCTTGTTTTATGCTAATTTTGACACTGAGTGACTCGTTCTGCGTTTTCAACCAACACCTGCGCTGTTGTCACTTCCAAACAGGAAGCTGTGGCTGAGAGTAACCATGGCGATGAGGCTAAAAAACAAACAAACAAAAAAAAAACGTACGGTTTAGTTGGACCGAACAAAAGGAGTAGAAACGAACTGCTTTATAGAAACAGCACGAATGTCTCTGCATTTAAATGAAACTGCTGATCAGTCGACCTCATCATTGTCAAGGGTTTCCACCAGGTGCATGATGGGAAATAATCTGTTGTGGTCTTACAAATAGTGACCCTGTAAGGTCTTCAGCCTGTGACTTAAAACTCAGTGATGCTGCCTTTAGATGTGAGTCAGGAGTTCGTCTGTTAAAGATATTTTTCAAGCTTTTTTAAAGTTATCTCGTGTCTGGGAGGCTTCACGGCCGGAATCTCAAACTCCGGTCCTCGAGGGCCGCCGTCCTGCAGGTTGTGAATGTTTCCCCGCTTCAACACACCTGATTCAGATCGAAGCCTCATCAGCTGGTTTGTGCAGAGTTTAACAATCTGAGTCAGGGGTGTTGAAGCAGGAAAACATCTAGAATCTGCAGGACAGCTGGAGTTAAGATCCATAACACCAGAGAATGTAACATTTTTAAAACATTTTTGTGCTCTTTGCCCCCCCCCCCCCCCCTCCCTACACTGCGGGATGCAACACCACTGTAATAAAAACAACTCTGTGTGTGTGAGCCCTGCACATGTACAGCCATACACGGTATACACAGGCCACAAAGACGCCATAAAAAGCCCACAAAAATGTCAAGAGACTGTAAAGCAAAACAGTGTGGAGCAGGGCTGGAAACCAAAGGCATTAACTGCTGCATCTCAGCCCCAGAGGGGCTCAACGGATCATGATCACTTCTCCCTCTGCTCTGTGCAGGCTGTAAATCAGAAGAGACTGAAGCTGTGGTCGATTCCTGTAATAAACTCAAGGCATTTACTTTGTATCGTGGCTAAGAGGAAACACAAAGGAAAACAACAGTAGCGTTTCCTTTGGCTCTAAACAGCGTGTCCTGGTTTCTGACGATTAACGGAGACACCTTCTGAGAATGTGAGTTCAGGTTCTGAAGCCTTAAAGGGGAACTCCCGTATTTTTGCATCTACGCCCCCCTGCAGCACAGTTTATTCACTCCGTGCTCTGTGACAGTCGGCTAACTTCACACAGAGTTTGCTGCTGATAGTTTTGTGCAACATGGCAGAATATTTATCAGATTTTGACAATATGAACGGCGACTTTGAGTAAGATGGACGTTCTTACCGGAGTGAATAAACTGTGCTGCAGGGGGGCGTGTGGATGAAGTGGTCCCAGTAGAGTGCCTGTGTAGAAATCCCTCCGTTAGCTCTCCTATAGCTGCAAGTAGCCACATAACAGCAGCTATGAGCTAACAGAGCTATAGCACACGTTCATTCATTCATTCTTCTTAAAGTATTGGTGAAATAAAGACAGATAATGCCTTATTTAGAGGCTGCATCCTCTAAGCCCCGTTCACTCCGTTATATGGATCTCCAGTTATCTAAATATCTTCTGAAGGACGCCGACTTTCACCAAACTGTTCTCCGTGAGCAGATGAACGTATTTCATGCCAGAAATAAGGTTTAAAAATACCGGAGTTCCCCTTTAAATCATCCGATCTCCTCCCTAACAGAGAAAAGAGTTATGAAGGATGATTTATTGTCTTCAAACTGCAACATGTGACACTTTAAACTGGAAATGTGTGCTAGTAGAAACCTTTAAATCTACAGGACAAATCCACCTTATGACGGTTGTGTTTGTGAAACTGAAGAAAAGGTTTCGAGTTATTTTCAACATCAGGAGCAATAAAAAAAACAAAAAAAAGATCTGGATTAAGAAGATTCTAGTTTAAGTTTTCCAGAAATACCTGAAAATCACTTGTTGTGGAGTCAGATGAGGAGGAATGATCAGCTTTTACATAACACCGATCTTGCATCTTCGCTAATGAAGTCAGAAACACGCCGTGCACCATTTATCTCTCAGCTTCACATTCAAACATCACTTGAAATAGATCGAGTCAGACACTCAGCCTTGGAACCGACTGCTTTACGTAACGTGAAACTGGTTCAGACGGGATTCACTCTGCCGACGCTGACATTGTTTTAGTCTTTGAAAACACCGTCAGACTGTCAGGATGATGCTGATCACAGCTGCCTTTATACGGATTTTACATTCCTTTAAGCTTCTTATATTAACTCAACATCCAGATTTTAAATAATTTGATATCAGCTGCAGATAAATATACAATTTTCTGTTAATTCTTCTTCCTCCAAATGATTCAAATCGTTGATTTTCTTACAGTCTAATATTCTTTGTCTATTAAAGATAAAACTACAGATGTTTAACCAATTTACGGTGAATTTAACACAGATTACTGCTACATCTGATGGATTTTAGTAAGACAGAAGGATAAATGTAGGTTTTACATGATAATAAAGCATCAATAGTATTTCAATTTGTTTTATTTTGCAAACAACAATAAAAAAAGCCACTTTTTCACATTTAATTCCTGTAAAAAACACCAACTCGGACCAAAATCACAGCATCAAAACCAACATTAAATTTGGGATGTTTGTGAGATTTTTCTGGTTTTTCTTCAGCTTAAATTGCAGATCTGTGTCTACATGTCAAACTAAATGCTGTTAGAGGCTCATTAATCTGTCATGAAGGCAGAAGAAGTCTCAGTCTGAGCAAATTAACTGTAAAAATACTGAAAAAAGAGGCTTTTGTTTTAGTTTCGGCTTCTTTTTTGATTTCCTTTTTCATCCTGAACAATTTTCATGCAAACTTGCTCCAGTTTTATTTCACACCTGCGTTCAGTTTTATACATTTACTGCCTGTTATCTGGACTTTAACCGTTCATCTGGTAATAAATCGCTCTTGGTTCTGCTCACACATCACAGCTTTGCTACTAAAAAGCCAGAAATAATCGCAGATAAACAGTATGTCTGTGTGACAGACAGAAAAATAACTGAATTTTTACCTGTAATTTAGTTTTTTTATTTAACTTTTTCACAGCAGCCAGTTCTCTGATGAGCACAGAAACTGCAAACAGACGTGGAAGCAGCCTTCTTGGCCTCTACAGCTCATTAATTAACACTTAATATCTTATTTGTTTAATCTTTAAGAGGAGAAAAGACAAGCTGCAGCGATAACAAGATGGCAGAAAGTTCCTCTTGCCTGCCAAAAAAGTCTCACAACCCGCCCACACACTCGTTAAAACTAGAAAATGATTTCTCGAGTTAATTACTGAGCTTTTTCGGGGTTGAATGACTGGTTTTGTTAACTTTGGGCTGTCAGTTGAGCAGCTTCCCTTGGATTCATCATAATTTTCACTGTAAATAAACACGTTCACCTTCAGTCGAGTTAAACGATTCGTGAGTCAAAGCTGCGAAAGACGACCCTCGGAGGTCAGCACCTGCTGAGGCTTAACAAATAAAAACTCGATGTGAGCTGCACGGCCACCAGATGGGGAATAGACGTGTGAGGAAGGTGTGAGGAAGGTGTGAGGCTGCGGCGGTGCAGATTATGCAGACAGTTGACTGTTTCGCAACCCTCCCACAGAGAGTGTGCTGAGTGGGAGCTCGGCTTTGATCATCTCCCTGGATTAACTGACAGTGTGCATCAGTGTGAGCGGCTTGTTTGTGTTTGTAGCTGCAGAAGAATCTGTGATATAACCACAAACTTCTCATTGTACGGTCGGATGCCCACAGAGGAGCCACAGCTGAACCAACTCACCATCATCCGCCGAGGCCTCGCTGCTGTAGCCGTCATAGTCAGCAGTCAGAGGGCTGTACTTCTGCCGGCTCTCCCAGCTGAAACCGCCCATGTGTTTGGCGTTAGAGGCTGCCTTCGCTCCCCCCCGGAGGCCTTGGGAGCGGCTGACTGCTTCCTGATATTGACCCATCAATTCATCCTCGCTGTCTGACGACGAGTCCTGCAGGTCGGCGTCAGAGTAAGCCTTGTCTGCTGGAGGATAAACGCAAGAAGTGAGTCGCCGGGTGAAATCAGGTGGACTGGCAGCATCTGCTGGCAGCAGCGCTGAAGTTCACATGAAAAAGTTCCACTTCTCGTCTCCTTAAGGAGCGTATCGGCCGAGCTAAATTTGACAGTGCTGCTCGAAATGGTAGACGTGAGGCAGAAAATGTATTCAGACATTAAAGAGTTGAGGTAGAAAGTGTGCATAAAGGAGAGTTTGGCGGCTCATTCAGAAAAATCCAAAAGCATCTGTCTGCAGCCTTATTTTCTCCTGCAGTGAATTATTTACATAAATCATCCAGTTTTCATGCAGGATTCATGTGGTTTTATCTAGATGTGGTCACAGTGATGCCTTAACCTCTGAGGGGAGTCTTACACACTTAAAACTGGAGCTGGATCAAGAAAATCTGAATGACTGGATGACTCAGAACTTTCTGCCTCTGAATTGAAGACTTGAAATTGTTGTCCTTGGACCATTTTCTAGTTATATAACTACTTTACATGGTATTTCTTTGGCTTCTAGTCCTACAGTGAGGAACCTTGGAGTTATTTCTGACCAGGATCTGTCCTCTGACTCACATATAAAACAGGTTTCTGCCTTCTTTCACCTTCGTAATATTGTTAAAATCAGGACCATCCTGTCTCAGACTGATGCAGAAACACTGCTCCATGCATATGTTACTCCTGTAATTCTTTATTATTGGGCTGTTCCAGCTGATCCAAAACCCTGCAGCCAGAGTTCTGATGAGATCTAACAGCAGAGATCATGTTTCTCCAGCTTTAGCTTCTCTTCATTGGCTCCCTGTTAGATTCAGAACAGAATTTAAGATTCTTCTCCTCACATATAAAGCTCTTAATGACCGAGCTCCATCACATCTTAAAGATCTCACAGTTGGATATTTCCCCAACAGAGCACTTTGCTCTCAGGCTGCAGGTTTCCTTGTGGTTCCCAGAGTTTCTAAAAGCAGAATGGGAGGCAGAGCCTTCAGTTATCAGGCCCCTAAAAGCAGAATGGGAGGCAGAGCCTTCAGTTATCAGGCCCCTAAAAGCAGAATGGGAGGCAGAGCCTTCAGTTATCAGGCCCCTAAAAGCAGAATGGGAGGCAGAGCCTTCAGTTATCAGGCCCCTAAAAGCAGAATGGGAGGCAGAGCCTTCAGTTATCAGACCCCTAAAAGCAGAATGGGAGGCAGAGCCTTCAGTTATCAGGCCCCTAAAAGCAGAATGGGAGGCAGAGCCTTCAGTTATCAGGCCCCTAAAAGCAGAATGGGAGGCAGAGCCTTCAGTTATCAGGCCCCTAAAAGCAGAATGGGAGGCAGAGCCTTCAGTTATCAGGCCCCTAAAAGCAGAATGGGAGGCAGAGCCTTCAGTTATCAGGCCCCTAAAAGCAGAATGGGAGGCAGAGCCTTCAGTTATCAGGCCCCTAAAAGCAGAATGGGAGGCAGAGCCTTCAGTTATCAGGCCCCTAAAAGCAGAATGGGAGGCAGAGCCTTCAGTTATCAGGCCCCTAAAAGCAGAATGGGAGGCAGAGCCTTCAGTTATCAGGCCCCTAAAAGCAGAATGGGAGGCAGAGCCTTCAGTTATCAGGCCCCTAAAAGCAGAATGGGAGGCAGAGCCTTCAGTTATCAGGCCCCTAAAAGCAGAATGGGAGGCAGAGCCTTCAGTTATCAGGCCCCTCTCTGTGGAACCAGCTGCCAGTTTGGCTTCAGGAAGCAGACACCCTCTCTACCTTTAAGATCAGGCTCAAACTTTCCTTTCTGATAAAGCTTATAGTTAGGGATGGCTCAGCTGAGCCTGAAACATCCCATAGTTCTGCTGCTATAGGCCCAGCCTGCTGGGGGAGCTCCCATGATGCACCTCTCCTCCCCCCATGTACATATGACATCATTGCTGTCATTAACTTGTGTTTCTCTCTCTCAGCAGGTATCTCTGGCCTGGTGTTACGCTGCTTGTTGTCCCCTCTTTCCTGTCCTCTCAGCCCCAGCTGGTCCAGGCAGATGGACCCTTCCTGGTTCTGGTTCTGATGGAGGTTTCTTCCTGGTTCTGGTTCTGATGGAGGTTTCTTCCTGTTAAAAGGGAGTTTTTTTTCTCTCCACAGTCACCTCGTGCAGCTCAGGAAACATTTCCTTTGTATAAATGGAACTAATTTGGAACCTGGCTTATGACTGTATTACAATGAACCAGACTGTATCTTTGAGGTGACATTTGCTGTGATTTCGCACTTTATAAACAAAACTGAACAGAATTTAATTGAATTAGAATTTAGTTCTCAGCTAGTTGGTAAAATTGATGTGCTTCAGTTGGTTTTTATCCAAAAACCTGATCTCAGAATGGCTTTAACAGCATTTACGGCACTGGTGTATAAGATTATTAACTCATTGGTTGTGTTTTAAAGTTGTGGCTGATTATGTAAGAGAAAATAACGTGTATGACTTAATCAATATTCAGGTAAATACAGGATTCTACGGCGGATGAGTGATGAAAACATGTGTAACTGGTTATAACCCGAGAATAATCACTGTCACATGTGAACAACAAGCGCTAAAGACAAAAAAGTAAAGTGAGATAAAAAGTCCATTAAAGGTTAGGCATTTAAATAATGTTGCCATGGAGTTCTGTCCACAATCAGACACATTATGCAACACGGTGCCTCGTTACGCAACAAAAAATAGAAAAAAAGAAATCTCCATGTGGAGAGATACATTTCAGAGGGCGCATTTCATACAAAATTATATGCAAAACAATTAAGAACCAATAAATATAAGTAACATCTCTGCAAAACTAAATTATTTTCAGTATTTTTGGTCATTTATGAGGCCGTATTTATCTGTAATTGCATTACAGTGAAACTCAAGGGGCTCTGTCATGCACATGCAATAAAAAAGGACTTAAAAGATCAGAGAATATTGATAGTTGGAATATTATCTCTTTGTGTTTATCCGTTTGCTTCAGCTTGTTGTGTTCATCAACACGTGTTTGTCAGAGATTCCTCATATTTACAGCTTCATGTTTCCTCCAGCAGGAGGCAGCAGAGCTTTAAAATGACTCCAGTCGGAGCTGCGCCATGTTTCTAAAACATGTGATTTACATGGTATTAAATCACAGAACAAATCATGAGGAATCAAAGGTTTAGCCTCTATTAAAATGTTATTATGTAAAATGCAAGTGTTGGAGCAGTCAGGACTGTAGAGGTCTTCTTTTACTTTGTTGCTTTAAAGAAAAATAAACCTCATTACAAGTATCCAGTGTAGCATTTATTGAGTAAGAGATCAACCAGAACAGAGCAAGACTTAAAGATTGATCTTTTTACGCTGCTTCTCTTTGTTTTGAACTGGATGTTTAGCAGGAGGCGTCTCAGGGTACAGACAACGCCCTCTGAGGGCTCCCTGGGGCCACCGACCTTTTAAACCTCTGATGCCCTGTGGCTGGGCGACACGTAAACAGCGCTACATCTGTCAGCAACTGCAGTCCCCTCATGGGGTAAGAAAGGCCACTGCTGATGGAAAATGCCACCACACAGAGGTCAGGCCTCATGTTCCATGGCTGAACAACATAAGCGGGTGCTGATACTGAAAAGTGAGCGATGAAGTTTCTGGAATTTAGGTCATTTTCTCAGCAACAATGCATATTAATCAACACTGGGCTTGATCTTTGCTCTGAGCTGCACAAAACAACTTTATATTTGAGGTAACGGAAACTTTGTGGTTTGTAAACGCAGGCTCACCTTGCAGCTCTGTGTTTTTCCTGAAGTCATCAAGGCACTGAAGGCTCCCTGGGTTCTCAAGTGCCAACTTGTTGTTGAGGTACCAGAAGAGGAAGGTCATGAGGATGATGAAGAGCCCGATGGCGGTCAGAAACCCCAACACCTCAGGAGAGACTGGGACAGAAATATGTTTTTAAAAAAATAATCACACTTTACTCTTTAAATTTCTATGATTTCAGTAATAAAGTGAGAACTCTGCTATGTGGGCAGGATAGGGTGCAAGGGTCAAAACAGCAAGCGAGCTGTTCGAACATTAACCAAAAGAACCCACTTAGGAAGGAAAAAATAGATGCAAAGCTCTCTGTTTTCACAGCCATCTCTCTTGATTCCTGCTCAGCGGATATTTAAATTAGGCAAAAAAGATGACATATTTTTTTTGGGTTTTGCACACCAAGTTTGTTAAAATGAAAATAAAAATCAAGTTAGCAATGCTAACTCCCTTCAAAACTTATGATATAATCACAACATTTGTTTTCAACTATTCGTTTACATTATAAAATTAAGAAAAAGGATAATAAGTGTTCAACTGTGAGCTTTAAAATAACCTGTGGGCAAATTTTGACAGATTGCTTTCAGACGGCACCAGTGCTAGCTAGCTATTTTTCTAGCAAAGCTAAGTTAGCTCTTTTCTAGCTAAGCGAAGTTAGCTAGGCCTTCTATATAGCACACAGACACACAATGAACAGTAACAAACTTCTCATCCAACTGTCAGAAAGAGGGTGAAAGAACATTGTCCTTTACATTTTCAAACTATTATTATAATATTTTGCAGTAAAGTTAGTAAAAGAAGCTAAGAACAATGCTAATATGCTAATATTTATTGAGGACTAAAATCTCACTTCCTGTCTTTTACACTGTATATCACTTTTCCTTGTAGTAGTTTGTATATGTCATTTAAAAGAGTGTTGTAATAATAAATTATATATATATATTTAATTTTCTAAGTCAGAATGTCACTCCCAACCATTAAACTGAGAATTTCTTCCACTTCACCCACTTTCACACAACAGCTCACGGACAGATGATAGGGATACAGGTAAGTTAACTGAAAGGACCCTCAGACAAACTGTGTGTCTCAGAGGAGGCACAACCTGTTGGTTGCTATAGTAACAGGTTCAGGTGCAGCATCACTTCAGATTCCAGACACACAGGCGAGTCGGATCTCATTAAACGCACCACCGCCTGCCTCATATCAGTAGGCATGGTCTGGTTTGCATGTCAACATCATCAGGAATCAGATATGGACAGGATTTGTACAACCAGAATGAACCCTGTTGACTCGTACACGCTTACTGCGTTCTTCACACATGAAAGCACACGTATGACCTTCCACTGTCTGCGTGAAGATGCCATGCTACCATCAGGAATGACCAGAGGGGAGGCTGTTCGCTGTCAGGATGCCGTTTCTTTGCTCTCTTTGGCCGTTTGCATCCATAAGAATGAATAAACCATCTGCTGTTGACCATCTAAACTTAACACAGTCCAACATTTTCACTTCACAGACCTCTGAAAGGTTATCAGCAATCACCCCTAAATTCCATAAATCTGCTTTCCGACAGCCTTCTAGTTGCTGAAATTACTTTGACATTTCGGTCAGGAACAATAATTTGCTGCTGTAAGATCACACGATCCACAATAAATCTGCAATTAACTGACAAATAGATAAAAACTCACTTTGATATCCATCTTATGTGACACTTCCTGTCACAGCTTAATGATAATCTGTCACTACTTGGACACAGCTAAGTATTTTAAGTGAGTATGACATGCTCAAAAAGTACGACTGTTAACCACAGAGAATCTGGCTAAATGTCTCGGTAGTGAAAGCTTCATTTTCTTCTCCTAAACTGTGGTTCATTAAAATTGTAGATGCCACCTTGGGGGGGGTTTAAAATTACACAATTAACTCTGTTTCCTCAGTGTTGAAGAAGTCCTCAGAGAAAATTTGTGATTAAGAAAAGCAAACCTGGGTCCCTCTCTGCATGCTCAGTGGCATCTTATTGATCATCAATAAGACATAAGTGCAACTGATTCCCCCCCAGGTAACCTCAGGATTTAAATATTCCTTTAAAAAGGTACAGAAACACTCTAAGAATGACTATCATAGCATTTAAGGGATGTTTAATTGGTGCATAATCCCTGAGAATAAACTGGGATTTTAGAAATATTTTAAAATCTGACATTAAAGAGGAACTCCGGTATTTTTAAACCTTATTTCTGGTATGAAATTTGTTCATCTGCTCACTGAGAACAGTTTGGTGAAAGTCAGCGTCCTTCGGAAGATATTTAGATAACTGGAGATCCATATAACGGAGTGAACGGGGCTTAGAGGATGCAGCCTCTAAATAAGGCATTATCTGTCTTTATTTCACCAATACTTTAAGAAGAATGAATGAATGAACGTGTGCTATAGCTCTGTTAGCTCATAGCTGCTGTTATGTGGCTACTTGCAGCTATAGGAGAGCTAACGGAGGGATTTCTACACAGGCACTCTACTGGGACCACTTCATCCACACGCCCCCCTGCAGCCCAGTTTATTCACTCCGGTAAGAACGTCCATCTTACTCAAAGTCGTCGTTCACATTGTCAAAATCTGATAAATATCCTGCCATGTTGCACAAAACTATCAGCAGCACACTCTGTGTGAAGTTAGCCGACTGTCACAGAGCACGGAGTGAATAAACTGTGCTGCAGGGGGGCGTGTGGATGAAGTGGTCCCAGTAGAGTGCCTGTGTAGAAATCCCTCCGTTAGCTCTCCTATAGCTGCAAGTAGCCACATAACAGCAGCTATGAGCTAACAGAGCTACAGCACACATTCATTCATTCATTCTTCTTAAAGTATTGGTGAAATAAAGACAGATAATGCCTTATTTAGAGGCTGCATCCTCTAAGCCCCGTTCACTCCCTTATATGGATCTCCAGTTATCTAAATATCTTCCGAAGGACGCCGACTTTCACCAAACTGTTCTCAGTGAGTAGATGAACGTATTTCATGCCAGAAATAAGGTTTAAAAATACCGGAGTTCCCCTTTAACAAAAAAAAAAAACAAAAACAGATAAAATCTTAAAACAAAATTTGTGCTTTTTGACAGAGAACGAGCATATTAACGAGCCACGTTCACACCGAAACATCAGCTGCTGCTTGTTTGCTTTCACTTTTTACCCTAAAATTATGCCTGATTTTAAAGTAATGTTCTCTCGGGCTGTAATGAGCATTGATTACAACTGGTAGTCCTTAATGTTTGGTCACATGTGGGAGCAGGAGGTGCATCTCAGGGGAATTCCTGTCAGTTCACACCAGCTTCTCACTGAAGACTGAATTATTCACAGCACAGATGGTGCAGGAGGGATTCTGCTCTGTATTATTTCACAAATGGCACAAGCAGAGAAAAACATATCTAAGGAATCCAAGGTCAGTTTCACTACTTTTTTTGGACTTTCTCACTTAAAACTATAACATTTTACATGAATCTCAACAAAAACTCTGGATTCAGGCTTCATTTTACTATTTACTAGTCTCCTTAAAAATTATTTAAAAAGTTCATTTTTCCTCTTAAAAACCACCGGAAATGATGCAGAAGCAGAGCAGAAATACAGTGTGGGTGCTAACATTATCCCTCATTTTCCTGGTAGACTTATTTCACCAAATCAGCCGTATGTCATTAAAACACTGAGAATAACCTTTAGATGATGTGTGTGGGACTGACGGATGACTCACCGGAAGATCAAACAAGAACAGACTTTGTTACACAAGAAGTACAGAGACAACAAATGAGGAAAAGCAACAGTGAACTAGTTAGAAAACCTTTCAGAAAGTCTTTCAAGCTGGTGTTTGTGGCAGAGTTTCTGGGGCAGAAATATCCGAGATTTACTCAACTTTATGACTTTCATATCGGGTCAAAAAGGTCAAAGGAAAGTGGGCCGAAGCTTCTGTGACGTCTTATAGTTAAAGTAAAAACTTTAATATGTGAAAAATATAACAGAGTTAAAGTTAAGAATGTGTTTACATCCAGTTATCAGCTCATTGGCTGTTTTCAGTGAACTAACAGAGAGTCTCAGGTGGCTTTAAGCCTCCGTTTGATTCTGATCACAAATCTGACAAACCAATAAATCTACTGGTTAAAAGCAGTTTTTTCCAGATGAGGAACGTTGCTAAAGTGAAATCCATCTTTTCCAGTAATGACTTACAGACAGTTGTTACAGGTTAATCACCTAAAGGCTGGATTACTGTGACTGATTACTTGTTCCTGGGCCTCAGCCCGTCTCACAGACTCCTAACTCTGACCTGAAAGAGATCAATTATCATCCCTGTTTGTCCCGATTAAATACAGAATTTATTTTAGGATTATTTTGTGTGTTTTTGAAGCTTTTTACACGGGCTCTGACTCTAACTGAGACTCTTAAATCTTCTGTGAAGCTGCTTTTAGCTGCTAGAGTTTCGTTAATACGGGACATCGCTGCCTTTGCACTGGAACAACCTTCTACTGTTAAATTAAATGTGCCCTCTTTACTGGCCTTTAACGACATTTAACATCAACACAGCCGCTGCGCTCAGCTAAAACACGTACCTGCGCCTCTTCACTGGGCTTCAATGAAGCTTGGACCGGAGGCGAGTTTATAAGTTGTGAAAAACCCTCAAGACAGCTTGATTTCAGTTTCCTTCTCAGCTCATCAGTCAGTGCTAAACACATTTGAATAACTACATCTCCCACAATGCCAAGGGGCACTTAGAGATCCCCCAAACAAGATTTAAGGGCACACAGTGTGAGAGAAGGGCATCTGATCCTGTTTCCGTGGTGATCAGGTAACATATACGATGAAGAAACTCTGTATAAAACTCAAAAGTTGCACTTTGTCACTGTTGTGTCCATTTTAAGGCGACCTTGAGTCCATTTTTAGCTCCGCCTGCATAGAAACGGTTGCTATGTTCAATGTCAAACAGCAACAAAAGCACCTCAAAAATCACAAAAACACCCACACACTCCACAGGCAGCCCATAAGCACTCTCAGCACTCCCATGCACACTCCCACGTGCGCTCAGATGATGCTCGGAAGCACAATACTTCATGTGTATCCACAGGTCTGCTCACACATGCAAACAAACACCTCCCAACTCTGCGATAAATCTCCAAAAATGAGCCAAAAACACCCAAAATATGTAACTCAAATTAAAAAGCAGTCTCACACTTACACAACCACTCAGATGGCTCGTGTGCCGTGGTGAGAACCCTCTGGCTCCACTTTCTTATTCTAATCAGCTTGTTTTGTTAAAAGCTTGTTTTTTAGCACCCGCAGCTGGAGGAGCATCACATCGATAGACTGAGCCACATCAGAAACACATCATGTCTGCTTTCTCTTCATACGTGACAAAAACACACAGCAGGTCTTTAAATCCGAGTGTTTCGGAACATTCACTCAAATTAATGGACAGTTTTCACTGAAACTGCTCAGAATAATTCAATAATTCCAGCTAATATTCAGGTCAAGACCTAAAAATCACAGGGAATATATGTACATCTCCTGTTAAAAGCAGCCACGACAGCATGGATATTGTTGTTCTCACCTTGAGAATAAATGTGTGTTCTTATTTATTATGCATGATGGCGTTTCCTGGTGTCACTATGGAGACAAAAACTCCCCCACGGGTAGAGACCGCTGTCTCAAAGATAGATCTGGTTGCAAAGTAAAGGTTAAAATGAGATTTAAATGGATTTTCGGACTCAAGGAGGTATTTATAGGTCTTTTTAAAAATTGAAGATGGGTTTGGTTCAAGTACTTTGATGCAAACTTATATAACAATCACAACTCCAAAAATTTTGGGACACTTTGTAAAATGTAAATAGAAATAGAAAGTAATTATTATTTTTTATTATTCTTAATAGAACATAAAAAACAAATGTTGTGAGATAAGTGAGACGTTTCACGGTTGAATGAAAAATATGAGCTCACCTTGAAGCCGATGGAAGCAACTCGTCTCAAAAAAGTTGGGACAGGAGCAACAAAAGGCTGGAAAAGTAAGTGTTACTAATAAGAAACAGCTGGAGGAACATGAAGCAGCTAACTGGGTTAATCAACAACAGGTCAGTCACATGATTGGGTATAAAAAGAGCACCTTAGAGAGGCAGAGTCTCTGAGAAATGAAGATAACTGTACAAGCTACAGTTTTCTGCTCATTCATACGTCGATGGATGCGTGGGGTTCAGTGTCTTGCCACAGGGAAGCTGGGAGTTGAACCACCAACCTTCCGAATCCTCTATCAGACAGGAATGGGACACACACCTCTGCCAAAGGTCCAGCAGCTGGTTTCCTCAGTGCCAGATGTGTACAGATGTTGTTAAAAGAAGAGGGGATGCTACACAGTGGGAAGCATGGAGCTGTCCCATTACTTATGAGACATGTTGCTGCCGTCAGATTCATGAAAGTCGAGCCGATATTTTCTTAATGAAGCAGTAAAATGTTTTCTATGCTCTGTTGTACAAAAAATATCGACGTATGAAGCTTTTTTTTTTGTTTACATTTTACACAACATACCAACTTTCTGGGATTTAAGGATGTATTTGCTGTCACATAATAAAGAAAGATAGATTTCCTCTTTTTAGTGCAACATACTGAAAATTAATTTGGTCATTCCTCAGCTAACCGGCATGTTTTTTAAGTCACCTCAACAACTTTATACCAGCCAATTTTGTTCGAGTTTACAGTTTTGGTTGCATATTAAGTGGGCGTGGCTATTGGAGCACGTTGTTTTGAGGTATATTTCTATATAATGTTTTATTATTACACAAATTGTTGTGTTTTTGTAGTTATTCATATCTCAAATCCATGTTTCTCAATAAGTTTTTCCTCTTTTCTGGACAGGAATGGTGATTCAGGAGGATTTAGTTGGTTGCAATATGCAACTTCACCACTAGATGTCACTAAAGTCTCCACACTGCTTCTTTCAATGAGCATTAATAATTATTTAGTCATTTATATTGTACTTATAGAGACATTTTTCACCGGTTTCACACATTTTTTCAGGTTTTCTGACTTTTTACCTTCAGAAAAACAATAAAAACAGGAAGTGAGCACATAAATGAAAACAAATCAAACACCAACAACACCCTGAGGAGTGAAAAACAGCGGAACAAAGATGAGTTTGAACAGGTTAATGGTGATGAATTCTGGTGAGGAAAGGTGGGGCGGGAGGTGCAGTGCAGGGGTCAGAGGTCAGCCTCCTGATCTGCCCTACCTTTTCTGACGCAGATTAGCTCATGAACTCCACAGTTACGCTCGCCACCTGGAAAGACAATGCAGTTCCAATGAGCCACACCGTGATGGAGGGCACAAAAGACAAAACAACACCGTAACATCAGACAAATAACGGGACAAGAATAACGAAGATAGAGGACACTGATGGGGACTGAATGGTGTTAGAACTAAATTACTTTCATTAAGACACACTTATTAGACTGTGAGCATTTACACAAGTTAAGATTGTGTCTAACTGACCAAAAAAACAGTGTTATTGGGTTTAATTGCAGTTTATCGTCTCCAGGCACATTAAGACACGATAAATACCTTTCAACAAAAAGTTTGTGAATCCTCTTTGCTCTTTAAGCTTTACTTACTGACTTCTATCACTCAGCACCAAGTTATTATAAAGGTAATAAGGTTAAAAGTTTGGGTTCATAAGCTCCTCCCACTAATACAGGAGAACTTCAGGTACTCATGTTTGTCATTTCTTCAGCCAAACAGTTACCATCAGTTATAGCTAATAAATGTCAGCTGGAAGTCTGAGTTATTGATCCAATTCACTTATTCATTTACTACAGATGACTAAAAAAAAGCCTTTTTAGAAACATGAAAAGAACAAAGTTTCCATTATTTAGGATGCATCAGTGCCACAAACCACAAGATAATAAAATAACTGCTCTTTGATTGTGCGTCTTTCCGTCAGTTTTTGTTGATCCTGAAGCTGAAAAAAATCTAAATCAAAGGTCAAACCAGGAAACCAGGTGACAGTGAGAAGAGGGCCGATGGCACTTTCTATGTGGAGGAGCAGCAGCTCTACTCCAAGCTCCCCCCGAACGGTGGAGCTCCTCCCTCCGGAATGATTGAGCTCCTCCCTCCGGAATGATTGAGCTCCTCCCCCCGATGATGGAGCTCCTCCCCCCAGACGGTTGAGCTCCTCCCTCTGGACGGTGGAGCTCCTCCCCCCGGACAGTGGAGCTCCTCCCTCCGGAACGATTGAGCTCCTCCCCCCAGACGGTTGAGCTCCTCCCCCCAGACGGTTGAGCTCCTCCCTCCGGATGGTGGAGCTCCTCCCCCTGGATGCTGAAGCTCCTCCCTCCGGATGGTGGAGCTCCTCCCCCGGGATGGTGGAGCTCCTCCCTCTGGATGATGGAGCTCCTCCCTCTGGATGGTGGAGCTCCTCCCCCCAGATAGTGGAGCTCCTCCCCCTATCTCTAAGGCTGAGCCCAGCCCCCCTCTGAAGGAAACTCATTTCAGCCGCTTGTATCCACGACCTCCTTCTTTGGGTCAGAACCCAGATCTGTGAGCTCAGGTGAGGGTTGGAACAAAGATGGAGCAGGAACCTGAAAGCTTCTCCTTCCGGCTCAGCTCCCTCTTCACCAAATGGACCGGAGCAGCAGAGCCGTATAAATGTGCTTAGCTTATATATCTAATATGAACATGACATCTGATAATTGGAGAGAATTTTTCACCCTTTAAGCAACAACTTTACACAAAGAATTGAAGGTACATTCCTCTGAGTTAAACATGCGAGACACGACTTTCCAACCTGCGTGCCCCCACCAAGGTTCTCCGTCACCTTGAGTTCCATCAACACCTCAGCAGCTCAGCGGCTACACCCGGCAGATGGCAGCTGCAGGGTGTGCTCACCACCGGAGCATCAGGGTATCATGAGGCAGACGCTGTTACTCACACTGAGGGCCTCTATAAAGAGCTCAGCATGGCTTTCTGCACCAGTCGGGCCTCCAGACAGCAACTGTAACTCAGAGCTATTAGTCACACATGTGAAGGCCTCCCAGTCTCTGAGCTCTGCCGCCGCCACTGGGATCTGCCCACAGGTGGAGCCTTCAAATAGCTCCGGCTGCTCTCACATGAGACACTTGTAAGACTTGTACACTTCTAAACTGAGGCTATAAAAAAGGCTGCGAGCATTTCAACAAATGATGTCACAGCGGTTTAATCATGAATGATTGAACTTGGCATGTTCTCCCCGTGTATTCGTGGGTTCTCTCCAGGTTCTCCGGCTTCCTCCCACCATCCAAAAACATGCATGTTAGCTTAACTGGAGTCTCTAAAACTGTCCTTAGGAGTGTGTGTGGTTGTTTGTCTCTGTGTGGCCCTGTGACCTGTCCAGGCTGAACCCCGCCTCTCGCCTGATGACCGCTGGGATAGGCTCCACCCCCCCCCCGCGACCCGGATTAAACAGGTATAGAAAATGGATGATTGAACTTTGGCAAACCCACAACTGAAGTAATGAGTATGTTATGTTATGTTTATGCATTTAGCAGACGCTTTTATCCAAAGAGCCTTACAGATAGGGTAAGGGGGTCTCGCCTAAGGACCCCTACTGGAGGTAATACCTTTCATGCAGGGGATTTGAACCCAAGTCTCCCACATGAAAGGTGGCAATTATACGACTAAACTATCCAGCCCCTAGAGTAAAAGTTAAATAAATGAATTCACCATCAAGATAATGATGGAAAGAGGAAGATAAGTCAAATAAAAATCTGCTCTACAATCTGACTTCATCCATCCATCCATTTTCTATACCGTCAATCCGTCGGTCGGGTAGCGGGGGGGTGGAGCCTATCCCAGCAGGCGAAAGGCGGGGTACACCCTGGACGGGTCGCCAGTCCATCACAGGGCCAATCTATTTTGAGTAAAATCGTGACGTGTAACCACTCGTCCGCCGCCACCCGGGACGACCTCCAGCCCATCGCGACCCCAACAGGATTAAGATGGTTTAGCTAATGGAAGGATGGATGGATTAATGGCATTTATGAGGTTTAATCTCTATCCTGATGGGAACTGATATACAGCGCAGCTGATATTTGTGTCATCTGTCCTGAAAAGGTCATGTCCAACATGAAAAAGCAGCTCAGATTAAAATCAGGGCTGTTGGAAGCGGTTAATCAGAACAGAACTGAACTCTGCCTTTAATATCAAACTCTGATAATGAAATTTGAATCAAAAAGGTTGCCTCTGGGTTTGAAACATGCCATCTACATAAATTTGTCTTGCTGTCTGTGGGGCAGCTGAATATCTCGATGATAAAAGGCAGCCAATTGAAACGTCTCCAGCAGTCAGACAACCTGATGAAGCAGGTGATTTTACCAGAACTCAAACACACTGATGAGCTGCCCCCCTGCATGCAGAGCCCTCAGCTCTGGTTAAAACCTGAGCCACCGTCTGATGAAGCGTACGGTCGAATCCTTGCTGCCAAACGAGGAGCTGAAAGATCTGTCCAGCAGATCTGATCAGCAGCTGCGTGTGGGAGGAAGCTCTTTCACTCGCAGCACACACACAACTTATTGCATAATGAGCTGGTAGCCAACGCCCTTGAATCCAAACTTTATTTTAAAAAACTAATGCACTCACTCGTCTCCTCTTCAGCCTGACAGTAATCAATCCAAACCATCCGTTTGGATCAATAAATGCGCTCACTTTGAGCTCCAGAGTCTCTAAATCAAGGTGAAGTCTGGGGCAGACGTCTGGGGCTGGGCTGGCAGCATTTCTAGGTCTTGTCCCAGTTTCTTTAAGGAATCTCCTCCAGCCGTCCCGTGTAATCAGGCTGCCGGCTAACGCGGCTGGTTTCAGGAGAGATGGATGGGCCGAGAAAGCCAGGCTACAGAAAACGACCTTTACAAAGGTTAACTGGGACAAAACTTCTGGAGCCGTCCTCGTTTGGGAGCAAAGACACACACGTTTCTAACAGTCTGAGGTGTTTTTAGGGTTCTTTCTGGGAGCAAAGAAGAAGAAGATATTAGCATTAGAAGAAGAAGAAGAACGGATAATAATAATAATGGTTTTACATCCTTTACATTTGCTGTGGCATAGTCCTGTTATCAGGATGAGGAATGTTTGGAGATAAAGACATTTTTGGCCATCTTATTTAAAGTATTCCTTATCCGATTACATGATAAATCAAAGGAATAATCTATAAAATACCTAAGTAATTATTTGCTGTGGCCCTGGACGTAAAGCCAGCCAGATGAAGCTATTATAATAAGATCAAAGATGAGGATAATTCTCTGTAACTTTATGACAGGCGTGTGGCAGATATCCTCACATCTGATTTATAAACTCCTGCAGTTTCTTTAGTCAAGCCAGCAGGCGAAAGCTCAGCTCAACATCAGCCTGTCCATGAAACATGTTCATATTGTCTGTGTGAAAGGCACGAGGGAGTGACTTTGAAATAAGCCCCAGCTAAGCCAATTTGCTGCTGGAGGATACAGTGCGAGTCAAGTCTAGTCAGCTTATCCGATGGTGGAAGCAGCAGCAACAGTTTCCTTCAGACTCTACATCTGCAGGATCCGTTGGCTTTTCTTACTAAACATACATTCAGCCCTGTGTTACAGAGCTTTCCAGAGCCCTGAGCAATGGAAAAACACTTTAAAAATGAGCACAGCCGACATCTTATTTTAGAACCGGCCACATGTGCCCGATTTAGGGTCAGCTGTTTTTTTTTTTTTTACAAAGTTGGATGATAGATTGAGCCTGAATCCAGTGAAGCAAAGAATGGCACAAGAGAGACAAATCAATGGAAAATCTGCTTTACGTAAAACCTCTGAGTAATATCTTAACCTTTCTCTTGCCTTTTTGCTGGGATGCATTGATTAATTCCACAATAAGAATCGGATTAACCAAGAAAAATTAAATGATCCAAGCTAAGATGATCCATCTGTTTTCTGGTGATTCAACTCCAAACTGCCTGCTCGGCCAACTGGAGAGGCGATCGATGACTAAACTGAACATAATCCTCCGGGTAACAAATCCCTCATCTGGTCTCAAACAGATGAAAAGCCCTGAAAAGGCAGCACACAATTATCCATGGAGTCGTGTGTTTGCTGTATGTTAATAGCTCAGTGTAGCACACACCAAAGAACCATTTGCTCATGAAAACCTCCACAGATCAATCCTCTGAGATCCAAATTTAAAACCATTAGCATTAGCATGCGCTCAGTGAAAGAGCCTAAAAATGCAGCAAAAAACAAGGTCTGAGCCCACAATTAATCATTATGTATTCAAAACAAATCTCTTATCCCTCCCAATACTCCATTTACAGCCTAAAGAGCTCATTCTCAACTTATCTGGGGTCTCCATAATGTTTAAAAAGATCAAATTTGCAACAATTTTCTCAAAAACTATTAAAGTCACCCTTCTCTATCAGTCATGATCCAATAGAAGTTCCCTCTACCTTTACTGTTCTTGGTTAATCTTACTTTGCTCAGTTTAAAACACTTCTGGGCTGTGAATTTGAAAACTAAATGTGAAACCATCAGCCGGTAACAACAGAAGGGATGTAAGGACTTAAAAAACATAACAATCAAGACACATAACTGTTCTGGGATCTATAAAGAGCTTCAGGTGTGTTTATGGCAGCTTTGCTGACCCACACATGGGTGCAGAGGAGACGGGATGAAGCGTTAGCTGCATCCCAACAAACCGAGCAATGTGGCACTTTCCCACAGAGTCATGTTAATTTGGGTCTTAGAATAAAACTGCTTCTTCTGAATTGAGGAGGTAGGTGGGGACTACAGGCAGATGAGCAAGATGTTGTCACCCTGAACTGGTTCATTGAGTAAAATACTCAGATTATCTAGCTAAAGCTCACTTGTTGAGCTAAAGAAGAAGGGCTAATGTTGAGTTTACAGCCTGCAGTCGCTTCGAATTATACGTTAAAAGGTGAATAATTTTAACCACTTGGACCAACTTTACAACAACGTGAACGTAGCACAGATTTGAAATATTATTGTGTCCTTAACTGATATAGCAAACATGCTAGCAAACATGTTAGCAAACATGTTAGCAAACATGTTAGCAGTATCTGCTTCCTTTACAAGATGTCGACTCCAGAATATCAACTTCTTCACCACAACAGACCGGAGCAGCACCCTTATTACTGCTTATCACTTTGTGACCCGTCTTGTTGTTTTGCAAATTAAAAAAAAAGAAGAAGGAAAGTCCAACTGGTTCTTCTCTGGTTCTTTAGTGCAACACTCCGCCTTTGCTTTGTGTGAAATCATGTCAGCAAAATCACATGTTCTCATCCTTTCATTCACAGAATCTTTTTCCAGTATTGTGATCATCATGTTTCCTAAAGCAGCGTCTAATCTGATCAAACAACACAGGAGAGTAGTTGGCACAAAACAAATGCTAACAAATGCTAAAGGGCACCATCAGCTGAGAGGAAGCTGTTGCAACCCACGGTTAAAGTGAAGAGGTTTTGGATTCAAAAGCAGACCAGCCGGAGGTGGAACTTGAGTTCACCAAAAGTCTTTCTTTAACTAACAAAACTAAAGTGCTGCTTGGCAGGAAACTCAAAGGAGAGTCTAAATGAACAAATCTAAAATCTGATCGAGAAGATAGAAAACCAACAACAAACTGACAGCTGCCCAGGAAAACTCGGGAGGTTGAATAGTGACAGGATGTGATCAACTAACTGGAAACATGTGCAACCAGGGAGAACTGAAGAGTAACGGGAAACTAAAAGCCCTGAACTGAACCAAAAACCAGAATAAAACCCAGATAAAACCAAATACCGCTGAGTCTGGGACACTAAAACAGATTAAACTAAAAACTGAGACCAGGACTGAGACTACATCTGATAGAATTTAAAAATATCCATTTCTAAATATTCAGTTCTCTAAATATTGAACTGAAAGGATAAAATACATCTTAATCTATACTTCCTTTATTTTTGGGGCTTTAATTTGACCCCAAAAGAACTATTTAAAGGCATAAACTGATGACTCGTGATCTAACTGACGGCTGAAAACTTCTCTCGTCTCTGTGCTGAGTGACGCCTGGTGATGGTCACCCAGCCTCCCGCTGGGCGCCGTCCTCTGGATGCTGCAGGTGGCGGTCGGCCTCGCAGCTGCATGAAGCTACAGTAACTAACTGGTGAAATAAATCACGGCCTCTCAGGAAGCTGCACTCTGCTGACTAATGCAGCGTGAGGTCAGAGAGAAAGATGTGGCTCGGTGTAGCTGTCGGCTGAGCTGGGTGGGAGGGTTGATGGTCAGATTCTGCTGCAGTGAAGAGCTGCATCCTGCTTTAGTTTTGAACAGATATTCAGCCCTGAGGTGCAAAACCAGAGAAACATTTCAGAATACACTATTTTAGATGATAAAACTATTTTGGGGGGAAAACTACAACCCAACAGGACATAATATGTCACTTTAAACCTAAAAAAATGCAGGTAAATACAATAAAACGGAGCTGTAAAGGATCATAAGCCACAAACAGGCTAAACGGGGGCAGAATGCTCAGATAAAACCAGATATTCTGCTTTAGTGAAATCAGCCTCTTAAGATTCAGGTGATTTTGCAGTTTATTCCAAGCAGGAGGAGCAGCATAAGGTGCTTAAATGTAGCAGTTATTAGTGTGTGGAAAGGTTCAGAGCAGACCAAGAATGGTTTTATAGATAAGAATATACCAGAAAACATCAAATCCCAGCATACAGTGTGGGGAGGATTCCAGGTGTGTGATAAAGTAGCGTCACTTTAATGAACTGCACAGATAACAATAGCAGCAACAAGTCTTTTTATAGGCCTCGAAACAAAGAGAGAAGACTTTAAAACCCAGTTTTAACCGATACTTTCAGATTTATGTCCAAGTAAAGACAGAAAACTCAGTAAAAACACCAGAAATCACAGAGAAAACTGTAAAAACAACTTCCAACTGTCCACATGAAGCCTCTGGATCAGTCAGGAACGAGCTGAGCATTTACCACCTTTTCTAAATCTCTCTGGATCTGACAAGTGTGATGAGCAAAGCCCGGAGGACCGGCGCCTGGTTTACATCCAGAACTGAGAGGTCCGGCGTCACTGTGCCACTTTCCGGAGGTGAACCCTGCTGTCCTCCTTTTACCTCCAAAACCCACAGAAAGTCCCACTTATGGACACATTCAGTGGTTTGAATGCACATCTGTCACTTACTGATGAGCAAAAACAGTAACAAGGATCAGCTCGATGGCCAAAAATATCCAGAAAATCATTCAAAACACTCAATGAAATCAACATTTGAACGTGATAAAATAATGTGGAGGAGGCTCCGATTGTGACTCTAACCATTCAGAAACATTTCCATTAAAACTGCTCAGGTAAGAGTCTTAAATGAGATTAAATTCAGATATAACAGAGCCTCGGATTCAAACTGAGCTGCCAACAAAGCTGCTTCCAACCTGCAAAGTTACATAATCAGAGGTGAGGAGTAAAACACTCGTTATCAGAGCTAAACGTGGTGTTTTTCATGAGTTGTGCCCTTTAATCCCAGTTGTGTTTACGGCTGAAGTCACACCTGTGTTGCACCACCCGCAGGCAGGTGGAGGCACGCGGAGCTCTCCTTTCAGCACCACCGTTACAACCACAGCTCCTCTGCAGTGGAAAATCACCGCTTTACAGACACAAAAACAACTTCCAGCGGCTCCAGCCGGACCGGGCGGCTCCCCCCGCGGAGCACGAGCCCCTCAAAGCTCGCGCACTTCACCTGTTTCATGTCTTATTTCCAGTCGGAGTTAATTACAAGGAGAGCAGAGACGTTATTGGCCTACTTACCATCAATCGCCATGATGTTCTGTTGTGGCTTCAACCAAAGTGGGCGGTAAAGAAGGGGGAGCGGCCCACTGTGAGGGTGAGGGAAGGGGGGAGTTTCACGGTGTGGTACAGTCCACGAGACACACATTTATTTAATTTTTAACCACAAAACTGGCCACACGCACATAAACGTGTTATTTTCGCATCGCAAACTCAAACTAAAGGAGTTTATTTAATTTTATTTCAATTACAGATCATTTCAATGAGATAAATTATTATTAAGCAGCTTAAAACCAAAGAAAAAGGTAATTAAGTCAAGTTTATTCGGGGTTAAAATGCAAAGAATATGTGAAATAGTGAAGATTCAGTCTGATCCGCTGGCTGTTTTTATCAATTAGCATCAAATCAATACAACTGTAATGAATTAGACTGAATTTACTGTAAAAATGACGATTTATCATTAACTTTTACTTAATGAATACCGTAAATTGAATTATGTGGACAAACTATATCTTAATTTTACTGTTAAACAACAACTAAATGGATAAACGATGTTCATTAATGCTGTTTTACAGCAAACTGAAAGTTATGACGAGTTTCTACGTCTTCTGAGTTAAATTTCCACGACTCCATCGTCTAACTCACATTAAATTATTTTCACTACTTATAGATCCACAAGAGATAGAAAAACCTGACTAAAGAAAGAAGGCTGAAAAGAAAGGCGACTTCAGCAGAATGCGTCGGTCTCCAGCTTCCTGTGCCGACCTTATTTGGTTACTTCCTGGTAATTAATGCTGATCATTCTCACCTGTCTCCCCCTCTCATGCAGGCCTGACCTCTGACCTCTGTTCCTTGTTTACCCGACGTTATCGGCGCCTGGGCCTGTTTTTGACCCTGATCGGTTCTGTAAGTTTTTGACCCGTCTGCCCTGTCTTGACCCAATGCTTCTGGGGTGGATCTTCCTTGGACTTCAGCTGGATTTGATGGCGCTTACTCCCTGAACTTGTTCGGATTTGGACTCCTGTGTTCCCCACCAGGCTTTCTGAATCATCTTTTTGGAGAAGCAACTTTGGCTCCCAGAACTCGGACCAATAAACCTTCTTAAACCAAACCAAACATGACCATCACCCAACATACTTTACCCTGAGTTCACCTTTCTCAGCTTTCTGCAGGTGTTTGAGTCTCTCTCCATTAACCTGACTCTGCTGCCTCGATCAAGCACCCCAGCAGCTAATCGCCTCCTGATTGCCGCTGCTTGAAAACTCATCAGTGAGTGTTGGAGCCTCTTCCTACACACAACCCACCTCCATCCATCAAAAGAGCAGCTCGGGTGGTATCAGCTTCACCTGTAAAGGTGGCGTAAATGCAGCCGGATGCAGAAAAACCTCAAACATCAGGAATCTTTTACAGTTATTTATAAAACACTCCCTGAAATATGGCTCATAAAGGTCAAATACAGAAGATAAGTGTGCAGGGAGCTCACTTTTAACCTTCCTACGCTGTAAAAAATAAGCTTTTTAAACCTAAAGGTTTTTAGTTTTCCTGCTGCATGAATGATCTGATCCAAGTGGCTGATTGTGCATCAGCTCCTCATCAGATAAACCGTAATTAAGCCCGTCCTGCTTGTGTTGTGTGTAGAATAGATTTTACTGTGTTCATACAGCCTCTAAAACACGCAGCTGTTGTATTATATGGATGTTGTTTAAAAAGAATCATAAAACCCACGAGTTTCATTCTGAGATTCAGTTCATCAGGAGCTGCTGACATCAACCCTGTAATTAGCAACAAAAACAAGAAAATTTTCTAAATTACCAACATTTCTTTACCCTCATTTTACTCACAAGATTTTAGTAGCTGAATATTAGAAGAATCTGTGAGTTTAAAGAAGCATGAGCACAGAAAGCAAGCTGAAGCACATCATTTATAGGGGAACTCCGGTATTTTTAAACCTTATTTCTGGCATGAAATACGTTCATCTGCTCACTGAGAACAGTTTGGTGAAAGTCGGCGTCCTTCAGAAGATATTTAGATAACTGGAGATCCATATAACGGAGTGAACGGGGCTTAGAGGATGCAGCCTCTAAATAAGGCATTATCTGTCTTTATTTCACCAATACTTTAAGAAGAATGAATGAATGAATGAACGTGTGCTATAGCTCTGTTAGCTCATAGCTGCTGTTATGTGGCTACTTGCAGCTATAGGAGAGCTAACGGAGGGATTTCTACACAGGCACTCTACTGGGACCACTTCATCCACACGCCCCCCTGCAGCACAGTTTATTCACTCCGTGCTCTGTGACAGTCGGCTAACTTCACACAGAGTTTGCTGCTGATAGTTTTGTGCAACATGGCAGGATATTTATCAGATTTAGACAACGTGAACGACGACTTTGAGTAAGATGGACGTTCTTACCGGAGAGAATGAGCTGTGCTGCAGGGGGGCGTGTGGATGAAGTGGTCCCAGTAGAGTGCCTGTGTAGAAATCCCTCCGTTAGCTCTCCTATAGCTGCAAGTAGCCACATAACAGAGCTATGAGCTAACAGAGCTATAGCACACGTTCATTCATTCATTCTTCTTAAAGTATTGGTGAAATAAAGACAGATAATGCCTTATTTAGAGGCTGCATCCTCTAAGCCCCGTTCACTCCGTTATATGGATCTCCAGTTATCTAAATATCTTCAGAAGGACGCCGACTTTCACCAAACTGTTCTCGGTGAGCAGATGAACGTATTTCATGCCAGAAATAAGGTCCAGGTTTAAAAATACCGGAGTTCCCCTTTAAATGCTGTGAATCATAACCTGACATGTTGTTAGCTAACATGGGTTCGTTATACGCTTCTGTTGTGTCCTCACAGCCTCGGCTCAGTGACATCTGATGCTGATCAACTGTGGGATGAATCGGCTGAACCAAGGAGAAGTGAACACACTTCATCTCAACCTTCTGGTGCTTTAAGGTGGCTCAAAACCAACAGCCGCGAATAATAACGGACGAAAGCAGCCGTCGGTGTCCTCTGTTCAACAGCCAATCAGAGAGCCAGTTTCAACACTCACATTCTTCATTTGTAGGTAAAAACAAATCAGTGAAAAGTCTATAAGAATAAAGAGCTAAATTGGTGTTAAATCACAACTTGAACTAAATAAGCAGAAAACGATGATCATAACGAAGCATCTGAGGATCTAAAAGCCTCCTCAGAGGATCCGACCGACACATCAGGCCGAGGCAGCGGCGTGACAGGCGCAGAACTGAGGTCCAATTAGTCAAATTAGTCCAACAGAAGCAGGAAAAACCCACATCATCTTCACACTTTTAAACAGAAACACGATTTAACACGATTAGAAATGTGATTTTATACTTTTTTCAGCATTAGAATAAAGATTTGTGGGACTGTAACTTAATTTAATAATGTATAAATAAAACTTCGTACCAGGTGAACATCACTTAAGTGTTAAATAAAGATTTACTGTAACCGGTGAGGATGTAAAACGATAAAGAACAGAAGAAAAAATGGGAAGTAAATACATCTATAAATAAGATTAAAACTGTATGATGAAATTAAAATAGAAATAATTTAGAGGGAAATAATAGATGAATGTATAAGAAAATAAATGAAAAATAGTCCAGTGAAATCGTGGAAAATTAAATAAATATCGATACAAGTTTAAATTAATTTAGTTCAAACTTAAAGCAGATAAATGTATTTAATTTCCCATTCAACTATTTTTGTACATATTAATTTTTAATTTAATTTTAGTTGCTTTTATCATCAAATAAACGTATTTATTTTCCATTTATTTCTACAGCTTTGTTATTATGGCACTTTCAGTCCTCCATACTCGGAGGCTCAAACTAAACATGCGTGTTCCCATGCAGACGTGCACCCTCTCTCCTCCATCCATCCATCCCTCTTTACTCGGACCTATTTATAGCACCGGCTCCTCAGAGCAGCTCCCTCCTGTTGTCATAGCAACGGGCCGGCGTGTCCATTCGCTGCTCCGTCTGCCCGCTGACCGGATCCCGTCCAGAGGAGGCAGATGGATCGCTCACATCGGCGATGTCGCCGTCGTCCAACCGTGTGGGAGCAGAGCCGCTAACTGCTGGTGGTGGAAATCTCACCTTTAAAAACAGAAGAGACGGCGCGGGACGGAGCGTTTCCGTCTGAGTGTGCCGCGAGGCTGTGACGTCACAGCGCCATCAGCAACACGGTCATGTGTGACCTTCCTGTGTGACATTCAGGTGTTTCACCTGCTTCACTTTAAATCAAATTAAAACTGTTTAAAACTGGAATTAAAACAGGTGTTTTTGGGTTTTTAAACATTCGATTTGATGAAATAACTCAATAACACAAAGAGGAAAACCAGAGGAGGACCGAATACTTGACAAAACGCACAAAGAGGCAGAACAACAAACTGAAAACAGGGAGCTGTGCTGAGGGCGACCGACAGAGGAACAACAGCTGTGCTGATCAGGTTTTACTGAGATGTTTCAGAAAGACTTTGGTTAAAATAACCTGCTGGTTTAAGCACAGTGACTCTGTTTAACACCTGGCTGTTAACAGTCTGTTTGAGGGGTGGAGACTTAACAAGTGCTGGACTCCACCCTTTAGGTGAGGTCAGCAGCTCCTTACTCAAGAGGGAAACAGGTTAGCATGTAGCTGTAAGTTAGCATGTAGCTGTAAGTTAGCAGTTAACAGTTAGCTGTAAGTTAGCAGTTAACAGTTAGCTGTAAGTTAGCATGTAGCTGTAAGTTAGCAGTTAGCTGTAAGTTAGCAGTTAACAGTTAGCTGTAAGTTAGCAGTTAGCTGCAAGTTAGCAGCAGATGCTAACAAACAATGCTTTCTCATCAACAGTAATGGACCAAGCCGGAGATGTGCACAGCGTAACTCGTAGTAATGCATGTGCACCGTTAATTACTGCGGTTAAACATTTTGGATATATTAACCTCATTAAACAATTGTACCTGGAGACCTCCATCTTTATCAGAAACATGCCGATAATGTAACGCTAACACACCGAGAGTGAGGAGAGGACCGGAGTTGTGTTGGAAACACACCTTAAACACAGCTGCAGGTTGTCTGAGTTACAGAACGGAACCGTTCAGCTAGAAAGCTTCAGCTAACAAAGTAATGTGGGAACAATAATGTTCATCTTTCAGGAAGGAACAGCAGTAACTCCTTAGAAGTTGGTGTACGTCATCTTCATTAGCTAAGCTGTTAGCATTAGCTGCTGCTAAAGGAAGAAATAAATCAGTAAATAAACCATGAGGAGTTATTTCTCAGATGCTTCCATTTCCCTGCTCTGAAGTTCAGGCTCTGAGAGTTGGAACTGATCCTCTTTGTGGCTCAGTTCCTTCAGTCCAGCGTTGAACTGGACCAAGTTGTTAAAACAGTGGGATGAAAAGTGTTTGCTGCACATTCACAGTCTTTAGCTAACTCTGCTGGAACATTAGCCTCAGATATAGTTTATCCACTGGGCTCTTATATCCTCTGAGGCTGCTGCTGGATGGAAGATGCATGCTCCTCAGTGCAGCTGACAGCAGAACATTTCCACCAGAAGCTGGCTTCATCTGTCCAGCAGGGTGGATGTGAGTGGGCGGGGCATAGCAGAGGAGGCGGAGCCAACTTAAGGAGTGACGGCTCGTTAAATGAGGAACTTTTAAACAAAGGGGAACTAAATAAATCCCAGGGTTGTGTTTTTGGGGCATTTTACACCTGCTGGTGACCTCAGATGCCCTGATATAAGCTCCCAGGAACAAACTGGTGACGAAATTTAGACAAAGTCATTTAAATTTCATCAGTTTGCTCTGTTGTGGTCATTTTGGTAAAAATGTACACATAAAAAAAACCTCAAGAGAAGCCTAAAATGCAGAAATATTTGGGTGCAGAGTCCTCACAGGAACAGAAAGCTCTTTAACCGTCTCCCTCACTGTTTGAACAGTGAACTGTGGCGCCACCATGTGGAAAAACTACTGACCAGGAACCTTAAATGACTCGGTTTATACTTGCACACATTTATTGAGATTTCCTCAAACATTTTGTTACATTTAAAGCTTAAACTTAATTATAAATTAGGATAACAGACACTGAAATGTCACAAAATTAGACTTTTTTGCTAAATTTCACAATAAAATCGAGCATTTCTTATATTTTTTTCCTCATTCACTCACCAATCAGGGATGTGGTTTATTTCATGTCTCTACAACCTGTCTGCACACACACACCTGCACTCACACAGGGGTGGGGGGGGGTTAGGTCTGCAGTTTGAGTCTGAGGCTGCTCAGCTGCTGCATGTCGATGCTGCTGCCGCCGCACACGATCACCACCAGGGGGCCCCGGAGAGGCGGCAGACGGCCTGAAGGAGTCGAAGCAAAGGTGAAACAACTTCTGCAGACGCACTAAAACTGAGGAGGTTTCCAGTCGCAGACTTTGATTTGGACTGAGGTGAGTTGGGGAATATTTAAACAGGTGATGGAGATGAAGATGAGTTACCTTCGTCCTGTAATCTGCGGATAAGTCCGCTGTAGACGGCTGCTAACGCCGCTCCACACGCCATCTCCACCAACACACGCTCCTCATCTGCAAAACAAGCAGCACACATGCAGATTTACTCAAATACTACTATAATACGGAGCTACTTCCTGAAAACACACAGAAACGTCCATCTATAGGTTTAAAAAGGTCATTTTTTCCATTTTTACTGTCTCCACTGATACATTTATCCGGTTATTTGAAAGGTTTTTTCCAGAGGTTTCCTGTGATTCATCAACCATGATTCTACCATCTATACTTTAGATGTTTTGTTGAGTAATTAACTTTTTATGTAACAATACAACTAATAAAATGATCTTAAACACGCTGACTAACTGCAGGTAAAGCTGTGACTTTTACTTACTTTAGATGCTTTGAAAGAACTTTAAATGCACATATTTGACTCTTTTTTTTACTCAGAATTCAAAGTTGTGGACACTTCACAGAGTCAGTGGTGAAAGGTAACGGAAACTGATGGTATTATCATTTAAAAACAAACCAAAAATGCAGCTGAACCAACAAAAAAAGCAAGAAAAACTGCTGTTGATGGAGCTAAAGGAGCTTAAACACAGACCGATGGAGAATATCACCTGAGAACAGGAGACAAAATACCAACAAAACAGAGAGTAAATCAATAATTAAACCATAGAAAACCCAAAGTTAAACGATTAAAAGCGCAGATCATGATGTAAACGCCTTCAGACACGTCCTGAGTTATGTAAGAAAATAACAGGCTGCCAACATGGTTTAACAGGTGTGATGAAGCCTGCTGAGGAAGAACAATTAAGCTCTTTAACTTCAGTGAAAGTAGCAGTAAATCTGTCGTAAACTTCCTCCATTTATCTGGTTAAATCTCTGTTTTAAAGGCTCTTTAATGGAAGGTCAAACTGATCACGAATCGTAATAAAATACCTAAAAGGGTGAATGAAACGATGCTTTAAACGCAGACGACCTGCAGAAGGGTTCGGTTCGGTGAGGCTCCGCCCATCACAGAGCGAGCCGCTGTGCTCCAACCGACAGGTATTTCAATCAAAGTCTGCCTCAAACATCTCAATAAGAAGTCAAACCGTTACGAAAGCAGACAGATAATCTGGCTGTGGCATAAAACAGGAACAAAAAAGGTTCTTCCGTGAAATTTCAGAGCCGTTAACGAACTGAAAGAAGGACAGATCAGCAGAAACTCAGCTGACAGCAGCCTGCAGGTAATTCCACGTTAAACTGCCACATAAAGGCACGGTCCTGGGCCGCCAAAATGCATCTAAAATGCATCTAAAGTGCAGCTTTTAGTGGGAGAATCACAGCAGAAACACACAGAACCGAAGTTCTCTGACATTCAAAGTTTCTGATGTTTATGCATTTAGCAGACGCTTTTATCCAAAGCGACTTACAGGTAGGCATGTAGGGTAAGGGGGTCTTGCCTAAGGACCCCTACTGGAGGTAATACCTTTCATGCAGAGGATTTGAACCCAGGTCTCCCACATGGAAGGTGGCAATCATACCACTACCCTATCCAGTCCTATCTCTGATGTTTAACGGGAACAAAGGCACTGACCGAGGAACGTTTGGACGGCCTGAAGAGCCTGCCGGTCGGTCACCAGCTCGGAGATGACCGTCAGCTCGCTGCTCCGGCTGTACTCGAAGGCTTGCTTGCAAACCGTCTTCGCGCCGAGACATTTGGCCTCGCTGGGGGGAGTCAGACAGACGGACAGATGAGGCCTTCAGCAGGTGTGTCACTGTGGGAAACCCTGAGACTTCTTCAACAACATCTAACCTGGTGATGTCATCCAAAGTGACCAGCTTCCCGGCCTTCACGGCAGCATTGAAGCAGTCTGCCCCCGCCGTCTCCATGGCGATCACGGGCACGTCCATCCAGCCGAGATCCTTCAGGCCCTGGATGACCCCACACAGGAGGCCTCCCCCGCCCACAGACAGCAGCACGGCGCCGGGCTTCACACCCAGAGAGGCTGCGACCTCCGCCATCACACTGGCGTGACCTTTCCTGCAAACGTTCACACATGCAGCCAGAATTCATCAAAATAATACCAGGTTTCATAGATATTCCATCAGGAAGAGGCGGTAGGAAGTTTCTACCAAAGCAGGGGGTGATCAAATGGAGGAACAAAGGTAAGCCCTTCACTTTCTGCCAGTCGGAGAGCCTCAGCATTGGCATCGTCCCAAACCTGAGAAGAAGGGACTTAAAGACTCTCCTCTTAAAGACTGAAACCTACTACATCCATCTAAAGATGCGTTTAGGTATACCTTACCTTCCCTACAACCCTGACAGCAGCACCCTGATCCTGGAGTCTCTGCACCACCAGCTGAGGAGTGGAGGAGGGAACTACAATCGTGGCTGGCACCCCCATTTTTCTGGCTACATAAGCTGCAGCCATACCTGCATTCCCACCTGTAAAAGCACCAAATTAAAGCAAGACAACAGTAAAGCAAAGAGAATAAATTGTGTAATCATGCAGGCGTCACCTGAAGAGCACACAACTCCTTTGGACTGTGTGACGAGCTGCAATGACACATCAAACAGTCTGATTTCAGGCATCTGGGGAGGTTTTTATGAGCATCATTACAGGGTTCGGGGTTCCCACCTGCTGGCAGAGGTGTCCGATCCCACGGATCTTGAAGGAACCGGAGGGCTGTGAATTCTCCATCTTCAAATAGACGGAGGTTCCCACCTGCTTGGACATGCTGATGCTCTCCAGCAGGGGTGTGTTCAGGTGGAAATGCTGCGCCATGGTGGAACTAATCTCACTGGATGACAGAAAAACGTGACAGTAGTGAGCTCTATCCGCCATGAAAGGTCATAAAAGTCTGTAAAAGTCTTCTCAGTCTGTCTTGACTTAAGGGGACACCAGATGTTTATCTTTACTGTTTGTTAACTGAAGTAAATCAGTGTTTCTTAAGAACTGTGTGCCAAGCATGACCGGTGCTGCTTTCAAGGACAACTGGAAACGTCGTAAATCAAAGATAAAAGAACAAATAAAGCTGAATAATGTAAGGGAAAAAAATAATTCATAACAGTTTACTCATCATTAGCGTTTAGCAGAAATTGGTTTATTCCTTAGGTAAACTTATAATACCGGAAAATGCATACAAACATTGAAACTGGTTATTTTCAGACATTTTTGTCGAGTTAAGTTCGTATTTTCTAAAACGTTTAACACAGTCTGCTCTGTAAAACCATTCTGTGGACATGAAAAGTGTTTTAGGGAACTATTTCATCTTAATTTATACAAAAACCGACCGTAGTTTGTAAAAAAAAAAGGAAATGATAGTTAATGCAAACAAACCAAACATGTACAGTAAACCAAATTCTGCGGTCTAATATCAGAGCTTATTTGGAGATAATAAACGTTAACTTACGTCTGGATAAAATGTCGTATTGAACGAGCTCTAACCACACAATTACATTTTGTTTAAGTAGTAGCAATAGCCGCCAAATTTAAAGTGTTTCATCGTAAAGTTGTAGCATCTAGCAGAAAAGCTAAATCAAGCTAGCAAAACAAAACCACTTCCGGTCGGTCCTTGGAAAATAAACGTCTGTTTTCACACGGACATTATAATCAGCGTACTGATGAACGCACACACAAATAACGTTCTATTTCTGGTCTCCATGACAACGGTTGTTGTCATGAAAACGAAATGTATGTTCTGTCAGTTGATGTCAGTTATTGTCAGTTTAATAGTTTTCTTTTAAGTGGAGTAAGGAGATGAATAAATAATAGAGACTTACCGAAACGTCGTCTCTTTCTCTTCAAACTCCACAATATATATATATATTTTTTAAATGTTCAATTCTTATTTAATAAAACCGGCTTTTTAATTTTGTTCACGGACTCTGCAAAGATCAGTGTTAGTAGAGGACAAAAACCTACCTGTTAGGTGTCTTCTGTCAGTCCAGAGGCTTAAATGAGATGAACTTTTAATTTCCCTCCAAAGTCCACAGTTTATTACCACGGCCTCACTCTGTGTGCGTGTTTGCTTCATAAAGAGCCCCCCCACACACCTCTTTCTTATGGCTGCTTATTGTTATCATTGTGTTCTGTTTTAGTGGCATTAGGAGTCACTCAGTGAAAGGTGATCTGCTGTTACTCTACATGTAGGTAAATGTACTAAATTAGTTTGTTTTGGACCTGAAAGCCCTGAACGTTTTCTTGTTGTATTAAATTCTAACCTAATTTCTGCTGACAGGCAGCCTGCAGATGTGTCTCCAACTCAGCGGTCCCCAAACCTTCCTTCAGGGCCATCCTTTTGTTGTAAGAAACATTTCCAAATATTAGAATATTGATTCATGTTAAAATGTTTACAGAAACATGTGAAATCACTTGGTATTGTGGCTATTTTTTTTGTTGTTTTAAATCGATTCAGATCTGCTTCTTTTAAATAAATGTCAGTGATTTTGAACAGTTTTGGGCTCCATTAATCACACATTTGGAGTGAATCGTCCGCGCCAATGAATAAGAGAAAATACTTGAATGAATGACATCATGTACATGTCTTTTTTTACTTAGAGTGGACTGATAATGAAGTAAAATCTTACCATTTAAGCATGTAATATTTGTTATTTATTCAGCGTTTTGGTTAAGTTGTTGCAGGATAAAATGACATACGAGTTCATTTTGTATCTGTGTTTATATCACGTTTTGTTTGACTGAATGAGTCACAGACACAGCTTTCATTCTCTGCAGGGATTATACTTTATTATTATTGTACATTAGCTGCATACTTACAGGTTGCATATACACAAAGTAATGGTATGTACTCCTCTCTCTCATCAAACATCCCTCAGCTTATTGCATCATATTTTACACAGCGTGGGTTCAAGGAAATTAAGTTTATGGAGTGTCAAACCCTTCCTGAACACTAGGTGGCAGCACTGACTGAGAGAAACAAAAGAGGTGTGTAGTAGTAAAAGAAAACAATACTTTGTTTTAAATTAAACCAAAAAAAAAAGGGAATAAAATAACTCGTAAAACTACTGAAGGAGAAAGGTTTTCTCACGCTTCAGGTTCTTCATTCAGTTCGGGCTAAACGAGCCCCGTAAAAACACTGAAAACACAGGTTTGTTCAAACAGGGGTGAGTTTACTTCTTAAGACACAGTTTAAAGTGGTCAAAATAAAGAATGAGAAGCAACAGAAGCTGTAAATTTGATCCATTTACCGGCAGATTTAAGCTTTTGGTTCGATATCTTATTATTAATCTGAGTTCCTCTCAGCATCTTTAGTCTAAACTGCATCTTCCCTCCACCTTTAAACCATTTTTACACATACTTGCTTCCTCCCTTTGCACCTCCTTCCTTTGCATCTTTGCACCTCCTCCCTTTGCATCTTTGCACCTCCTCCCTTTGCATCTTTGCACCTCCTCCCTTTGCATCTTTGCACCTCCTCCCTTTGCACCTCCTTCTTTTGCATCTTTGCACCTCCTCCCTTTGCACCTCCTTCTTTTGCATCTTTGCACCTCCTCCCTTTGCACCTCCTTCTTTTGCATCTTTGCACCTCCTTCCTTTGAACCTCCTCCCTTTGCACCTCCTTCTTTTGCATCTCCTCCCTTTGCATCTTTGCACCTCCTCCCTTTGCACCTCCTTCCTTTGCATCTTTGCACCTCCTCCCTTTGCACCTCCTCCCTTTGCACCTCCTTCCTTTGCATCTTTGCACCTCCTCCCTTTGCACCTCCTCCCTTTGCACCTCCTTTCTCCTTCCTCAGCAGCTGAACTGACGTCAGCCCGGCAGCTGAGGCTCAAACTGAGTCACATAAACAGGGAAAACTCAGACATCTGTAATGGTTCCCAGATGCTTTTTAATGTCAGCTTGTGAGATGGGAACCAAAACATTCCTCTGATTGGCCGCCGCTGACCTCTGACCTCTGACCACGCGTCGCAGGCTTGTGGTTCCACTTCCAACACTTGGTAAACACTTTGAATACGAAGCCGAACCCATCTGACACATTCAGACACTCGTTTGTTCTCTCCTCACTTTCCTTTCTCCAGCTCCACTTTCACATCTCACATCCTCTCTGCTCGTCTAACCTGTTAATTTAGGTGATTTTCTTTCTTTTCAAATGAAAATCGTACAAAAATAAAGTGACATTTAGTGGTCAAGAACCTTTGGAGGATGTGATGTTGAGCCTTAGGAGTCCGAGCTCGTGGTTTCATGTTCTAAAGCAGGTTTGGACTTGAAGCTACAGTCAAAAGTTCATTTTTCTAACACTTTTCTTTTCTTCAGCATCTCTCATGCTGCTGAACTCTTGTGAAGATGTCGAGCTATGATCACTTCGAACAAAATCCAGGCGGGTGAAAAGACATTCTGCATCCAAAGAGGAAAAAACAGCTCCATCTTCTCCTCGGCCTCACGCCTACCTCCACCCTTTTCTTCTTCTCTTCTTGTTTCCGTGTGCATGCGCCCTCCTGAGAGTGAGCCTCCTGATCTGGGCTTTATGCCAGTGAGCGTTGTCTGGGTTTGATCCTCGGATACAGCTGGAGAGAGCAGGACAGAGAGGGTCACTACACCGTGTTAACATCGTTCTCGAGGTGTCTGAACATCACGAAGGCGACAGTAAGACTCCACCTGAAGCTGTTTTCTCTTTCCTTTAACAGATATTTGTACTAAAACATGTTTACTGTTCAGTATGAACTAAAAAAGACACCAAAAAACAACTAATCTCCACGTCTTGTTGCTTCACAACAAACCTATCTTCCACTTTAACTTCATTTATGATGCCAAACAGGCCTTAATGACACAACAGTTAGATAAAGAGAGTGAGAAATGTACAAGATCAATCCCAAAAATGATGGGACGCTGGATAAAATGTAAAATTATTCTATAAACCAATATAAACCTAATGTTTAAAGTGAGTCAGCAGTCTCAGAATAATGTTCCTCAATGTAAAACTCATCAAATGTTGGACAAGAGACATTGAGTTCATCTTGAATTTGAGAGAAAGAGTCTCTGAGAAGTAAAGATGGTTCTGCAAAATACTGCGTCTACAAATGATGGCGCAGTTTCAGAAAAATGTTCCTTTGCATCACGGACGGAACGTGAAATCATCAGAGACGTCTCTGAGACCTTCAGGCAGCTAAAACAGACCCGATTCTGTTGATTCTCCATCATTTTACACATGTATTTAACCTGTTGGCTAATGTGAGGCAGGAATACGGTGAAGTTTTGTGCTACTTATGTTAATAAGCGGCGTTTTAACCCGTGAAACCCGGCGCCGTGCAGCTGTAGGAAGCCTGAAAGCATCTTTACTCCCTCGCTGTGAACGCTCACAGTGAGGCGACCGTTTGATGCGTTTTCTCACCCCCAGCAGGTTTCTGGGTATGTATCCCTCGCGGTCGTTGTGCCGCGCCCACCACCACTCGGTCTCAGCGTCGTCTCGCCGCCGCAGCACGCTGAGGGCGTCGCCCTCGCCGAAGGAGAGCTCATCGGCCTGCTGGGCGGTGTAGTCCCACAGAGCGTAGACCAAACCTTTGTTCATCACACCCAACTTCTCCTGCACGCCTGCCAGAGACACACAGCGCTGATTTCAGAGGAAAACCCCCCTCCTGACACAAAATGCGTCTCTTTGGAGTGGAACCGTGTTGAGTGTCTGTAAAAACCTACCGTACAGGAACTGAGAGCACTGGGTGTAGCCCTCCTCCATTTCTTCGCATTTGTCTGCCGCAGTTTCAACGTCACTGATTGTCGTGGCGAAAATGGCCGCCCCAGACTCCACCAGCATCTTACAGAGGTGGACGCTGTTGCACGAAGCTGCACAGTGAAGAGGAGTCCTGCGAGATAAAGGGAGAACAAAGGGGCTCAGACGATAAATCAGACACAGAGCCTCATTAAGCATGTTAATCGCCTTCTTTAATGAGTCAAAAATGACTTTATAGAGTGAGTTATCACTGCTGAGCTCATCACTCAGGCTCTCTGCAGCCCTTCAGCTGTTATCCGTCTGGATTACTCTGAGGGAACACACTGACCATCCGTCACTGTCGGCTGCGTTCACGTTAACGCCAAAGTCCAGCAGGAACTTCACGATGTGGTGATGACCAGCGCAGACGGCATTGTGAAGAGGAGTTATGCCTTCATCGTTCGGCATGCTGGGGTTTTCCACCTTTAAAGACACGGAGACGTTAGATTCTGTCCTGAACGCTGGCAGAGCGTCCTTCTGTGCTCAGTATCAGCCTTCAGCAGCCGTTTAAACCAGAGAGCAGAACCCAGAGAGCAGCTCTTTTAACAGGTTGGCAGCTCTGGACTCTTTTCCACCTCGGGGTGTGATACCATCAGACTGGGCTTGTTCCAGTTATCAAGCATCTCTTTGAAAATATGGAGAGTCAGAAAGCACTTCGGTCCAGTGAGAAAACTCCACTGAAGGCTTTGATGTCTCCATGCTGCTGTAACTCTCTCCCCCGACACAGCCGCACAACATCAAAGATGAATCTCAGCGAAGGTGCTGAGAAACATCAATATCTTCTGGATAATGACTAATCTGTTGAGACAGTCTGCACACGGGTGTTTAAAATGTAATTCTGTTGCATAATTAAACATGTTTTTTGCATTCAGAGCCTGGCAGTACTAAAATAAAGGTGTGTGGCATTTATTCCCAAAGAGCAGATCTTTAGCCTTTGAGCATCAGTGGAAGGCCGATTCCTTAAAGCTCTTTAAGTGCAACTGCAACGCTCTACAAATGGTCCAAATGTGGCCAAACCAGAGCCCTGATTTATGTCCTTTCAAATATACAGGTGACACGGAGCTGGATGAAAACAGTTACAGTCAAACCAGTTAACTTTGGTGTCCCTCAGGGCTCTGTACTCGGCCCACAGCTTTCCCAAAAGCGCAGATCTTTAGCCTTTGAGCATCAGTGGAAGGCCGATTCCTTAAAGCTCTTTAAGTGCAACTGCATCACTCTACAAATGGTCCAAATGTGGCCAAACCAGAGCCCTGATTTATGTCCTTTCAAATATACAGGTGATACTGGTTACAGTCAAACCAGTTAACTTTGGCGTCCCTCAGGGCTCTGTACTCGGCCCACAGCTTTCAAGATCTTTCCACTATGCAGCTGCCTGCTTGGTCCAGGACTTAGATTGAACTGAAAGTGTGTAAAACCTGTTATTTTACCAAAGTTTAGGTATTTTATCGCATTGTTTTAGACACTAAGAACTGTCCACAACTTTGAAATCAATTGAAAAGTCTGTGTGTTGTGTATAACCAGCTTTAGACACCAGGAGAAGGCAGAAAACTCTGTTACTTTGGACTCAAACAGACAGAAAAACACACAAACGCAACACTTAATACCACAGTTTACCTCGTATATGATCCTCTGGACCAGATCAAACTCTCCCTCTAGTGAAGCGTCCAGCAGCAGAGCCAGAGGGTTAAACTTGACTCTCAGGCCATGGCCTGTGCGCTCTGATGACGGCTTCTTCAGGTTGGTTCGCTTCGCCTGCAGAGAGAAACCAAACGGGTCAAAGGGCATTGTTTTAGGTTTGCAAAAACTGAGATCTGAGGGTAAATATCACACGAGCCCTGCCTTTAATGAGTGTACTCAGTGTTTTTGTGTACCTTGGGCAGTGAAGGCGGGGCAGGAGGCGATGGAGACGGGGAGGCGTGGCCTACTGAGTTTTTGGCAGGACTAGATCCTCTGTGGTTGTTATTATTCTGATCCTCCGGCCTCTCAGGTGCAGGGGATGGGCTCGGCTGGGTTGGCAGAGATCCATTTTTGCTACTTTCTGCTGTTGGTGAGGTCTCTTTGGACGTTTCTGTTGTAACTGAGGGAGGAGACACCCGGCGGGGGTCCGGCTTCAGGCTCTGACCTTCAGCCTCCGCCGTTTCCACGCCGACGTGCTTGTCACCAGGTTCTGCGTTCCCATTGGCTGAATGGATGCTGTCCATGTCTCCCAAAAGGCAGTCAGGCTGGTAGAAAGTGTTGCCTGGAACAAAGAGGGGGAACTTAAATGACTGCATCATCACTTTAAACTAACAGGACTTAAAATATCCTACATCTAAGATGTACCTGAGCTGCCCTCCATGCCTCCTGCCAAAGTGTTGAACCTGAAAGAAACAACAAAAATGAGCTTCTGAGAAACGGCTCCATGCATTTGTTACAGGATTGAACTCCTGTGATCCTCCTTTAAAAACTCTCTGAAGGAACTGCTGAGATCTAACAGCAGAGATCATGTTTCTCCAGTTTTAGCTTCTCTTCATTGGCTCCCTGTTAGATTCAGAATAGAATTTAAGATTCTTCTCCTCACATATAAAGCTCTTAATGACCGAGCTCCATCACATCTTAAAGATCTCACAGTTGGATATTTCCCCAACAGAGCACTTTGCTCTCAGGCTGCAGGTTTCCTTGTGGTTCCCAGAGTTTCTAAAAGCAGAATGGGAGGCAGAGCCTTCAGTTATCAGGCCCCTAAAAGCAGAATGGGAGGCAGAGCCTTCAGTTATCAGGCCCCTAAAAGCAGAATGGGAGGCAGAGCCTTCAGTTATCAGGCCCCTAAAAGCAGAACGGGAGGCAGAGCCTTCAGTTATCAGGCCCCTAAAAGTAGAATGGGAGGCAGAGCCTTCAGTTATCAGGCCCCTAAAAGCAGAATGGGAGGCAGAGCCTTCAGTTATCAGGCCCCTAAAAGCAGAATGGGAGGCAGAGCCTTCAGTTATCAGGCCCCTAAAAGCAGAATGGGAGGCAGAGCCTTCAGTTATCAGGCCCCTAAAAGCAGAATGGGAGGCAGAGCCTTCAGTTATCAGGCCCCTCTCTGTGGAACCAGCTGCCAGTTTGGCTTCAGGAAGCAGACACCCTCTCTACCTTTAAGATCAGGCTGAAACTTTCCTTTCTGATAAAGCTTATAGTTAGGGATGGCTCAGGTGAGCCTGAAACATCCCATAGTTCTGCTGCTATAGGCCCAGGCTGCTGTGCTGATTGGATTATGACTGTATTACAATGAATTGGTTTGAATTGGCCATGACTCTTTATAAATAAAACTTTTTTCTCAGTTCAATGATTCGTTTCTCTGTTTTCAGTGCCACTAACCTCTGGTACAGCAGTTTCTGGATGTTCGGCCCCTGGGGGCCCTCAGGTTCGGTGATTGAGCTCCGCTTCTTGAGCGGTCGGGGAGCGTTGCTGAGGCGCCGGCGCAGAACTTCCAGGTCGGCGTCGCTCTGGTATCGTAGCTGAGAATGAGCTGTGGGGATCAGGATGTTTAACAGGTTTTTCTCTCCACTTCTGTAGATTTACTGTTTATACAGCCTGAAAGATCCATTTATCTCCTCAGCTCTATTACTTTTATTTATCTTTACGTCGCTGTTTTAAATGAGTTTTTACGGCGTTCTTCATGCATCTCTGAGCTGGTGTTCTGAATAATAATAAAAATGAACCTGAAGTCTGTAAATCAGCCCCTAACCTCTTTGTTTTTCAATTGTTTTATTATTATTTATGTTCTGTTTGGAGCCACAACTTAATTTTCTGAAGAAGAAGTTCTTTGCAACACTTCAGAACATCTTTCATGAAGAACTTAAACACTTTTATGGTTTATCCACACTGATCAGCTCTGTTTGAATTGTGTTCTTAGTTGTTGAAGCTGCTGCTTTAACTTAATATCACACATAAAGCCGAGCAGGCGTCACATTTATTAGTGGAGACCACTTTAATCCTCTGGTACCTACCCACGGGGGTGAGCTTAGTGGGACTTAGAGGACGAGGGATGTTGTCTACGCTCGGCGGAGGAAGGATTTGCCCATCGCTGCTTTCTCCTCCTCCTCCTTTTCCTCCATCTTTATCTGTGACATCGTCCCCTGCTGTCTTCACTCCTCCTCCTCCTTGGAGGAAAGGGACGGGGGAAGGAGAGGAAGAGGAGGTGGGGAGGATGGGTTTACCGTAAACTGCGAGAGAAAAGGAATTTATAGTTAGTTTTGTCTCGATGACACGAATATACAGCATGCAGACCAGAGCTACATTTCTGACCTGCTTTGACGGCAGTCCTGTTGCTGAGAGAGCCGTAGTTTTTGGCCTGAGGCTGTTGGAGGTACATGCTGTAGATGGAGCTGCTGTTCATGGTGGCGGGGCCTTTTCTGGGGGACTGAGGCCTGGACGGGTGGTCCGGGACGTAGGGACGTACGGCCACCGCCGGAGGGGGGTCTGTGCGCTCCGTTTGTGGGGACAGCGGAGAGGGCTGGGAGGAGGTGGCAGAGCCTGAATGACAGGATGATTTAATAAAGTTATTCAAAACAGGCTTTCAGCTTTCGTTTCGTCTGATATGAGAAAGTGAATCAAGCAAAAACTTCACCTTGGGTTGAATTAGGAGGCATAGAAACACGCTGCTGTATCTGCTGTGAAATGGAGGATGTTGAGGAGGTGGCGCTGGTGGTGTTGGATCGGGGCCAGCCCAGTGTACCAGGGGCAGAACGGGGCAGCGAGCTTGTGGCACAGTGATGCCCCGCCGCCTGGTGGGTGGCGCTGGGGTAGTTCCCATAACCAGAGGGAAGCTGCTGGAAACGTAACGGTGTGTTAGCGTTACATTATGGGCACGTTTCTGATAAAGATGCAGGTCTCCAGGTACAACTGTTTAATGAGGTTAATATATCCAAAATGTTTAAACGCAGTAATTAACGGTTCACATGCATTACTACGAGTTACGCTGTGCACATCTCCGGCTTGGTCCATTACTGTGGATGAGAAAGCATTGTTTGCTAGCATCTGCTGCTAACTTACAGCTAACTGCTAAGTTACAGCTAACTGCTAAGTTACAGCTAACAGCTAACTTACAGCTAACTGCTAACTTACAGCTAACTGCTAAGTTACAGCTAACTGCTAACTTACAGCTAACTGCTAAGTTACAGCTAACACCTAACTTACAGCTAACAGCTAACTTACAGCTAACTGCTAACTTACAGCTAACTGCTAAGTTACAGCTAACTGCTAACTTACAGCTAACTGCTAAGTTACAGCTAACACCTAACTTACAGCTAACAGCTAACTTACAGCTAACTGCTAACTTACAGCTAACTGCTAAGTTACAGCTAACTGCTAACTTAAGTTAGCAAAAGTGTGGAGTTGAGCATTTGCCCACTCTCCTCAACAATTGAGACAGAGAGTCACTGTGTTTAAACCACCTGATATTCAGACCAAAGCCCGTCTCATACAGCTCAATAAGTCAAATTCTGATAATATGCATAATATGTCACCTTTAATGTTGCCGTAACATCACGTCTGTACATGAAAACATTCAGAATTCAGAGTTTAGAGAAGTAGCATTAATATAAAGCACCTGCTCTGGGCTGCCGGTTCTCCAGTCGGGTACGTTCTTCCCGATGCTCGACCATGACGCTTCATTAGCTGAGCAGGAGAGAGAGGGAAGGGTTACGAGAAGGGAGGTTAACACAGGAAGCCAATTAGGGAGAGTCAGACCAACACAAATTACAGGAAGAGTGACAAAGCACCATGGATTTTAAGTAGGTGAGAACAGGTACAGGTTAAAATATAGTTAGTGGTTAAAGGGAATGAAGACAGAACTACATCATGACATATGGACTCACGCTATAAATTAGCAGCTATTTGTAGCTCTCTGTTATAGGATACACACAGCTCAGCAAAACAAATATTAAAGCATATCATTAGCCACACATCGTAAAAACAGACTGAGCTGTGAATGACAGGTTTGGTGCATCACCTCACAGTCAGCATAACAAGGGTGTCCACTTATTCTTAATTCAAACTGACACATCTGGCCTTCAGATGTGAAGCCTCAACACGGCAAATACTGTGATGTAATAAGACTAAAACGCCTAACAACAGCTTTACAAGGCTGACGACAGCAGCTTGTTTTCCTCTGGAAAAAGCAGCAAGTCTTGAGCTTGGTGCTGCGTTAGGCTGCAGGTAATGAAATGGGGAACTTTCATAGTAGATCAGAACTGCAGTTAGACAAGTAAAACATTATCTGTTTAGCCACTTTCAAGATAAATATCAGACGCTGGAACATAAGAACTAAAGTTAATCAAGTTTAAAAAGATGTTTTTAGCTGCTTTTTAAAGAGAGTTCACACACATCTCGGGCCCCGATCACATCACATCGGGCCCCGATCACATGACCTCGGGCCCCGATCACATGACCTCAGGCCCCGATCACATCACCTCGGGCCCCGATCACATGACCTCAGGCCCCGATCACATCACCTCAGGCCCCGATGACATCACCTCGGGCCCCGATCACATCACCTCGGGCCCCGATCACATCACCTCGGGCCCCGATCACCTCAGGCCCTGATCACATGACCTCGGGCCCCGATCGCCTCGGGCCCTGATCACATCACCTCGGGCCCCGATCACATGACCTCGGGCCCCGATCACATGACCTCGGGCCTTGATCACATGACATCGGGCCCCGATCACATGACCTCGGGCCCCGATCACATGACCTCGGGCCCCGATCACATGACCTCGGGCCCCGATCACATCACCTCAGGCCCCGATCACATGACCTCGGGCCCCGATCGCCTCGGGCCCTGATCACATCACCTCGGGCCCCGATCACATCACCTCGGGCCCCGATCACATGACCTCGGGCCCCGATCACATCACCTCAGGCCCCGATCACATGACCTCGGGCCCCGATCACATCACCTCAGGCCCCGATCACATGACCTCGGGCCCCAATCATATCACCTCGGGCCCCGATCACATGACCTCGGGCCCCGATCACATGACCTCGGGCCCCGATCACATGACCTCGGGCCCCGATCACATGACCTCGGGCCCCAATCACATGACCTCGGGCCCTGATCACATCACCTCGGGCCCCGATCACCTCGGGCCCCGATCACATGACCTCGGGCCCTGATGGGGGACATATGGATGGAAAAGTTCTCTGATGTGTCCATGCAGAGCTCTGAAAGTCCAAACCAGGACCTTAAAGTTGATGGGGAGCCAGTGCAGCTGAACCATTAGCCTCTGAACAACCTGCAGTTTCACAGAGAATCACAATAATCCAGAGCCGATGGAATAAATGCAGGAAGAACAGTTTCCAGCTCAGACACAATGGGACTGAACTAAAAACAAGAGCGAAGCAGAGATTTGACATGACAGTTACCCCAAAGCAAGAGGACCCCGAGTTTCCATGAGCTTAGACACAGATCTGTGCTCCAACACGACTTCGGCTTCCTGGAGAAAGCTGTCAGACACCCAGTGTCCAGATAAACCAGATAAAGTCAGAGAAAAGACAAACTTCACGGAGTTACATGGACACCTGGCACAGTAAGATCCCAGGACGGATCAGTCCCTCAGTCGTGTCCGTCAACATGTGAAGGTGAAGGTTCAGCTGAGAGTTTAACAACCTTAACTCACCTCCTGATGGCCGATTAAAAGGAAACAGCCTTGGGAGAAAGCCTGGTGATCACCTAAGTCGTCTACAGTCTCACTGCCAAAAGGGCAACAAAATAAAGTGTTATTCACTCTCGTGTTGCCACAATAGGCCGATTCGGTTAAGAAAAAGTCATTTTAGGCTGTTATCTAACCTTCAGGCGCCACGTCACAGTTCTGGCGAATACCAGACTAATACTGATTAACTACTGAACCTGGGAGCCAGAACAGTAAGTGGAGCGCTGCCGCTGCAACCTGCTGACCTCAGGAAGAAAACAGTCACAACAGGAAACAAACAGTGAGCTTTGAGCGAGGCGGAAACTTGGCCTTCTGCCACGGAGCTCAGATTAGAAGCAGCAACAAAGACCGGCTGCAAAGGACAAAAGGGAAACCCGGGTTAAGGGTATTAAACTCGCTGCCACCCAGGCTTCTCCTTCAGCTAACGTCTCTGTTCTTTAAGCAAAAGAAGGTCAATCAACAGTTGGAAGCTCTTTATTATCAAAACTGTTACAGACAGCTAGCTAAAACACACACCTCATCCATCTTCTTAAAGTCAGGGGAAATTCATCTACATCCTGAGTTTGTCACGTGGGAAAAAACAACAAAAATGAAGTAAAATCGGGTTGTAAAAGCACAAGAAAACGCTGTGGTTGTTAACAGGTCAGTTTAAAGGAGCCAGTCTGAGACGAACCCTGCAGATGTATGAAAAACACACAACATGAGTCCACAGAGCAGCCGCTAACAGCAGCTACTCTGCTAACTCAGCACTGCAGCCTCCAGCCCGTTCGTCCAGAGTTAAAAGCTCCAGTCTGAAGGCAGCCGTGCAGCACGGCCTCCTCAAACCGGCCCGTGCTGCCAGGCTTCACTCACTTTCTTCTTCTTCTAAATATTGCTCTGCAGTTTTAGGAAGCAGCCCACGTTCTGCAAGTACTGGGATGCAGAAAAGTCGTTTCTCTGATGACCAGGAAGGCAGCGAGCTGTACGGGGCGTGAGCCTCTGGCAGGGGAGGGGCTAAGAGCGACTCTTAAGAGCTTAGGAAAGTCACCTCGCCCAGAAAAGGGAAACCCCTGGGATGGTGAACATCACCGAGGGAGTTTCCTTCAGAGGGGGGCTGGGCCCCTTAGAGATAGGGGGAGGAGCTCCACCATCTGGTTAGGACGCCACCAAGGAGGCAGACCCAGAACTCAGTGGAGGGATTATATATCCCATCAGGCCTGGGAACGCCTCAGGATTCCCCAGGAGGAGCTGGAGAGAGTCTCTGGGGAGGGGGGAGTCTGGGTTTCCCTGCTGGACCTGTTGGTTCTGACCTCAGATCAGAGGAAGATGATGGATGGAAATAACCAGAAATCCTGGCTCTATTTCCGTCGACCTTCACACGCTGTATTTAACATTAACACCAACATTTGTAGAGGAGTTTTAACCAGTTTGATGACAGTAACCACAGCTGCAACGACCCTGAAACTCCCCTTACATAAAACCTACATCTACCCACAGGTTTACGTGGCTCAGACTTCCTCTCATTCATCTCCTCTGCCTGATTTACAGCCCTGTATTTTCCACATGATGTAAGGCCTGGTAATAATAGAACTGTGGCATTCAGGAACACAATGAGATTTGGAACAGACCTTTCTGTGTGCCCAGGAGTTAAACTTAACAAAAGTTGGGCTGTTTCCAACAGGCTGCTGTTATATTACTGCAATGAGGATAAGCAGGAGTCAGAAAAAGATCCTGCAGACGATTATTAGTGATCTGCTGTGAGAATGCTGTCTCTGCTCTGTTTTCTGTCCCTGAAACACAAATAAACCTTTTTCCAACTATTCCTCTTACTATGAAGCAGATTATCCGGTTTATGTGTCCTTTACTCTTCTAATATGAGCCGGAAGACATGAAGGAATAATCAAATATGGGTCTGAGTCCAGTCTGTGGTTTGTCCTCGGTTTATTTGCTGAAGCTGTTTCCTTTCCCGGGAAGCTGCTGACTATCAGATGTCTTGTCCTTAAACACATGACCCTTACATTTTAAGGTCGTTTTGTGGAGCTGATTTAATTATGTTCTCCCTCCTCTCCATCTGCTCTGCATCGCTGTGCAGACATGAACACCCGTCTTTGATCTTTCCAGCCCAGGACTCAGACTGAGAGGATGTCTGCTTTGGGCCATTTCTGCACTGTGGCAAACGGATTAAAGAGGAGAAAACACATCTTCGCACAGTTCAGAGGAGAGAGACAGTTTCAGAAAGTCTGGGACACTTTGGGAAGTTTAAACAAGCACAGAAGGCAGAAAATCTGATGTCCATATTTCCCACTGTGCAGCATCGACTCTTCTTTTAACAACATCTGTAAACATCTGGAACTGAGGAGACCAGCTGCTGGAGCTTTGGGAGCAGAGTGTTGTCCCGTTCCTGTCTGACAGAGGATTTCTGGGTCTTCTTTGTTGTATTTTAAATGTTTTCAGGTCAGTGCAGCAGCCGGACTCTTCTTCTACGAAGCCGTGCTGCTGGAGTAGATGCAGGATGTGGTTTAACTCTGTCCTGCTGAAATATTTCAGGCCTTCCCTGAAGAAGCTGCAGATGTTGCTCTAAAACCTGTTCATACCTTTCAGCTTTGATGGAGCCTTTCCAGATGTGCAGGTTTCCAGTTCCACAGGCACTAATGCCCCCTCACACCATCAGAGATGCAGGCTTTGAACTGAGAGCTGATAACCAGCTGGATGCTCCCTCTCCTCTTTAGTCTGGAGGACGCAGCCTCAGGTTCTGATCCATCTGACCACAGAACAGTTTCCTCTTTGCTTCAGTCCATCTTAAACGAGCTTTGGTCCAGAGAAGACGGCAGAGTTCCTGGATCATGTCCACATGTGGCTTCTTCTCTGCCTGATGGAGCTTTAACCTGCATCTGTGGATGTTACGCTGAGCTGTGCTCACAGACCATGATTCCTGGAAGTGTTCCTGAGCCCAGGCAGGGATTTCCAGGACAGAATCAGGTCTGTTTTTAATGCAGAGCTGCCTGAGGGCCTGAAGGTCACAGACATCCAGGCCTGAAGGTCACAGAGATGTCTCCAGATCCTCTTTGGATGATTTTAGGTTCTGTAGATGAGACTCTGCCTCTCTCAGGTGCTCTTTTATACCCAATCATGTTGCTAATTAACCTGATTAGTTTCAACATCTTCCTCCAGCTGTTTCTTTTCAGCAGCACCTACTTTTCCAGCCTTTTATTGCTCCTGTCTCAACTTTTCTGAGACGTGTTGCTGCCATAAGATTCAAGATGAGTTTTATTATTCATGAAATAATAAAATGTGTTTTATTTAAATAAAAAAAAATCAGGGCTGTAAAAGCTTCTCTCATGATGCTCCATAATTAATCGTCTACAAGTGCGACAACATTCATGAAGACCTGTGAAGGTTTTGACCTGTTTGGAGGAGTTAGAAGCATCTATAAACGTCCTAAAAGCTGTGGACATTCATTTGGGTTATTGCACAACTTGTTTTTAAAGCAGAGAAGAGTTAAGACCCAAGAAGCTGCTAATCTACCACCAACGGAGCCAAGAGGTGAGTAAGTTTCTCTAGCGACCCCTCCAGGACTCACTGTTGTTACTGCCCCCCCCCTGAGAGGGCTCAGACAGGACGATGTCTAAATCTGACACTTTCCACTGGCCGGGAGCCTTCCTGATGCCACTCCTGTCCTCTTCTGCACGGCGTGGAAAGACAACAACAAGACCCACCACGACATGAACGCCATCACGATGACGTCATAGCCGTGTCATAAACCACCAGCAAAACATGGAGGTGAGCGACATGAGGTCATAAACATCGAGGATAACAGATAAGGGGAAGGAAAAGAGGAGCCGACACACAGGAAAAGGAAATAAAAGGACAGAAAGTTAGAGCTCAGGAAGAGATTCAGCTCTTAAATCATGAGCTAAAAATGGTAAAACAGCAGAAAGCGTCGTCCTGCCAACCTGAGAGGGAGCGGATGTGACTGAGCGGCGTCGGTTTGGGGGGGGGGGTCGCTTGGGTACCCGGCCTCCTGCCTCCCCTCGGCTGGAACCTGGATGTAAGGACAGACGGCCGCCACTCGGCCTGAAACTCCCCCGCCGGCGTGTGCGGAGGTCTGGGGGGGGGGCGGGCCTCCACCGTTCATCCGACTCAGCTGGAGACAGAGAGCAGGAGACCTTCTGTAACGGTCCATCAAAGGCTAACCACATGGCTGCTGACAGCAGCATTTCCTACCTCGGCTCTCTTCTTATGCAGCCGCTCCCTCAGGTCGCCGATGCGCTGATCCATCACCGTCACCTGGGTGTTCCTCTTGTTCAGCAGCTCCTTGTTTTGGGCCAGCTTGCTGCTCTGCTCCAGGTTGTGACGATTACGAGCCTGAAAGACACAGCGTCCAGCTGCAGCACTCTGAAAGCCATCTCTGAGCGAACAACTGGAAGGTGCAGGCGCCTCTTTTACCTGCAGCTCCTGGTAGAGCTTCCTCAGCTCCACGGCAGCAGGCCCAGACAGCGGCGAGCCTTTGTGGCCGGCGGTGCCACTCTGGGACCCGGCGGGTGTCCCCGGGGCCGGTGCTCCGGAGTGTAACTGAAGGCGACCTCTTCTCAAGTCCTCCAGTTGTTGGGTCAGCTGTTAAACAAACAGGACCCACTTAAACGGCTTCTGATTGGTGCTGAAAGGAGTCAAATCTCACCCGAGTTGCCCGAAAAGGTTACCTGGTCGACCCTGACCACTGCAGACTGAAGCTCCGCCTGCTTCTCCTGAAACAGGCTGCTCACATGGTCGATCTCTGCAGCTGGAAACAGAAACAGAGTGAAATCACTGCTTTTCTCTTCATTTCTCACAGTTTGGACTCGTAGGTGAGATATGTTTGGTGTTCCTGGAGCAGCGGGCTTACAGAGGTTTCCGTTGATCAGTTTGCTGTAGTCCACCTGTCCTCTCATGGCTCGGATCTTCTTCAGCTTTGCTTCCTGAGTCTCAACTCGCTCCTTCAGCCGCTGCAGCTTCTCAGCCTCAGACTAGAAAATGAAAAACAAACACAGAGTTTATATGAAGTTGCTGTGTGTCATTTTAACATATTCTGAAGAAGGCAGAAACAGAGTTTTTTATCAGTTCTCAGCAGCTTTAAAGTGAATATCTGCTCTGAGCTCCTTTATTCTCCAACACAGCCTGAACCCTCTGAGACGAGCTTTCTGTCATTTCTTTAAGGAGTCTTCAGGAATAGTTCTCCAGGCTTCTTGAAGGACATCCCAAAGCTCTTCTTTGGATGTGGGCTGCCTTTTGTTCCGTTCTCTGTCAGATGATCCCACACTGCTTCAATAATGTTGAGGTCCGGGCTCTGGGGAGGATTCATCCCTCCATAAGACCTGTTGCCACTGATTTTCAGTCCACTTCTTGTGTCATTTGGCACAGCTCAGCCTTTTCTCCCTGTTTCCCTTCCTTAAGAACGGCTTCTTGACAGCCACCCTTCCATGGAGACCATTTCTGATGAGGCTTGGGCCAACAGTAGATGGATCAGCTGAAGGTCCAGATGCATCTCTCAGGTCCTGTCAGGTCACAGCTGGATTTTTTCCTCTTTCTTAAGGACATCCCTTTCAGATCCTGTTCATCTGCTGTAGATAGTTTTTTAGGCCTGACACTTCTTCTTTTGTCCTCCACTTGTCCAGTTTCCTCAAATGTTTTAAGGACACACTGCACACCATGCTGAGATATGCCAAGTTTTCAGCTAATAGCTCTTTGGGAATCACCTTGTTGCTGCAGAAATCCTATTTTCTGTCTGTCAAACTGTGTTTTCTTTGCTGTTTTTCATAGATGCAGCTAAAGAAATGGGAACAAATGATGTGTCTTTGTGACAGGCTGCTGGTAACAAAGTGCCTAAAGATCCAGTTTAAAATGGCTTCTTTGCCAAGTTGTCTGTTCTGTGTCGACACAACACTGGTTCATCCCTTGAGTTAGGAGCCTTTTTTCTGCCTGAAGGGTTCAAAGGTCAGAGTTCAGTGGCTGAACAAAGAAAAAACACAGAAAATGCTCAGGAACAAGGACTGAAGATGAGTGAAAAAGCAGAAAAAGTCCAAAGAAAAACTCTGAAAGACTTCAGAAAGCTGCAGAACTGTTGATCAGGACACTTTAAAGGTTACAGAAGGTCCGGCTGTTTGGTGGTGAAACAGGAAGAAATGAGGCTGAATCGGGACTTTCTTACAGTTCTGTAGACAGTCTATGAAGAAATAAAAGTTCCCACCTGTGTCTGTCCTTGGTTCGATCTGCCTCCCTGCTGAAGATACCTCAGTCTCTGCTCCTGCAGGGAATAAAAGATGAGAAATCCTTTTAGCCCAACAACAGCTGGACTGATAGATAAAAATATTCAACTTTGAGAGATTTTACAACTAAACTTCAGACTCAAAAGGGTAAAAGTCTCTTTCACAAACCAAAAAGCCAATTTTCAGCTCATTTATCTTAAGTTAGTGAGAAATAAGCATTTTCATCAGTTCTGGGCCGGTTTGACAGGAGCTCACGACACATTTCACTGTTTTTCCTCATGTTCCAACCACTGTAAATCAGATTAAAACACCATATCTGCATTACACCATGATGTAACGCTTTCAGGTGCTTGATGACACGTTGTGAAGGTCATGAAAGGTGTTTTTATCCAACACACCGTGTTTCTGGTCATTAATCACAGGCTTCCTGCTAACTTCCTACACACACATTTTGGTGTATTGTGCTTCAGCAGCTTCACATTCATCAAACTGTCATTTAGGAGTTTAGTGGAGGACGTTGTGCTTTGTAATCAGCAGTTAAACACAGACACTTTTACTGTTTCCAGGTTTGGCATTGACTGGTTTGGCATTGATTGTTGTATTAATTTATTGCCCCGCGGCAGCAAAGATCTGGTCTGATTTTATCTTTTAAAAGCACGTTTGCACCATTCTTCTTCTTCTCATTTCATAGACTTTGATTTGATTCCTGCTCCACCCCCCGTTTGACTTGAGGGGATGACATCCTGCTGCAGCATTTATGCCGACTAAGCACCTGCGAGTTTCCTCTGAAAATGAAAGGTTTGCACATTTTCTCCTCTGCCTTTCTTCACGTTAAAGTCTCCGTATCCTGTTAAAACTCTCCATTCGTCCGGCTAACGTTAACGAGCGCCTGTGATGTTTAAGTGTTTAAGAGCTCTTCAGAGATCCTAAACCTGCTTTCGTGAACGTGTTTGTTGTTGGAGATGGAAGAGAAAAAAGGCTGCCCTGTGTGTGATGCTGACTGAGGCAGTTTACACCTCTTTCTGCTTCATGCTGGCACATCGCACAGCTGACCTGTGTCTCTTTCACACAGAGGAGGAGGAGGAGGAGGAGGAGGAATGCTGGCAGGTGGCCACCCATCATTCACTGAAAGCTCTCACACTTCAAACAACACATTGCATAACAGCAGCCTGCTGTTTGATCACACAGAGGGTTGTGTTTCAGGTTTCTCTTCCCTCGGAGGGATCAATCCACGCTGCGTGGCGTCAACCATGAAAAGATCGATAACGCAGCTGGGAGATTTCTCCATCCAGCAGGACGAGGAAGCTCCTAACATGCAGGAAGGAAACATTTCATCTGTGTCACTTTACGGGAAAAAGGGAAACGGCTGCTTTAAAAGAAAAAAAACACTTCAGAGATGAGCTTTAAAGACCCAAAGTTTAGCAGAACTTCTTCATTTAGCGGTTTCTATATTTTTGGATTGTGGCAGTTTCAGTCCTCCGTAGGTGTCCAAAATAAAGGAATAAAACTTAGTCTCTAACACTAAAACGGGTTTACCTGGAGGACGGCAGCTGAAACATCTCACAGATGTTATTATTGGCCATAAAAAGCTAAAAGTTGGGTTGAAACCACTTTTTCTAAAAATGTAAGCTTGGAATGCAGGATACTTTCTTATTGGCTCTTTCCTGCTGCTGCAGCTCCTCTGTGACCTCACTTCCTGTCCACTTAGAGGTCATTTCCTAGATGTGGGAAACGGGACGACTGCCTCGCAGAAAATTTAAAGGGGAACTCCGGTATTTTTAAACCTTATTTCTGGCATGAAATACGTTCATCTGCTCACAGAGAACAGTTTGGTGAAAGTCGGCGTCCTTCGGAAGATATTTAGATAACTGGAGATCCATATAACGGAGTGAACGGGGCTTAGAGGATGCAGCCTCTAAATAAGGCATTATCTGTCTTTATTTCACCAATACTTTAAGAAGAATGAATGAATGAACGTGTGCTATAGCTCTGTTAGCTCATAGCTGCTGTTATGTGGCTACTTGCAGCTATAGGAGAGCTAACGGAGGGATTTCTACACAGGCACTCTACTGGGACCCCTTCATCCACACGCCCCCCTGCAGCACAGTTTATTCACTCCGTGCTCTGTGACAGTCGGCTAACTTCACACAGAGTTTGCTGCTGATAGTTTTGTGCAACATGGCAGGATATTTATCAGATTTTGACGATGTGAACGATGACTTTGAGTAAGATGGACGTTCTTAATGGAGTGAATGAGCTGTTCTGCAGGTATTAAAAATACCGAAGTTCCCCTTTAAACTTCACCGCATGTTTCCAAAGCAGCGGTGGTTTCAACACATTCCTCCGGGACCATAATGCAGATGACCTGACACTAACTCATCCATCACGTGCTGTACGTGCGTGCACGAGTTACCTTGGCGACCAACATCTGCTGCTGAGCCTCTATTTGTTGCTGCTGTCTTGTGGCCATTTCCTGGAGCTCAGAGAGGGTCAGCTCCACACGGGGAACCTACACACACATCAAAACACACTGTACGTTTATACAGGGCAAAAAGAAGGTGTTTCCATGCATTACACATAGCAGAGTAAAGGAGCAGCGACACACAGCTGCACACACACACTGCCTTATTGCACCAGCAGCTGGCGGCCTTGGAACAGTGACAGAATTACAGTTTTGGGTTGGGAGGAGGAGGGGGGGGGGGGGGGGGGTGCTTCCAGGAGGTTATCTGTGCTCGTCATCAGCTCACTGTGACACAGACATCGCGTCACACTCATCAGGCGTCGTCTGGTTTACAATCAGAGGAGGGTTTCATTCAAGAGAAGCATGCCTAGGAACGGTTGTTAGAGTGAGTCGGGAGGTGGTGGAGGTGGGGGTGCCTCCATCAGCGGAAGGTTTCAGCCCAGCTACATCCTGTTATTGTGCATGTTCACTCAGATACTGCACCTGGTGGGTTACTGTCACACACTTTGTTATGGTCCTTTGTGTTTTGGCTTCTCAGTCTTTGCTCTGGTTTAGTTACTTCTCAGGGTCTTGGTTTGGTCTTTTTCCTGGTTTTCTGTTGCCCTGGTAACTGCTCACCTGTCGTCCGTCCACTCATCAACCCTCCCTGTCATGTACCTGGTCATTGCTTCAGGTGTCAGTCGGTAATTCTGCACAATCATCAGACTTTAATCTTGATTTTGTACGATGAAACAGACATAAACGTGATCCACCGATGTGAGCCGATCACAGCAGATCCAGAGGTTTCCCGGATGAAGTTTTGGACGAGTAGCGACACGAGGACAGATCCACAGATCCAGAGCGTGGAAACAGAAGCCGAACGGTTGGCACAGCGGCGGGAGAAGAGCTGGAGCCTCGATCTGCAGCGATGTTAACCAGGAACAGAGAGAGCTGCAGAGGTACCGAAGCATCGAGGCACAAACTCTGTTTTCTGCAGGTTTGAGTTCCTCCAACACAAAGAGGAGGAGAAAGCAGGGCCAGTCATGGTAATAATAAGAGCTTTAATAAGGGCAGACGGACTTCTTCATGTGCATTACTGTCCTTTTATGTGTCACTTTTATGGAACAGGATGTTTCCAAACGGGGAGAGTTCACATGCTTGGAGTACAGCGGGAAGGTCAGTCACTATAGCTGTGTTTGGTGCAAAGTCCTGTAAATAACTGCGATTCTTGGGATTTGACTGATCCTGAGCATTTAAAGATACGATGACCACAACGGGTGCAATCGACTGTCGGAACAAAAGTCACACTAGTGAGTTAACTCCGGCTCAGTTAAACTTTACAGCTTAAAAGACAGTTTCTTTAATACATAAATCCCATTCCCACAAATGACTGTTGCACTGCTTCTTCTTCTCTTCTATCAGTGATGAATAATAAGCAGATTTAGCTTCAAGAAGGGCTTTGTTAGACGTTATTAAACCATCTTTCCGGACTAATTGAGACTCTAAATTAGAGGAACACCATTTCCTTTCCAGCTTTCTTGCAGTCTGCTGTAAAGCAGCTGTGGATTATACCAAGGAGCCAACCTCTTCTGACTGATCACCTTCATTTTCAGACGGGAAACACACTTTATTGGAGTAAAGTTCCACATATTCTCTTGGCTTGTAAAGGAAATGTAGCCAGCCTTCTTGGCTTTTCATTGACACGTCACCTAAAACTAGAATAGCTTCAAAGTTTGAGCCACAGGCTACGACAGCCAATGAGAGTCCATAATGAAAGAAAAGTGCATGGCCCTCATCTGCCGTATTCACACACCATAAAAGAGCTTGGACTGACAGCAAAGAAACATCAGAAAATAATGATAGGTTTAAGGACGTAAAGCAACACGGCTTCAGTCCTGTTTGTGTTCATTCATAAGAATCATGAACCGTAAAACCAACACAAGACTGAATCTGCACCTCAGGACTCGACTGTTTTCAGAGAAAAGCTTTTAGAAAAGCTGGAAAACGTTGGTCTGCTCATGTTTTCCAGCCAATGACTCACAACTGCACAAATAAAGGCTCCAATTCACCTTTTATAACATCCTCAGAGCAGCCCAAATGATTACAGAGCAATAAACCCACCATCGCCCCACAATATTCAGAATTTGTTCCAAAAAAAGACAGAAATATCATGAACTGATTGGTCCGATAAATAAATTGGTAAAACGCAAAATATCACAAAGGAAATAAGAAAGATATGTGGTTACCTTCATGTTTTTATTCTATCGTTATCTTAATTACAGCTAAATTGTTTGCTTGCATACGTTTGGATATGAAAGTGTTTCCTTTTTTCTGTCAGTGAGTGGAAGCTTCGACCTTCTCCTTTTCAGATAATTTAATTATTTGCTCAAAACCAACAAAGTTTTAGAAAAATACGGACACGTTTTGGTCCTTCAGGTTAAGCACAGAGTGAAATCTGGAGGAATCTCACAAAACTTTGGCTCCCGACAGACAAGTTTTTATGCAGATTGAGTCGTTCTGCGTTTTCAAACAACACGTGCGCTGTTGTCGCGTCCAAACAGGAAGCAGGGGAAGCTGTGGCTGACGGTAACCATGGCGACGAGGCTAAAAACGCACGGGTCAGTTGGACCGAGCAAAAGGAGAAACTAACTGGAAACAGTACGAACGTCTCTACGATGTTTCATCTGAACTCAAACATGCAGCCGTGGCTAAAAGCTGCCGATCGGTCGACTTCATCGCTGTTAAGAGTCTCCACCAGGTGCATGATGGGAAATAACCTCAGAATAATAATAGTGACCCTGTAAGATCTTTGTAAAATCTTCGGTCTGTGAGTGAAAACTCAGAGACTCAGGGAGCCAGGAGTTCGTCTGTTACAGATGTTTTTAAAGCTTTTTAAAGAGGCTTTATTCAAACATCTGTCTTTATTCAAACTCAAAGTTCAAAGTGTTAGCTTTTACTCCCGTAAACAGAACAGCCCTCAGTTTAACTTTGGATATGCTGTGCAAAGGTAGAGAAGGGTAAATGCCGGCTCTGCTGGATTACTCACTGCAGTCCCACTCTGGCCCTTTGGTCTGTAATTTCCAAACTCATCACCAAGCCTCCAGCCGGGTTAGCGGCTCCGACAGAGATGAGCGGAATCTGGTTTGTGGAGATGAAGAAATTGAGAATCTGCATTTTAAGAATCCCAGATTTTAACCTGGAAATGAACTGAATCAAAATGAAATGAACTGAATCAAAATGAAATGAACTGAATCATCTATGAAGCAGTTAAAAAGCAGCTCAGAGAGGAGCTTCTGAATCATCACGCTGAACAGAGACGTTGGGTTTCTGCAGCTCTTAGACATAAAGTCAGTGAAACAATGAAAGCGAGCGGCCACTTAATGACTCAGAGAGAGGAAGCTGTAAGCCCGCCAGCATCGGTGATACGTTTGGTATCAGTATCAGTGATTAATGACACCAACGGCCGACTTGCATAACTCCTGGAAACATAATGCTGACTACATCATGTTTCAAACTGTGATATCATGCACATTAGAGTCGGTGCTACCGCATGTCGTTAGCTAACTGCTGACCTGTGGGAAGCTGCACATCCTCGTGGTGCTGTGCATTTTGAAGGGTCTGCAGATACGAGCTGTAAGTGCACTCTGGTCCACATTACTGTTACCGACTGTCCTGAAAGCGAAACAACCTGATGTTCCAGACGCCATCACAGTGAGGCTCCTTCACTGTTTCTCTGCTTACTGCTGAGTCGAGCTATGGGCTGGATGTTTAGCATTCAAACTTGTGATTGAATTGACTTATCTGCTGTCACCTCAATGAGTTGCTTCCCTTAGATACCAGGAAAGGACACAAAAATGGAGAATTAAATGGGAAATCTTTGGTTCCACAGCTTCAGTCTGTGTGGGATACACTTCCAGCTCAGAAGAGGAGATCTGAATGTGATCAACAACTACAGCAGCAGCAGCTCCCAACCAGGGGTCCAAAAGCTCAAAGACAAACATGTTTACTGGTTATAAAAGCCCTCCAAACACTGCTGTTACACAGAAGTACGAGCAGAAGGTGAAGGAATGCATCTACAGCTCTGTAAAGACAGCTGACCGATGAGGTTTTTCATTAATCTGAGATGAGAACAACAAGTGGATGCAGCGTCCTGAATCAAACATCCGCCCGCTAACAGGAGAACAGAGTGGGAAAGGTATCAGGAAGTGAGTCATAACCGTGTCCACTGCAGATAAAACAGTCTGGTGCCGCTGAGCTTCAGTTCACCTGTTTATTCTACATGATTCAGGAGGAAAAGAGCGGTGGACCTTCACCTTTTCAGTGGAACATCTCTGCAGTGAAGATTACTAATAAAGCTTTGGAGATCCACCCAAGAGTCTCCACTCACATTACCAGCCAACTTTCTGTGCCTGCGGTCCATTCCTGCTGTTTTTTCTGAGTCAACCAGCTGTAAAAAAGGCAGAACCGCCACCACACTGACAGTGACTGCAGAGGGAATTGTTACTGTGGATCGTTTCTGAATCAGCGGAGGGGTTTGCAGCTGCTGGTGATGCTGGAAATCCATGCTGATCCTGTTCTGTGTTCAGAAAAACGCACCAGTAATTAACTCAAAGTAAATCCTGGCTACACCAACAATACAATAGCAGGTAAATGTCCACTTGATGCATAATTATTAGAAGTAATTGGTCCTGAATCCAATCTGTGAGTTGGTCTTTTATTACAAATAACTCGTGCAGCTTTGCCAATCAGTTTGAAATCATGCAAATGCAAGATTTTCATGGTTGTTTGGGGATTCTCTGCTGGTGAAAAGTTGCCAACCCACCAGAGCCCTGCTGCCAACACGAATCCTGCCGCTCATGCTGCTAACAGGCTGCACAACATGGGTCGCAACGCGCCGCTGCGAGCCACCGGTCAACATGCAGTTCCCCCTGAGCTGTATTACCTGCAGGCTGTCCCATGTGATCCTGCAGGAGCGGACTTTAATTTTGCTGCATTGTCCTTCAACAGTAAATTCCTGCACCAGATCCACCTCGTTCCACTCCATCCTCACGGCGTCTGAGACACAGCGGACCTTCACGGGCTCAGAGACGGACGCCAACAGAGGGCTGGAAGGGGCACGCTTAAAGAGGGGGAAACCGGAGCGATCCTTATCACAACTTTCCCTCTCGTCCGCTTGGTGATGTGTTGAGATTAACGGCAGTTGCTCCCGTCTCTCCCTCCCCGGCTCAGCCCACGCTCCCTCCCTCTCTCCCTCTTTCTCATACAAAGTCTCTCATTTATTGGTGTGCTCTCATATGACGCGCCGACAGAGTAAAAACCACTAATGAGACCCCGTATTCTTCACATTTCTGCAAAAAGTGATTGTTTCCATCTTTCTACTTCCCCCTCTTTTCACTTATTGTTCGCTTTCCACACCTCCGTCTTCCTCCTCTTTGCCATCTTTCTCCACAGATCTGCACTCCTTCATCTCCCTTTCCCTCGGTCCTTGGCGTCCCTCTGCAGCTGGCTTTTTGCTGCAGCGACATGCCCCTTCTCCTCCTCTTCCCCCTCTCACACCTCCCTCTTTTCTTTCTACCACTTTCTCTCAGAGGGGGAATCACTGCACCAAAGCCTGACGCTGCTCTCGCTACTTTCAATCAGCCTCAGCCCCCCCCGCTCCTCCAGATGTGTGTTATCAGACAGATGATGCTGGCAGATTCGTGGTCACAGGCGGCCAGCGGCGCTCACGTATGTGCGAGTGAACAGCTGACTCCTGCTGCGTCACATTTTCACCCTCTCTGCAACACTCAAACACTGGCATGTGACCTGAATGCTGCGTCACACATTTCTTTCACACAGACAAACACACATCCAGTAATGAAAGCTGACTGGAATTTCTGCCAGAGTTGCTGTTCTGCGTTCAGGCCTTTGTTGGCGGGACATCGCTGTGTGTGTCTGTGGGTGTGTTGGACCACACAGAGTGTCTACAACTAATAAAAGTGGTTTAAATCTGACAAAATAAACACATAAAAACTGGTAATCAGAGTCAGAGTCGGCATGACTGAAACTTTTAAAGCAATCAACAGTTTCTCAGTGTTTTTTTTCACCAACATGGACCTAAAATAACAAAAGAACATTAAAGATGACATTATTACACTCTTTTTAACAACTTCACACAATTTTCTGAGGTCTTATTGAGACGTTTGAGACAGACTTTGGTCAAAATACCTGTTGGTTTAAACTCAGTGGCTCTCTTCGGCCTTCTGGTGAGGTCAGCAGCTACTCACCCACCAGGAAATAGCTTAGCATTGTGCCTTGTTATGTGTTAAAAACGTATGTTACTCCCAGTGCTCCCACTGTTAATCCAGTGTAAATAACTAAATGGACACTTTTAAACAGCACCAAACCTGGAGAGTTAAATTGTCATTTTCTGTTGAACAATCTTATTACTTTAGGGGGGTTTTAACAACATTTTTGTATCATCTGCATTATTTAACCCATTTAGACCTGATACGGCCTTTAGGTCTGCCTGATCCCATTTATGATACAATACGATGTGATACGATATAATATGATGCGATAAGACAATACGATAAGGTGCGATGTGATGAGATATAATATGATACGATAAGACAATACGATACAATGTGACAGGATACATTAAAATACAATATGATGTGATTAGGGATGGGCATTTTAAGCGATTTCTGAGAATAAAGCCAATTAAAGTCGATTAGTTGTGATGTCATCATTAAGCTAACATTAATCACTAAAGTAGTTATTTGTTCCTGTCATTTGCTGTCACACGAGTCATTTTTCGCCGTCTTTTTGCTCCTGAAGCGCAACATTTTTGTGACATTTTAGCAAGTGAGTAAGTGGAGTATCTCCCATTGGTGTCTTTGTAGCATTTCAAACATTTTACATGCACCAAAAGCACATTAAAGGACTCCACGACCACTGTAGAGAGACACAAATCTGTGCAGGCTTGTCAGCTGCAAACTGCTCTCTCGTGTTGCTGCTGTTACGATCGCGTCGTTAATCTGAAGCACATGGGGATATTTGACCTTCCTCGTGTGTCTGTGTTTGTGCTACACCTCCCAACAGCTCTCATAGTTCTGAATACATTCTCACACATTATTCTGATCATAGCTCTGCCCGGTAAAACCTATCCCCGACCCATCTGCTGGAGTAAAAATATTCCTCTTAGTCTACAATAACAGCCGTCACACATTCCTGGACCTAAGGGTCAAACTATGTTATCAGAGTAAGCTCTATTCACACAGAAAGATGGCCGAGTGGTTGTCAGCATCATCCTCTAACTGACAGATCGAATGTTTCAGCCTCACCACGGACAGCTTGTCCTTGGGCAAAGTGTGAAGAGAATAAAATATCAAGCAGCAGAAAGTGTTTATAGGGTGACATTTATAAAGCCTTTCCACAGCATAACCGCGACCACCACTTAAAGCCTGCTGTTGTGCTTTAAGTCTGCTGGCGTCCCTGAACTCAGACGACCACATTTACGGCCGAGCGATGAAGTCATTCATCTTGATCTGCATCAACACGACCCCTGACACACAGACACACCTGATTTCTGCATAAATCCCCCAGCAGAGCTCCCACATGCAGCTGGACGGGGTTGAGTTACACACAGTTGGATCAACAAACTGAATTCTGCATGCCTGTGTGTGACGGTCCCAGAGGCTGTTCTGAGGTCCAGGCCGAGGTTTATAAGAGGGTGTGCCGGGGATGGGAAGAGCTCTGCAAAACATCAGAATCTGGGGGTAATGTTGCTCCTCGTTTCTCAGTAAAACCAGTTTGAGCCTGTTGTTTTTTCCACTTTTAGCAGAGCTCCTGACGTTTGAGCTGTTTGGGCTCACCTGGTTCTGAGGATGGTGGATGATATTCAGGGTCCACTTACAAAGGTAATATGAGGTTAAAAATGTAACATTAACAGGAATTGTAACAGAAATTATGACCAAAGAAGCAGCACTCACACCCTTTAGTGTGCATTAGTGCTGATCAGGGCTGTAAAACGAACCCTTTAAGCCTTTTTTAAAGAAAACTTCACATTTTAAGCAGATTTCTAAAGGCTTCAGCTTAAAAATGGTCAGAGATAAAAGGAAACATATTAAGTGTGACCCAAAGTTTATGAAGGCAGTAAATTAAATAGCCTTGTTTGCATCACTGATGACATAACTGATGTTGCTTTGTAGTGAAAACATTGGTTTTTCAACACATTTTCACATGGTTTTCTCTTCTTTTTTCTTTTTTAGCCTTTTCTGAATTCATGAACACAACTAAGAAAAAAGCTGTTCCAAGTTATGATATTTTTCATGTTTTTTTGGTCATTTTATCCACATAAAAATGACAGAAAATCAGTGAAAGGAATGTCAGTAAGGATCAGATCCGGATTCTGGCTTCAGTGTTTGAGTGGCCAAGAACTGGTGTTCACATCTGTTGGTTTAATTTTCTTTACTTTTCTTATTTTATTTAACTGTAAGACAGTTGTTAGATGTGAGCACACCCCCCCACAGCAGCATCTTCCTCCTGCAGGACCCCACCAAAGAGCAACGTCTGCAAAGGGATGAGCCAACGATCGGAACAAGGAGCCCAAAATCTACCTCCTCAGATCACATCTGACTGAACATCTGTGAGGGCAAAAAACAGCCAAATTCACACCACGGGATCAGCTGCCAATGCTTCATAAGCTGTTGGGTTGGAGCGCTTCTGGCAGCATGAAGACACACAAGACATTAGGCGGCTGGTTGTGTTGCAGTGGATGTTCAGCATTTTCCATTCAAACCAACTGCTGCAAGATCAATTAGACAGCCATGTTACCTTATAAACAGACGTTTCTTCCTTAAAAGTATGCTTAAATCCATTCAACACCTTATTAACGACTGGCTACGCCACTGAGAGCACTCAGATTTCCTTCCTGAGCGAATTAACATTTCTAGGAATCATATTTAAACATTTGTTGCTGTTTTTGTCACTTGTCTGCGGGTAAATGGACATTTTGAGCTGATGATAGTACAAGAGAAAAGTGCACACAAAAAATCTTGAGGATTCTCCCTTTTCTGACCATGGATATTCATATCATGAGGAAGGCTGAAATGATTCCACGAGTAACTCAACTACAAAAAAATCGTGCTAACAATCTGCTTCGATTCTTCATTTAACTCCCACCAACATGTTCTGCTCAGCGGTCGCTCAGTTTCACACGGACAGTTATTACTGTCGCACAAGGAGCAAAATCAGAAAAAAAATAGGAAAAATGACTAAAGTTTGGGAGCATTTCAAAGAAAAGAAAAGAGAAAATACTGTACAGTGTGTCCATTGTAAAAGCCAGTTAGCTTAGCACGATAGCACAACATCAATGCTACAGCAGAAAGCAGCCAGTTCACATATCGAGTCCACTGAGCGGAACAAACACAAGGGAACATTTCACGTTATCATTTTAATGGAAATCAGTCGGCTTGTTAGCTGAGAAGGAAGCTAGCAGAAAACAGAAGGAAATTAGCAGAGAACAGAAGGAAGCTAGCAGAGAACAGAGGGAAGCTAGCAGAGAACAGAGGGAAGCTAGCAGAGAACAGAAGGAAGCTAGCAGAGAACAGAGGGAAGCTAGCAGAGAACAGAAGGAAGCTAGCAGAGAAGAGAAGGAAACTAGCAGAGAACAGAAGGAAGCTATCAGAGAACAGAAGGAAACTATCAGAGAACAGAAGGAAGCTAGCAGAGAACAGAAGGAGGCTAGCAGAGAACAGAAGGAGGCTAGCAGAGAACAGAAGGAAGCTAGCAGAGAAGAGAAGGACGCTAGCAGAGAGCTGAAGGAAATTAGCAGAGAACAGAAGGAAATTAGCAGAGAACAGAAGGAAGCTAGCAGAGAACAGAAGGAGGCTAGCAGAGAACAGAAGGAAGCTAGCAGAGAAGAGAAGGAAGCTAGCAGAGAACAGAAGGAAACTAGCAGAGAACAGAAGGAAGCTAGCAGAGAACAGAAGGACGTTAAGGCAACTTGTGTTTATTGTGGCTAATTTCTGTTGAAATGTCACCAGAGCTACCCCGCTAGCACAAGCACACCATCATATTGTCCTTAATGTGCCTCTGCCCATCAGAGCAGCTTCAGCCTGTTAATGTGAACTATTATTCTGAGTCACATCAAAGTCCAACCAGGATAAAAACAGCTCATTTTATCAGACATGTTGCATCTGTTAAATCAGAGGCTGCTGGTTAAGGTGCTGTTATTCTGAGTCACTGTGATGGCTGATAACAGACAATAAAACCGGAAATAAGAGGCTTTATTAGGATTTCAGCTGCATTAAAATACAGTTCATGAGAGCAGAGACAGCAGGAGAGAAGCTAACAGATGTTAACACAGCTGGATGTTAGTTGGAAAGCTAATAGCTGCTGTTCTATAGTCCTGTTATCAATATCAGGAGGAGGAATGTTTGGAGATAAATACAAACCTTTGGTAATATCACCCAGCTCTCACTAGTTATTACAACAAAAGTACCCGTTGACATGATTTATCGATGGAATAATCGATGAACTAAGTAACTGTTTGCTGCTAATCATGAACACTGTTTTTAACATGTTCAGAGAAGACCGACTTATCCGGATTTATTGGAATAACTGTAGTAAGAGATGAATTACTGTAATTGGAGAAGAACAAATCTAAAACTACAGCAATGGAAAGTAATCTCCTGCTCGGTCACACACGCAGCTGTCATCACTGTCAGCCTGACATCACTCTGTGGCATCTGCTGTGTGTTTATGTGTGTGAGGACGTAAGTGAGAGCTTCTGGATTTGATTACATGGTGCCAAGAGTCACACCCCGACTTGGAGTCACACACAGAGACAAAATAACACTCAAACCCAAAGACACGTGGCCCAAAAACTGCCACACCCTGCTGGCACATAGCGTCCCAAACGGAACAATTAGAAGCCAGAGTGTGTAGTTTGGATCGTGAACAATGAGAACAAACGATGAAACAAAGTAACACGTCCCTAAATTAGCTCCTTTTTCCAGTTTTTCTGTTAATTATTATAAGCTGGAAAAAGATTTTAAAGCAAACATTTAGTTGAGATTGACACACACAGCACATAACTCCAGAACTCACCCCCGGACTCCCGTCTGGACTCTTTGGATTCTTGCTTTAAACCGAACGGGAAAGGTAGAGGACGAGGACAGACGGAGACCTCAAAACGAGTGTGAAGGAGTGAGTGAGGTGAGAGGAAGAGGAGAAGAAGGAGGAGGAGCTGTTTGGCTGGCTAACAATCCTCTTAGCCTGGTTATGTCATGGGACCAAGCTAATCCTACCTTCACTGAGTGACCGGCACACACCGGCTGACCGACTGGACCAACACATGCACGAAAACACAGGACGGTTCACCACGGCCTGACCGACACACACAAAGCAAACGTCTGGGCTAACATGGTTATAAATGGCTGCTGGTGACACATAAAAACATAAGAGGTCAGCTTTTTTTTATGGAATATGACTGATTATTGTGTGAGGAAGATAACAGGATGAATCCATCAAAACAGATCATGGTGAGCTGGCAGGGATGAGTGTAAGGATACGTGTGTGTGTTCACAGACTTCTTTCGGGTTGAGCCGTGTAATCACTACTGTCACTAATCCAGGGATTAATCTGCTAGACAATTCACACAAGTGTGTCCGTGCATCCAGTAAAACTATTTTCAGGTTTTAATCGGTATTCACGGAGATAAATAGAGCCCCTGGTTGCAGACTGGGATGGTTCCTCTGCACTTTAGCTGGATTTTTAAAGTGGCTCCTCACCTTTGAACACGTTATTTACACATTACTGAGAAACGCAGCAAAGCCCACCTCGCTGCACATTTAAAGCTCGCTAATTAACGCTTAATTTGGTGCATCTGCAGAAATAAACCGGTTTGTTCCCGTCTTTGTTACAGAAACAGAGACACAACAACTGTGGATAAACTTCAGCCACAGTTCTGTGAAGTCGGGCTTTTTGTTAAACCCTTTGTTCTGTGAGATGTTGTCGTTATTTTCCTGTTTTTTAGGCTGTATTTTCTCTTTTGTTTCCTGTTCTCTGTTTTGTTTTTGTGTATTTTCTGCTTCGCTGTGGTGTTTAATTGAAGGTTTTTCTTTTGTCTGAGTTTTTGGTTTTGTTGTTGTGTTTTGTGCTTCAGGGCCACCGTACCTTGTTCTGTTTTAAGCTATAAAAAGCCTGGCATCTTCTTCATGAAGCTCCCAGAAAAACAGCACATAAATGTACTTAAAAGCTTCAAAGTGCTGATATTTTGGAACAAAAGATCGTGCAAATGTCTGCTCTATGAAGCTGTGGCATAACAGCAAGTAACTGAATGATGAAAGAATAAATATGTGGAAATAAAAGAGGTTTTTTACGACAATATTTACACAAGTTTCCCTCGTTGATTTTACTGATGATACACATGATAACTTCCACATTTCTGTGCCATCTGAATTATTACATGGATTTAATGCAAAAGACGCACGTATGATGCAGCTAAAAAGAGATGGAAAAGATTTGTGAAGCTGTCGCACTCCTTAAAGGGAAAATAAATACTTTATTAAACACTTTTCCTCCCTGAATTAAAACTCTATGACACATTTTTTCAATTTAAAAGCAGAATAAACGCTAGTTATAGTTAAGCTGCTATAGGCTTAGACTGCTGGGGCCTCATCTGTCACACCTTTCCTCTCTTTGCTCTCTTTTTCCTCCTGTTTAATTTCTCAAATGATTTTCTGTCCATGTGACATTATTGTGGTTATTAACTTGTGTTTCCCTGTTCCAGCAGGTATCCTTTGAATGGTGTTTTGGTGTTTTTCCCCCTCTTTTCCCTCTTTTCTGTCTTCTCAAACCCCAGCTGGTCGAGGCGGATGGCCACCCTTCCTGGTTCTGGTTCTGCCAGAGGTTTCTTCCTGGTTCTGGTTCTGCCAGAGGTTTCTTCCTGATTCTGGTTCTGCCAGAGGTTTCTTCCTGGTTCTGCCAGAGGTTTCTTCCTGAGTCTGGTTCTGCCAGAGGTTTCTTCCTGAGTCTGGTTCTGCCAGAGGTTTCTTCCTGGTTCTGGTTCTGCCAGAGGTTTCTTCCTGGTTCTGGTTCTGCCAGAGGTTTCTTCCTGGTTCTGATTCTGCCAGAGGTTTCTTCCTGGTTCTGGTTCTGCCAGAGGTTTCTTCCTGGTTCTGTCAGAGGTTTCTTCCTGGTTCTGGTTCTGCCAGAGGTTTCTTCCTGGTTCTGCCAGAGGTTTCTTCCTGGTTCTGGTTCTGCCAGAGGTTTCTTCCTGGTTCTGATTCTGCCAGAGGTTTCTTCCTGGTTCTGGTTCTGCCAGAGGTTTCTTCCTGGTTCTGGTTCTGTCAGAGGTTTCTTCCTGGTTCTGGTTCTGCCAGAGGTTTCTTCCTGGTTCTGGTTCTGCCAGAGGTTTCTTCCTGAGTCTGGTTCTGCCAGAGGTTTCTTCCTGGTTCTGGTTCTGCCAGAGGTTTCTTCCTGGTTCTGGTTCTGCCAGAGGTTTCTTCCTGGTCCTGGTTCTGCCAGAGGTTTCTTCCTGGTTCTGGTTCTGCCAGAGGTTTCTTCCTGGTTCTGCCAGAGGTTTCTTCCTGGTCCTGGTTCTGCCAGAGGTTTCTTCCTGGTTCTGGTTCTGCCAGAGGTTTCTTCCTGAGTCTGCTTCTGTCAGAGGTTTCCTCCTGGTTCTGGTTCTGCCAGAGGTTTCTTCCTGTTAAAGGGAGTCGTTCCTTTCCACAGTCCCTCAGGCTCAGGACGGGAGATTGGACTGAAGACAAGTTTCGGTCCAATCTGTTGGTTTCCTTAGCTCGGATATTATTTTTGAATTGGCTCCATATGAATTAATTGGATCATGATTACAATGAATTGAATTCCAATAAAGTCCAATTCCTTGAATTGGACTTTATTATTTAAGTGCCTTGAGATGACAATTGTTGTAATCTGGCGCTTTATAAATAAAACTGAATTGAATTTAAAATGCATGTAAACAACTGTAAGAATCCAAGCTTCTCACAACTGGACCAGAAAAGTGATGAAGAATCAAATAACTCCTGCATGTAAACACTCAAATGGACCTAGTTTCTGTGCACAGAAGCATCTTTTTACACCTCTTAATACAGCTGAATTCTGAAAGCTGAATCCTTTAGTCAGAAACTGGGAAAATCAGCGTTTCCAGACTGTCGCTCTGCTCTGATAAAATCCTGAAGTTGTTATATTTTTGGAGGTGATGCGGTGTGAGTTTCTGTTTTTCTTGCTGTGTTTTGTGCCTCAGGGCCACCGTAGCTTGTTCCATTCTGCCTGGCTGCAGCAAATGAAGGATTAAAAGTGCTGCTATTTAGGAAATGATGAAAAAACCTGAATTCTGAGCCTGTAAAGTGATGCACCGAACCCGGTCCAGCAGCTAAGTGTGTGTGTGTGTGTGTGCGTGCACGTACCTTGTCATCAGCGCTCTCTGCTGCCTCCGTGGTCCAGCTCTCCCCTGGCGGCTGCTGACTTCCTGCATACAAATGAACAATGAAAAGAAATGTGAGCCGAGCTGTGAAACGCCATTTTAAAATGGATCCGGGCGAGTTGAGCCTTGTGACCCGGTGGACATGTGACTGACACACACACACAGACACACACACACACACACACACACACACAAGCACAAGAGCTGGGCTTTAATCAATCATTCAACCTTGGATGAGAAAATCCGCCTCTTTTCCACTCCAACCACACAAATCAGACACAATTTAAAGCATTTAAACCCTTTAAGTCTGCAAAAACCTTCAAACTTTTCCTTTAACTATTGGAATATTTGAGCATCTTCTTCTGTCAATATTCAACAAAACGACCATGAGGTGAAAGTTAGAAGCTACGTGTCGTTAATCATTTACATTCGGTTCCTAATTAAAATAATACTAATGCGTGGTCACTTGTTCCATGACACACTTTAACACAACGTAAATGTTAATAATACACTTATCCCCCTTCTCTCTGTGTGTAACCTATAAATAGCATCAGTGGCTTTAAATCTACCCCGACCAGACGGGTTCAGTCTCAGCTAAGCCCTGCAGCTCCCAGTTTCACCTTCAGTCACTTCATCCCACACAGCTGTTAGACCAGGAAGAAAACTTTTTCTATAAACGTGTGTGATCATCTGAGGTGGGCGAGGACCAGTTAATGACCCCTGGTGCATCCCAGTGAGGACAGTCTGCTCTCCACTAAAGGGCTCGGGCAGATTCTGTATCTGAGAGGAAGGTGATGCCTCCGTGTGGGGGGTGCAGGCAGAGGACACGTGACTTTAAGTTCGCGTTGGAGGAGGTAAACCATGAGGGTGACGTGATGCTGTGGTCCAATGGCAGCATAAGTGCAGCCTGTCCCTGAAAGCCACAGATGATGCTGCATGTTCAGACAGATCAAAACCGCAGAAGCAGGAGGACCGAGGGGAGAAGCTGCCTGCAGGCGACCAAACGAGCTGCTGCTCTTTTCATCTGATTCCAGATGTCACCCCGCTGCTCATTAAGCTATCATCACACAGCCCCCTCCCATGTTAGGGACATTACTGCTCCTCAGCGTAAAACTCATATTCAGCTGGATCTGAACCAGCTGACGGGCTCCTCCAACATGTTTCAGCTCTGAGCAACTCTGCTGCTGCTCAGCAGGATGTTTGGATCAGGATGAAGCTCCGGCCAATGGGTTTGGAGGCATTTACTGGAACTGGAGCAGGTCAGATGTTTCAGCTCAGAGTTCAGCTCCATCATCAGTGAGGATAAGTGAGCCAGAACCTGTGGCACCATGCATCCCCACTGATGCAGGTTCTTCTGGGTCCGGTCTGTCCAGAACACCTTTTTCCAGAACTCTGCAGCTCCTTTAAGGACTTTTTGGCTAACTAGCGGTTAGCATGTAGCAGTGTAGCCAGATGATATATTGGATAAAATGTCATTTCACAGTATCCTGCAGAACGAAGAGAATGGTCATCATATTGTCTTTGGGTGGTATGGATTTATTTTTGTGTTGTACTTAAAGGGGAACTCCGGTATTTTTAAACCTTATTTCTGGCATGAAACACGTTCATCTACTCACCAAGAACAGTTTGGCGAAAATCGGCGTCCTTCGGAAGATATTTAGATCACTCAAGATCCGCATATATCCATATAATAAGAGAGAACAGGGCATAGACAATACAGCCTCTAAGTAAGGCATTGTGTCTTTATTTCACCAATGCTTTAAGAAGAATGAATGAATGAATGTGTGCTATAGCTCTGTTAGCTCATAGCTGCTGTTATGTGGCTACTTGCAGCTAAAGGAGAGCTAACGGAGGGAAGTAAGAAGTGTTTCTGTTCATGAAGTCTTCTGAGGACAGTCGTCTCTGACAGAGACACACCTGCCTCCTGCAGGCTGGTTCTGATCTGTTGGACGGGCCTTTGAGGGTTTTTCTGTCTTCTTTGGCCTAACAGAGCATTCTTTCTTCTTCATGATCTTCCAGACAGCTGCTGTTGGTGATCCTAAGGTTTGACTCATGTCTCCGATGGTTTTATTCGGGTTATAAGCCTCATAACAGCTTCTCTCCTCATGCTGAACAGACTGAAACTCACCTGGAAGCCACCTGTCCCACACACCATGGAGCCCTGAAATGAGGGATGCTGTGCATGAAAAGTGTTGTAATTTCTACATGGGGGGGGGGGGGGGGGGGGGGGGGTTTAGATGTATGAAAATGTGAGCTTTAATCACGTCTGAATTGTTTGGTTTAGTTTTACTCTGAGGAGCAGTGGGGGGGGCAGATGTTTCATAACTATAGTCCTGATGAAGGGTGAAAAACAGAAAAACAATCAGTCAACACATGAGAAAACTTAAACGATGTGTGACTCAGCCAAGTTCTGATTAATTCGTGATGCAGTTCACAAGCATACAGCGATAATGAGATTCTAATGAATGATAATTATGTTTTTAATGACTGAAGCGTAAAACGGGAGCAGATCAGCAGGTGGGGGGGTTAGCCCCCGCCTTCAGGGAGCAGAAACAGTGCTTTTACTACACAATCATTCACGTTTTCTGTTCATGGCCGCTGTTACCACGGTATTCTTTTGTTTCAGCTTCTTTGGCAGGATATAATTTGACATTTTTGTCCTTGTGTCCTCACCCCCCCCCCCCCCCCCTTATGCAACTCTAATCATCTAATCCGTCTAATTACTGACCGAGTCACTGACCTAACCTCTAAACCTCTTCACCACTCTTGGTGTGTTCAGAGATCCAGTCATTCACTCTTACTTCTTACCTTCGAGGAAAGCTTTAAAGTGTTTGTTTGCTGCTGTACCTTGAGTCCAGGGGGGGCAGTGCCTGAGATAGAAGCTGACCTCCGGCCTCCTGGCTCCCCACTGCTGAAGGAGATCCAGCAGCAAGAGCTCCTGAGGGAGCGCTCGCTCTGAAAAAAGACGGTGAGAACGTGTTTGAAAGAGATGCCGCTAATTAACTTCACATTATTATGGTGTGTGATCAGGAGGAATGAGAGGATGATTCATAATTTAGTTAATTATGTGGCTCACGTAACACAGCAGCACATATTCACAGTAACACCTCTGCTGGATACAACCGCAGAGCCTAAATCAGGGTTTTATAATCATCTGGCTTCCTTTCATGGGATAAATCTTGTTATTCCGGCACCTTTTCATGGTTTTAGTATTTCAGTGACCTCTTTCCTGCTTTAACTGCATTGTTTAATCCCACCGTGACGCCCGCTGCTGTGCAGCCAAAGGTGTGTAAACTGTTGTATGGGAAAGAAGAAGAAGACAGAGAGCTGGTTCACAAATAAACATCAGAATTACAAGCTTTATTATCAATATATATTACATATGAGATTAAGCATCAGGAAATATGACAAACCATCATGTTTTTTACTTTTATAAGTAAAAAAAAAAACCTTTTTAAAGAGTAGATTTCATGTTTATGGCTCAGGGAAAGATGCTGTTTGTGAATCTGGAGATGTGGGTTTAATTGATCCGTGTGTGGAAATAAAAAGACCCACTAAAAGTGCTTTTGTATAGAATTGATTGTGTTGGTTGACCTTCTCTCATCACTTTCTCTGCTGCTTTTGCTTTCATGTTGTTTTACACTGACTCAAAAACAACAGGAACATTTCCATTTGACAGGAAGGTTCGGTCCGAGTTATCAGACGGATACAGAGCGGCGACGGTGAACTCGTTTACGGAGCGTGTTGGACTCCGCCGGTTCTGCCTCCGGTCACCGATCCTGCACAGGTTCTTCTTCACGCCATGACCTTCAGTTCAAAACTGAGTGTGAAGCAGCCGGGAGGAAATCTGAGGCCATGGTTCTGAAATAATGCAGCCAAAAAGTGCTGGAAAAGATTTACCAAGCTGTTCAGATCCTTAAAGGGGAAATAAAAGAACTTTCTGTACTTTATTTAACACTTCAAGGTTCATTTTTATTCTAATTTCCATTCTTTAAGGCTTCCAGGCTATAGAAATGTTAAAAAAAAGATGATGTGGTTGTGGTGGAGAAAGAAAACCAAAACGGGTCGCGGTGCAACGCGAAAAAGTGAATATTGATCCAGCTGAATTCCCAATTAAACCTGCTCTGATTCGCATATTTTTCTGTTTTAGTCTGTCAGAAACTGGGACTGAAATCAGACTTAAAGCGTCTCCAGACTGTCGCTCTGCTCTAATAAAATCCTGATTTTAAAACCCTAGAATCCGACAGAATCACCGTTAACGCAGCTTAAAGACAGCGTCTGAGCAGAGAGTTCAGCTGCATGGACCATGATCAGGAAGCCAGAGGCAGCAGGAGGTCTTTCTCTGAGCCAACAGCGTTGGACATCCCTGAATCGATAACACAACTCTCCTCCTGTGCATATGAACGCGGTCCAGTTAAATGACCAAGCTGTAACTGCAGCTCTCTGTGCACAGCAGGCGTTTCCATAGTTTCCATATCGCACAGGTGGAATAAGGCTCCTAATCCAGGAAACCAAACTAGTCCGGACTCGTAAAAACAGCCGGCGTTTGGAATTAAATCTGTAAAGCTCGGCTTGTGGGAGCTGCAGTATTTTTACAGTGAAATACATGAATCAATCAAAGCTGAATGCACACGGCTTAGTGCATCCTGACACAACCACGAAACCTCTTGTGCCCTTGAGCAATGGCCTCTCGTCACACCGCAACACTCTGACACAATAAATACCAGCATTTATTGTGTCCTGCTTACAGCGCCACCCTTATCGGAGCCGTTTATAGCCCATCTGACGCTGCGTCCCGCCACAGATCCACACAAACACGCTTGGACGGCTGTGATTGAACCAATATGGGCCATGCTTTAATGGAGGTGGTCGCTGTGGTCTATTCCAGCTCACAGTGTCACACGATACAGAGGACGCACTCAGCGCTGTATTGATTTCACAAGCTGTAGGTCTGGCTCTGTTTATAATTAGCTTTAGAGCAAGTGATGTAGGCCAGTTCACACTGCCATTATCCTGTCATATAATACCAGATTATGACCATGTACACAGTCTGATCCTCAAAGGACAGGCTGTCTATAGTTATTATGTGGAGCCTGGACTCTGGTGAAGGATGTGGAGATATGGTTCAAGCTCCTGTAGGAACAGCAGAGTAACAGAGAATTATCATCTTTCCTGGTGTCCTAAAGATCTGCTGGTGGGTGGGTGGACCAACATATGCAACTTCAACCTGTATCAAGTTCAAAACCACATCTGTGCTGCAGAGCAAGATGTGAAGCAGGATCTTCTTTCCACTGCAGGCGACTGAATGAGCTGCTGCTCCACTTATTTTATTCCAGCTCTCACCCTGCTGCTCATAAACTTATTATAGATCTCCAGGCATATGAGGTGTGACGAAACGAACTGGGAGAAAATCTGTTTACTTTGATATGATTCTAGTACAGACAGTAAAGAATCAAACAACCAAAAAATGAGAAAAAAGGAATGCAATTCTGCTTTTTTATGGCTCACAGGTGACATATTGTGTAAAATCCCTTCTTCCTGTTCCTGAGAGCATATATCAGTGTGTCTGAAGTCACCAGCAGGTGTAAAACTCCCAAAATTTCATTTCTAAAGTACGTCACTCCTTAAGTTGGCTCCGCCTCCTCTGCTAAGCCCCGCCCACTCACATCCACCCTGCTGGACGGATGAAGCCAGCTTCTGGTGGAAATGTTCTGCTGTCAGCTGCACTGAGGAGCATGCATCTTCCATCCAGCAGCAGCCTCAGAGGATATAAGAGCCCAGTGGATAAACTATATCTGAGGCTAATGTTCCAGCAGAGTTAGCTAAAGAATGTGCAGCAAACACTTTTCATCCCACTGTTTTAACAACTTGGTCCAGTTCAACGCTGGACTGAAGGAACTGAGCCACAAAGAGGATCAGTTCCAACTCTCAGAGCCTGAACTTCAGAGCAGGGAAATGGAAGCATCTGAGAAATAACTCCTCATGGTTTATTTACTGATTTATTTCTTCCTTTAGCAGCAGCTAACGCTAACAGCTTAGCTAATGAAGATGACGTACACCAACTTCTAAGGAGTTCCTGCTGTTCCTTTCTGAAAGATGAACATTATTGTTCCCACATTACTTTGTTAGCTGAAGCTAACGCTAACAGCTTAGCTAATGAAGATGGCGTACACCAACTTCTAAGGAGTTACTGCTGTTCCTTTCTGAAAGATGAACATTATTGTTCCCACATTACTTTGTTAGCTGAAGCTTTCTAGCTGAACGGTTCCGTTCTGTAACTCAGACAACCTGCAGCTGTGTTTAAGGTGTGTTTCCAACACAACACCGGTCCTCTCCTCACTCTCGGTGTGTTAGCGTTACATTATCGGCATGTTTCTGATAAAGATGGAGGTCTCCAGGTACAATTGTTTAATGAGGTTAATATATCCAAAATCTTTAAACGCAGTAATTAACGGTTCACATGCATTACTACGAGTTACGCTGTGCACATCTCCGGCTTGGTCCATTACTGTTGATGAGAAAGCATTGTTTGCTAGCATCTGCTGCTAACTTACAGCTAACTGCTAACTCACAGCTAACTGCTAACTTGCAGCTACATGCTAAACTGTTTGTAACTATTTGTATCTATACATATAGCTGGAGTGTTTCTGGTGTGACTGCAGGAACATACATATAAATACAGAAATTAATCCTTCACCAACATCCTGTTGGTGCCTTGTTGGGTGAACCTTTCTGGGAGCTATTTGACTTAAACCAAGATGGATTTTGATTAAAGCCTGTCTCCTAGGTGATGAGTTGATGTTTTCGTTCATCGTGTATTTGACCGTGATCGGACTCACCGTGTCCATTCCATACTTCAGCCAGGTGACACTCCCCCTCGCCGGCCTCTTTGCAGTACTCGACCACGTCAACCACTCTGGTTGCCGGAGTAACTGGGACCTCAGTTAGCATCTGCTGGGTGTCATTGAGGTAAACTGTCAGGATCACCTGTGAGCATGGAGAAAAGCAGGTTAAATGTTGTAAATGACTAGTTGAACTGCTTTAATGGACCGAAGTTAACTATGAATGACCAAAGGCAGTCAGACTATAACTGTTCCAAACTGGCTTCCACAAACCACAATGATCAGTCAGGCTTTGGTAGACATATGATTGGGGCAAGGCGTAATTGGTTTATTTAGACAAACAATGCAAATCACAGGTTTCATTAGCTTTAACATGTTCATTTAATCTCAAATATTATCATCAACATATTCAATTCAATTCAATTCAATTTCATTTATATAGCGCCAGATTACAACAAATATCATCTCAAGGCACTTAAGTAATATAGTCCAATTCAAGCCAATTGGAATTCAATTCATTGCAATCATAATCCAATTAATTCATATAGAGCCAATTAAAAAAATAATATCCTAGCTATATCTGGAAAAAGTTAAATTTGAGTCGAAATAACTCCATCATCTCCCCTCAATTCTGCAGCCAAAAGATTAAAATAGCAATCAGAAAAGGACATCATGTGTCATCGCCAGTGATGTCACTGCCAATGTCAGCGGTGATGTCAGATCAGCAGCAGCTGAAAGATAAATTTGGGGTAATCTGGGATAGGAGCGCACAGTCACACCAAAGCACACACACTCAGATACATTTTAATGTTTTAATGTGTTTTCTTCTTGGTGCACACAGGACAGGATGTGCACACACGATATAGCGCACGCTGCGCTGCACACCTGTCCCAGATCATGTGAAGTAATCTGTGGAAGCATACAGACGGACGGACCGAGCAGGGACACATCCTCTAAAGCTTGGATTAGACACACGGAGACGAGCACATAAACCGAAATCCTGCAAACACAGTCGGGCTTTTTACAACTCCACAAATCATTTAAAGTCGGCTAATCGTGGCCTCGCAGGGACTGAAATGTTTAATGTGGTCAGAAAATGATTTGTCACACCGAAGGAATGCAGACGGAGACAAACGGATGTTTTATATCCTTCAGTGGTTTTCTCATTTAAAGAAGATGTCAGAAATACTCACAATTTCCTGGCAAACACAGTTATGATGTCATCAGGAACCTCTTGAGCAGGTACAGTTGTTTTAACTGTTACACAAGCAGATTAAACGCCTTCCTATTGCCTGTAATAAGGCGTTTCCCCTCAGTGCTCTGGGGTCTACAGCTGGTCACCGCCTCCCAGGAGACAAGCCTATTACTGCGACCACATCAAGCGAGGCTACCAACTCTGTATCCTGCAGGATGTGTTGGATCAAAGTTTCCGATAATCACCAGAGATCATTTTCTGAGATAAATGGGTTTATTATCTTTTAACAGGAGCGTGGATGTAAGCCCCACACAGCAGCACAGAGACTGAGCTTCCTGCTGTCTTTGGGCTCTAAAACACCAAACTGACATGAAGAATCAGCAGCAACAACAGGCCGCCCAGATGTTGGGCTCATCCTGTCGCCAATTTCTTCCATTATTTCCCAAAGCAAAAGTCCTGGAGGCATGAAATATCGTAGAGACGTTCGTGCTGTTTCCACAATGCAGTTAGTTGCTCCTCCTTTTGTTTGGTCCAACTGAACTGCAGCGTTTTTCAGCCGAACCGCCATGGTTACATGCTTCCTGTTTGGAAGTGACAACAGCGTTGTTGAATGAAAACGCAGAACGAGTCAATCTGCATAAAACAAGACTAAAGACTAAAGAGATTGAACATGTTTGATTTTGTCATGACTACAAGATGTGAGAAATACCGCCTTAAAACAGCTTGGACCGAGTCAAACGACCACCTTAAAACAGCCTGAACCGCCTCAAAACGGCTTGGACCGAGTCCAACGACCGCCTTAAAACAGCCTGGACCGAGTCAAACGACCACCTTAAAACAGCTTGGACCGAGTCAAACGACCGCCTTAAAACAGCTTGGACCGAGTCCGACGACCGCCTCAAAACAGCCTGAAACGAGTCCGACGACCGCCTCAAAACAGCCTGAAACGAGTCCGACGACCGCCTCAAAACGGCCTGAAACGAGTCCGACGACCGCCTCAAAACAGCCTGAAACGAGTCCGACGACCGCCTCAAAACAGCCTGAAACGAGTCCGACGACCGCCTCAAAACAGCCTGAAACGAGTCCGACGACCGCCTCAAAACGGCCTGAAACGAGTCCGACGACCGCCTCAAAACAGCCTGGACCCAGTCCGACGACCGCCTCAAAACGGCCTGAAACGAGTCCGACGACCGCCTCAAAACAGCCTGGACCCAGTCCGACGACCGCCTCAAAACGGCCTGAAACGAGTCCGACGACCGCCTCAAAACAGCCTGGACCCAGTCCGACGACCGCCTCAAAACGGCCTGAAACGAGTCCGACGACCGCCTCAAAACAGCCTGAAACGAGTCCGACGACCGCCTCAAAACAGCCTGGACCCAGTCCGACGACCGCCTCAAAACAGCCTGAAACGAGTCCGACGACCGCCTCAAAACAGCCTGGACCCAGTCCGACGACCGCCTCAAAACAGCCTGAAACGAGTCCGACGACCGCCTCAAAACAGCCTGGACCCAGTCCGACGACCGCCTCAAAACGGCCTGAAACGAGTCCGACGACCGCCTCAAAACAGCCTGGACCCAGTCCGACGACCGCCTCAAAACGGCCTGAAACGAGTCCGACGACCGCCTCAAAACAGCCTGAAACGAGTCCGACAACCGCCTTAAAACAGCTTGGACCGAGTCAAACGACCACCTCAAAACAACCTGGACCGAGTCCGACGACCGCCTCAAAACAGCCTGGACCCAGTCCGACGACCGCCTCAAAACAGCCTGAAACGAGTCCGACGACCGCCTCAAAACAGCCTGGACCGAGTCCGACGACCGCCTTAAAACAGCCTGGACCGAGTCCGACGACCGCCTCAAAACGGCCTGGACCCAGTCCGACGACCGCCTCAAAACAGCCTGAAACGAGTCCGACGACCGCCTTAAAACAGCTTGGACCGAGTCAAACGACCACCTCAAAACAACCTGGACCGAGTCAAACGACCGCCTTAAAACAGCCTGGACCCAGTCCGACGACCGCCTCAAAACAGCCTGAAACGAGTCCGACGACCGCCTCAAAACAGCCTGGACCGAGTCAAACGACCACCTCAAAACAGCCTGGACCCAGTCCGACGACCGCCTCAAAACGGCCTGAAACGAGTCCGACGACCGCCTCAAAACAGCTTGGACCGAGTCAAACGACCACCTTAAAACAGCTTGGACCGAGTCAAACGACCACCTCAAAACAGCCTGAAACGAGTCCGACGACCGCCTCAAAACAGCCTGGACCGAGTCAAACGACCACCTCAAAACAGCCTGGACCCAGTCCGACGACCGCCTCAAAACGGCCTGGACCGAGTCCGACGACCGCCTCAAAACGGCCTGAAACGAGTCCGACGACTGCCTCAAAACAGCCTGGACCCAGTCCGACGACCGCCTCAAAACGGCCTGGACCCAGTCCGACGACCGCCTCAAAACAGCCTGGACCCAGTCCGACGACCGCCTCAAAACGGCCTGGACCCAGTCCGACGACCGCCTCAAAACGGCCTGAAACGAGTCCGACGACCGCCTCAAAACAGCCTGAAACGAGTCCGACGACCGCCTCAAAACGGCCTGAAACGAGTCAAACGACCACCTCAAAACAGCCTGGACCCAGTCCGACGACCGCCTCAAAACGGCCTGGACCGAGTCCGACGACCGCCTCAAAACGGCCTGAAACGAGTCCGACGACCGCCTCAAAACAGCCTGAAACGAGTCCGACGACCGCCTCAAAACAGCTTGGACCGAGTCCAACGACCGCCTTAAAACAGCCTGAAACGAGTCCGACGACCGCCTTAAAACAGCCTGAAACGAGTCCGACGACCGCCTCAAAACAGCTTGGACCGAGTCCAACGACTGCCTTAAAACAGCCTGGACCGAGTCCGACGACCACCTTAAAACAGCTTGGACCGAGTCAAACGACCGCCTTAAAACAGCCTGGACCGAGTCCGACGACCGCCTCAAAACGGCCTGAAACGAGTCCGACGACCGCCTCAAAACAGCTTGGACCGAGTCCAACGACCGCCTTAAAACAGCCTGGACCGAGTCCGACGACCGCCTCAAAACGGCCTGAAACGAGTCCGACGACCGCCTTAAAACAGCTTGGACCGAGTCAAACGACCGCCTCAAAACAGCCTGGACCCAGTCCGACGACCGCCTCAAAACGGCCTGAAACGAGTCCGACGACCGCCTCAAAACAGCTTGGACCGAGTCAAACGACCACCTTAAAACAGCTTGGACCGAGTCCGACGACCGCCTCAAAACGGCCTGAAACGAGTCCGACGACCGCCTCAAAACAGCCTGGACCGAGTCAAACGACCACCTCAAAACAGCCTGGACCCAGTCCGACGACCGCCTCAAAACGGCCTGAAACGAGTCCGACGACCGCCTCAAAACAGCTTGGACCGAGTCCAACGACTGCCTCAAAACAGCCTGGACCGAGTCCGACGACCGCCTCAAAACAGCCTGAAACGAGTCCGACGACCGCCTCAAAACAGCTTGGACCGAGTCCAACGACTGCCTTAAAACAGCCTGGACCGAGTCCGACGACCGCCTCAAAACGGCCTGAAACGAGTCAAACGACCACCTCAAAACAGCTTGGACCGAGTCAAACGACCGCCTCAAAACGGCCTGAAACGAGTCCAACGACCGCCTCAAAACAGCTTGGACCGAGTCAAACGACCCCCTCAAAACCAGAAGAATCCTGGTCAGAGTCTTTTTTGTTCTTGTTGCACATTTTATACTCATATGTGAGTCGTTCTTAAGGAGCTTTCAGTTATGCCCTCAGGGGCGACATCATGAGAACTAATCGCTATCGTTCCTTCTGCTATCAGGCCTCTGAATGTTCTGAGCGTGTAATATCTGTCGCTAACATCCTGTACTGTTACTGGCAGCTTGTTTTTGTTCATGAAGTACTTTGTTGTTCTTTTTACTCTTTATTTCAACACGGATTAGTTATCTAAATCTGAACAGTTGTTAAGTGGCAGCTGTGTGCTACATGTTCATGGAACAAATAATAAGGTCTTAATGTACAACCTCAGTTCCATAAATGTTGGGACGAAAAGTAAATTATTTTAAATGAAAACAAATGATGAAAGTGAAACATTTCATGAATAATAAAACTCATCTTGAATCTGACGGCAGCAACACGTCTCAGAAAAGTTGGGACAGGAGCAATAAAAGGCTGGAAAAGTAGGTGCTGCTGAAAAGAAACAGCTGGAGGAAGATGTTGAAACTAATCAGGTTAATTAGCAACATGATTGGGTATAAAAGAGCACCTGAGAGAGGCAGAGTCTCATCTACAGAACCTAAAATCATCCAAAGAGGATCTGGAGACATCTCTGTGACCTTCAGGCCTGGATGTCTGTGACCTTCAGGCCCTCAGGCAGCTCTGCATTAAAAACAGACCTGATTCTGTCCTGGAAATCCCTGCCTGGGCTCAGGAACACTTCCAGGAATCATGGTCTGTGAGCACAGCTCAGCGTAACATCCACAGATGCAGGTTAAAGCTCCATCAGGCAGAGAAGAAGCCACATGTGGACATGATCCAGGAACTCTGCCGTCTTCTCTGGACCGAAGCTCGTTTAAGATGGACTGAAGCAAAGAGGAAACTGTTCTGTGGTCAGATGGATCAGAACCTGAGGCTGCGTCCTCCAGACTAAAGAGGAGAGGGAGCATCCAGCTGGTTATCAGCTCTCAGTTCAAAGCCTGCATCTCTGATGGTGTGAGGGGGCATTAGTGCCTGTGGAACTGGAAACCTGCACATCTGGAAAGGCTCCATCAAAGCTGAAAGGTATGAACAGGTTTTAGAGCAACATCTGCTCCCTTCTTCAGGGAAGGCCTGAAATATTTCAGCAGGACAGAGTTAAACCACATCCTGCATCTACTCCAGCAGCACGGCTTCATAGAAGAAGAGTCCAGCTGCTGCACTGACCTGCCTGCAGTCCAGATGTTTCTCCACCTACAGATGTTCTTAAAAGAAGAGTCGATGCTACACAGTGGGAAACAGGGACCTGTCCCAATATTTATGAGACGTGCTGCTGCATCAGATTCAGGATGAACTGATATTTTTCAACATTTTACATATTTTGTTTTTATTGTGAATAAAATTTTGATTTAGAAGATTTTCAAATCATTTAAACCTGTTTTTATTCATGTTTTACACTTTTTTTCCCAATGATTTAAAGCAACAACGGAAAGTTTGTGAACCCTTTCAGCACGATGACCTTTTACAGACTCAAAAACTTTGTATTTATTTGTGAAATATGGAGATTATTTATGCTTAAATAGATACAATAATAGTCTGATGACCTAACTAAGTTAACTAACTAAGTTAACTAACTAAGTTAACTGTGACTGAGCACATCTGCACTCATAATAATGCTTTACAGGCGGATAAAGTTCCCACCTGTTGTTAGCTGATCTGAACACGAACAGCTTGCTTCTGTCACACTGATTCAGAGGCTGAGGCAGACAGGCTGTGCTTCCTGAAATGCTCTGGTGCTGAATAACGCGACTCCGGCTATTTTAAGCGTTAGAGAGGCAAAAAGAGATAGTCAGAGATAGAAAGAGTGAAAGTGGGAGAGGGCCAGGGTGACAAACAGCCCAGTCTTCATGTCCCGGTGCAACACACATCGTGTTATTGGTAAGTTGGAGGCGGTTCAACACAGCGAGTTAGCTGGAGGGAGGCTTCCTCATTACATAAATGACCTCTGATTGCATTGTTAATTTGGTCGTTAGTGAAGCTGCTTCCACCAGGCAGAATGCACGAGGACATCCTTCTTCTACTGCGGCCCAACATATCTCACAGATACAACGGTGAAGCTTCTCCGGCTCACTCACCCATGCTTTGCTCTTCCTGCTTTTGAGCTTCTTCTTTGGTTTCCTGCAGTTACTCGGGTTGAGGTTTTTGGACAGAACCACCAGCCGCTCCAACACCAGCCCAAAAAAACGCCTCATTGGAAAAGCATCGACTCAGAGGCGTGTGCGCACGTGTGTGCACGTGTGTGCATGTTTGAGTGACAGTCTGAAGGGTAATTAGTGGTGTTATGGGGAGAAAGTGGCGTCTTTGTAGGTGAGAGTGTGTTTGAAGAGCGAGTGTGTGGGTGTACAAATATAAGAGTGTGTCAGGGGGGAGGAGGGAGGAAGGAGGAGGGAGGGAGGAAGGAGGGAGGGAGGGAGGGAGGGAGGGAGGAGGGAGGAAGGAGGGAGGAGGGAGGGAGGAGGAGGGAGGAAGGAGGAGGGAGGAGGAGGGAGGAAGGAGGGAGGAAGGGAGGGATGGAGGGAGGAAGGAGGGAGGAAGGAGGGAGGAGGGAGGGAGGGAGGAAGGAGGGAGGGAGGAGGGAGGAGGGAGGAGGGAGGAAGGAGGGAGGGAGGGAGTCGGCTTTCAGTAAATATGAGGAGGTGGAGAGAGGGTGAGGATGATGGGAGATAAGAAGGGGAGGAAGACACTTTTTATGCCCGTCAACAGAACAAAAGACTCTGCTGTTTGATTAAGACTGAAGTTTGAAGCAAAAGTTTAAATAAAAAGTCAGGATTTTTAATAAAAAGTCAGGATTTTAAATAAAAAGTCAGGATTTTAAATAAAAAATGTCAGGATTTTAAATAAAAAGTCAGGATTTTAAATAAAAAAGTCAGGATTTTAAATAAAAAGTCAGGATTTTAAATAAAAAATGTCAGGATTTTAAATAAAAATGTCAGGATTTTAAATAAAAAAGTCAGGATTTTAAATAAAAATGTCAAGATTTAAAATAAAATGTCGGGATTTTAATAAAAAGTCGGGATTTAAAATAAAAATGTCAGGATTTTAAATAAAAATGTCAAGATTTTAAATGAAAAAGTCAGGATTTTAAATAAAAATGTCAAGATTTAAAATAAAATGTCGGGATTTTAATAAAAAGTCGGGATTTAAAATAAAAATGTCAGGATTTTAAATAAAAATGTCAAGATTTTAAATTAAAAAGTCAGGATTTTAAATAAAATGTCAAGATTTTAAATAAAATGTCAAGATTTTAAATAAAATGTCGGGATTTTAAATAAAAAGTCAGGATTTTAAATAAAAAGTCAGGATTTTAAATAAAATGTCAGGATTTTAAATAAAATGTCAGGATTTTAAATAAAATGTCAGGATTTTTTATAAAAATGTTGGGATTTAAAATAAAAATGTCTGTATTTCACTCATGAGCTTCAGGCTGTGAGTGTAATTATTCATTTAGAGCACCACGTCATCTTTCCTCTGTTCACCAGACGTTTGATTTAAAACTAAAAATGTTATACGAGTTATATAATAACTGTGTTACTGTATTTGTGTGAGCTGCAGACAGAATCTGATATTTCTCACGTGTCCAGATATAAACAGGAGAGAAAGGCTTATATCCCTGAAAGTGTTTATCTGTTATATCTGAATTTCAAACTGTCTGAAATGGGAACACGTCCGGCTGGTCGTCGCGGTAACAATGAAACACAGATGGTGCCTCAAAATCTTTTTTTATCAGGCAGATCTTCACCAAAGTCATCTTGGATCTGTGTTTTAAAACTCCTCCAGTGTGTTGAACACAAACACTTGAAATAAATCACTTGTGGATAATCTGAAAAGGTCGTCTGGCCCGACTCAGCTGAACTGACGAGTCTCAGAACAGCGCCAGACGCTCCAAACCTCAGACTTTTTTTAGCCCCGAGCGGCGGCGGCGGCGGCAGCAGAGCCGTTCAGGTCACCGCGGGTCAGGACTGATGCCTTCACTGACCGACTCACTGTTGGCAGGAAACCTGAACGCTTTAAAGCCACTACTGAAGCTTCAGCAGCTTCTGGTGTAAACTTAAACTCGAGCCGCTGGTGGAGGCGATGATCTGAAATTTAACTTCTGTCACTGTGTTCTTACAGAAGTAATTAAAGATGTTTCACATGCAGCTGTTGAAATAGCACAAAAACAAACCTGAAATTCTTCTTTCTAAACTAAGAAATCAGTGCATCATGTCAATCTGAACATGTCTGCTTTGTTTGTTCTGTGTGACTGAGGCTGTCCAGCAGCAGCTGCAGGGCAGAGATTAGAGGCTACGCCGATACGCAGCAGCATCACAGCGCTGGTGCACAGAAAGTACACCCCCCCCGCCTCGTTATGTCCCATACAAGGTCACATGTTGGGCGCATGTGCTCGAACACACTCGGATACCCTCCGTTCCTGCTGCATGCTTTTGGAAATCAGCGGACAGGTCAGAGGGAAAGGGAATTACAGTAAATAAGTGCTTCACGCCACTAAAACAGCAATGAGCTGCCTTATATCCCACAATCCTTTGCAGTCGTACGTATGACAAGTGGTTACATCGTTTAATTCAGCATTCCTGGAATTAAAGGTGAGAGCGCCATCAGCAGCGTGTGTCACAGGGACGTTAAATCATCAGAAGAAGAAGTTTCTATGCGTTTTCCATCTGTGTGTACGTGTTTTTCCCCCCATCACGTGTACGTGTTTTTCCCATCACGTGTACGTGTTTTTTCCATCAGTGCGTACGTGTTTTTCCCATCAAGTGTACGTGTTTTTTCCCCATCGGCGTGTACGTGTTTTTTCCCATCACGTGTACGTGTTTTTCCCATCACGTGTACGTGTTTTTCCCATCACGTTTACGTGTTTTTTCCCCTATCGGCGTGTACGTGTTTTTTCCATCTGTGTGTACGTGTTTTTCCCCCCATCACGTGTACGTGTTTTTTCCATCGCGTGTACGTGCTTTTTCCCCATCGGCGTGTACGTGTTTTTTTCCCCATCGGCGTGTACGTGTTTTTTCCATCAGTGCGTACGTGTTTTTTCCATCAGTGCGTACGTGTTTTTCCCATCAGTGCGTACGTGTTTTTCCCATCACGTGTACGGGTTTTTCCCATCACGTTTACGGGTTTTTTCCCCATCGGCGTGTACGTGTTTTTTCCCCTATCTGCGTGTACGTGTTTTTCCCATCACGTGTACATGTTTTTTCCATCAGTGCGTACGTGTTTTTCCCATCACGTGTACGTGTTTTTCCCATCACGTTTACGTGTTTTTTCCCCATCGGCGTGTACGTGTTTTTTCCCCTATCTGCGTGTACGTGTTTTTCCCATCACGTGTACGTGTTTTTTCCATCAGTGCGTACGTGTTTTTCCCATCACGTGTACGTGTTTTTCCCATCACGTTTACGTGTTTTTTCCCCATCGGCGTGTACGTGTTTTTTCCCCTATCTGCGTGTACGTGTTTTTCCCATCACGTGTACGTGTTTTTTCCATCAGTGCGTACGTGTTTTTCCCATCACGTGTACGTGTTTTTCCCATCACGTTTACGTGTTTTTTCCCCATCGGCGTGTACGTGTTTTTTCCCCATCGGCGTGTACGTGTTTTTTCCCCTATCTGCGTGTACGTGTTTTTCACATCACGTGTACGGGTTTTTTCCATCAGTGCGTACGTGTTTTTCCCATCACGTTTACGTGTTTTTTCCCCATCGGCGTGTACGTGCTTTTTCCCCATCGGCGTGTACGTGTTTTTTCCATCAGTGCGTACGTGTTTTTCCCATCACGTGTACAGGTTTTTTCCATCAGTGCGTACGTGTTTTTCCCATCACGTTTACGTGTTTTTTCCCCATCGGCGTGTACGTGCTTTTTCCCCATCGGCGTGTACGTGTTTTTTCCCCCATCGGCGTGTACGTGTTTTTTCCATCAGTGCGTACGTGTTTTTCCCATCACGTGTACGTGTTTTTCCCATCACGTTTACGTGTTTTTCCCATCACGTGTACGGGTTTTTTCCATCTGCGTGTACGTGTTTTTTCCATCAGTGCGTACGTGTTTTTCCCATCACGTGTACGGGTTTTTCCCATCACGTTTACGTGTTTTTTCCCCATCGGCGTGTACGTGTTTTTTCCCCATCGGCGTGTACGTGTTTTTTCCCCTATCTGCGTGTACGTGTTTTTCCCATCACGTGTACATGTTTTTTCCATCAGTGCGTACGTGTTTTTCCCATCACGTGTACGTGTTTTTCCCATCACGTTTACGTGTTTTTTCCCCATCGGCGTGTACGTGTTTTTTCCCCTATCTGCGTGTACGTGTTTTTCCCATCACGTGTACGTGTTTTTTCCATCAGTGCGTACGTGTTTTTCCCATCACGTGTACGTGTTTTTCCCATCACGTTTACGTGTTTTTTCCCCATCGGCGTGTACGTGTTTTTTCCCCTATCTGCGTGTACGTGTTTTTCCCATCACGTGTACGGGTTTTTTCCATCAGTGCGTACGTGTTTTTCCCATCACGTGTACGTGTTTTTTCCCCATCGGCGTGTACGTGTTTTTTCCCCATCGGCGTGTACGTGTTTTTTCCCCTATCTGCGTGTACGTGTTTTTCCCATCACGTGTACGGGTTTTTTCCATCAGTGCGTACGTGTTTTTCCCATCACGTTTACGTGTTTTTTCCCCATCGGCGTGTACGTGCTTTTTCCCCATCGGCGTGTACGTGTTTTTTTCCCCATCGGCGTGTACGTGTTTTTTCCATCAGTGCGTACGTGTTTTTCCCATCACGTGTACGTGTTTTTCCCATCACGTTTACGTGTTTTTCCCATCACGTGTACGGGTTTTTTCCATCTGCGTGTACGTGTTTTTTTCTCCATCGGCGTGTACGTGTTTTTTCCCCATCGGCGTGTACGTGTTTTTTCCATCAGTGCGTACGTGTTTTTCCCATCACGTGTACGTGTTTTTCCCATCACGTTTACGTGTTTTTCCCATCACGTGTACGGGTTTTTTCCATCTGCGTGTACGTGTTTTTTTCCCCATCGGCGTGTACGTGTTTTTTCCATCAGTGCGTACGTGTTTTTCCCATCACGTGTACGTGTTTTTCCCATCACGTTTACGTGTTTTTCCCATCACGTGTACGGGTTTTTTCCATCTGCGTGTACGTGTTTTTTTCTCCATCGGCGTGTACGTGCGCTTTCTATCAGCGTGTACGTGCGCTTTCTATCAGCGTGTACGTGCGCTTTCCATCAGCGTGTACGTGAGTTTTCCATCAGCGTGTACGTGCGCTTTCTATCAGCGTGTACGTGCGCTTTCTATCAGCGTGTACGTGAGTTTTCCATCAGCGTGTACGTGTTTTTTCCATCTGCGTGTACGTGCTTTTTCCCCATCGGCGTGTACGTGCTTTTTCCCCATTGCGTGTACGTGTTTTTTCCATCGGCGTGTACGTGTTTTTTCCATCGGCGTGTACGTCCTTCTTCCATCTGCGTGTACGTGTTTTTTCCATCTGCGTGTACGTGCTTTTTCCCCATTGCGTGTACGTGTTTTTTCCATCGCTGTGTACGTGTTTTTTCCATCTGCGTGTACGTGCTTTTTCCATCTGCGTGTACGTGTTTTTTCCATCTGCGTGTACGTGCTTTTTCCCCATCGGCGTGTACATGCTTTTTCCATCTGCGTGTACGTGTTTTTTCCATCGGCGTGTACGTCCTTCTTCCATCTGCGTGTACGTGTTTTTTCCATCTGCGTGTACGTGCTTTTTCTCCATCGGCGTGTACATGCTTTTTCCATCTGCGTGTACGTGCTTTTTCCCCATTGCGTGTACGTCCTTCTTCCATCTGCGTGTACGTGTTTTTTCCATCTGCGTGTACGTGCTTTTTCCCCATCGGCGTGTACATGCTTTTTCCATCTGCGTGTACGTGCTTTTTCCCCATTGCGTGTACGTGTTTTTTCCATCGGCCTGTACGTCCTTCTTCCATCTGCGTGTACGTGCGTTTTCTATCAGTGTGTACGTGCGCTTTCTATCAGCGCGTACGTGCGCTTTCTATCAGCGCGTACGTGCGCTTTCTATCAGTGCGTACGTGCGCTTTCTATCAGCGCGTACGTGCGCTTTCCATCAGCGTTTATCTGTTTTTCTTAGAAACAAAATGTTCTTGGCGCTCCACAGAGGCTCAGTACTTCCACCCACTCACATACAACATGAGCACAGAACAGAAATAATCACACACTTGTTTTACACCTTCAGAAACCCTGATATATGCTCCCAGGAACAGAAAGAAGGATTTTTACCGAATATGTCACCTTTCATATGAGTGTGTGCGTTTCAGCGAGGAACAGAGGTGGTCATACGGGGCTCATAGGCTCTTCTTCGTGCTCATCAGCTGTCGCTAGCTGAACCGACAGATAATACGCTCTAAAACAGCGCTAATCACTTGGATTATGCAAGCAAACAGAGTGACTTTGTAGAGTTTTTGCTGAGAACTCCACCAAGACTAAAGAGATTCTGAACCAAACTGAACAAACCTAAAGTCGATTCTCCTCATCTCCCTGCAAATACTCAAGTTTCCCCAAATGTCAAAGCAGTCCTTCACAGCCAGACTGTGAGGAGTTTACATTATATTCACAGAGTGAGAGAGCGCCGTCTTTCACAGGACGCCTTGTGTACCTGAACGCAGCATAACGCAGCAGAAAGGCTCGCTTTCGGCTGCTTTAGTCACTCTGAATGCTGATGGACTGGACTGGGATGTGGGTTTAAGCCTGTGTAATGTCAGCCAAGTGTGTGTTTTCTCCTCTGTTTTGACTCTTCTGTGTGTTTTGTTTCACTTCCTGCGATTGCTTGTGTTGTTTAAAAGAAAATCGCTGCCTCCACTTGAGCTCCTCACGACCTTCAGGATCATTTAGGAGGAGCTGGCAGCGGAGGCTGACCTCATTTAAATTTAAAACAAAGCTGTGCTCCTCGGCTAATGACTAATCATGAGAGGATAAATCAGATAACGTGGGCGTGGAGGAAACTGCTGTCATTTAAAGACCACTCATGATGACATCTTATAGCCACCAAAATTAGGAAAGTATTGCTCACGAAAGAGAAAATAGCACAAGCAACACCTGCTAGTAAACTGATTTATGAGCTCATGTAAGGAGGCAGATGCGTGGTCGCTGGGGATGAACCCTAACAAGTGGATCATAGAAATACATCATAAAGAGTGGAAAGACGGGACTTTTAGCTCCTTCTGCTCACAGGTCTCTATAGAAACTGCCTGCGACCGGTAAAACACGAGCTCCCAGCTCACAGAGAAGGAAACAGTCGTCACAGTTGGGAAGCAGCATACTCCATCTCCTACTGTGACGTTAAGAAGTCATTTTCATGGTGTTTTTCCATAAATCTGTTCACAAAGGACTGCCTGAAAATGCCACCACAGCATTCATTCAACCTGGTTTGACTAGAAGACATTCTAATTAGCCAATTCACATCTATTTTTTAGCATATTCTCCAAGCTGATAATATATTGTAGTCTTCAGGCGCGGGGGGAAATAAATAAAGTAGTTCTGTGAGATAAATGCTAACATTAGCATGCTAAAACAATAAAGATGAAGTTCAGAGTCAAAGTTACAAAGACATTTCAGGAATAAGATGAAGGAAACTGCTACCGGCACCATAAAGAGTGTAAAAAGTGAGCGCTGCTGGTTTAAAGAGCAGCGTCAGTCCGTCACATGGCGTTAATTATCAGACTGTTAGCGCCACTGTTGCAGTCACTGAACCGACTGAAACCACGGTTTCATGTCACCAAGCCAGAGGAATCAGTCAGCTCTCACATGAAGGCGTTTCAGAGCACATCACGCTGACTTGAGTTCAGTTTCTGCAGACGTTCCCTCATCTACTGCTGCTTTAACCTAAACTTATGGAGATGTTTGGACGCCATATTGTGTTCTCGCTCGCTCTGACGTTGTATTTTCTACACACAGACCCTGAATTCTGACTTCAGGAAAGTTTTTCTACACTCAAACAGTAGAATCAGCCTCTAAAATCCTATTTCAGTCCACTTTTAAAGGTTGAATGTATTTATAAGTAGTATATATTCAAACTAAACTAAATCTAACCAGGAAACAAGCTGTCTTTTGTACATAAACCCTGAATTCTGACTTCAGGATAGTTTTTCTACACTCAAACAGCAGAATCAGCCTCTAAAATCATCTTTTGGTCCATTTCTAATCCTCTTAACCCAAATGTTAAACATGTTCGTCCACTGGAAGTCAAATTAAACGAGTTTCAATATTAAAACATCTTTATTGGTCTTAAATTGAGGTAATAGGTGAGCATTTCTTCCCACAGGGTGTTATGTGTGTTAACATCCCCTACGGGTGACTTATCTGCACTAAAAAGTCTAAAAATTCAACTTTGAACCCAGGCATAAAGACGTTTATTCATTTCATTTAGGGTTAACATCCATCTTCTTCTTCTGAGAGATGACGCCTTCACATTTTGGATTGTTTGCGTTTATTTGCTCAAATCTCCAGCAGGGAGAGAGAAGCAGTAGCAAATAATTGCTGGCAGCTGCCATCTTGAGTCCAATTATATAAATGCTGGCAAGTCGTAAACATGGGAATCTTAGCATCTTAACGCTGTCAGTGCTCACTGCAAACGAAGGCACTGCCAGCTGCACTGGCAGCTCTCTGCCCAGGAAAATATGTGCCGGCTACTCAACATTGCAGAGGAAGTTGCCAGATGATATCATGCTCTGTTTTGCATTTGCTGCAACAATCGTTTGAGCCGCCACGTTTAGGTTTATTTTAGGACTTAACTGTGAAGAGGTGCCACATGAAAAATACTTCAGAAGCCAAGACATTCCCCCAGGAAACAGAATAATTAAACAGCCAAATACTTTCACAGTGACTGAAAGTGATAAAGCTCTGAACAGTGGTCGAACTTTGGTGCTTTGGATTAAAGTTTAAAGAAAAGGACAGATATATCCAGCATGAGGTCAAAGGTCGAGGCAGCAGTCCTCTCTGCGTTTTCCCTTTATCTCTCGATGTCTCCCAGCAGTAAACACATCTCTATATCTTCAGTGTTTTGTCTGGAGCTGACAGCAACCAAAGCCGGCCACAAAGAGCTGCAGTGTTTTCTGCAGAGTGTGTGCGTGAATGTGTGTGAGAGGCAGAGATAAAGAGAAACTGACAGAGGAAGGACAGCAGGGAAACAGGAATGCTAATGTTCATTGATTTTGGGATTAAACTACCTTCAAACTTTGGATTCTGTCTATATTTATGTGGATCTTCCTCTTTCAGGGAAACGCAGATGAAAATAAAAGTGAAAACCTGCAAATTCAACTTGAACTGTTGCATGAACGTGATTCAAATGTTCAAGATGTCCAGAAGCCAGCTGCAAGCAAGTGGACAACACATGGATGAAGCCACGTCTGGTATTCGACCAGCTGTGTGCAAACACATGCTTGATGATCTGCCCGTAAGAAGACGCTGCAGAGACTTAAAATCATTGTCAATCCTCCTTTCAGTTCATACATAAGGCCCAGGAACAGGTTTTGATTCACCAATCTCGACAAGGTCAGCAGTTTTAACAGAATAGTCCAAACAAAAAACAGGAATACAAACGCACGCCAGTGTTTTCAGGACTTCATAAGGAAGTTATATTCAGTTAGCCTTCAACATAACTACTGCTAGCTTGATATCAGCTTTTACCCTAAACTTATGACACACCTGTTTAAACACAGTGGAAAACATTGCAGAAACAAATAAAAACTGCTAAAATGTGAAGGAATGACGAGGTTATGAGGTTACGTTAAAGGCTTGAAAACACTGTGTTGATGTCTACTGAAGTTAGCATGTTGAGAAACCAGCGTTTTGTACCACAAGCTGGGACTGAGTCACTCAGACTGACGCCGTCTTTCAGTTACTTCAACGGTAGTTTTGCCAGACGATGCTGCAGTAATAAAATAGGATTTTATTAGAGAAGAGCGACAGTCTAGAGATGCTTTAAGGGACAGATGGTTGAGCACATGCAGAGCGATTCGATTCCCAACTGCATCATCGGGGTGGTAAACACAGTCAGCTTTGGTTAAAATAACACTTTCAGACGCGTTTTAAAAGTCCAGTTTTGGTTGGACTCACTTTTTTTTTCCTAGTGTCACATAAAGTGTCCAGTTTGTCCTAAATTAGAGAAAGAAGTAGCAGGATTTCAAACATTACTGATTAAATAGTAAACACAATATTGTCTGAAGCTCCTGGCATGTGAACACTGGAGATAAACAGGATAAGCTAGCCAGCTCGGGTTTGTTTTAGAAGAGGCTGCATGTCCTATGAATTCCACTGTGTTGACAGACAAAAGTCCCCATCAACAAACCTTTTTCCTAAACTAATCTCCCTCTAAAGTTATGACACATATTATTTTCACACGCTGGAGGCCTGAAATTTTCCAAACATTATCAAGAAGAGCTGTATCCAAAGGCATGTATGTGGGATTGTCTATTTGAATGAGCTGATCACAGAAAATTACAGATTGATGAGATAAGGCAGACTTTACTGATCCAACAACAGGAAAAGGAAGTGACCCACCCGTCAAACGGAGAATGTAAAAAAAGTAGTAAAAGACTAAGATTAAAACATTTGTGACTCACATTTAGGGTTTAGCCTTAGCTAAAGCTAATTTTGCCTCTTCTAATTCTGGTGCTATGCCTACAAATACAATTCTTTTTCATTTTTTAACATTATTTTTACCTTTATTTTGCTATGCCACACGAATAAGAGACAAGCTTCTTTAAATTCATGAAGAATTAAAGATAAAGTAGTCTACAGGTAACTAGCATACTTTATCATTAGCTGAAGCAGAGGGTGGGCATAGGGTGAAGGATAATTAATTAATTAACTCGTGAGCTTGTGAAGTACAGTCAGATATGTAACTGTACATCTGTTTCACATAGTTTGGTCATGTATGAGCTTTAAACCGCCCACACTTCTGCCCCAGCCTGACAACTTCGTACAGCTCTTCTTCACCTTGGAGTCGACCGTTAGTGGCGGTTGAATTCTGGCGGAAACGGTTAGTCTCGCGAGGCTGATTTCATCAATGAAAACTTACCGGTAACATTCCTGCTGCTCAGTCCAAAGATCCTCCCGTGTCGTCCGATTAACACCTCTCCCCCTTTTCCTTCTTCTCAGACCGTATTTTAGGACTTTTCCCTCTGCTTGGAGGTACTTTTCCGTACAACCCTCCTCTTCCTCGCTCCCTCTGCGGGTCCAGTCAGATATCCAGATGCTTAGAAAGCCTAAAACTCCTCTCAGCTCCTCTCTACTTTCCTGACAAACCCACCCTCTTCCTTCCTCTCCAGCTCATGCACACCGACCTGCTCTCTGTGTTGGTTTGAACTCCCAGGGGAAACACAACTGACTGTTTACAGAACTACGAGGCTGCAGCACTCGTTACTTTAGTCTCATTATTGTCCAATTTATGGCCGCATCCTCCGTTGATCCTCCGCGGTCCTCCGGTTCAGACTGCGGGGTGAACTGGGTCAGCGTCCCGATCATCCCTCCCATCTGCCCCCGGTCTCCTCCTCCTCCCCTGGGGAAAGCTTTGGTAAAAACGTGCACCAGAAAAACAAACACACAACAAATTACCAGACAACTGCCGATGTCATAATCGATATTTTCCAAAACGTGATCAATGTAACATAAAGAAAGAGCGCCCTCTTTCGGCTGTGAGCAGGACTGAAACTGCCATAATCCGAAATAAATACAAAAATGTATAAATATCCATATTAATAAGTTTATGTGCTAATGAATGACACTGCAGTTGAATTGAATATTGATTTCTGCCTAAATAATCACACAGGATGTGATAGAAATAGTTTAATTTTAAACTATATTAATTTAATCTTGTTAATGTTTTTTTTAATTACTTTGCCTCAGTTTTCAGTTGAAAACGTTTTTTTAAATAGTGGAAATTGATTAAATCTTATATTTTTATCTATTTATTCTGTATTTTTCTTTCCATCACATCAACCTATTTATTCTCTCCAAATTATCTCATTTTATTCTGATCTCACCATATTTTTTTCATTTATGTTTTTTAATTCAGTTCATGGATAATTGCATTTTCTTCTCTAATATTCCCCCCTTTTTATTTCCACGTTTACTTTGTACATTCCTGAAAGCGTTTCTGCTTGTAAAAAGCAGGGAGAAATTAAAAATAAGGAAGAAAGAAACTATTTGAAGGGAATGAATCACTCAATGAAATAAAAGGAAAGTAATAGAGATAAATAAGGTAAAATAACATGAAATAGAAAACTAAATAAATACGTTAAAGATATTTAAGTCAGATGCTATTCCAACGATTTATCACCTTAAGTGTGATGTTTTCCTGCTGGGGGACGATCACCTTGCAGAGCGGGTCATTAGTTCTCATCCAGGTCGGGACGTCTCTCTTATGCTCTCAGATTTGACCCAAGTTGCCACTAAACTTAGAACAAAGACTCTTAATGACTGAGCTCCATCACATCTTAAAGATCTCATAGTTGGATATTTCCCCAACAGAGCGCTTTGCTCTCAGGCTGCAGGTTTCCTTGTGGTTCCCAGAGTTTCTAAAAGCAGAATGGGAGGCAGAGCCTTCAGTTATCAGGCCCCTAAAAGCAGAATGGGAGGCAGAGCCTTCAGTTATCAGGCCCCTAAAAGCAGAATGGGAGGCAGAGCCTTCAGTTATCAGGCCCCTAAAAGCAGAATGGGAGGCAGAGCCTTCAGTTATCAGGCCCCTAAAAGCAGAATGGGAGGCAGAGCCTTCAGTTATCAGGCCCCTAAAAGCAGAATGGGAGGCAGAGCCTTCAGTTATCAGGCCCCTAAAAGCAGAATGGGAGGCAGAGCCTTCAGTTATCAGGCCCCTAAAAGCAGAATGGGAGGCAGAGCCTTCAGTTATCAGGCCCCTAAAAGCAGAATGGGAGGCAGAGCCTTCAGTTATCAGGCCCCTAAAAGCAGAATGGGAGGCAGAGCCTTCAGTTATCAGGCCCCTAAAAGCAGAACGGGAGGCAGAGCCTTCAGTTATCAGGCCCCTAAAAGCAGAATGGGAGGCAGAGCCTTCAGTTATCAGGCCCCTAAAAGCAGAACGGGAGGCAGAGCCTTCAGTTATCAGGCCCCTCTCTGTGGAACCAGTTTGGCTTCAGGAAGCAGACACCCTCTCTACCTTTAAGATCAGGCTGAAACTTTCCTTTCTGATAAAGCTTATAGTTAGGGATGGCTCAGCTGAGCCTGAAACATCCCATAGTTCTGCTGCTATAGGCCCAGCCTGCTGGGGGAGCTCCCATGATGCACCTCTCTTCCCTCCATGTACAGATGACATCATTGCTGTCATTAACTTGTGTTTCTCTCTCTCAGCAGGTATCTCTGGCCTGGTGTTACGCTGCTTGTTGTCCCCTCTTTCCTGTCCTCTCAGCCCCAGCTGGTCCAGGCAGATGGACCCTTCCTGGTTCTGGTTCTGATGGAGGTTTCTTCCTGTTAAAAGGGAGTTTTTTTCTCTCCACAGTCGCCTCGTGCAGCTCAGGACGGGGGATCGGATCAAGTTTCAGTGCATTCTGTTGGTTTCCTGAGCGGGGAAACTTATTTTTCAATTGACTTCGTATGAATTGGACTCATTTGGAATTTGATTAATCTGATTAGATTCCAATGAATTGGATTGAATCTCCGAAGTGTCCTGATGTAATTTGTTGTGATTTGACGCTTTATTAATAAAACTGAATTGAATTGAACGTGTTGCTGAACCAAGTTTAAGTGCTTTCTGCATCTAATGTGAAAATCTGGTGATTCTGGGCCTGATCATTATTCTATTGCTTGTTCTTTACAATATGAGCAGAGCAGAGTGACTTTTTACAGACTGAGGAGGTGCAGATGTGGGTAATGAGTGAGGAACAAGTTGGAGAGTCATGCTTCAAACAATATTAAAGTCATGGAAGCTTTGTGCTTTCATGGCAGAAAATAAAAGGATGTAATTTAGGACTTATACTGTAAAATGAACAAATGTGTTTAAATGCAAAGTAATTACAGCTGTAGGAGGAACACAGCGGAGTAGAAGTATTTTAATCGTAAGTTTCTTTGTAGTTTGAGGTGTCGTAAATCTGACACTAACCTTAGAGACGTTCAGCTGTCTTAACTTCGGCAGATTATCACAGATTTCTTCCTTCAGATTCTGATCTTAAACATATTTTACAGCCATAAAAGCCTGAGACGCTACAATTAAGCTGTAACTTTATTCAACTTCAGGTGTAATGAATGTTCTTTATCATGTAAAATGTATTTTTTAGAATGTGATGAACAGTCCAACATCAAATTCAATGAAAATGTCAGGACATGACTGCCCTCTACTGTCCACATGAGGACTCAACACTTTCCCATCACAGCTCATCGGTACGTGCAGGAGGTCGGTGGAAACAACACATTTCAGTGCTTTGTTCCAGTTCCAGGGTCAAACTAATATAAACTGTCACACATATTAATAACTTTCTGATCAGGACTCCCACACGACAGTTTGAAATTAGATCTAACCTGGTAATCGAGCACACAAAAGAACCATTTCCTGCCATTTGATTTAAGAAAGTTGAACTTTGACCTCTCAGATGCTCATGTGGTTAAAGTTAGTTCAGCACTTTTACACGATGAACCACATACCTTCTAATCATCCTCAGCTACAGCCTCAATGACTCTAGGAGTGTAGCAGCAGTGAGTGTGAAACTAAGTGAACCCCTGATCCAGCAGCTTCAGCAGCAGTGAGTAAAACTAAGTGAACCCCTGATCCAGCAGCTTCAGCAGCAGTGAGTGTGAAACTAAGTGAACCCCTGATCCAGCAGCTTCAGCAGCAGTGAGTGTAAAACTAAGTGAACCCCTGATCCAGCAGCTTCAGCAGCAGTGAGCTGCAGTGATGGTTTCCTGTGGGACGTTATCAGTCTCTCTCATGGTTCTGGAGGAATCTCGGCCCTCTTCTCTCCAGCGCAGCTTCAGCTCATTGAGGTTTGCAGCATTGGTTTCTGCACAGCTCTCTTAAGGTCCCACCACAGCATTTCAGTCAGGCTGAGGTCTGGACTCTGACTGGACCATTGCAACACCTTGATTCTTTTCTTTTTCCCACATTCTGCTGTAGATCTGCTGCTGTGTTTGGGATCTTTGTCCTGTTGATGAGCCAGTTTCAGCCCAGCTTTAGCTGTGGGACAGATGTCCTCACATTTGACTCTAGAATACTTTGGTATCCAGAGGAGTTCATGGTGGACTCAATGACTGCAAGGTGCCCAGGTCCTGTGGCTGCAGAACCAGCCCAGATCATCAGCCCTCCACCACCGTGCTTGACAGCTGGTATGAGGTGTTTGTGCTGATATGCTGTGTTTGGTTTCCTCCAAACGTGCTGCTGTGCATTAGGACCAAACATCTCCACTTTGCTCTGGTCTGTCCAAAGGACATTGTTCCAGAAGTCTTGAGCTTTGTTCAGATGCAGCTTTGCAAACCTAAGCTGTGCTGCCATGTTCTTTTTAGAGAGAAGAGGCTTTCTCCTGCAGCCCTTCCAAACAAGCCATCCTTGTTCAGTCTTTTTCTAACTGTGCTGTCATGACCTTTAACCTTTAACATGCTAACTGAGGCCTGTAGAGTCTGAGATGTAGCTCTGGGCTTTTTCACCTTGGGGTGACCTTTAACCTTTAGCATGCTAACTGAGGCCTGTAGAGTCTGAGATGTAGCTCTGGGCTTCTTCACCTTGGGGTGACCTTTAACCTTTAGCATGCTAACTGAGGCCTGTAGAGTCTGAGATGTAGCTCTTGGCTTTTTCACCTTGGGGTGAACTTTAACCTTTAGCATGCTAACTGAGGCCTGTAGAGTCTGAGATGTAGCTCTGGGCTTTTTCACCTTGGGGTGACCTTTAACCTTTAGCATGCTAACTGAGGCCTGTAGAGTCTGAGATGTAGCTCTTGGCTTTTTCACCTTGGGGTGACCTTTAACCTTTAGCATGCTAACTGAGGCCTGTAGAGTCTGAGATGTAGCTCTTGGCTTTTTCACCTTGGGGTGAACTTTAACCTTTAGCATGCTAACTGAGGCCTGTAGAGTCTGAGATGTAGCTCTGGGCTTTTTCACCTTGGGGTGACCTTTAACCTTTAACATGCTAACTGAGGCCTGTAGAGTCTGAGATGTAGCTCTGGGCTTTTTCATCTTGGGGTGACCTTTAACCTTTAACATGCTAACTGAGGCCTGTAGAGTCTGAGATGTAGCTCTGGGCTTTTTCACCCTGGGGTGACCTTTAACCTTTAGCATGCTAACTGAGGCCTGGAGAGTCTGAGATGTAGCTCTGGGCTTCTTCACCTTGGGGTGAACTTGCTGGGACGTCCACTCCTGGGAAGATTGACAGCTGTCCTGAATGTTTTCCACTTGTGAATAATCTTTCTCTCTGTAGAATGATGGACTCCAGATAGTTTGGAAATGGCCTTATAACCCTTCCCAGACTGATGGGCAGCAACAGCTGCTTCTCTAAGATCATTGCTGATGTCTTTCCTCCTCAGGAATCAGTAAAGATTCACTTAGTTTTTCCACATACTGCTTCTGTTTTGTCAGTTTTTCTTCAGTAAATAATGACAGTGTAATATGTCATGTGTTGTTTTCACCACATTTTAACATCTGATGATTTTTCAAGATGTCCAAAAATGTAAAAACATAAATAACTGAATATATTTTAATTTTTTTCCAAGCTTCAGTAATGACTTGTGGTATTGTGTTCATTCCCCGTGGCTCTTTTGTTCAAGGTCAGCTCCTGTATGTGTTGACAGGGCCGTCAATAAAACCAATCATTCACACAGAGACACACTCGCTCTCAGAGTTCATGGAGTTCATTTCAGATTAACCCATCACATGCATCCTGGAACTGCTGCAGAAACAGACCGGCACACAAAAGCTAAATCATCCAAGTATCCAACAGCAGTCCTGACTTTTCATTATTTTATAAAAATGTGGTTCGCTGATGGAATTTAGACTTGATTCCAAGTGGTTTTTTAACTGAAGTTAATGATAATTTTAGGTTTAAACCAGAATGACTTGAAATAAACACACAGATGAAAATAAATGTTTCCCATTGTGTTAAAATAGACAAAAAACAACAGTTTTTAACAGCACTAAGCACTTTAATTATCCAAGACGAATAGTTCCGTTTCTCAGTCAGATGAACATTTCACAGAAACACGGTAAAAATAAATAAATAACAAGAACAAGGAGGCACAAGATACAAGGGAAAAGAAAATAAAACTACAGAAAAATCAAAACAGCACAAAGACCCAGGAGCTTATCATGAACACAGCAGCTGGCTGAAAGAGCCGGAGAGGCAAAAACTATGGCCGCCATGTTGGCTGCACAGCCCTCTGACATGTTTGTTGTGACACAGACGCACAAAGAATTTGGGAGACTGTCCGATTTATAAATAAATATACATATTTGGCTTATTTTCATACGACAGATGTGTTTGTGAGGATCTACTATCGTTCACTATCCTGGACTGCTTTCATACAGATTATAACCCAACATTATCTACGCTTGAGAGTCTGCTGGAGGATTAATATCAGATGCTTTCTGTCATGTCTGGAGGACTAAAACTGCTGTAATCTGAAATAAATACAAAACTATTTAAATGGCTACATGAATAAGTTATATAACTGAAGCTAAAATTAAGTTTAAAAAGTAATTAATGCCCAAACATTTGTATAAAATGTAAAAGAAATACATTTTTCTGCTGTGATTTTAAAGTTTTTTGTGTAAAATGTCCTCATCCTTTTACTTTGCTCCTCGGTTTTCAATTTTATACGCTATTTTAATTGGAATCTATTTTAATTCCTTTTTGTTGTTCCCTCCAAATTTTTAATTTCCTTACTTTCGTTTAATTTCAGCTTTATTAAGCATTTCTGCTTTATTGTGCAAATGAGGGTGCTTTCAAATTGTTATATCTGTTTCAGAACGAAGCCACAAAAACCGGAAGTGGGGAAAGCCAATGGCGTTAGCGGCTAGCTTAACTTGCAGTTACAACAACGGCTGAAATGCAGCTTGTCCCGCAGCCTCGCTCTTTGTTCAGATTTTATAAAGAGCCGCTGTATTTTAAGCAGGTAAATTGGTGACTTAGAAAACAGAAACTACACCGTGATGTTGAATTAAAAAGCTATCTCTATCGTAGCGTCGATACCGGAAGTATACATTTTGCTACTTCCGGTGTCGGGTAAAAAAACGATCGAGTCACGCGATCATAAACCAATAGGGGAAATCTGAGCCCATGACACGCACTGAAAGACCGCCCCCTCATTTGCATAAGTAAGCAGAAACGCATTCAGGAACGTAAATATACATTGAAGCAATAAAATACATTTATTTCACCATCTATCAAATTATTTTTGCATTAATTACAGTTGCATTTAACATCACATGAACTCATTTAGCCATTTGTGTATTTTTGTGATAGTTTCAATAAGAAGTGGAGGCATAAAAAGACTGAGGACACGCTGCCGACTTTGTGTTCTGAACGTTTGATGGAATATTCTACTAAAACCTTTAAGTGTTCCGATATCAATACATTCACCAACTCACCTTTAACACGATGTTTCTCTTGCACTGGTGATACTTTTTGAGTAAGAGCCAAACATTTACAGCCAATCCAACTTTGTTCTTGTAAAGCAGACTGAGTCTGATCTGGGACATATAACAGGCAGGTAAACTGTTCTTTTAATACAGCACATCTCAAACTGAACACATATTTGTTTTTGTTTTTTAAATCTGCATCAAAGCACATTGCTTAAAAACTTGTCTTCGTCACAGGCAGCTCACTGATTTGGCCAATGAGATATATGATGCAAAATGTGTAATAAACCAGCAGGGCTCTGCATCCACAGGCTGACAACTACTCATTTTAGTGTTCAGAGCTGGGAACAACCGTGACGCTGCATACTATAAGAAGTAGAATGAATTAGCTGTTGGGGCATACGGAGGCTGCACCAATTGTAATGTTTAAAAATGAATCTGCACCTGAAACAGAACTGATAGAAGAAGCTTTGGAGTAAATGTTTTTGAGTTTTACAGACGAAATTAAAGCTTATAACTCTCTTTCACTTTAATAATCTAAGCATTGTGGGTCGTGGCTACAACTTCAGGTGAGGTTACAAACCAAAGAGAAGGAAAGAAAACGTACCACCTTCACTTTTTTCTCTTTAAAGACTCCTACTGTACACAGCAGCTTTGTCCGTTAGCGTCTTTGGAGCGCAGACACAGTTTAGGCTTGTAGTTCTCCAGGTAATGCAGCTGTTTGGCATTCAAAGCTCCACGACGTTTTCTGACATCAAAAGAGAAACGTGAAACAAACCCAAAAAAAGGTTGGAGTTCGCCCTTAAAAGACCAGAATAAACAGTAACAGGGATGGTGAAGGGTGCGAAACACTCACTGTCTTATCAAGTGTACGGCATCTTCATACTCCATCCCACACTCGATTAAAGCCAGAGCCACCAACACAGGAGCTCTGAAAACAGTTCAGGAAAACATCACAAATCGTCAAAGCAAAATAGGAGTTCTTACACTCAGAATCAAGTAAAATCCCTTTTATCTGACAATGAAAACAGTGACTCTAAAATTCACCAAGAAACACGCCCAAAAGGAGCTCATTTTGACCTTTAAAGACTAAAGAAAAAGTCCTGTTGGTGTCAGATATATCCACTGATTTCCTGCCTTTTTAACATGTTTATACTGATTTTAATCCTTTTAACATATTTATATATATATATACACCAGTTATTATCCTATTTAACAAGCTTATACAATGAATAAATGAGCCATGAAGAATTATTTCCTGAATACTTACATTTCTCTCGTTAAATAAAGAACTTTCAAACAAAGGGGAACTAAAAAATGCCAGGATTGGATTTTTTAGAGCGTTTTACACTAAAATACGCTCCAAGAACAGAAAAAAAAAAAAGGACATTTTAGATTTTTCCATATTTTGTCACCTCTGACTTTCAGATCAAACTCTGACTGCTGCTTCGACCCACATCTACAGACAGTGTGAGCCGAGGAGACTCAGGACACACACTGACAAGAGCAAAGGTGTACGGTTCAAAGTGACACTGTTCCTCCATCTCTGATGTTTGTGTGCATCCAGACTACTTCATACTGACCGTCCCAGTCCAGCAACACAATGCACAGCCACACAGGAACCGGGCTCCTCTCTAAACTTCGTCTGCAGCAGACTCAGCCAATCGTCAACCACCTGGTCTGGTGGGGCAGAACCATCATCAAATGGCCAATCCTGGAGAGAAAAGTCTTTATTTAGTTTGACTTTCTGTTGCAGATCAGCTAACAGTCATGATTCTGTGGTAGATGGACAAAGGACTGTAGTGCTGAAGCACTTCCTGTTACCTGCATTTTCAGGAGGTTTAGCATTTCCACTTTGTACATGTTGAACTTAGGAATGCAGCAAACAAATATTGATCCTGACAACATAACTATAGAGCAGCAGCTATTAGCTTTGTAGCTAACATCCAGCTGTGTTAACATCTGTTAGCTTCTCTCCTGCTGTCTCTGCTTTCATGAACTGTATTTTAATGCAGCTGAAATCCTAATAAAGCCTCTTATTTCCTGTTTTATTGTCTGTTATCAGACATCACAGTGACTCAGAATAACAGCACCTTAACCAGCAGCCTCTGATTTAACAGATGCAACATGTCTGATAAAATGAGCTGTTTTTATCCTGGTTGGACTTGATGTGACTCAGAATAATAGTTCACAATAACAGGCTAAAGCTGCTCTGATGGGCAGAGGCACATTAAGGACAATATGATGCTGTGCTGGTGCTAGCGGGGTAGTTCTGGTAGTTCTGGTGACATTTCAACAGAAATTAGCCACAATAAACACAAGTTGCCTCAACGTCCTTCTGTTCTCTGCTAGCTTCCTTCTGTTCTCTGCTAGCTTCCTTCTGTTCTCTGCTAGCTTCCTTCTGTTCTCTGCTAGCTTCCTTCTGTTCTCTGCTAGCCTCCTTCTGTTCTCTGCTAGCCTCCTTCTGTTCTCTGCTAGCCTCCTTCTGTTCTCTGCTAGCCTCCTTCTGTTCTCTGCTAGCCTCCTTCTGTTCTCTGCTAGTTTCCTTCTGTTCTCTGCTAGCTTCCTTCTGTTCTCTGCTAGTTTCCTTCTGTTCTCTGCTAGCTTCCTTCTGTTCTCTGCTAGCTTCCTTCTGTTCTCTGCTAGCTTCCTTTTGTTCTCTGCTAGTGTCCTTGTGTTCTCTGCTAGCTTCCATCTATTTTCTGCTAGCGTCCTTCTGTTCTCTGCTAGCGTCCTTCTGTTCTCTGCTAGCGTCCTTCTGTTCTCTGCTAGCGTCCTTCTGTTCTCTGCTAGCGTCCTTCTGTTCTCTGCTAGCGTCCTTCTGTTCTCTGCTAGCGTCCTTCTGTTCTCTGCTAGCGTCCTTCTGTTCTCTGCTAGCGTCCTTCTGTTCTCTGCTAGCGTCCTTCTGTTCTCTGCTAGCTTCCTTCTCTGCTAACAAGCCGACTGATTTCCATTAAAATGCTAACATGAAATGTTCTTTTGCGTTTGTTCCGCTCAGTGGACTCGATATGTGAACTGGCTGCTTTCTGCTGAGATGCTATTGCATCAACGTCATGCTAGCATGCTAAGCTAACTGGCTTTTACAATGGACACACTGTACAGTATTTTCCCTTTTATTTTCTTTGAAATGCTCCCAAACTTTAGACATTTTTCCTCTTGTTCTCTGATTTTGCTCCTCGTTGTTGTGCGACAGTAATAACTGTCCGTGTGAAACAGGATAACTGCTGAGCAGCACACGTTGGTGGGAGGTAAACGAAAGCATCAACACTGATAATTTGCATCGAAGAATCGTTTTCAGCTCCAGCTGATTTGCTTTATGTAAAAATATCCGTGCTAATAACCTTAAAAACAGCACTCTGTTCCAACACAGTCAGGATTTTGTTTACATATGCATGTACAATGTGTTCTACGGTTAATTCTGGTGAACTTCCAGATGATTCATATCCGACTGCCATTTAGATAAAGCTTTTGTTCATATTTTGCTGATGTTGTCACATCACTTAAAGCTACATTTCAGTTCCATATTAAGACTTAAGTAATCTGGCTTAATCCTTTAATGACTGGAGTGCCATTAAATGTTTTTACTGTCAGCCATCATTTACAGATCATAGTTTTCTTGACATAACTAGATGTAAAAGTGTAGTGTGTGCATCCCTTACCAGGACTTGTATGCCTTCGTGTTCCACCGGCGTCTTGTCATAAGTGGCGGCGCACACCCTCACCAGCGTGTTCACTCCAAATGCCTTTAAATCCTGCTCATTAAAACAAACACAAAAAGTCACTCTTGTTCTCCCTAAAAAGGAACAGAAACAAATAACATCCAAACGGAAGCTTGTCGTACCTCGATAAACTTTCCCAGTTGTGGATTCGTGGGATTGTGCGTGATGAGGAACCTCAGACAGTCGTAAGAGATTTCCACTGGAGCTGGTCGGTTCATTTTTAGACCCAAAAAGGTTTGTTAAGAAAGAATGAAAGTCTAAAAAAGGACTGTGCTTTCTCTCTGAGACTGAGCAAAGGGAACCTTAACTTAAAGGAAAGCAATTTCACTAAAAAAAATCTGCAGTTGTGTTTGTTTAAAAAAAATAAATATCACATTTGGTAAAAAAAACAAGTTGGGGGGGAAAAAAGGTTCTTGGCAAGCAAATAAAATTGGCTTGTTTACTTGAAATCTAACAGATGGAGATCAAGAGAAAATGAGATCTGTGCTTCGTCTTTTATAAATCTGTTAGCCCATCCAGAGAAGACTCGGAGCAGGAGACGAAAGGAAAATACGGAGAGCAGAAGAAAACTCCCAGGCTGCAACCGAAGCCTCGTCTGGGTCACAGGCAGAAGGTTGGCTTGTCCTCATATGGGTCGAACAGGATGGCAGTAAGGACCTGTGAGGAGATGAAGCATCTTTAAATGAAGCTCATTTCGTCTCCATTCACCGATTCAGCTGAAATTATAAACCGAACCACGTGTTCAAAGTGATAAAATAACTGCCTGAATAAAACAAATCTGCCTTCTTCTCGCAGGCGTGTTTCGTTTGAATGAAGGCGGCGGCGTCACATCCAAAACGGAGGAAGTGAATGACATTAAAGGCCGATACGGGATGCGGTTACGTGGAAGAGTTTCAGAACGGAAGATGTTTTGGTTTAAAGGGTGACGGAGCAGAGAGGGCGGCGCACTAAGCACGAAAAAAACGACTTCCTGGAACTATCTGAGAGCTTCACGAATCATGTGACCATCGACTGTTTTGCACACGCTCCATCTTCAGCGCCCGGGGGACGCTCAGATCCTAATGGCGGTAAAGCGGGTGGACGTGGAAGGTGCTGGAAGCCAGTGTGTCAGCTGTAACGAGGACTGGATTTCTCAGAATACTGATGAAGTGTACCGGAGGGGAGCAAAGAATACCTCTGCAACGCCCCCTGCTGGTAAATGTTGGTACATACGTTAAAATGTGACCGTCTCTGGCACCTAAACTTCATCTGACCAGCTGTATTAGTGTTCGACTTGATCGATCGTGAGGTTTTATTGCTTTTAAAAGCTTTAATGGAATTGATTAGTTAATAACTATTTAAAAGATTAAAGGGGCATGCGTTACAGAAAGGCTGCAGTGGATGCAGCGACGCACCAACTGAGAGCAGCGGCCGACCGCTTACAGATGTGCAATCTAAGGCGCCGCCACACGATGATGTAACCAGTGACGTCATCACAGGCAAAGCAGGTGATTCAAGTTTCAGACTTCATAAACTTTGGGTCACTCTGCGTATCAGTTTAAGCTTTGAGTACAAGTTCGAAGGGTTAAAGACGCTCGAAGGCTGTTTATTCATCATCTTTTTTTAAATCATGAAGGATTCAAAGCTCCGCCCCCTAATGTAGCAAAGTAAAAACGGTTTATTTTTGACTCTTTGCCTTTGTGTCACTGACCTGTGTGTGTGAATGGCAGTGACTGCGCCTCCCTGTGTCCTCCGGTTCACTTGTCCACAATAAGCAGCAGGTGCTGAGCTTGGCAAAACTCCCCTCCAAGCCTCGCAAACGCCATACATGTGCAGCCTGCGTGAGACAAAGTCGTGAGTGGCGGCTGCGACTGGGAGGGCAGAGAGGCTGCGTGGGTTAAACACTCACTGTGATGAGAGCTGAGGAGATGGTTCATTGAGCGCACACGGGAAAATGTGACGGCTCTCGGATGTAGACACACCATTGATGATGCTGCTGCTTCTCTGGGTTCTGGCTGACACGACCCGCTAGCTTAGTGCTAACCCGCTGTGAAGAGGAAAACCGAATCATTCAAACTGTCAGTTCAAAAGCACAGAAACACAAACGATTAGCCGGCATCAAGCTCAGGCTGATGAGCTTCACTTTGCTCCATTAAACTCCTAAAACTGCTTTGCTGGAGTAATTCTGCATCTTTATCAACTTGCTTTTAAAGGCGTCAGTGTCTGTTTGGAGCATGTTGGATGCAGATAAGAAGCAACACAACCTGAAGGTGACTTTAAGGCAGAGTAGGATCAAATGTGAGCGTGTAGCCAACGTCCCTGATAGAGAAGCCTTAAATACCATCTTTTCCTGCCGTGATTTTAACACCAACCTGCTAGAAACCTCCATTATTGGCCACGTTTCCACTCCGATTAACATCTTAAATGTATGAAACGATGAAAGGCGACTAAAAAAAAGTCTTGTTTTGAAGAATAACGTTCAGAACTGCAAAGTTTCACGTGACCCGATTCGACAGCTGCTTCAGATCCAACCCAGATATTCTCATCCTGAAGAAGCAGAACATACGAAGCCGGTCCTTAACCCATTCATATGAAATTCTCTTCATGTAACACTGCGATAAGACTGCATTAGACCAAGTGTTTTCTGTGGAATACTTATAGAATAATATCTGTAGTTTAGAGCTGCAGACCCACATCACAGCTCACTGAGCTCGTCTTTAAGGAGTTTTCCCGCCATCCTTTTTCCACAAAGTCAAGGAAAAGCCTGAAACCTTTTGTCAGCTCGAACAGACCCTGGATACTGTAGCCTTTGGTCACCGCTGAACAAACCACATTCTTCAATTAAAGACTCTAAAAACGATAAAAGACATTCACTGATGAGCTGGTAGAAAGTGTGAACCTTTGGTTTCACTTCCTCTGAGGTTCCTGCTGTTAAAGCACGCCACGGTCGGACTGATTAAAGCCTCTTTAAACTTGGTTAAACCAACCAAACCGTGTCATCGCCTGACCCACTTATCTGCCAAACAACGAATCACAGCAGAGAAAGCTGCCATCAGCCAATCCTGCGCGACCATTAACGGCGGCATACTTGACCAACCTTTTTCCAGTCGAGTTTAGCGTCACTGCAAAATAAATGTGCCAAATATATTAAATCTCAGCAGACTCGGAAACTTAAAGGGTGGTAATGATCCGTTAACTCAAACTTTGCTGATTTGGAACAACTAGTTCATTTTAGCTTTAATCAAATTGTTGAAAAGCAGAATTTTAAGTGCGTTTATTGCACTTTTGTGTGCGAAAATGGAACAACTTACAGTTTATTCACAACACAAATGATTAAAAAAACTACAGTTTATTTACTTTGTTTTAGAAATGTACTAAAATATATTGCACAAACTGCCACTAATAAACAGGAAAAAGTATTTAATAGTAAACTATGTTATTATTAAGTGTAAAAAGTGCACTTAAAACTTTAATGTATTTAAATATATATATGTATTACAAAATATACTTTCAGGGCACAGTTACTGTAATTATTAGAGGATAAAACTTTAAAACAAACTAAATAAAATAATTTTAACTTAAAGTATGTTTTCTTTAAATATCCCAATATGGTGAACAATTATTCTACTGTTACATAATGCGCCTCTAAGTTTTAGTTTATGACTAAATACTTTATAGTAGTACAATAGTTTTCTCACACAGAAAATAATCACGTTTCAAAGCAGGAATATTAACAAAAAACTCAGATATCAGTCACCAAAATAACATTACTATGAATGATTTTATTATATATTATCATTTTAAAGTAATGCACATAGCTGCAGATTAACATAAGATCAAGTGAAACAACTTGAAACAAATCAAAATAACAATAGAAAATGTAATAAACTTGGAGGGAAGTTTACTAATCGATCAGCAGAAATGAATCACGAATATCAAGTCAAAAGAGGAAAAAATCTCCAATAAAAGCGTCTCTAGAAGAGATTTCAAAGAAGACACCCACCTTGCTGACCTGATTTAATCAGACAGCTCGATCAACAATTTACAGACAACAAATAAATGCTTAGAGAGACAGTTTTTAACGAAGTTAGAGCCTTAAACACCTGAAAAACTAAAAGTTAACGAAACAGCCGTTTAACTGTTATCGTTAGCTAATGCTAGGCTAACGCTAAAGCACCAAGCAACCAGCTAACGAATTTTAAAAGTCGCGTATTGAATAAAAACTAAAAATACGCGGTTCACAAACGGAAGCTCATTATTTAGAAAATGTCCCATGAAAGTGTTAATTGAAGCTCCGGCAGCCAGGTGGTGTGAAACCAGGTCAGCAGCCGTGTTCCCAGCCCCGGAGCATGCTAACACGGCAGGCTAACGCGTCCACCGGCTGGCCGAGGATGCGGTGACCTTGTTAGCAAAGCCGCCATCGGCTACTCACCAGTGACAGTTACGGTGACGATGTGAAATACATTCATTTAACCCAAATACTTACAAAACGCAGACGTTTCACGACAAATCCACAAGATTCTACTGACAGAGACGAGTCTGCGTGGGAGACATGTTGAGCAGAAATTTCGAGCGAGCCAGAATACACGAGACAACTTCCGGTTGTAGGATTTACAAAATAAAAGTTCCATTGACGTCTCATTAACGCCAGCCTCGTCTATTTTGACTCTTGGTACTGATGAGAACAGAACGGCTGCCCAGGAAACCCTCCTTACAGTATCTCTCTCCGACCACTTATGCTCCTGAAATGGACTGAACTCTGATAACCTCCCTGTTCCTCCTGCTCTCAAACACAGCAGCTCCACTCTGTCCACCCTTCCCTTGTTCCCTCCCCTTCAGTTTCCTTGTTCCCTCCCCTTCAGTTTCCTTGATCCCTCCCCTTCAGAGCTCAGAGTAGTTTCAGTTTTGAAGAAGTGAAACTCACTCAGTCGCTGTTGAAATGGCGCAAAAAGGAGATCAGCTGGAAGGAGAAATTCTCCAGTGTTCGATCTGTTTGGATCTGCTGAAGGATCCGGTGACTATTCCCTGTGGACACAGCTACTGCTTCCACTGTGTTAAAGGCTTCTGGGATGGAGAGGATCAGAAGGGAATCCACAGCTGCCCTCAGTGCAGGCAGACATTCACACCGAGGCCTGTCCTGGTGAAAAGCACCATGTTAGCAGCTTTAGTGGAGCAGCTGAAGAAGACTGGACTCCAAGCTGCTCCTGCTGATCACTGCTATGCTGGAGCTGAAGATGTGGCCTGTGATGTCTGCTCTGGAAGAAAACTGAAAGCCATCAAGTCCTGTTTAGTCTGTCTGGCCTCTTACTGTGAGAAACACCTTCAGCCTCATTATGATTCACCTCCATTCAGGAAACACAAGCTGGTGGAGCCCTCCAAGAACCTCCAGGAGAACATCTGCTCTCTTCACGATGAGGTGATGAAGATGTTCTGCCGCACTGATCAGAAGTCTATCTGTTATCTCTGCTCTGTGGATGAACATAAAGGCCACGACACAGTGTCAGCTGCAGCAGAAAGGACTGAGAGGCAGAGAGAGCTGGAGGGGAGTCAGCAACAAATCCAGCAGAGAGTCCAGGACCGAGAGAAAGATGTGAAGCTGCTTCAGCAGGAGGTGGAGGCCATCAATCAGTCTGCTGATAAAACAGTGGAGCACAGTGAGAAGATCTTCACTGAGCTGATCCGTCTCCTCCAGAAAAGAAGCTCTGAGGTGAAGCAGCAGATCAGATCCCAGCAGGAAACTGAAGTGAGTCGAGTCAAAGAGCTTCAGGAGAAGCTGGAGCAGGAGATCACTGAGCTGCAGAGGAAAGATGCTGAGCTGCAGCAGCTCTCAGACACAGAGGATCACACCCAGTTTCTACAGAACTGCCCCTCAGTGTCAGCACTCAGGGAGTCTACACCCTCATCCAGCATCAAGATCCGTCCTCTGAGGCACTTTGAGGCTGTGACAGCAGCTGTGTCAGAGCTCAGAGAGAAACTACAGGACCTCCTGAGAGAGGAATGGACCAACATCTCTCTGAGAGTCACTGAGGTGGATGTTTTACTGTCAGAACCAGAACCAGAACCAGAACCTGAACCAGAACCTGAATCTGAACCTGAACCTGAACCAGAACCAGAACCAGAACCTGAACCTGAACCTGAACCAGAACCAGAGAGCAGAGCTGACTTCTTAAAATATTCATGTGAAATCAAACTGGATCCAAACACAGTAAACAGACAGCTGTTCTTGTCAGAGGGGAACAGAAAAGTGACTTTAATGGAACAATTTCAGTCTTATTCTGCTCATCCAGACAGATTCACTGGATGGCAGCAGGTCCTGAGCAGAGAGAGTCTGACTGGACGTAGTTACTGGGAGGTGGAGATGAGAGGGAAAGGAACAGTTCGTGTAGCAGTCGCATACAAGAACATCAGGAGAGCAGGAGATGGGAATGAATGTTTATTTGGTTCTAATGACAAATCTTGGGCGTTAAGATGTGACCAAACCAATTATTCATTTTGGTACAACAAGATAAAAACCTCCATCTCAGGTCCTGTATCCTCCAGAGTCGGAGTGTACCTGGATCACAGAGCAGGTATTCTGTCCTTCTACAGAGTCTCTGGAACCATGACTCTCCTCCACAGAGTCCAGACCACATTCACTCAGCCGCTCTGTGCTGGAGTTGGGTTTTATATATGGTCTGAAGGTGGTGCGTTCTGTAAAATCAAATAGAAAGAGGAAACTCAAGCTGCAGTCAGCACTTCTTTAATAGTTTTAGTCTTGAGCTCATTATTGTTTTATCTGTAAAATGCAGAGAGATCAGCTGTCATTCAAACTGTGATTCAACAGCACTTTATCTTTTGATTTGTAGTTCTGTTGATGGTTCGGTTTCTTTCAGCCGTCTTTACCAAAACAATTTAATCACAGAAAAAAGGTGTTTTTTTTGTCACTTGTTGCCTTTCACAGCAGTGATTGTGTTTGTGTCGTCATACAGTGAAGAAAATCTAAAACACAAGATGGAAATACAGGAAAAATTATTTTACCTTCTTATCTGGAAAATGTTTTGCTGAGTTCTGATTCAAAGAAGCTGATTTTTGTATCATTCTGGACTTTAGATGATTTAATGTGTTGCTTCAGATCTGAAGTTACGTCTGAGTGATGCTGTCATCTTCACTGTTTTTCTCTTTGGCTTCACAATGAGGCTCATTGATTGTAAAGTGTGAATTCAGAGTGATTAAAACCTCTAGTGTCTAATATCTACGGTGGCTGAGAAGTGCAAAACCATTTTACAATTAAAAAAAACATTAAAAAAAAAAACCGAACAAATAATAGAAAAAAAACATTAAATTTTAGGAAACAAATTCATATAAAAAAAAAATACATTTTCAAAACAAACACATTTACATTAAAAAAAAACGCGTGCCGACACAAAACTAAAAGTGGCAAAACAGTTAAAAAGCGAAAACCAAATTAACAGAAGCCGGAAAGGGAACGTCCTAAAGGCCGGACGTGACGTCACGGTGACCCAGACTTGTAGTACAAACAACTGAATTTTGTAGTCCTGCTTCACGTGGAAAGTCAGCGGTGATTTTTGATGGCAAGAACTCCGCTGAATGTTTTCTTTTTTTAAAGTTTATGATAACTGAACAATGTGTTGTTTTTTTTGTTGCTAAATTGTCATTTTGTTATGTGAGTTTGTTTCCTAAAATATTTTTTTTATGCTAAACAACAACAAATCGTTCCGTCTCATTTTAAGCATCGAGACACAATAACTGCTGTTTGATGCAGATTTATGTTGTTTACTGAGAAGTTTCTTTGTTGCTGCTCAACTGCTGACTGACAGATTTTAAAAGTTAAGAACTCAAACATTAAAATGTGCAGTTTAGATCAAGTCTAGTCACTGAATTTAATTTATTTAACTATATTCACCTTTTATTAAAAGAAGCTATGTTTTCACACATCACATTCCGCACAAACTGAGATTATTTAGATACTCTGACCTGGAAACTCTTGTCCTCAATCTTTCCCAGGTTCCATGAACGCAGCATCAGCGCTTCAGAGTGGAAGGATTATTTAGCGTTTGATTCCTGCAGTGATGTGATAAAAAGGGGGAAACCGGGTGCAACAAAGGCTGTTTTTGGTGGGGGAGATGGGGGGTGTTGTTGGACAAATGCAAGACAAACAAGTTAAACACACCAACACTGGTGTTAAGTATTTACAGAGGAAAAATTCAGATGTGCAGATGGACACCATGCGTAAATATGAATAATTAAGGTGGAATTCATACACATTGCTTGTGACTGAGACAATGTAATCAGATTACAAAAGTTAAGTAACCTTAGAGCAGTTGGATTACATTTGGAAAATGTGCAATTAGACCCAGTTTCATGGCCAAAGATGACCCGATTACATCTTTAAATAACGGCAGTAAAGACGTTAAAGAAACACGGTGCATCTGTGCGTGTGTATGTTTTTCTAGAAGTAATCTGTGAAGAAATAACCACATTTTCAAAGTTTGTGTCCAATTTTAAGCATCAAGTCCAACATTTTTAATGTCCTGAGTTCCTGCACAAGTTTTCAGATCGTTAAACAGTGCGTTACATTCCACATTTCATTTGTATCCGGTAACAAAGTCCATTTGAAGGTTTGTGGACGCCGACCTGCTCATATCAGGAGTTTGAGGCACACGGCGACTGGATGTTGAAGTCGTTGCTGCCATCTGCTGTTTCACCTTCAGCCGAACATGTGCAGAGTTTTAAAGACTGTTTCAAAAGGTGCTTCCAGTCAGAAGTGGATTACTTTTTCATTTTTAACCCAACTCTTAGAAAAGAAAAGGAATGAAACATGTTTAATGAACTGAAATCTTTAAACATTTGAAACATTCATCCGTACCGAGCGACTGCCTTCACTTGTGGTTAAATTTATCATTTTTAAATGTTCTTGAACCACTAATGCGCTGAACCACATACCCAAATGGTGCGTTGGCCGGCATTTGACCGTCTGAAGTCCAGATGTCCACCGCTTGGTGTCCGGATGGCTCCAGCGCAGCTCCGGATCCGACGCGCAGGTGCGTTTAACTGTCCCTCAAGCGCAGTGTTCACTTTACGGGCCGAGCTCAAATCGTGGCAGCGGCAGCTAAAAAATGGCACTTCTAATGGCAGCCTGAGCTGCCACGACTGCTGCCGCTGTTTGTGGAGGCCAACGGTGGTTATTCGCCAACGGCTCATTATCTAAGGACAGTTATTAGCTGGAGCCTGTTACTCGATCATTGCTTTCAGAGGATGCTGTAGATATTGGTTGTTCTTTAATAACAAGTCTTAGACCCTTAACACGAAGTCACAGCGTTTACTGAGACGGAACCTATGTCTTACAAAGTGTTTTGTACATATATATACATGGATGACGAAGAGTTATTCCACAAACAGTCGGTTTATTATGGAGCCTGAATGGTTACTGTTGGCCGTAAACGCACCAAAACCAACAACACACTCAAATATTAACCTGCCTTGTCGTTGGTGACATTGTGAGGAATATTTGGTGTTTTGAGGGCCTTAATGAGGCTGCTGCGGCCATTCTCTCAACAAGTGCACTTCACACCAAAGAAACCAATATTAATAAGAATAACTTCACCAGAGCAGGCGAATAAAAACGTTGTTCTCACCGAGTTCCCTTCCCCGTCAGCTCCTGTGTGAGTGATGGTGATGATGGTGAAACTTGCCCCTCTCTGACCGCTCCTGCACAGATTGAGTTGGTGTCGCTACTGAGAAAATGGTGGCGCAACACTGCAGGAACAGCTTTTCAAGAAGATGAGCAAGGAGCAGAATATGTGTAACCACGTCAGTCCTCGGTACTGGCAGGTTCAGTTCTGTCTTTCTCTGCTGGTACCCTGCGGTGTGTTTCAGGAATGCTTTTGAGACTGGTTTATTCTCTCCTGCTGGTCGGGCACGGTTAATTCACACATACTGCAGGGGGATGGAAATGCTTAATGAAGGAACTTAAACATAACTCCCACAGACAGACTGCTAAAAAGGAGCCGATTTATCTCGGACGCATCCGTCCCAATACTGACGTCCATCAGGTGCAGCTGATGACGTAACCACGTCAGCATTAAGGAGGAGACGCCCAAGAGCCAACAAACCACAGTATGCAGTAACTTCCAAAATCACAATAATAAAAGCAAGCGGAATAATAACTATTTACTCCGTTACATATGCACAACTTCAACTTTTCTCTCCACACCTCCATTCATGATGGTTTATGATATGTTGGTCAAACAGGTTCACAATTCACCGACAACAGCGACCTAATGGACCCACGGGAAGGGCGGGAGGATCAGTAGCGCGTCCCAGTTTGACCTCTGTCCTGGTGTCAGCAGCACAGATGGGAGGAGAGTCCTGTTAATGATTGAAGTCTGTCTGATGCAGACTCTGTGGACGATCAGTCTTTAAGTTACCTGAACGGGGATTTTGTCAGATGGGTTTTTAAATCAGGATTTTATTAGAGCGACAGTCTGGAAATGCTTTAAGTCAGCTGACACTCAATGGGCTGATTTTCAGCCCCAGTTTGTGACAAAAGGAACAGACAAATATGTGAATGAGAAAAGCTTTATTGGGAATTCAGCAGGATTAATATAAACTCATGCTTTTTATTCCTTTTTCCTCTTTTTTTAAAGGAAAAATATGTAAAACAGATGGAACTTTGGAGCATTCACGGAGCTCCCAGACTTATTTAAGTCTAGTTTACATTCACATTTATGCATTTAGCAGAAGTTTTAATCCAAAGTGACTTAGAAGGAAAAAGGAGAAGCAACAATCGAGTATATTTTAACAGTCACAGTTTACAATAGAGCAGCTAAAGCTGTGTTCAGGTCAGTTAAGAGCAGTTCAACAGAACAAATGCTGAGTGTAAACGTGCAGGAGTGATCTGATCCTCAGCCTCATCATCTGGATGCATTAACCTGATTTTAAGAAGCTGAATTCTAATTCAGTGAATTCTAACATGTTCACATGTATCTCAGAGAGTCTGGATTTGCTCTGACTAATACAACATCTATTTCTTGTGCTTTATCCTCCTGAGATGCAGCATTTTGTTCTCTGTAAGCGAGGAGCTTTTAAATAAAGCTGTGAAACAAAGAAGGAGGATCTACCACAGCTGACCTCAGTGACTCTTTAAGTGTGAATCCTCCTTTAGCAGCTTGAAACTCCCCCAACAGTCAGAAAGAGCTGAAGACAGAACAACACTGACTGCATCATCATTTTAATCAATTATCTGAATAAGTGATAGAAGTTTGAATCACGTCTGCATTCAAACTTTACAACAAGCAGCAGAGCTAAACACCAGCATCACGTCCACATTCAGACGTTTCCCTTCACCAGATGAATTTAAATCATGTCGTCACCTTGAATCCAGACATTTGTTGTCTGGACTCGACAGAATGTCTTCAAACATGAAACTGAACTGAAAATCTTGGCTGTAAAAAGCAGAACATAAAGAAATATCAGAACCTTCGGTTTTAGTCGAGAATATTGAGATTTCCAACCAAAGAAACTGAAACGTCAGCAGAACAACGTCAACAAATCACTGATTACCTGAAAATCTCTGAGCAGTTTGGACATGAAGCCACGATGGGACTAAATGAGTCACAGAATGAATCAAAATGAAAAATCACAGATTAAAGCTCACTGCACCTTCAGCTGCTTCGTTTTTCAGTCGACAAATTTGCAACTTGTTCCTGAAACAAAAACCCAAAGTCCAGCATAGAGCGGCTGAGTGAATGTGGTCTGGACTCTGTGGAGGAGAGTCATGGCTCCAGAGACTCTGTAGAAGGACAGAATACCTGCTCTGTGATCCAGGTACACTCCGACTCTGGAGGATACAGGACCTGAGATGGAGGTTTGGATGTTGTTGTACATAAATATATAACTGTTTTGGTCACATCTTAACGCCCAAGATTTGTCATTAGAACCAAACACATATTCAGTCCCTCCTCCTGCTCTCCTGATGTTCTTGTATGCGACTGCTACACGAACTGTTCCTTTCCCTCTCATCTCCACCTCCCAGTAACAACGTCCAGTCAGACTCTCTCTGCTCAGGACCTGCTGATATACAGTGAATCTGTCTGGATGATCAGAATAAGACTGAAGTTCCTTCATTAAAGTCACTTTTCTGTTCCCCTCTGACAGGAACAGCTGTCTGTGTGCTGTGTTTGGATCCAGTGTGATTTCACATGAATATTTTAAGAAGTCAGCTCTGCTCTCTGGTTCTGGTTCTGGTTCTGGTTCAGGTTCTGGTTCAGGTTCAGGTTCAGGTTCAGGTTCTGGTTCAGGTTCCTGCAGTAAAACATCCACTTCAGCGCCTCTCAGTGAGAGGTTGGTCCATTCCTCTCTCAGGATGTCCTGTAGTTTCTCTCTGAGCTCTGACACAGCTGCTGTCACAGCCTCAAAGTGCCTCAGAGGACGGATCTTGATGCTGGATGAGGGTGTAGACTCCCTGAGTGCTGACACTGAGGGGCAGTTCTGTAGAAACTGGGTGTGATCCTCTGTGTCTGAGAGCTGCTGCAGCTCAGCATCTTTCCTCTTCAGCTCAGTGATCTCCTGCTCCAGCTTCTCCTGAAGCTCTTTGACTCGACTCACTTCAGTTTCCTGCTGGGATCTGATCTGCTGCTTCACCTCAGAGCTTCTTTTCTGGAGGAGACGGATCAGCTCAGTGAAGATCTTCTCACTGTGCTCCACTGTTTTATCAGCAGACTGATTGATGGCCTCCACCTCCTGCTGAAGCAGCTTCACATCTTTCTCTCGGTCCTGGACTCTCTGCTGGATTTGTTGCTGACTCCCCTCCAGCTCTCTCTGCCTCTCAGTCCTTTCTGCTGCAGCTGACACTGTGTCGTGGCCTTTATGTTCATCCACAGAGCAGAGATAACAGATAGACTTCTGATCAGTGCGGCAGAACATCTTCATCACCTCATCGTGAAGAGAGCAGATGTTCTCCTGGAGGTTCTTGGAGGGCTCCACCAGCTTGTGTTTCTTTAATGGAGCCACATCATAATGAGGCTGAAGGTGTTTCTCACAGTAAGAGGCTGGGCAGGTTAAACAGGACTTGATGGCTTTCAGTTTTCTTCCAGAGCAGAAATCACAGGCCACATCTTCAGGTCCAGCATAGCAGTGATCAGCAGGAGCAGCTTTGTGTCCAGTCTTCTTCAGCTGCTCCACTAAAGCAGCTAACATGGTGCTTTTCACCAGGACAGGCCTCGGTGTGAATGTCTGCCTGCACTGAGGGCAGCTGTGGATTCCCTTCTGATCCTCTCCATCCCAGAAGCCTTTAATACAGTTCCTGCAGTAGCTGTGTCCACAGGGAATAGTCACCGGATCCTTCAGTACATCCAAACAGATCGAACACTGGAGAATTTCTCCTTCCAGCTGATCTCCTTTCTGCGCCATTTCAACAGCGACTGAGTGAGTTTCACTTCCTCAAAGCTGAAACTACTCTGAGCTCTGAAGGGGAGGGAACAAGGAAACTGAAGGGGAGGGAACAAGGAAACTGAAGGGGAGGGAACAAGGAAACTGAAGGGGAGGGAACAAGGAATCTGAAGGGGAGGGAACAAGGAAACTGAAGGGGAGGGAACAAGGAAACTGAAGGGGAGGGAACAAGGGAACTGAAGGGGAGGGAACAAGGAAACTGAAGGGGAGGGAACAAGGAAACTGAAGGGGAGGGAACAAGGAAACTGAAGGGGAGGGAACAAGGGAACTGAAGGGGAGGGAACAAGGAAACTGAAGGGGAGGGAACAAGGAAACTGAAGGGGAGGGAACAAGGAAACTGAAGGGGAGGGAACAAGGGAACTGAAGGGGAGGGAACAAGGAAACTGAAGGGGAGGGAACAAGGGAAGGGTGGACAGAGTGGAGCTGCTGTGTTTGAGAGCAGGAGGAACAGGGAGGTTATCAGAGTTCAGTCCATTTCAGGAGCATAAGTGGTTGGAGAGAGATACTGTAAGGAGGGTTTCCTGGGCAGCCGTTCTGTTCTCATCAGAACAAAGAGTCAAAATATATGAGGCTGGAATCAATGAGGCTGGAAGCAGGAGTCTTTAGTGGAGAATATTCTTTAATACTGTGTGCACAGGGTCCTACAGCTCGCATGCATCAGAAGTAAGACCTCAAACTAACAAAGCAGGTCCTGTTTATACTCTGAGGTACGAGCAGAACAACATGTCGTCTTTAGGTGGAACTTTCTTCATGTGGTTTCTGAAACAAAAGTCCAGACATACTGGTGCCATGCTGACATGTCGTCTGTTTTCTCTGAACCCACTGGTACCGTATGTCACCAGACTGACCTTCTGAGGTCATACAGCATCAGTCAGGTCTGACTTCCCCCAAAACATACTGTCAGGTACTTTATATTTAACCCCAGTTTGTTATGACAGAGCTTATTTTCCATTAAAAATCCTGCTTTCTCATTCCAGTCAGTTTGAAAAGAAGCCGTAAAATAATTTGGCAGGTTTTTTTTTGCTTTTTGTCGTCTCCAGTTGTTCTGGGATGTTATCCCACTTTAATATAAACAAACCTCCGTCTGAGCCTTGCACATGCACAGCCTTACCAGTGAACTCAAGTGTTGTATTTTAGACCCAATCCCAGCCAGACTGTTCAGGGAGGTTTTCCCCTTCATCAATACTTCCATATTGGATGTGAACAAGCTGTCTTTGACAGGATATGTACCTCAGACTCTTAAGTTTAAGTTGGATTAATATAAACTCATGCTTTTTATTCATTTTTCCTCTTTTTTTAAAGGAAAAATATGTAAAAAGATGGAACTTTGGAGTTCAGCACGGAGCTCCCAGACTTATTTAAGTATATATAGAATATAAGATGTTTGACTGAAAGCCAAACCAATAGGAGAGAAGTATTGGGTGTGATCTAACTGTTGCCAGGCAGAAGAGAGGTTTTTCAAGTGAATAAAAGCCTGCACAGTGTAACTGTAAAATCTTTCTTTTCCTGAAGGGACTCGGGTTTATTTCTTTTTTCTGAACAAACTCTACAGCATTGGATTTTTTTTACTCTCTCCAATTTATTTTTGGCTGTATTTCTGACTCCAAAAAACTCTTAAAAACCAGCACAGTTGTGTTGAAAACTAGTGTTGAAACACACACAGTGGGTGTAATTCTTGTTCAGAGTATCTGTAAGACACACATCCTTTTGATTATATTTAGATCAGTCTTTGATTGTACATATAAGTCTTCCAGATGTCATTCAAGGGCAGTTGTTCAGTTAGACTCCCTCTAGTGGCAGATACGAGTATTACAAACACATGCCTGCATCCTTTTTGCAGTTTTTGTTGGTCAATGATGCATCATTTCCATGTACCAGTGTTTTATAATGCTTGTGTGAATAATCTCATCAGAATGTTTGATTTGACATTTTTATTTTCATCTTCTGTACATTCATTAGTTATAAACAATGCCTTTGTGTAGTTCCACTCTCTGTCCTGTAGGGGGTGTCATACATGTGTAAAAACAAAAAACTGTACAACTCTGACTTCCTGGATGTTACAAACACTCCTGATAACGCGATGTTACCTTTACAGTCTTCTGTAAATACTGAGATCAGTCTGATGCAGAGTTTTTAAATAAGTTATGAATCCGTCAAACACACACAAATCAACATCTACTGCTGCTACTAAACAATATTATATGTATCATAACCCTGACATGGGTCTGTTTCTTTAAAACCTGCTTTAAATGTGGTGTTAACAGATAAAACCGTTTCCTTCTTCACTTGGTTACAATCTTACTGTTAAAACTTTTGAATTAAAGACTGTAAAAAGGAAACTCTGAGCACTTGAATAAATCAGGAAACGTGTTCATGCAGGTTATGTGACGTCCACGGTGAAGGTAAAGCTCCTTTTCTGCATCTTCAGGGGCAGCTGTCACCGACCTTTTCTCATCTGTGACTGGAAAAAAAAAGTCTTGTTACCGAAAAAACTAAGAAAGCAGCAGATCAGAAGCTGTTAGTTTAAGTGAAAATAGCTTTTACCGCTATACAGAACTCTTGGTTGAAGTATTAATCCTACTGGACAGATGCAAAGATAGTGTGATGAGAGGCTGAAATATTAACTGTTTCACTGATTTTATTATTTCACAGCATTAAAGGAAGAAAAATTGGCAAAAACAATCTGTGTTATTATCGGCCCACAATTTCACAACCAGTGCATCGCTTATGAGCTTCTCTATAAAAGCAGAAGTTCTGTCAGTTTAACATGATGCCAAGGAGGAAAGACACCAGCAATGATCTCAGAGAAGCAGCTGCTGCTGCCATCAGTCTGGGAAGGGTTATAAGGCCATTTCCAGACTATCTGGAGTCCATCATTCTACAGAGAGAAAGATTATTCACAGGTGGAAAACATTCAGGACAGCTGTCAATCTTCCCAGGAGTGGACGTCCCAGCAAGTTCACCCCAAGGTGAAAAAGCCCAGAGCTACATCTCAGACTCTACAGGCCTCAGTTAGCATGCTAAAGGTTAAAGGTCACCCCAAGGTGAAAAAGCCCAGAGCTACATCTCAGACTCTACAGGCCTCAGTTAGCATGCTAAAGGTTAAAGGTCACCCCAAGGTGAAAAAGCCCAGAGCTACATCTCAGACTCTACAGGCCGCAGTTAGCATGCTAAAGGTTAAAGGTCACCCCAAGGTGAAAAAGCCCAGAGCTACATCTCAGACTCTACAGGCCTCAGTTAGCATGTTAAAGGTTAAAGGTCATCCCAAGGTGAAAAAGCCCAGAGCTACATCTCAGACTCTACAGGCCTCAGTTAGCATGTTAAAGGTTAAAGGTCACCCCAAGGTGAAAAAGCCCAGAGCTACATCTCAGACTCTACAGGCCGCAGTTAGCATGTTAAAGGTTAAAGGTCATCCCAAGGTGAAAAAGCCCAGAGCTACATCTCAGACTCTACAGGCCTCAGTTAGCATGCTAAAGGTTAAAGGTCACCCCAAGGTGAAAAAGCCCAGAGCTACATCTCAGACTCTACAGGCCTCAGTTAGCATGCTAAAGGTTAAAGGTCACCCCAAGGTGAAAAAGCCAAGAGCTACATCTCAGACTCTACAGGCCTCAGTTAGCATGTTAAAGGTTAAAGGTCACCCCAAGGTGAAAAAGCCCAGAGCTACATCTCAGACTCTACAGGCCTCAGTTAGCATGTTAAAGGTTAAAGGTCATCCCAAGGTGAAAAAGCCCAGAGCTACATCTCAGACTCTACAGCCCTCAGTTAGCATGCTAAAGGTTAAAGGTCACCCCAAGGTGAAAAAGCCCAGAGCTACATCTCAGACTCTACAGGCCTCAGTTAGCATGTTAAAGGTTAAAGGTCATCCCAAGGTGAAAAAGCCCAGAGCTACATCTCAGACTCTACAGGCCTCAGTTAGCATGTTAAAGGTTAAAGGTCACCCCAAGGTGAAAAAGCCCAGAGCTACATCTCAGACTCTACAGGCCTCAGTTAGCATGTTAAAGGTTAAAGGTCATCCCAAGGTGAAAAAGCCCAGAGCTACATCTCAGACTCTACAGGCCTCAGTTAGCATGTTAAAGGTTAAAGGTCACCCCAAGGTGAAAAAGCCCAGAGCTACATCTCAGACTCTACAGGCCGCAGTTAGCATGTTAAAGGTTAAAGGTCATCCCAAGGTGAAAAAGCCCAGAGCTACATCTCAGACTCTACAGGCCTCAGTTAGCATGCTAAAGGTTAAAGGTCACCCCAAGGTGAAAAAGCCCAGAGCTACATCTCAGACTCTACAGGCCTCAGTTAGCATGCTAAAGGTTAAAGGTCACCCCAAGGTGAAAAAGCCAAGAGCTACATCTCAGACTCTACAGGCCTCAGTTAGCATGTTAAAGGTTAAAGGTCACCCCAAGGTGAAAAAGCCCAGAGCTACATCTCAGACTCTCCAGGCCTCAGGTAGCATGCTAAAGGTTAAAGGTCACCCCAAGGTGAAAAAGCCAAGAGCTACATCTCAGACTCTACAGGCCGCAGTTAGCATGTTAAAGGTTAAAGGTCATGACAGCACAGTCGCTTTAACACCTGATGAGGAGCCGATACTCTGTTTTATCAAGTCCTGGAGCAGATACATGCAAACTAAAATAAGTAGGGGGCTCAGTTTATTAACTATCTGAACTAACACGTGTTGGGAGCGTACCATAGCAACCACAGGCTAATGATTACCGACTCTTCAATGATCCACATCCTGTTCAATCTGACTGTGTTACATGGAATAAGCAGCTTGACAAAATAAAGGTTTGGAGCAGTTTCCAGTCGTTAAAGCTCTGTGGGTTAGAGAAGCTGAGGAAATACTCATTGTTTCAGTAATAAGGAAGTAAGATCATATTACACAAGTTATAAGGACATATTTACAAGAACAGACACGTTCCATCACATTCACTGCAGTCACAAAGTGTTGTAATTCAGAACTTTCCCTCAGCTGCTAAAACCTGGTGATTTCCTCAGTTTCCCAAAAAGCTTCCCAACTCCCCACATATCATAGATATACCCGTGCAGATGCTGCCCTGGTCCAGCAGCCGTCTTACTCTGGTGTTCTGAGCTGCTCACACTGTAAATAACAAAGCTCAGCAGCGTTCACACGTTTATTTCATATACACACGTTTCTCTTTGGCTAACAGGGCGACTGGTCTGATATTCAAATTTAAAGAGAAAATATCACTGAGAAATAACGTTTTCTGTGCTTGAGAGCATATATTTGGGTGAATGAAGTCACTACCAGCTGAAAATGTGACATTTAGAGAGATGTTCAGGTTTTCAGGGCAAAGTTATCCAGCCTCCTCCATCTATATCTCCACCCAACTTCAACTTCAGATGCATTCGCTGTTCATCAGAAGGGGAAAGTTTGCTGAGATAATAACAACATCGCTGGTTATATAGTTCGTTTAACTGAAGAAATAAATTAGCTGAAGATGCTTTACAAGTAAGTTGTTTTTTATGCTAACTATCAAATCTGGCTTTTAACTGGCGTTCTTTCATTTTTCGACCAATCAGAAGACAGAAAGCCTGATTTCCCTTCGTCATTGAATGCACCATCAGTACAGCAGTCATTACAAAAGCAAACATTGGCCAAAAACTGGTCATGTACGCAACAGCTGATCGTGTTAGCAGGCAGAAACCGAAGCAGAACGGAGTCGATATGCGAATTATGACGTCACATGACTTCCGAGTGGCGTTTTTAACCGACCAGCCGTTGTTACGTTCAGTTGTGCTTTTAACAACTTGGGCCGTTCAACACATGATAAAACAGGGATCAGTAGCTAAGTAAAACAATACCTGCTCTTGTGGACAGAGGATTTTAGAACGTGAGGCTTTAAAATGTATGAAAAGCATCACAGAACCTCTCATATTCACCTGTAACAGTCCTAAAGTGTCCTCAAAGTATCGATTACTTTAGATTTCAGATATGAAATCTTGTCATTTTCACTGTTTTATCTGAGGTGAATTTAGGAAAAACTAGTTTAAAGGTTCCATGAAAGTTGTCCCAGTTCTCCAATTTGAAAAAAAATCCTACTTAAACCTTTCATAATGAGATTATCTCTGAACTGATAAATCCAAGCATCGCTTGCTGCTGATCCAGGTTACAACGTGCACAAGATCACATGATCAACACGTTTTCAGGTCCTGATGACTTCAGTCTGACCTCAGTTCTGCCGAGGGAAGGTTTGGGAATCATCTACTTGAACTGGGGATAGTTTTTGGATTAGGGGTCACCTGTGAGAGGGAAGAACAAAGAGAGGACGTGGGACTGGGCCTGGCTTCACTCACCAGCTTCCACTGGAGGATCTTGATCCACTCGTCTGCCTCCACCCCCGTCTTTGCACAAATGTAAAACGTTCGCTCAGGAAACACCAGACTGTGGACACAGAGAAAGCAAAGATGGTGTTCAAACAGGAGGAAGATGCTCCTCTCAGTTCACTTCCTGTACCTCATTGTCTGTTTAACTCTGTAATCGCCCTCCAGCAGCTTCCTATTTCTGCTGTCAGTTTGTTTGAGTTGCTCGCTGTGTTCTTCCCCTCCGTGCCGTTCTGTCCAGCTGGTTTTGTTCTGTAACCGTTCATCTGCCGCCATAAAGCCAGGCTCAGCGCCCACCTTACTGACCACACACCTGGGCCTGTTCTGTGAAGCAGGATTGGTGGCTTGGTGAGGTAAGCGCTGGGTTTTCAGAACCATGAAGCTTCCACCGGTTCTTACCAGGTTGTATCACCATGGTGACCGTTTCTGGACACCTAACTGGAGCAGGTCAGAAACGTTCCAGCCAAAGGAAATGTTTCCGTCGTCTTTAACCGGGAATAATAAAGTTTTATTCCTGCTGACTTAATAAAAGCTAAAGCCTGTATTCGGAAAATCTCGGTTGACTTATCACGTTCTTAACCAGTCTTAGAGTCGGTTAAAGCAGATCACCGAAAGATGGCCTGGATACACCTGACCTGCTGGAGTGCTTTCTCTGAAAAGTATCACATATCAAAACCTTCCTGTTTGGGTTGATAAACTGAATGTGAAACCGTGCAGAAGGTTGTAACTTCAGTAAACCACAACCGGCTACAGCTAATGGGCATTTCTCAATCCCTCCCTGTGTCTCTCGCTATGATTTTAAAGGCTCAAACTTCCCCTTTTTTCAAATAACACAATGCAAAATGCTGCTGCCATGGGGAAGTGCAGCTCAGAAAAAAATGCCCATCTGGGCCCAATCTGATCTGAGGAAGACTCGGTTGGCTTTGTCTGTTTCTTGCTTTTTGAGTTTTGTTTTATTTCAGTGGAAGTAAAGAGTTTCAGGGAAGATTCAAAGCACAGAAACGGTGGATGGTGGACTTTTCTCCGTGCTGCATTACAAAAATAGAGATCTGAAGCTTTTCTGCATGTTGAAGCTTATAGCGTGACAACTAATTGCATTAGAGGAAGAGCGGGAAAACGAGAGGTTTCACTTCGCCTGACGTGTGGCTGTCAAATTTCAGGAGATGATCGTCATACAAATAAATGCAATTAACTATTAAACACTCATTCTCTCTTTATAATAAGAAGAATTACAGTATAGTTTCCCACTAATGATCTAATAACATAAGTTAGCATAACAGGAACATAAACAAAATGTCTGTTAGCTTTTAGCTTGTTAGCTTCTACCACAGTAGAAGATGGCGTGGAGAGATGACATCATTAAAAGAGTGTCAACTCTATCAAATGGCGGAAAACAATGTGGAAATATGATATTTGTGAGAGTTTCGGCTGTTTTTACACAGAAAGTTGAATGTTGTTCATGATGATTCGGTACGACAATTTCAAATAATCGAGATTTCATGATTCATTGTTAATTGTGAAAAGTCTGAAGCTGCGATTACGCTCAACACAAGTGTGATGTCAACACAACGCCGTAAAACCAGTTAAAACCGGAGCTGGACTGGGTGTCGTTCACTCCCTCAACTGTAAACTGCGGTGAAGTCAGCCTCCACTCAGAAAAAGGAGGTCAAACCAGCCCTCACTGGTTTTCTGCTGCCCCGTCTATACTAGATAGTTTGAAATAAAACAAACCTACATTCACAGGTGATGACACACATTTAGCAAATAAATTTCAAAAGTAGAGGCATAAGCCTCTTATTTATATCTGCTGCACCTGGTAGGCGAAAAACACACTTCCTCATTAAGCCACTGTTGCTCCTACTCGGATTCACGCATGCTAACAGAGGCGGATCAGCGCCACAGCGCTGTGGAAGCAGCTGAGTGACATCATCACCTTTAGTGGGGCGCGTTCTGTTATGCTGGATGTGTGAAACTACGCATTAGGCAGGACATTTTCGACTCTCCCCAGCGGGCTCAGAGGCGTATCAGCGGACTTTGACCCCCGTTTGTCCTTTCACACATAAAGAAGGCAGTGGCGCCTTGAAAAGGCAGCTGTGAACGAGGCTTAAGGCTGGATTGACTGCAGTAACAGTAAATGTTAGCCTTTCTACCACACCTTCCTCTCTGCTACACTTCAACTTTCTACGTTTGTCAGCTGATTTATGTTTTATTTTGTTATCTGTAACAACATCTTGAAACATCATGATTTACCTTTGGAATGAATAAAGTATTATTGAAACACTTTGTGCATGTGAAGTTAAAACATCCTGGGAAGAAGACATTTAACAGAAGACAGATTTAAGATTTTAAACAGTGTTGTAACAGCGTTGGTGATGTCTCTGCCACCCGACTCTGACTAAAGACTCCTTTCATTTCAGTGGGATTTCACCTGATTAAACTAAAGCAAAATTACTGGTAAAATCTGATGTTAGCTACAAAGAGCTTAATGGAACGGCTCCATCTACTTGAATGCTCTTGCAGAGGCTTCTGTCCCAACTGGGTCCCTCCGTTGGTCCCAGGATTGTCGTCTAGCAGCTCCTACACCACGCCTAAGACAATCCAAACTCTGTTCATGTGTCGTCCCACGATGGTGGAATGACCTACCGAGCGCTACCAGAACAGGGGCGTCCCTGTCTATCTTCAAGAAGCTCCTGAAAACCCAGCTCTTCAGAGAGCATCTCCTATCCCAGCACTTACCTTGTACTTCCCTACCCCCTCTATCTCTGCACTTTATCTTTCTGCTCTTCCTTCTATGCCTGCACCCTATCTCTACTCTGTCCCCTCTGACAGAGTCGGACTCCTGGGTTCCTTCTATGTAGCTTATTGTTAGCTTTTTATACAGCTGTTATATCTTCGCTTTGGATAAAAGCGTCTGATAAATACAGAAACAGAAACACATAAAATGGCACCTCGACACCAACTACACGGTTTCAACTCAGCATTCGCCAGGTTACAAGGTGCATGACCAGCTGAAACGTCACCAAAATGCCAGAAGCGCCAGCTATGTGATGTCAATTTACAAGATATACAAGTGGGAGAGCGGTGGCATGAACCAAACATAACCCGAGGACACTGTGTCCACCATCACTGCTGGTTGTCAGATGAGAAGCTGCAGCATAAAACCGTCCATGTCCTTTTTTCATAACAATGTGATTTTTTTTATCATAAAAATGAATCTAAACCTAAATCTGTTCTGATGCGTAACCATGGCAATGGGAAAGTTGCTAACCTGTTGGAGCTAACTGAGCTTTCCAAAACCAATATAATGCCTGGAATAAGACCCCAAATCAAGATGAGATGAAGAGGAGACGTCAAGGATGCAGAGCAAAAACAAAATGGAGAAAAAGGAAGAAGTTTAAACCATTTCTTCACTCAATCATCAGGGGAAATGTGAGATCTCTGGTGGATAAAATGGACGAGCTTGGAGCCCTGATGGGGACACTGCAGGAATATCAGACGGAGACCTGGCTGCAGGAACAGCTCTAACAGCTCTCTGCTCAGCTTTAAGACTATCCGGGCAGACAGAGACTGCAGACAGAGCGCTAACAGTAAAGGAGGAGGATCACAGAGCTGGTTAACAACAGATGGTGGAGTCCTGGACCTGGCTGCAGGAACAACTCTAACAGCTCTCTGCTCAGCTTTAAGACTATCCGGGCAGACAGAGACTGCAGACAGAGCGCTAACAGTAAAGGAGGAGGATCACAGAGCTGGTTAACAACAGATGGTGGAATCCTGGACCTGGCTGCAGGAACAACTCTAACAGCTCTCTGCTCAGCTTTAAGACTATCCGGGCAGACAGAGACTGCAGACAGAGCGCTAACAGTAAAGGAGGAGGATCACAGAGCTGGTTAACAACAGATGGTGGAATCCTGGACCTGGCTGCAGGAACAACTCTAACAGCTCTCTGCTCAGCTTTAAGACTATCCGGGCAGACAGAGACTGCAGACAGAGACTGCAGACGCTGTGTGTGACATCATCAGCTGAGTTGTTGCTAAGCTACAGAAACAACAGCCCAACCCACTGATGGAGACCTCTGAAGGTTTCTACCACACCTTCCTCTCTGCTAAACTTCAACTTTCTACGTTTGTCAGCTGATTTATATTTTATTCTGTTATCTTTAATAATAATTAATACTGCAGGGATATAATTTACCTTTGGAATGAATAAAGTATTATTGAACTGAATTAATCAGAAGCTAAATGAAGTTCCCACTTCTGTTGAAAGTGATAATTTAGGCATCACAGCGGTTGATGTTCGATTCCATGAGGTAACGTGTCTAAAGGCCACTTTAAACACGCAGCTCGTCTTTGCTCATGTCTGGCAGTCTGGCCACGTACCAGAAACAGTTGACTCTGTCCTGGGAGTAATCGAACTGCACTGCAGAACAGGACCTCAGATCCAGCGTTCGAATGGGCTCCTCACACTGCAACAGGGAGAAACGACTGTTCACATGTACACATCTGCAGCCGTGAAGCAGCTGCTTCAACCACATGCTGCTCCCAAAAAGCTGAGGTGAGACTCACCGTTTTGCCTTTGAAGTATTTCAGTTCATATCTGTTGAGCGTAAACCACCTCTGCTTCCAGTTCTTAAAAAAAAAAAAGGCCAAATTTATCTTTAATATCAGCTGAAGTCAGTTCAAACCCTGAGCTACACGTTTAGAAATGAGTTACACAACATTTTCAGCAGAAATGAGGAAAGAGTTGTTTCAGTTCAACTGCTCTTACCTTCACAAATGCCCCTTGTTTCACCAGATAGCCTTCCTTCGTGCCCAGCTGCAAAGATAAAAGATTTGCTTCAGAGGAAAACTCTGCACTGAAAAAAGGGACTTTTTGGTGCCATAAATTCTATTAGAGTAACTGTCATCATTTCCACCTTGTGGTATTTTTAAGATTCAGTAAGAACTAGAGTTTCTAAAGTAAAATTAAACATTTTATTAACGTAACACATGAATTATAGGGAAAAAGTACGTTTTACTTCGGTTTCCTCATGTTATTTAAATGTTTAACAGATGTCTGTCCATAAAGCTAAACATTTTACATGAACTTTACTCTGAAAGTGTCGGGTTTGGAAACACATCCACGATGTTAATGTTAATTTGGTGAATTGTCCTTGGACTGGCGACCTGGTGAACCCCGCCTTTCACCCGATGACTGCTGGGATAGGCTCCGCCCCCCCGACGGATTAGAAAATGGATGGATGGACTACCTAAGTTTAAATTCTACAGATATGTAAGATTTACTTAAAGTAAAATGATGTTCCTGCCTATGAAAAGCAAGTACACTTTACTTCATTTGTTTAAATAAATATACTTTAATACTTGGATGTAATCAAGTAAATGTTATTTAATATTTTATGGAAAGTAACATTTACTTGATTCTGGCAAGTGAGTTTTACTTAATATTGCAGGATTAAAGTTTACTTGAATCATTTGCATGCAAATATTTACAATATATTCCAAGTAATAAGTAAATCTTATGAGTTATTTCTTTCAGTCTCCAGCTGTCAGGTGCAACCACCCAAGCACCAAGTGAAGGACTAAACTCAGGTATTCACCGCTGAGAAATTAGTCAATTTGTGTTTTTCTTTTTTAATTTCACAGATTTTGTCTCATATTTTTTAAATATGCAGAAAAATCTGAATAGAACAGACAGAAATAATAATAAAAAAAAACTGTATGCGTCTTCAATGAATATAATGCGAAAAACCTCTAACTGGGAATAACTGAATAGCGTAACGCAGTGGTTCCGAAAGTGGTTTTATCATAAAGAAACTCGCCCACTTTTAGCCTGTAGCTGCTCCTCTTTATCTTTTGACAGGCCATAAATGCACCATAAAGTATTGTTGCTAGACAGAAGCTTTCTTTAATGTACCGACTGCTGCTTCATCAGTCACAGTTAAATCCAAATAACAAAGAGAAGCATTATTTCCTCTCTTTTTACACGACCAGCTCTGCTCTGCAGGAGGAGCATCTGTACGACAGATGGAAAGTCTCAAAGGGGCAGAACTCTTCTGCTTCATACCATCAGGTTTGTGGCCTCTCTTCTTTACGTTTAGCTGCTTTCACAGACCTGTGAAAACCTGCATTAACTCTGTTCCCAACTTGGGAACCACTGGCCCAAAGGACCAAAAACAGCTATTAGTCCCTGTATAAAGTCACTGTGAATCAAAGGCTTATTTCACAAAAAAGACTTTGACTGAAGTCAGTTTCATGCTGGTTGGTTCAAATCCTTCCGTTAGCATGAGGTACTTTCCGTTAGCATGAGGTACTTTCCGTTAGCATGAGGTACTTTCCGTTAGCATGAGGTACTTTCCGTTAGCATGAGGTACTTTCTTTTAGCATGAGGTACTTTCTGTTAGCATGAGGTACTTTCTGTTAGCATGAGGTACTTTCCGTTAGCATGAGGTACTTTCCGTTAGCATGAGGTACTTTCCGTTAGCATGAGGTACTTTCCGTTAGCATGAGGTACTTTCTGTTAGCATGAGGTACTTTCCGTTAGCATGAGGTACTATCTTTTAGCATGGGGTACTTTAGTTAGCATGAGGTACTTTCCGTTAGCATGAGGTACTTTCCGTTAGCATGAGGTACTTTCCGTTAGCATGAGGTACTTTCCGTTAGCATGAGGTACTTTCAGTTAGCATGAGGTACTTTCCGTTAGCATGAGGTACTTTCTGTTAGCATGAGGTACTTTCCGTTAGCATGAGGTACTTTCTGTTAGCATGAGGTACTTTCCGTTAGCATGAGGTACTTTCTGTTAGCATGAGGTACTTTCCGTTAGCATGAGGTACTTTCAGTTAGCATGAGGTACTTTCCGTTAGCATGAGGTACTTTCTGTTAGCATGAGGTACTTTCCGTTAGCATGAGGTACTTTCTGTTAGCATGAGGTACTTTCCGTTAGCATGAGGTACTTTCTGTTAGCATGAGGTACTTTCCGTTAGCATGAGGTACTTTCCGTTAGCATGAGGTACTTTCCGTTAGCATGAGGTACTTTCTGTTAGCATGAGGTACTTTCCGTTAGCATGAGGTACTTTCAGTTAGCATGAGGTACTTTCCGTTAGCATGAGGTACTTTCCGTTAGCATGAGGTACTTTCCGTTAGCATGAGGTACTTTCTGTTAGCATGAGGTACTTTCCGTTAGCATGAGGTACTATCTTTTAGCATGGGGTACTTTCCGTTAGCATGAGGTACTTTCTGTTAGCATGAGGCAAAGATGGTTCACATTGATTTACTTCCACACATTTATGATAAGATACAATATAGTGAAAAATAAAACGAGTTAAACTGTTGCACAAATGACATTAAGGCAGCTCCAACTGTACATTTCAGATGTTTATGATAAATTAATGAAAAGAACTGCTCAATTCTTTTTTTTTTAATGTTTCTGTTTCTGTATTTATCAGACGCTTTTATCCAAAGCGACTTACAAATGAAGATATAACAGCTTTATAAAAAGCTAACAATAAGCTACATAGAAGGAACCCACTGGTCCGATCTCTGAGTAGAGATAGGGTGCAGGCATAGAGGGAAGTGCAGAAAGATAAAGAGATAGAGGGTAGTAGTAACACCATGTGGTTTTAGTTCAGGGAATGAGTGAAAATATGAAGTGGAAAAGCTTGAAGTGTTCCGTGTGCGTTATACCGAAGGTGCCTTGGCCACCAGGTCGTTTTCTGTGCGGCCCGTCTGCACGGCCGTGTGAACCCGCACAGACTCGTAGATGGACGGTTCCTCCACGCGCCAGGGGTACGGGCACCTGAGTACGATGAGGGTTCCTGGTTCACAGACAGATGGGAGGTTAAAACACAGGAACAGCAGTGCTGTGCTGTCAGCTGCAGCTTCTACCAGCACTTAAATGCTGATTAATACCTGCAGAAATCTGACCAGATAAGATAATAATACATTTGATTAAATGAGTCCAGAACTTAGTGAAATAAGTCCAGCTCGCGCTTAATCTTTTTAAACACTAATCGTGATACTTGTCATGAACTTAGACATTATCAGGTCTGGCCTTCCACATGAACAGTATCTGTGATGCGTGCAGGTGGAGAATCATCCAGCAGCAGCATACCAAAGCAGGAATGTAGCTGAACCAGATGGTGAACACAATCAGCCACATCCTGATGTCAGTGAACTGTTTTTGCACTTTCTGTCTGTATACTGTGAGCTCTGACAGGGCCTGACTTCTGGTTTCCTTCTATGTAGCTTATTGTTAGCTTTGATTTTAGCTGTAATGTTATATCCTCATTTGTAGGTTTCTTTGGATAAAAGCGTCTAAATGCATCAACAGATATATTGTATTTTCACAACAAACTGCTTTTTCACTCATTTTCAGTCCAGTCCTTGTACCCGAATGTGCAGCAACAAGGTGATTCCCAAAGAGCTATTAGCTGAAAACTTGGCATATCTCAGCATGGTGTGCAGTGTGTCCTTAAAACATTTGAGGAAACTGGACAAGTGGAGGACAAAAGAAGAAGAGTCAGGCCTAAAAAACTATCTACAGCAGATGAACAGGATCTGAAAGTGATGTCCTTAAGAAAGAGGAAAAAATCCAGCTGTGACCTGACAGGACCTGAGAGATGCATCTGGACCTTCAGCTGATCCATCTACTGTTGGCCCAAGCCTCATCAGAAATGGTCTCCATGGAAGGGTGGCTGTCAAGAAGCCGTTCTTAAGGAAGGGAAACAGGGAGAAAAGGCTGAGCTGTGCCAAATGACACAAGAAGTGGACTGAAAATCAGTGGCAACAGGTCTTATGGAGGGATGAATCCTCCCCAGAGCCCGGACCTCAACATTATTGAAGCAGTGTGGGATCATCTGACAGAGAACGGAACAAAAGGCAGCCCACATCCAAAGAAGAGCTTTGGGATGTCCTTCAAGAAGCCTGGAGAACTATTCCTGAAGACTCCTTAAAGAAATGACAGAAAGCTTGTCTCAGAGGGTTCAGGCTGTGTTGGAGAATAAAGGAGCTCAGACCAGAGATTCACTTTAAAGCTGCTGAGAACTGATAAAAAAACTCTGTTTCTGCCTCAGATTCTGGGTTTATGTTCATGTTTGAACATGTTTCAGTGAATCTCTGCAGCTGTTTTCCTGGAAATATATAAAGAAATGAGGACTGATCGGGACTCTTCCACTGTACTGTGACTCATTAGCAGATTGTACAAACCACAATAATTAAAGTACAACACGGATAGCTCCAGAACAAATGTGCCTGAGGACAAGAACCAAGTCTTGTTTTGTTTGTTTTTAGAAGCACTTTGACCCACAGATTTGATACCATATGTTTGCTTTAATAAGCAGTAAGAAAAATCTTTTCTGTTTCTTTAAGACACACAACTTTAAAAAGTTAGGTTATGGTTCTGTTTTAGACCACTTTTACACTTAAAGAAGCCAACATTTTACAGAGTGAGCCTGTTTCGAACAAGCAGCATCCTTTAAAGCATGGAAATGTACTCTGAAAATGATTTAAACGGCAACAGAAAGAGGGAAGTAAAAGAAGAAATGTTGGTTTACGTCATGTGGCTGCAGGGAGTCGTGTGTACCTGTGTCGCTGCCCAGCAGAGGCTGGTTAGCGAAGTGACTGACGAAGTCCTGAAGGGTCGGAAACTCGTTAAAACCAAACACATAGACGCTGTCTCTGCGTGTCACATGAAAATGCTTCACAGAGTTCTTCGCCCTGTGCGCCAAAAGACAAGAAATACTCACATTAGTGCTCCACTCGGTTTAATTCAGCAACAAAAACACAGAAAACCTTCTTCGAATGTAGATAAAAAAGTGAGCAGGATTAAATCCTGGATATTTAGCAGCCGAATACGTTTTTGGAAATTCAGAAAAGCATTTTAAATATCAAATAAATGGATACAAAGACGGTGCAGATTCACAGATATGAACCAGAGCTCAGTGTAAGTGATAAAGACCCCTGGATGGATTCAAATGTGCCAGAAATCAGCCGATCGCACGGTGAACCCTGGATGAACACAGCAAAGGCAAAGAGTCGGATACTGAAGAGGTTTTACACCACAGCTCAGAGAGGTCAAAGGTCACCACAGAGATGGCTGTGGCCACATGATTCGATGGTAGAATCAGGCACATTTCACTCGACCCAAGGAGCCACATATTGATGTAATAACATATCAAATGTTAAACAGCCCGATCAGACACATCGATGTAAAGAGCAAAGTGAAACGAGAGCAACCAAATGTACCTTTCCTGTGCTGTGAAGTAACAAAATGAAACGGGTCCAACACTGACCTGACAGACAGGGCGAAGCAGCCCGGGCCGTCGTTGCTGTTCCTCAGGAGGTAACTCCCGTCCGTCCCATTGGACAGGAGGAGGGCCTCAGCGGCGTGGCGGGACAGGTCGTAGTGGTACCACCTTCAGGAGAGTCAGAACAACAGGATCTGAGAGGAGAAAAGTCTGCAGGTACGTCTGATCTATGCTGCTCCCCATCGGTCGGCTCAGGGCACCTGACCCCGCCCTCCCCAACCTGCTCAGTTTCACCATCAGAGTTCCTCCGGTTCAGAATGGCCTCATTCAGACAACATTTCCTCCTCCAGGTTCAGCAGGGGGCGCTGAGCCCTCCCCAGGAGATGCGAGGCCTCCCCCCACAGCTGGAGCGCAGGCATGCAGTGATACATCCATCCTGATCGAACTGTCCAGGGTAACACTTCCCCCATCTGTTCTCAGACTTAATGCGCGTCATCTCACGGAAGTTGGTTACATGCTGCCATTCCGACACTTAATTTTTTATCAAACGTCCCGTCATTCCGACACTTTTTTCCTCCTATGGTCGGAATTTTTTTTTTTTTTTTTACATACCGCCATTCCGACAGTTCCTTTTAACAGCCTATTTTTTTACCCTAAACATTTTGCACTAATGATATGCCGGCGCAAATACGCCCTAAAGTTTGGCGCACAAACTTTAGGCCCACAGCCTCGCAAACAAACTTTAATAATCTATTATCAAAATCCCCTGAAATGTCAAATATAAAAATACAGATACTAATGTAACTCTGGCGAGACTGAAACTGATTAAGCAGAAATACAGTGTCAGTGAGCTGTCACAGCAGCCAGCTGGAGCGGAGCTCTCCACAGAGCCCGTGCGTCTTTTGCCCGCTGTCATCGTATGCAAAAGTAATAATTGCAATTACAGATATCACGGCTACTGCACAGGACACAGTTGCGAGCACTCTGCCTTGCCTTGCCAATAGGAGAGGAGAGAAATGACAGCATAGAACGTATAAAACACAACAAAATGCAGTAAAAACGTTCATTCGTGTTATTCACGTGATTTATGAATACTCGCTCCAATTATGGGAAGCGCGGATGGGCTTTGCGCATTTGGCACAAACACACAGCCGTTGCGCAAGGCTTTATACAGCCTGTTGATATCTTAAGGACCTAACTGGTCACATCTGGGAGTACATGTCATGTAGAGATTGTTTTACATGGCATTACAGCTGAACATATAGCTTTCATCCACATTCCAACGTGGGAGAGCCCGAAGACGCATGTGCCAGACGCACAGAGCCAATTTTGACCACTTCATGCTGTTTATTTGCTTTCTTTTAGTTAACTTTCGTTTCTTTTGGATTCTTGTGCGTATTATGGAGCCGTTTCGGTCCATATTTGTCGGAATGGTGGGATGTCGGGATGTCGGAATGGGTGTTGCCACCCACGGAAGTTACCGGAGGAAATAAGAGATCGTTTCAGCCGTTAACTGTGACAGATGCAAAGGAAACCAATAAAGGGATGTGAGAGTTCTTTATTTGCATTAACAGTGGTGGGGCAGCCAAAAACTCAAGAGAAATGACATGAAAAGTCAGAGAATGTCACGTTTTAAAAGCATCCATCAGCCCCTCACACCCTCCTCTGCCTCATAACCAAAACTAGGACGAGGTGTGCACGGACCTTTTCACGTTAAACACGCGTCCATCAGGAAGAATGACAAAGAAACAGCTTAAATAACACTCAGCTGAGCTGACCTGCAGGGAGACATGAACCCAACCCGCTTATTCTACCACCAAAAAGCTTTACTGATCACTTTTAAAGCTTTTATGGGTCTGGCTGCAGATATCAGAAATGTTGCCTTCCTGGCAGCTCAAGGGTCATATCGAGAGGCGACTACACCTTTACTATCAGGGCTCTTCGACTTGTGAACGAGCAGCCTGAGGAAATAAGGCTCCCAGAGTCAGTCGCTCCCTAAAACCCATTTCATGTGACCTTCAGCTCTATTTTACTCATTTAAATCGATTTTTTCTAGTATTTTAAAGCTTCTAAATCCCATTAATGTTGGATTTTACTCCCTGTTATTTGTTTAATGCTTAACTTATAACTGCTTAACTCACAGTTTCCTCTGCCCGGCCTGTCAAAGTGAACTCTGTCTTTAAACGGTGCTACATTAATAAAGTTCTTATTCTAATCATTGCGTCTCTGAGCAGCCTGCTGTGGATGCACCGTCCGTCCGTGCATGCGTCGTCCTCTCTTTGTGTGTCCCTGCAGTCATCTGGGGCTCTGCAGCCCTTTAAGTTTCAACAAATTCCTCCCAAATTGCACCTAAATTCAATTTAAATTTAATATTTAAACAGTTTTAAAGGGCAAATGATTTATCTTTCAATCTGCAGATGAAACCAAACTGAAAGTGTCAGTTAATTATAAGAGAAGAGCAAACACTTCTAACACAGAAATATCACTGTTGGTGAGTAACTGCCTGCTTTTAAATCTGCCTGCTTTTAAATCTGCTTTTAAATCTTCTTTTAAATCCGACTGCTTTTAAATCCGCTTTTAAATCTGCTTTTAAATCTTCTTTTAAATCCGACTGCTTTTAAATCCGCTTTTAAATCCGCTTTTAAATCTGCCTGCTTTTAAATCTGCTTTTAAATCTTCTTTTAAATCCGACTGCTTTTAAATCTGCTTTTAAATCTTCTTTTAAATCTGCCTGCTTTTAAATCCGCTTTTAAATGAACGGTTGTAGTTTGGATGTCATGGAAGAAAGTCTCAATGAAGTTTGACCAAAGAAATTTACCCCAAAGTCTCCAGCTCGTCGCTCAGGTCCTCGGTGGAGGCATCGCTGTAGACGCTCATCTCTGCTGCTGCCACCTCTGAGCTCTGTGATCGGCTCAAACAAAGTTCTGCTGCTGCAGAGGGAAGTGAAAGCCGACCGCCTACCAGGAAATGAGCTGAGACACAGCAGAGGGACTCTAATGTGGGGAGCCTTACTCTTATTATCATTAAATAAAGGTTACAACGGCTGCAACCTTTAAGAAAAGCTTCAAGGACCTTTTCCAGAACTTCTCTTTCTTCTGTGAGGAAAGAACTGGAGGAATTAACATACTAAGCCCCGCCTCCTGCTATCAGACACCATCACATCAGTTCTGAAATGTTGGCTGAAGAGAACTTCCGTTGCAGCCTGTTAAGATCTTTCCAGGAATGTTCCCTGAAGGTTAAAGAAGCCATATTTAAAAATAAGAGTTTAAAAGAGTTGTGCAAATCACTCCTGAATGAAGATAAACTTATTTTTGGAATCTGTCAGGATCTACCAGGGGATCTACCTGGAGGTTACCTGGAAGTTACCTGGAAGTAACCTGGAGGTAACCTGGAGGTAACCTGGAGGTAACCTGGAGGTTACCTGGAAGCTATCTGTTTATGTTTATGTTTGTTTATGTTCATATTTATGCATTTAGCAGACGCTTTTATCCAAAGAGACTTTCATGTAGGGTGGCAATCATACCACTACACTATCTGAGGGTTACCTGGAAATGACCTGGAAGTTACCTGGAGGTAACCTGGAAATGACCTGGAAGTTACCTGGAGGTTACCTGGAAATGACCTGGAAGTTACCTGGAGGTAACCTGGAAATTACCTGGAAGTTACCTGGAGGTTACCTGGAAATGACCTGGAAGTTACCTGGAGGTTACCTGGAAATGACCTGGAGGTAACCTGGAAATGACCTGGAAGTTACCTGGAAATGACCTGGAGGTAACCTGGAAATGACCTGGAAGTTACCTGGAAATGACCTGGAAGTTACCTGGAGGTTACCTGGAAATGACCTGGAAGTTACCTGGAGGTTACCTGGAAATGACCTGGAGGTAACCTGGAAATGACCTGGAGGTTACCTGGAAGTTACCTGGAGGTAACCTGGAAATTACCTGGAAGTTACCTGGAAGTTACCTGGAGGTAACCTGGAGGTAACCTGGAAGTTACCTGGAGGTTACCTGGAAATGACCTGCTTTAGACCTTCTTTAAACCCTCTTCAGACCCTCTTTAAACCCTCTTTAGACCCTCTTTAGACCCTCTTTAGACCCTCTTTAGACCCTCTTTAGACCTTCTTTAAACCCTCTTCAGACCCTCTTCAGACCCTCTTCAGACCCTCTTTAAACCCTCTTTAAACCCTCTTCAGACCTTCTTTAAACCCTCTTCAGACCCTCTTTAAACCCTCTTTAGACCCTCTTCAGACCCTCTTCAGACCCTCTTCAGACCCTCTTCAGACCCTCTTTAAACCCTCTTTAAACCCTCTTCAGACCCTCTTCAGACCTTCTTTAAACCCTCTTCAGACCCTCTTTAAACCCTCTTTAGACCCTCTTCAGACCCTCTTCAGACCCTCTTCAGACCCTCTTCAGACCCTCTTTAAACCCTCTTTAAACCCTCTTCAGACCCTCTTTAAACCCTCTTCAGACCCTCTTTAAACCCTCTTCAGACCCTCTTCAGACCCTCTTTAAACCCTCTTCAGACCCTCTTCAGACCCTCTTTAGACCCTCTTTAGACCCTCTTCAGACCCTCTTCAGACCCTCTTTAAACCCTCTTTAGACCCTCTTCAGACCCTCTTTAAACCCTCTTTAAACCCTCTTCAGACCCTCTTCAGACCCTCTTTAAACCCTCTTCAGACCCTCTTTAAACCCTCTTCAGACCCTCTTCAAACCCTCTTCAGACCCTCTTTAAACCCTCTTCAGACCCTCTTTAAACCTTCTTCAGACCCTCTTTAAACCCTCTTCAGACCCTCTTCAGACCCTCTTTAAACCCTCTTCAGACCCTCTTCAGACCCTCTTTAGACCCTCTTTAGACCCTCTTCAGACCCTCTTCAGACCCTCTTCAGACCCTCTTTAAACCCTCTTTAGACCCTCTTCAGACCCTCTTTAAACCCTCTTTAGACCCTCTTCAGACCCTCTTCAGACCCTCTTCAGACCCTCTTTAAACCCTCTTCAGACCCTCTTTAAACCCTCTTCAGACCCTCTTCAGACCCTCTTTAAACCCTCTTCAGACCCTCTTTAAACCCTCTTCAGACCCTCTTCAGCAGCAGGTCATGGCTGCAGTCACCTGTCTGATCTTTTTAACCTCGTTACCCGTTCTAAACCGTCCTTTGCAGGTTTTTACAGTCTGCAGAGAAATAAAGGTGCGTGCCATCCCAGATGTTCCAGATGTTCCTGCTCTTCATGCACTTCACAGGCGACACACAGTCTCAACAATCTGTTTATTGGGAACACATTTAAAATGTTTTGGCAGAAATCCAGTGAAACAACTGGGTTTTTAAAGCACCCAACATGAAAATGCTCCTCAGTGGGTGTTAAAGTCAGCCTCTGAGGAGCTGGAGGACGCCACATGACGCCCACCCGAGCCGGGCTGCACAGAACCGAAGCCGCTCTTTAAGAAGTCTCTGCTGCTTCTGTTCGTTCGGCTCAAATCATCATTAAATCTTCTGCATAAATCACCAGTCGGGAATTATTTCAAAGTAGAATAAAACAGCTTTCATCGTCCTTCTGTCACATCTTTGGTGGAAACTGAGCGGACGGGTCCAAAACGAAGCCATGAAGACTTTGTTTAGGTGAACCGAACAAAGACAGGTGAGTCGCTGCAACTTTCCAACACCTGAGTCTCCTCAGTTTGGTTCAGAACCAGCAGCAGAGGGGAGCGTTCACACAAACCTTCGGTGCGGTTCTGACCCGGTGCACACTGCAAGAGTCTGGAGTTTGGATTGAATGTGGGTGTAGGTCAGGACACCACTTCGTCCACGCCGGGCTCCAGGCCGGGGTTGTCTGCGCACACCGGCAGCCGGCTGGTTCTGGAGTGCTTCAGGTTCCAGCGCTGCATCTGCCTGCGGTACGAGTCCACTTCGTGGCTCTGAGCGGAGTCGAGGTCAGCAGGCGAGCGCAGGGTGTTGCTCAGGGTCCGGTACAGCAGCCTGCACAGGAGAGGGCGACACATTCAGCACCGAGAGTGGCGTTTCTGCAGCTGAAGATGAAAAAAGGCTGAACAGGGGCGGTTAGAGCTGAGCTCACCGCTGCCCCCTGTGGAGCGGAGGAACAACAGCAGCTGGAAGTTTCTGTCCTGTATAAAGGTTCTAAAAAGGTTCTATAAAGGTTCTAAAAAGGTTATTGAAGGTTTCAGCGAGTCACACTGAAATAAACGTAGTGAAGTCGCCGTTAATGGGACCAAAATATGCAACTTTAACCTCAGTAAAAGGAGTAAAACAAACTTTCAGGGACTGTTAGAAACAAAAAAAAGTTGTAAAATCATGTTTGAAATGCTTTAACTCGCCGACGTTAGGATGCAAATACAGATGAAGGCCAGTGATTGGTGGAACTTCTGACGTCTGAATAACCAAGAAGCCCAGAAATGAGCCAATGGCTGCAGATAAGTTAACTTTGTGATGAATACGGAGAGAATTTCAAACTTCTTCAGTAATAGTTTGTTGTAGCTTCTTTTACAGCCGGCTGTGGGTTTGAACGATCTCTCTCACTCACTATGTCCATCGACGCGTTGCTATGGAAACAAAGGAAGCCTGTGAGCAGGCGGCTGGCTCCAAACGTTGCAAACGGGTGACTCACGAAGGTGCGATCATTAAGGCAGATCTGCCTCAGACTGCATCCAGTCTGTCGCCATGGAGACAGAAGGGATGAGCAGGACTCGACCAAAGGTGCGTGTACCTGGGGAGCAGAGCGGTGACCGTGGTGACAGCGCAGATGATGTAGAAGAGGGGCTGGGACATCTGGCGTGTTTCCACCCCCAGCAGGTTGGTGGGGTGGCTGCAGAGCTCACAGAAGGCACTGAAGAGCAGCACAAAGCCGAAGTAGGAGGCGGCGCTGAGCGCCAACACCAGCACGTGGATCCAGGTCTACAGCAAACACAGAGGTCACGGAGTTGGTTTTTTCACTCCCGTTTGATTAAAAATGCTTTTAGTTTCCCTGAGTCTGACCAGCGTGTTGCTCTCGATGACTTGGTGCAGCAGGATGATGAGGAGCGCCGAGGTGTTGATGGGCGAGCCGAAGGACAGATCCCCGACGTCTGATCCCTCAACAGCCTGAAAGAAACAGCAGAACCTCTGAGAGAAGCAGCTGGGACCGTTACAGAGTGAGGACTGACGGGAGGTCTCACCGGAGGCTGAACATCGCTACGTAAAGCAGCAGCAGAATCAGGATACTCACAAAGTAAGGCACGAAGAAGCAGACCAGGCTTTGGTAAAAAGCATCCAGGACTGTGAACCAGAACATGGAGGGAACATAAACCTGTGGGGGCCCAGAAGCATCCGTTAATCCTTTTAATCACATCACATAAAAACCTTCATTTCAGACCAGGCAGAAAGCAGAAAACAGCATCTGTGTGAGAACCTTGTAGGTTCGCACAGCCCCGTAGAGCTCGGGAAGCTGCAGCAGGGTGTGGGCCGGCGTGTCCCGGTCCAGGACGCCGTAGATGAGGGGCGGGACGGAGGTGAACAGCAGGTTGAAGAGGATGAGCACCCACGAGTTGATCATGACGCTCCCAGAGAAACCACAGAAGAACTGATACCAGAACAGCAGGTTGACGTACATCTGGAAGAAGAACGGCACAGAAACAGCTGTGAGGACTGAGCTGAGGGCGGAGACTGTTCTCCGAGTTTAAAAACGAGCCGCTGACAGTCTCTGGATCATCAAACTGAACTCATTGCTGCTGCTCCTGGGCTCGTCTGAGAAGCTTTTAACCAAGCTCATGCACTGATATCTCCCCAGAGTCGGGGGCTGACTCACCACGTTCTTGTAGATGAAGAAGAGGATCATGTTTGCCAGCCGGTTGTAGCACCAGTGACCGTGAACCAGCAGCAGCTTTCGGAGGTGTTGGAACCTGGAAATGGCGAAGTCGCTGGACATCACAGCCTGAGGAGTGACGCAAAGGGACAAACTAAATGTTCAGCTCTTTACCGACTGGAAGAGATTCCAACACGAGCTGCATCTAAAGGCAGTTAAAGACGGGGAAACGGGGCGTTTTCTGATGTATAATCAGCTTATTCTAAAGCAGAGAGGAGTCCCAGCTGCCTGAGCTGAAGGTGCACCAACAGAAAAGGGTTAGAGGTGAGCGGGTGGCAGCGTTCTTACCTGCATCCCCTCCTGACCCGATATCCCGATGCCCACGTCAGCCACCTGAATCATGCTTACATCATTGGCTCCATCACCTGAAGAGACACAACAACCTCAGAGGATCTCCTTCAGGGAAACACCTGCAGAGCTGCACCCGTCTGAGTCCTTACCCACTGCCAGGGTCATGACCCCGAGCTGGTCCCGGATCAGCTGGACCACTTGGCTCTTCTGCAGCGGCGTGGACCGGCAGCAGATGACCGCCTTGCACCTGCGGCTCAGCTCCAGGAAGCTGTTCTTCAGCTCCTCCGAAAGAGCAAAGTCCAGCGTCCGGCCGTCTATGACCAGAATGAAGCCGGCGTCCTCGGTCCGGTCGGCCGGCCCGGCTTCGCCACGCTGGACCTCCTCTATGAGCCCCTCCAGCAAAGCTGCACAGGCATCCTGAGGGAACAGAAACCCGATGGAAGCCACCGCTGCTGTGAGTGTGCAGCGGTTCAGGACGGCTCGTTCAGACCTGACAGGTCAGACCAGCTCACTGGAACATCTGAACCGCCTCATCAGAAATAAAGAGACTTTTCCTGCCAGTCAGGACCAAATATTTCACTTCTAAACTCATCCTTCTTGTCTTCATCTTTACTGGTTGGAATGTTTTACAGAACTGGTGGTTTTACAGTTTTTTACCCTGACAAACACGATCACATCAGCAATGAACAGACGCAAACATGTGCAAACATGTGCAAACATGTGCAAACATGTGCTAACATGTGCTAACATGTGCAAACATGTGCAAACATGTGCTAACATGTGCTAACATGTGCTAACATGTGCAAACGTGTGCAAACGTGTGCAAACATGTGCTAACATGTGCTAACATGTGCAAACATGTGCTAACATGTGCAAACATGTGCTAACATGTGCTAACAGGTGCAAACATGTGCTAACATGTGCAAACATGTGCTAACATGTGCTAACATGTGCAAACATGTGCTAACATGTGCTAACATGTGCAAACATGTGCAAACATGTGCTAACAGGTGCAAACATGTGCTAACATGTGCAAACATGTGCTAACATGTGCAAACATGTGCAAACATGTGCTAACATGTGCAAACATGTGCTAACAGGTGCAAACATGTGCTAACATGTGCAAACATGTGCTAACATGTGCAAACATGTGCAAACATGTGCTAACAGGTGCAAACATGTGCTAACATGTGCAAACATGTGCTAACATGTGCAAACATGTGCAAACATGTGCAAACATGTGCTAACATGTGCTAACATGTGCTAACATGTGCAAACATGTGCAAACATGTGCTAACATGTGCTAACAGGTGCAAACATGTGCTAACAGGTGCAAAAATGTGCAAACATGTGCAAACATGTGCAAACATGTGCAAACATGTGCAAACATGTGCTAACATGTGCTAACGTGTGCTAACATGTGCAAACATGTGCTTACATGTGCAAACATGTGCAAACGTGTGCTAACGTGTGCTAACATGTGCAAACGTGTGCTAACATGTGCAAACGTGTGCTAACATGTGCTAACAGACGCAAACATGTGCAAACATGTGCAAACATGTGCAAACATGTGCTAACATGTGCTAACAGGTGCAAACATGTGCTAACAGGTGCAAAAATGTGCAAACATGTGCAAACATGTGCAAACATGTGCTAACATGTGCAAACATGTGCAAACATGTGCTAACATGTGCAAACGTGTGCTAACGTGTGCTAACATGTGCAAACATGTGCTTACATGTGCAAACATGTGCAAACGTGTGCTAACGTGTGCTAACATGTGCAAACGTGTGCTAACATGTGCTAACATGTGCAAACGTGTGCTAACATGTGCTAACATGTGCAAACGTGTGCTAACATGTGCAAACGTGTGCTAACATGTGCAAACGTGTGCTAACATGTGCAAACATGTGCAAACATGTGCAAACATGTGCTAACATGTGCTAACAGGTGCAAACATGTGCTAACAGGTGCAAACATGTGCAAACGTGTGCTAACGTGTGCTAACATGTGCTAACATGTGCAAACAGGTGCAAACATGTGCTAACATGTGCTAACATGTGCAAACATGTGCTAACATGTGCAAACATGTGCTAACATGTGCAAACGTGCTAACATGTGCAAACAGGTGCAAACAGGTGCAAACATGTGCAAACATGTGCTAACATGTGCTAACATGTGCAAACGTGTGCAAACGTGTGCTAACATGTGCTAACGTGTGCAAACATGTGCTAACATGTGCAAACTTGTGCTAACGGCTGGAACAGACACCTTGCTTTCACAGTTGGCGGTCAGCAGCTGGTCTGCGGGGCGGAGCAGTTTGCAGGCGTTGGCGATGTTGACGGCCGTCTCCTGCTTGTCTCCGGTGAGGACCCACACTTTGATGGCCGCCCTCTGAAGCGCTTCGATGGTCTCGGGGACGTCCTCCTGCAGCCGGTCCACGATCCCTGTGCTGCCTGAACACACACAGACGCATCACTGAGCACCGCTGGCTGCAGCTGGGACGCACAGCTGGTGCGAGGCGCCTACCCAGCAGAGTCAGGCCGGTCTCCAGCCTCTGGGCCGACTCCAGCAGCAGCTCCTCTCTGTTCTCGATGCTGCTCTCGGCCAGCAGCTGCTTCTTCAGCCACAGGTCGTACTCCTCCTCCTTCAGAACCTGCTCCAGAGGACAGCAGTTTGCACATTACACCTGCAGATGTTTGGTCTAATGCGATGTTACCATGAAGCAGGCACGAGGTCAGAGGTCAGACTCGTGGTTAATACAATGAAACAAATGTTTCCAGGTAACTGGCTGCAGAAATAAACAGTTTCTTTAATGTTGAAACAATAAAAAGGTCCATAAGAGATGAATTTCAGAACTATAATAAGGCTATTATTACATTGGCATAACGATTGTATTTACCAGGCTATTACCTGGTTATTACTGTGGTAATTAGCTGGTATAACTTCTCTATTACCCCTTTTTTTCTTCTCGTTGCCATCTTATTACGCTGCTGTAATAGTGTAACCAGAGAACGTTTCGTGGTTAAAACAGCATGAAAGTGTCTTCGTCTGCAGTCCAGACGAGTGCCTGAACCTACGGTCAATGGTTCTGAATATCTGCCAGCTTCAATAAGCACAGCAGTGTTTCCCATGTTCAATGTCAGCCTAGCATAAAGCTATCGTCCTGTTAATAACAAAGAGGAGAAGAGGAGGAACCAAGTTCGACACAGTGAAGCTCAGGAGCTGTTTTTACTGAAATGTGAGTTTCTTAATAAATGTAGCAACAACCAACAGTCCAACATGGTCTAATAAACATGGCTGCCGGCTGCTGGCGGCTGCTGCTAGCGGCTGCTGCTAGCGGCTGCTGCTAGCGGCTGCTGCTGGCGGGTCGCCACGTCAGGCTGGACTAACAGCAGAAGTATTTTCTTACCTTTTTGGCGATGCAGAGTGTGCGGAGCCCCTCTCTGGCGTAGGCATCCAGATGTTTCTGGGTTTGTTCTGTGATGCGGTTGCTCTCCTGAGCCTGCTCTGCATCTGGAAAACAAGCCGAACCTGAGACTGTTGATCGGTCAGAGCTGTAATCTTTGTCCTCAGGCTTCCAGACTGATTCGTACCTTTCGGCCGCTCGGCCAGGTCCACGATGACAGAGTCCGCCCCCTTGGTGTACAGCACCACCTCTTCGGTTAGAGGGTGTCGGACCACCACCGACATCCTCTTCCTGTTGGAGTCAAAGGGCAGGATGTGGAGGAGCTGCACGGCCAGAGAGCCGATTCCCGGCAGATCCACCAGCAGGCTCTCCGCTGAGCGGCCCCTCAGGGTGCAGCGGTACGCCCGGGCGGCGTGGACCAGAGCCGCCTCGTCCGGACTCTCCGCCTCGTACAGCAGCTCGTCATCACTGTCCTCCTCGGAGTCCACGTCCTGCCTGGCACCGTCCCTGCTTGCCTTTGCATCCTTTAGGGCCTCCTCCGGCGGCTGGTCCTCCACCTGTGCAGCCTCCTCTCCCTCCTCCATCACAGGAAAGTCCGCTTTACTCTTCAGTTTGCAGGATTCCTGGTTGCTGTCCGGGCCTGAACCCGACGCATCTGGTCCAGTGTTGGGGGGTGTTGAGAAGGTGAAGGAGCCGGTCTTCCCTCTAATAGCCAACCTGCTGGTGAAGCTGCGAGGGCTGCCTCTGTTCTGGGGGGAGGAGAGGGCGGAGAAAGGCGAGAAGCTGAGGCGCAGGAACATCAGCTTGATGTCCTCCAGAGATTTGAGAGGCGTCCGTGCTTCAGGAACCTGAAGAGAACACAGAACACGGCGTTAGAGAGGTCCAACAGTTCATCAAACCAGACGAGCGCTTCACAGCCTGCTGGGAGCCGATCTAGGGCTGGGCGATATGACGATATTAAATCGTGAAGGATTGCAACGTGAAGACGCTCCGTAACGATCTGTCAGACTGCAGAGATCGTGGGATCGTCTCGGGCTCATTCTATAAATTGCAGCTCTATGCTGATGCACCAGACGTGTTACATCATCAACCTGACCGACCAATCACAGCGAATTACGGGCAGTGACGCGCTTTCTTACCCGCCTCCTTGTTTGTGTGTGTAGCCGCATGGAGAGCTGTGGCTGGAAGCCAAACGAGGAGCTGGTCGCTAAAAAAAATTCCACCTCCATTATATGGAATTGGTTTGGATTTTACGCAACTGATCAAGTGCAAACAAAAGTAATTTGCAAAGTTTGCACAGAAACGGTTCGTATGTCGGGTGGCAACAGGACGAACCGGTTCAATCACTTGAAGAGGAAGCATCCAAACAGTATGCTGAGAGCCAGACAGCGAGGGGCCCGGCGGCACCGGAACCGCAGGGGAGGCAGCAGCTAGCGTAAGCAGCGGCTAGCGTAAGCAGCGGCTAGCGTAAGCAGCGGCTAGCTTAAGCAGCGGCTAGCTTAAGCAGCGGCTAGCGTAAGCAGCGGCTAGCTTAAGCAGCGGCTAGCTTAAGCAGCGGCTAGCGTAAGCAGCGGCTAGCGTAAGCAGCGGCTAGCGTAAGCAGCGGCTAGCGTAAGCAGCGGCTAGCGTAAGCAGCGGCTAGCGTAAGCAGCGGCTAGCTTAAGCAGCGGCTAGCTTAAGCAGCAGCTAGCTTAAGCAGCAGCTAGCTAAGACCAAAACAGACATTAACACAGGCATATGACAAAGGCACTCCTATGACAAGTCACACAAGCGATGGAAAGAGGTAACAGAAGCAGTTAGCTTTTATCTCGCAAAGTATCGGTACCGTTCCAAGACGGTAGAAAAGGTTCAAACGCCTGCTTCAAGTAGTTGACCCGCGGTATGAGCTGCCCAGCTGAAAATACTTCTTCAACACTGTCTGTTTTTCACTTTAAGATCGTGATAAAATCGAAATGGTGATTTTATTTTTAAAAAATCGCGATATGATATTTTTGCCACATCGCCCCCCCCCTAAGGTTAAAAACAAACGACTATCCCAGGCTTGTGACGGTACCCACTCACCACGTGGCGAGGCTGGCGGGGCGAGGACACCACCACGCTGTTACAGATGGCCAGAGCCAGGAAGAAGTCGGTGATGTAGGTGAGCTCCAGGCTGGACGGAGTCCCGGGCGAGTCGTCCCTCAGGCGCAGCCCAGAAGAGGACAGACAGGTCAGCTTCCTCACCAGGTCGGGGTCTGGAACCACGTCCTTCGCCTGAACACACGCACACGGCAGCACCAGTCATCAGCAGTTCAGGTACTCGTCTCCTCGCTCTTCAGCCGCTGCCAGATGTTGTAGTCTGACCCGAGTTTAGAGTGATCCAAATGTAACTTCTATTCTATTTTAAAACTATAAAATGACATGTTTGGATTATTCAAGGATGATGATCCCAAACACAGCAGCAGATCTACAGCAGAATGTGTGAAAAAGAGAAGAATCGAGGTGTTGCAACGGTCCAGTCAGAGTCCAGAGCTCAGCCTGACTGAAATGCTGTGGTGGGACCTTAAGAGAGCTGTGCAGAAACCAAAGCTGCAAACCTCAAAGAGCTGAAGCAGCGCTGGACAGAAGAGACTTCTATTGTGCTCTGAAACATAAAACCTTTGTCCTGAAAGAGAATGACAAAATACCGAGATCATGTGACACAGGTGGACTCACCTGAACTCATCTCTGGGCTTCAGAGGGCAAACGCAACACCTTCATTTCATTATATCCATTTAAACTACAGGCTGTGAGGCAACAAGAAGGAAAACCAAACCGGTCCAGAGCCGGAGTCTGACCATGCGGCTGCAGAAGGCGCCGGGCCTCGTCTGGACGGGACCGGACAGCTGGTCCTCCTCCTCCGCCGACTCCGCAGTGAGCGTGTGCAGAGACACGGAGCTGCGGTTGCAGCTGAGCGAGCGACAGCTCAGAGACTTCCTGCTGCACGCCGACCTCAGAGTCACAGAGCGACCTCTCGCCTCGTTACTCTCCGCCTCGTACACCTCCAGCCTCCGAGCTGACAGACACACAGACACAGCTCAGTTACTGTCCATCCTTTTTACAGCGCAGAAACAGATGCTGCCTTCAAGGCCACATCTTTACAGAGCAGAAACAGATGCTGCCTTCAAGGCCACATCTTTACAGCGCAGAAACAGATGCTGCCTTCAAGGCCACATCTTTACAGCGCAGAAACAGGTGCTGCCTTCAAGGCCACATCTTTACAGCGCAGAAACAGGTGCTGCCTTCAAGGCCACATCTTTACAGCGCAGAAACAGATGCTGCCTTCAAGGCCACATCTTTACAGCGCAGAAACAGATGCTGCCTTCAAGGCCACATCTTTACAGCGCAGAAACAGATGCTGCCTTCAAGGCCACATCTTTACAGCGCAGAAACAGATGCTGCCTTCAAGGCCACATCTTTACAGTGCAGAAACAGATGCTGCCTTCAAGGCCACATCTTTACAGTGCAGAAACAGATGCTGCCTTCAAGGCCACATCTTTACAGTGCAGAAACAGATGCTGCCTTCAAGGCCACATCTTTACAGCGCAGAAACAGATGCTGCCTTCAAGGCCACATCTTTACAGCGCAGAAACAGATGCTGCCTTCAAGGCCACATCTTTACAGCGCAGAAACAGATGCTGCCTTCAAGGCCACATCTTTACAGCGCAGAAACAGATGCTGCCTTCAAGGCCACATCTTTACAGTGCAGAAACAGATGCTGCCTTCAAGGCCACATCTTTACAGCGCAGAAACAGATGCTGCCTTCAAGGCCACAACTTTACAGCGCAGAAACAGATGCTGCCTTCAAGGCCACATCTTTACAGCGCAGAAACAGATGCTGCCTTCAAGGCCACATCTTTACAGTGCAGAAACAGATGCTGCCTTCAAGGCCACATCTTCACAGTGCAGAAACAGATGCTGCCTTCAAGGCCACATCTTTACAGTGCAGAAACAGATGCTGCCTTCAAGGCCACATCTTTACAGTGCAGAAACAGATGCTGCCTTCAAGGCCACATCTTTACAGTGCAGAAACAGATGCTGCCTTCAAGGCCACATCTTTACAGTGCAGAAACAGATGCTGCCTTCAAGGCCACATCTTTACAGTGCAGAAACAGATGCTGCCTTCAAGGCCACATCTTTACAGCGCAGAAACAGATGCTGCCTTCAAGGCCACATCTTTACAGTGCAGAAACAGATGCTGCCTTCAAGGCCACATCTTTACAGTGCAGAAACAGATGCTGCCTTCAAGGCCACATCTTTACAGTGCAGAAACAGATGCTGCCTTCAAGGCCACATCTTTACAGCGCAGAAACAGATGCTGCCTTCAAGGCCACATCTTTACAGCGCAGAAAAAGATGCTGCCTTCAAGGCCACATCTTTACAGTGCAGAAACAGATGCTGCCTTCAAGGCCACATCTTTACAGCGCAGAAACAGATGCTGCCTTCAAGGCCACATCTTTACAGTGCAGAAACAGATGCTGCCTTCAAGGCCACATCTTTACAGTGCAGAAACAGATGCTGCCTTCAAGGCCACATCTTTACAGTGCAGAAACAGATGCTGCCTTCAAGGCCACATCTTTACAGTGCAGAAACAGATGCTGCCTTCAAGGCCACATCTTTACAGCGCAGAAACAGATGCTGCCTTCAAGGCCACATCTTTACAGTGCAGAAACAGATGCTGCCTTCAAGGCCACATCTTTACAGCGCAGAAACAGATGCTGCCTTCAAGGCCACATCTTTACAGTGCAGAAACAGATGCTGCCTTCAAGGCCACATCTTTACAGCGCAGAAACAGATGCTGCCTTCAAGGCCACATCTTTACAGTGCAGAAACAGATGCTGCCTTCAAGGCCACATCTTTTCCAGGGACGTCCCAGCATTGTTCAAGCAGACCATGGAAAACCACATTCTGCCACATTCCAAAGGCCTGGCTGAGGAAGAAGAGGTACAGGTGCTGGACTGGCTGCCTGCAGTCCTGACCTGTCCCCAGCAGAGAAACAACCACCCCCCCCCCCCCCCCGCACTGCTGCACACCTTAAGACGTGTTTGCAGGAAGAATGGGACAAAAAGGATCAACATAAATTGAACCTTTATACAGTAAATCGATGTTCCCACTGCCTGTAAATAATTAGCTGCATAGACCCGATTCCTGGACTGTTCTGGATCCTGATCCACCAATCCCTGGGACCCCCCCCCCCCTTTGAGCACTGTTTTGTGTTTGCATTTCATGCAGCTGTAATTGTTCTGCCAGCTGTTGGTGACCTTGATGAACCTTCTGTACTTCTGCTGCTTGCCCTGGAGAGGCTGTAAGAGGCAACCTGAGTGGAAAGACTCTCTTGTGAGGGGCTTTTTGAATCATTAGAGGCAGAGTCCGGCTTGGTTGGAGCCTGCTTTGTCACATTTAGTCGTACATCTAATCCAGGGATGTCAAACTCCGGTCCTCGAGGGCCGCCGTCCTGCAGGTTTTAGACGTTTCCCTGCTCCAACGCACCTGATTCAGATTAAATGGATCTCTTCAAAAGATTGTTCCATTCTGCACAAACCTGCTAACGAAGCATTGGTCTCAATCAGGTGTGTTGGAGCAGGGAAACATCTAAAACCTGCAGGACAGCGGCCCTCGAGGACCGGAGTTTGACATCCCTGATCTAATCCCTGCCAAAAGGTAAAAGCCTTTCTGTGACGGCAGCACCATCAGGTTTCATGTTACCTCCCCTATTCCCTGGCTGAGCTGGGTCTCCTTGTCTTCTGCCTGCTGTGGTGTTGCTACTCCTGACAGACTTTTGTACTTGTTTCTCCACCGTCTCACTGTTCCAGCTGAACTACGACCCAGCAGGTACCCCGGCTGCTGCGTCACCGCTGCTTACCATTCTCCTCGTGGGGATATTCCACCCCGTAAATACTGCAGCGGCGGAACACCATCTTGTTCTCGGTCAGCGTTCCCGTCTTATCTGAGAACAGGTACTGGATCTGACCCAGGTCCTCGGTGATGTTGAGGGCCCGACACTGGATCCTGGAGTCCAGATCCTCGTTGTACAGGTCGACGTCGTTGTGGATGAAGTAGATCTGACCCAGTTTCACAATCTCAATGGAGACGTAGAGAGAAATGGGGATCAGCACCTGTTGGACAGAAGTCAGACGAGTGTGAAAAGGGTGAATCCGGCTCATTTTAGGTCGAGAGCACGGAAGCAGACGTGTTAATAAGAAAGCATTCATCTATCCTTCTCTGTCTCTTTACAACATCAGTTAAATGGTCTCCGGCTCAGTCTGCCACCAACTCCTGGTGCAGACGGCGGTGAACTCTCAGTTCCACCACAGCAAAGCTTTTCCAGGTACCACAGCAGAGGAGTTCCTCCTCTCCTGACACACCCAACTCACTTTGTGCTTCTGACTCTGCTCCACTTGGACTCTGACCTGTAAACAGCTTGAATGTTTTCTTCTTCTGTTACTGATAAGACGAATATTAACTGTAACAATCGATGTTGACCGTTAACACCCAGGAAAACAGAAATGCTTTGAAACCAAGAAAAGTTTATTTTCAGATATCTTTGGTTTCATGGCTCTACAGCAAATAACAGGCAACTTAGCAAAGAAGCCATTTTAAACTGGATCTTTAGGCTCTTTGTCACAAAGACACATCATTTGTTCCCATTTCTTTAGCTGCATCTATGAAAAACAGCAAAGAAAACACAGTTTGACAGACAGAAAATAGGATTTCTGCAGCAACAAGGTGATTCCCAAAGAGCTATTAGCTGAAAACTTGGCATATCTCAGCATGGTGTGCAGTGTGTCCTTAAAACATTTGAGGAAACTGGACAAGTGGAGGACAAAAGAAGAAGTGTCAGGCCTAAAAAACTATCTACAGCAGATGAACAGGATCTGAAAGTGATGTCCTTAAGAAAGAGGAAAAAATCCAGCTGTGACCTGACAGGACCTGAGAGATGCATCTGGACCTTCAGCTGATCCATCTACTGTTGGCCCAAGCCTCATCAGAAATGGTCTCCATGGAAGGGTGGCTGTCAAGAAGCCGTTCTTAAGGAAGGGAAACAGGGAGAAAAGGCTGAGCTGTGCCAAATGACACAAGAAGTGGACTGAAAATCAGTGGCAACAGGTCTTATGGAGGGATGAATCCTCCCCAGAGCCCGGACCTCAACATTATTGAAGCAGTGTGGGATCATCTGACAGAGAACGGAACAAAAGGCAGCCCACATCCAAAGAAGAGCTTTGGGATGTCCTTCAAGAAGCCTGGAGAACTATTCCTGAAGACTCCTTAAAGAAATGACAGAAAGCTTGTCTCAGAGGGTTCAGGCTGTGTTGGAGAATAAAGGAGCTCAGACCAGAGATTCACTTTAAAGCTGCTGAGAACTGATAAAAAACTCTGTTTCTGCCTCAGATTCTGCGTTTTTATCCATGTTTTATCATGTTTCAGTGAATTTCTGCAACTATTTCCTGTTTCCATGGAAATATATTAATAAATGAGGGCTGATCAGGACTTTTTCACAGTACTTCATGACTGGAGTTGATAGTAGATGATGATATTATTCATAACCAGCAGGCAAAGGTCTGATGTTGGCTTGTGATTAAACACACCTGCAGAACAATGATCATAGTCCAGAACACGTAGAACCCGGCCAGGGCGGGAGACGTCTCTCCGTCCACCTGAAAGATGGAGTCTCTGAAGTCCTTAAACCAGAGGCCATGACCTGAAACACATGAAATAAAAGGTCAGGCTCTTTCTCAAAGACATACAGAGACTCCTGAGCTGCCTGCAGCATCTTAGAAGAAGAAGTGTTGAGTTCAGAGCTGAGTCCTCACCTACGGCAGCTGCCAGGCACATGACGAGGAGCAGGAAGACGCACCACAGGACGTCTGTGTTCAGGCGCTTCTCCAGCTGGCTGCGCTTGTACCTCGGCCCGCTGTTGTTCATCATGGCTTTAGTCTCATGACCTGAGTCACACAACAGGAGAAGAACAGGCCGTGTTCAGCGGAAAGGTGAAGATTCAGACGCTTCACGGCTTCACTTCACGCCGTTTCTAACGCACATCTGGCTCAGCTTGTTGTGGAGAAAACAAAGCAGCAGTAAGAGCCATTAAGTTTGACTGTTTTTACTGTTTAACAAGGTTAGATCTCATCGTTTGACCCGACAGAGCGGAGAGCAGGTGATGCTGTCATGTTTGGACTGTACACCACACCTGTAGTGCCCCCATCTTCCTGTAACCTAACAGACTGAGTGTTGTATCAACACCAGCAGCCAGCTGCTGGGGGGGGGGGGGGGATGCTTTTTGATTCACCTTCTCAGATATCACAGACGTCTGCTCATAAAATAGCAAAGACTACAAATGTGCCCCAACATGACAGCCACTGAGCAGCAAACGCTTTGTTACGATCCTCAGAAATCCTGCATCCTGACATTCACTTGAATGTCCCACCCTGATGAGTCACAGGGGGGCTATGGGGGTGTTTCTGATCCAATACGTTTAAACTCACCGGCATAGACCACGATGCCGACCACGGTCTCAGTGTTGCGGATGGTGCAGCTCCTCAGCAGCAGGTTGCTGCTGTGGAGACCCACTCGAACGCCACCGGAGTGCTCTCTGTGGAACAAACACACGATGAGGAGGTCCAAAGCAGATCTGCGAGGTGTTTAAGGACCGTAGGACAAAAGCAAACTCACATGTAACCTCTGAACCTGCTGAGGTCATTGTTGGGGTTCTCACACTCGATACGACTATGGAAGCTCTCAGGGGTGAACTCTGGGCCCTGGAAAATAAGTCCAATAACAGGATTACACACAACACACTTTGGGTCCACGGACTCACACCCAGCAGCCCTATAATATATGCTCATACACCAATGTCTGGAGCAGAAATGCATGCAGGGAAAATTTATTATGACAAGTTTACTGTCAGGAAGGTTGCTTTGTTTAGTTTACTGCTTTATTTGACAGGGGTCATGTACACAAGGAGTTCTTTATCAGCGTTAGCTGTGCAGCTCATTTGCATCTGTTGCAGTTTGCTGTTGTTGTTTGCATTTCATCAGTTAAAAAGCGCCTCGTTCGGCTCAATGTTCACCAGAAATATGAGTGCTGGCAGTGGGTTCGTCCCTTCATCTCCACGGCCGACAGTCTGGGACACACCGGAAGTAGATTACTAATTAAGAACGACAGACATTCACCACCTCCACTGTCATCAAAATAAAATCCCCTGCAGCCTCTGAACTGCTCCCGGACACCAGAGCTGGAACCTGGCAATGTTTTGTGCTTCGTTTCCAATCAACAACGAGGCTGAACATGCCGAGAGGTGAGAGACGCCTCTCTGCTCACCAGAGTGGAAAATAATGGTTAACGGGCCGGTTATGGAGCACATCAGTCCAGCTGTGAGGTCTTTCCACCGGCTGCCGGTCCATCAGAGGATAGACTTTAAAGTTCTGATGCTGGTCTATAAAGCTCTGAATGGTCCAAAATACATCAATGACCTCCTGACCCACTATGAACCTTCCAGACCTCTCAGGTCATCTGGATCCGGTTCTTTATCAGTTCCCAGAGTCAGAACCAGACCTGGAGAAGCTGCATTCAGCTTCTATGCTCCACATGTCTGCAACAAACTCCCAGAAAGCCTCAGATCAGCTGAAACACTCAGTATTTAAGTCCAGGCTGAAGAAACATCTATTTTCAGCTGCATTTGAATAAGCTTGAGTTTCAAAACGGAATCAGATTTTAACTCCTGATTTTATCTTTCATATATATAATTTTTTCTGATTTTATCTATTGTTCTTATTTCCTTCTTTTGTTTAAATTTTAAATCCTGCTTTTTATTTCTTCTGTTTTAATGTCTCTGTGAAGCACTTTGAATCACCTTGTTGTTGAATTGTTCCATACAAATAAACTTGCCTTGCCTTATGTTGCGTATAAATCCTGACTCGGTCAGAGTTCCCTCAGCTAACCTGGATCCCTCTGATGGTGGATGTTTACAGAAGCAATCACCTCTACGACTAAACTAACTGAAATCGCTCGATACAAATATCTGAATTTACAAAAAGTCAATTAAAGGACAACAAAAATATATTAAAAGACATGGACTTGCTTTAAAGAGGCATACATTTAGGAGAAAGCAAATCTAAGATCTACTCTCAGAGGAGAAGTCATTTGTACGGACTGTGAAATCATCTGAAGAACCTAGTCAAGGGGAAAAGAGACCACATACTTGCAGTGGGAGGTCTGAAACCACCTGTCTCTGTTTCAGGTTGGTCTCTCCATCCAGGTTGGCAGTTTCGATGTAACAAACCCCCCGCGGGTCAGAGGAATACAGCAGCAGCAAGTCAGCCGGGATGATCTCGTTACAGGACAAACGGACAAAGTCGCCGACTCGCACATCCTTCCAGCAGCGGTCGATGTAGTCTTTCTGCAGGCTGCGGGATGATTGTCAAGAAGAAGAAGAAGAAGAAGAAGAGAGACAACAACATGACTCCAGGTTACAGTGAGAGAGAAACAGCTTTGGACAGAGTAGAGAGATGTCAACCAGCAGTGAAGCTTATTTTCTTATCAAACCTTTCATACGTATGACTGTAAGTTGTTGGTCCAAAGCGTCGGGGAAGCACTTCCCACTGCACCAACATACACCAATACATGCATAAAAAGCACATTTAACACAAATCTCTAGATGTGTTATGTTATTTTGGGTAATTCTGCCAGAATAGGTCCATTTTAGCACCAAGAGCGCTTTCATTAAAGTAATACACGAAATCCAATTAAAAAGAAGGTTCTGTTCTGGTCAACCACGACATGTTGCTAAATAGACCGCAAACAGGGTGTTTGCTACCCAAAAGATAGAGACTACTTGGTACCTAAAGGTAACCACACATCCAATCGGTCAAAAATGGCCTGTGGAGTTCCTCAGGGTTCAATTCTGGGGCCTCTTTTATACATGCTCCCACAGGCCCGTGGAGTTCCACAGGGTTCAATTCTGAGGCCTCTTTTATACATGCTCCCACAGGCCCGTGGAGTTCCTCAGGGTTCAATTCTGGGGCCTCTTTTATACATGCTCCCACAGGCCCGTGGAGTTCCTCAGGGTTCAATTCTGGGGCCTCTTTTATACATGCTCCCACAGGCCCGTGGAGTTCCTCAGGGTTCAATTCTGGGGCCTCTTTTATACATGCTCCCACAGGCCCGTGGAGTTCCTCAGGGTTCAATTCTGGGGCCTCTTTTATACATGCTCCCACAGGCCCGTGGAGTTCCACAGGGTTCAATTCTGAGGCCTCTTTTATACATGCTCCCACAGGCCCGTGGAGTTCCTCAGGGTTCAATTCTGGGGCCTCTTTTATACATGCTCCCACAGGCCCGTGGAGTTCCTCAGGGTTCAATTCTGGGGCCTCTTTTATACATGCTCCCACAGGCCCGTGGAGTTCCTCAGGGTTCAATTCTGGGGCCTCTTTTATACATGCTCCCACAGGCCCGTGGAGTTCCTCAGGGTTCAATTCTGGGGCCTCTTTTATACATGCTCCCACAGGCCCGTGGAGTTCCACAGGGTTCAATTCTGAGGCCTCTTTTATACATGCTCCCACAGGCCCGTGGAGTTCCTCAGGGTTCAATTCTGAGGCCTCTTTTATACATGCTCCCACAGGCCCGTGGAGTTCCTCAGGGTTCAATTCTGGGGCCTCTTTTATACATGCTCCCACAGGCCCGTGGAGTTCCACAGGGTTCAATTCTGGGGCCTCTTTTATACATGCTCCCACAGGCCCGCGGAGTTCCTCAGGGTTCAATTCTGGGGCCTCTTTTATACATGCTCCCACAGGCCCGTGGAGTTCCACAGGGTTCAATTCTGGGGCCTCTTTTATACATGCTCCCACAGGCCCGTGGAGTTCCACAGGGTTCAATTCTAGGGCCTCTTTTATACATGCTCCCACAGGCCCGTGGAGTTCCTCAGGGTTCAATTCTGAGGCCTCTTTTATACATGCTCCCACAGGCCCGTGGAGTTCCTCAGGGTTCAATTCTGGGGCCTCTTTTATACATGCTCCCACAGGCCCGTGGAGTTCCACAGGGTTCAATTCTGGGGCCTCTTTTATACATGCTCCCACAGGCCCGCGGAGTTCCTCAGGGTTCAATTCTGGGGCCTCTTTTATACATGCTCCCACAGGCCCGTGGAGTTCCACAGGGTTCAATTCTGGGGCCTCTTTTATACATGCTCCCACAGGCCCGTGGAGTTCCACAGGGTTCAATTCTAGGGCCTCTTTTATACATGCTCCCACAGGCCCGTGGAGTTCCTCAGGGTTCAATTCTGGGGCCTCTTTTATACAACGATCCCATGCTCCCACTGGCACAGACAATGCAAAACAACTAAATATGCTGCCACAGCTAAACTGACACAAATCTATATCTACACATCACCTGAGGATTCTAATCCCTCACAAACACTCATTTAGTACCTCAAACAATAAACAACTGGATGATTGTACAGAGGTATGCATTAATACAAAGGTCACTGTCTTTGGAGGCAAGGAAAACTGGTCAAACTTAAGCTTATTATGTTAAAACCACCAACCAAGCCAGACATCTGGGTGTTATAATGGTCTCAAATCTGAACTCCAACAGCCAGATCAGCTCAGTTATGCAGTCAGCCGACTATCAGCTGAAGAATAATTCAAGGATTAAAGGACTGACGTGTCAGACTGGTTTAGAAAAGCTGCTCCAGATGACTGTAGCAGAGTCTATCAGATGATCAGACAGCTGCTGTCCTCACCGACACCAGAAAAGTGGATCTTTTTAACTAAATTAACAAATGTACTTTGCCTTTGCTCCTTTAACTCATGTCCAAAACAATTCAAGGTGCTTTACATAAAACAAGAGCATTGTAAAGCAAATAAGACATTCAAATTCAGCCTTAAGACTAACCTAAGAATGGAAAGAAGCAGCTCATCTCCCGTGTTTTCTTCTAACGAATGATTATATTTATGCATTTAGCAGGAAAACCACTGGTCAGGCTTTGTCAGAGGTGACGGGGGGGCAGAGTGCAGGCATAGAGGGAGGTACAGGGCAGGAGATGCTCTCTGATCAGCTGGGTCTTCAACAGTTTAAACAGGGACCCTGTTCTGGTAGCGCTCGGTAGGTCATTCCACCATCGTGGGACGACACATGAACAGAGTTTGGATTGTCTTAGGCGTGGTGTAGGAGCTGCTAGACGACAATCCTGGGACCAACGGAGGGACCCAGTTGGGACAGAAGCCTTTGCAAGAGCATTCAAGTAGATGGAGCCGTTCCATTAAGCTCTTTGTAGCTAACATCAGGGACTTGGATCTGATGCTAAGGGCAGCCAGAGGAGCTCAATGAACAGAGGGGGGGCGTGTTCTTTTAGGCTGATCCAAGACCAGACGCCCCGCTGCATTCTGGACCATCTGGTCAGAGAATATGAAGGTGTAACCACACAGAACACGGTTTAAAAACTTACCCTGTACTACTACTTAATGGAACGGCTCCCATCTACTTGAATGCTCTTGCAAAGGCTTCTGTCCCAACTGGGTCCCTCCGTTGGTCCCAGGATTGTCGTCTAGCAGCTCCTACACCACGCCTAAGACAATCCAAACTCTGTTCATGTGTCGTCCCACGATGGTGGAATGACCTACCGAGCGCTACCAGAACAGGGGCGTCCCTGTCTATCTTCAAGAAGCTCCTGAAAACCCAGCTCTTCAGAGAGCATCTCCTATCCCAGCACTTACCTTGTACTTCCCTCCCCCCTCTATCTCTGCACTTTATCTTTCTGCACTTCCTTCTATGCCTGCACCCTATCTCTACTCTGTCCCCTCTGACAGAGTCGGACTCCTGGGTTCCTTCTATGGAGCTTATTGTTAGCTTTTTATATAGCTGTTATATCTTCATTTGTAAGTCGCTTTGGATAAAAGCGTCTGCTGAATACAGAAACAGAAACACATAAAAAACAGGTCTGTTAATGTGAGCTCAGATGAAAATAACTGCAGCCTAACCTAACCTAACCTAAGGATGGTAGCTTTGTTTCATGTTCATTCGTAAAGTTTCTGCGTTCAGACAGAGAAGCTTTGTTCTCAGACTGTAATAAAGCAGCACAGAGGACAGCTCAGTCATTAAGTGTGAGCTCATGAGTCCGTTCACTTCGAGAGGATCCCGCCGTATCACTGGGTTTAATCATGTTGGATGGTGGCTGCTGAGCTCTCAGAGCGGGGGAGGGGGCTGAAGTCAGGACCTACAATCACATTTAGAGTCGTAAAAATTCCATTTCTGATCAACTGATAACATCTTTTTCTATCTGTCTTCCTGTTTTTCTGCTGAGTTCAAAGTGTGTGTTGACTTACATATTTGGGTCACTTCTTTCACTTTATGACACACTTCACAAACACTCACTGAGTGTCTGAGTGAAGCTAAAACAGCTGAATCCTGGAGAGAATCAGCATTTTCTCCTGAACACCCCAGCACAAACGAACACAATGCTTCCCATTTAAAACAGACATCACTGCTGTGAGACTTCTTTACAAACTTCTGTGCAGCTCTGAATATTTTCACCTTCTTTGACTTTTAAACTAATCAGTTCCTCTCATTGACCCTCCCTGAAGTTGTAGCGGTCATATCGCCATCCATCCATCCACCATAAATCCATCCATCCATCCATCCATCAATCATCCATCCATCCATCATCCATCCATCCATCCATCCTCCATCAATCATCCATCCATCATAAATCCATCCATCCATCTATCCACCATTAATCTATCCATCCATCCATCATCCATCCATCCTCCATCAATCATCCATCCATCCATCATCCATCCATCATAAATCCATCCATCATCCATCCACCATCTATCCATCCATCAATCATCCATCCATACATCAATCCATCCATCATCCATCCACCATAAATCCATCCATCCATCCTCCATCAATCATCCATCCATCCATCATCCATCCACCTTTCCATCCATCTATCATCCATCCACCATAAATCCATCCATCATAAATCCATCCATCCACCATAAATCCATCCATCCACCATAAATCCATCCATCATAAATCCATCCATCCATCCATCCATCCACCATAAATCCATCCATCAATCATCCATCCATCCATCATAAATCCATCCATCCATCTATCCACCATTAATCTATCCATCCATCAATCATCCATCCATCCATCCATCATCCATCCATCCTCCATCAATCATCCATCCATCCATCATCCATCCATCATAAATCCATCCATCATCCATCCACCATCTATCCATCCATCAATCATCCATCCATACATCAATCCATCCATCATCCATCCACCATAAATCCATCCATCCATCCTCCATCAATCATCCATCCATCCATCATCCATCCACCTTTCCATCCATCTATCATCCATCCACCATAAATCCATCCATCCACCATAAATCCATCCATCCACCATAAATCCATCCATCCATCCATCCATCCATCCACCATAAATCCATCCATCATAAATCCATCCATCCACCATAAATCCATCCACCATAAATCCATCCATCCACCATAAATCCATCCATCCATCCATCCATCCATCCATCCATCCACCATAAATCCATCCATCATAAATCCATCCATCCACCATAAATCCATCCACCATCCACCCATCCATCAGGGTAAGGTTTCGGGGGTTTCTAAAACATTGAAGGTAACCTCCTAAAACTGGACAGTTCATGTAAAACGTCACTGAAACCATTTGAGAGCTACAACCTTCACCTTCAGTGCAAACAGGCGACTTTGCTCTTATGTTCATCTACACATTTCAGAAAATATAGATGGAATAATATGAAACGTGTTGCGTCTGGCCTGAACACATCAGGACTTACTCAGTTAAAGGCTCTGAGAAATAAAACTTCCTCAGTAGTTTCATTGTCAGTTTTTTTGGTCAAATGCTCATTTCTGTTAGCACCACAGTCAGCTCCATCAGATCAGAGCTTCAAATCTTTTACAGAAGGCAGATCTTCACCCACCTGCTGTAAACACGACAGGGAAGCTTGTTGATTAAGCGGTCAGAGTTAAACCTGCGGTAGTCTTCAAAGATGTCCTTAATGGCTGTGACAGACAGCACCAGTACGATAGGAATCAGGGAAACCTCTGCCTGGAAGGCCTCCACAACCGGAACGAAGTTTAAGGCAGCGAGGAAGATGAAATACACGTTGGCGAAGCGATGCAGCTGCTCAAACAGGTTCTTCGGCAGGAAGGACAGCAGGGAATACTTTGTGGTCCGGATCTTGTTGGTTTTGTGCGACTCCAGCTGCTGTTTCAGCTCCTCATCCTCAGAAAAGGAAGGCACAACTGTCCTTTTCCTCCTCAGGCGCTCCTTGGCAGGGTGAATCCGGGGCAGTCGCTCCAAGCTATTCATGAGTCCCTGCTCCAGTGGATTCAAACGACGGGTTTGTGTCTCCACTCCGAGGCCTTAGCACCTGTCGTCGAGCAGTTCTCTGAACTGAGTCCGTCTCCTGCTTTCATACTTCTGTCCTTCTACCCGATCAATGTGAATCTTTTGTCCCGTCGTGTTGAAGTGAAGCGCAGAGCCGGCAGGAAAGGTAGGAGCGGGAGGGAAGAGTGGTGTGGCCACGGTTCGCTGCCACTCCTCTGCAGAGCAAACTCAAGGTTCAACATTTACAGCCGCCTCCAATTACAGGCTGTTCAAACAGCTGGAAGTGAGTCACGCAGCGGCTGACTGCTGCATGTGGCCTTCATGTTGATTTGAGACTTTCAGAAGGAGGTGCTCTTTCCTGGGCCACCCTCCTGTTGTTAAAGAGGACCAGGGGATGGGGGGCTTCTGGGGGAGCCCAGAGCTGTATTACATCATGAAGTCTTGTTCAACCTCAACATGTGGCACATAAAGTTTAAGATTCCCCTTCATCCAATCGCCTTATCACATTCTTAGTGGGAGGAGCTTAAAAACACTCTAGTTGTTAATCAAAGGGGTCCGAGTCAGCAAAATAAACTAAAAGGGACTGATGCTGCCACTCCAGGACGCCACATTCTGCTGTTTCTGTCGAGGACAAATCAGCAGAGGGGAACCTTTAGCAGAGTTTCTGCCATTATCAAACGCCTTGAATCAACACCATGAAGCGGTGTAGAGACAATAAAACAGAACGTGAATGAAGGCAATGGTTCTCAAACTCAGGTTTCCGCTCTGAGAGGACCTGATGACCTGGTTGCATCTAAAGCGTTGAACTCTGCTCAGAAACACCAGGACGAAAAGGCTGAATCTGGATCAGTTTTTGTCCCGTTTCTGGGCCAGATTACTCAGAAAGGTTGGGCGGTACGTGATGACACTTTATCGGGGGTCCATCCCAAGTTAAAAGTGATTAACAGCTGATGTGGAACCAGATCTGAGTCTCAAACAGCTCTTGTTCATTAACTCGATTGAGGAAGTTATAGTTATGTACTTATATATAAGGTGAGACAGACCGAGGTTCACATTAGCCACATGTCCGTACTTTAGCTGGTCTTTGGCCAACTTTGGCACGTCACGGTGATGTTTGACGGTCTCTGTCCGGCAGCATCAGAGATGAACTCACTTTACAACAGCTTTACGGCGGCTGTTCTTGATCTAAGACGGTTTCCGTTTATTCAGCTGCTTTTCTGAACAACTTTCACGATTTTAAAGGAGCTCAGTGTTGCTACTTTCACTGCAGGTGAGCTTAAACTTAAACATTTGACCACAGGATTATCATAATGAACTGAGGAGCTTCAACAGATGATGAAAACAGGATGTAGGCGGAGCCTGAAGACAGCTGAAAGTGAAGCTGGCTCTTTCAGAAACAAACAACATTGCTTTCTGCTCTGGTACAAACCAGAACAGTTTTAGTTCTGTTCTCTGGCTCTCTTCACATTCAGCTTCTCTCTTTTAGTCTTAATAAAGTGAAATTCACATCAGAAACACAGATACAACTCAAGGCCACTGCTGCACTGACGGGATATCGTCATATTTCTGCAGATGTTCCCTTATCGGGAACCCGGACGCTCTCCTATCACCAGCTTCCACCAACAGAAGGTTCCACCTTTGCCCTAAATAGGAAGTTGGCATTGATAAAATCCCTCCCCACTCCTTCTGTTTCTCAGAATCATCATTGAACGTAAATAAACTTCCAGTTTATGTGTCTGACATCGGTGCAGGAAGCTGGAGAAGCCTGACTGACCCGCAGAACACTTGCACCACGTAGTTGTTGACCTTCTTGTCGAACAGGTATCGTCTGTAGTCTTCCAGCGCGTCTTTGATGCCGATAACTAGGAGGACCACCAGCAGAGGAATCATGGTGATCTCCTTCTCAAAGGCCTCCACCACAGGAACCCAGTTGAGCAGCGCCAGGAACAGGAAGTAAATGTTGGCTGCCCTGAAAAGACCAGAGAAGCAAACACAATCAGACGAAATGCATGGACCGGGTGAGGCTGGAGGGAGCAGAGTTCAACCAGCTCCACACTGAAATACCTCAACAAACACCAAAGATCTGACCTCCAGCTTCAGCTCCTGGAACAGAAGTAAAGAGGTGAGGACTGACCTGTGAAACTGCTGGAACAGGTTCATGGGGATGAAAGTCAGCAGGGTGTATTTGGTTGTGCGGATGGCGTTGCCCCGGTACTTTTTGGATACGGCTTCATATTCGTCTCGGTGGGGGCCGTGGTGGGCGAACACCCTTCTCCTCTTGCCGCTGGCTCTCTGCGGTGAGCTTTTGTTGGGCAGGTCATCGGGGGCGGAGTACCACCCTCGCCCCGAGTCCACGGCCAGCAGCTGCCGGCAGCGGTGCTGCACCCAGTGGAACCGCTCCATCTACGCAGTGACTGGGCTCTGAGCGAACCGGGCCCCCTCCTTCGCAGCTGTTCTCCACACTGGATCCTCACAATGTCCTCATCCTGCAGAAAGAAAACCACCAAATGATTCAGAAGATTCTCTCTGTTAGAGCTTCAGTCAGGATTCTGCACCTGGATGGAAATCCGGACGGCTTCATATCTGCGTCCGCTTCATTCTCTGGACCACAGGTGGACTCAGACATGTTAAACACACCTGAAGGAGCAGCTGAAGGAGCACCTGAAGGAGCAGCTGAAGGAGCACCTGAACGAGCACCTGCAGGAGCACCTGAAGGAGAACCTGAAGGAGCACCTGAAGGAGCAGCTGAAGGAGCAGCTGAAGGAGCACCTGAACGAGCACCTGCAGGAGAACCTGAAGGAGCACCTGCAGGAGCAGCTGAAGGAGCGCCTGCAGGAGCACCTGAATGAGCACCTGAAGGAGAACCTGAAGGAGCACCTGAACGAGCACCTGCAGGAGCGCCTGAAGGAGCACCTGCAGGAGCGCCTGAAGGAGCACCTGAAGGAGCACCTGAAGGAGCAGCTGAAGGAGCAGCTGAAGGAGCACCTGAAGGAGCACCTGAAGGAGCAGGAGAGCCTGAAGGAGCACCTGCAGGAGCGCCTGAAGGAGCGCCTGAAGGAGCACCTGAAGGAGCAGCTGAAGGAGCACCTGCAGGAGCACCTGAATGAGCACCTGAAGGAGAACCTGAAGGAGAACCTGAAGGAGCACCTGAACGAGCACCTGCAGGAGCGCCTGAAGGAGCACCTGAAGGAGAACCTGAAGGAGCACCTGAACGAGCACCTGCAGGAGCGCCTGAAGGAGCACCTGCAGGAGCGCCTGCAGGAGCGCCTGAAGGAGCGCCTGAAGGAGCACCTGAAGGAGCACCTGCAGGAGCAGCTGAAGGAGCACCTGAAGGAGCGCCTGCAGGAGCGCCTGAAGGAGCAGCTGAAGGAGCAGCTGAAGGAGCAGCTGAAGGAGCAGCTGAAGGAGCACCTGCAGGAGCACCTGAAGGAGCAGCTGAAGGAGCAGCTGAAGGAGCACCTGAAGGAGCAGCTGAAGGAGCAGCTGAAGGAGCACCTGAAGGAGCAGCTGAAGGTGACACATGAAACAGCAAAGTTCTGCAGCTGCTTTTAAACGTTTCTAAAAACACATTTTTACCACCATTATGGGGAAATCTTTCAGGGCTAAGCAGCCATAAAAAGATAAACTTCTCTTTTCTCATTTGGGATGTTAAACATTAAGGTTACCAACAGTTTCTCTGAGGTTCAGTTGGAGGGCTGATAGTCCACAGCGACGTCCTCTGAATGGAACTAGTTTAATTTGCCTGTAAGGGGCCCAAGAAGAAGAATGTGGAGCAACAGCACAACATAAAATCTGAATAAATACTGATCTGAACACAGTTCGCACTTTCCCTTCTGAGTTCTCTGTTTTTGTATGATGTAACAGAGCATTTCTGGGGAACTACAGGGTCAGCGAAGAGGAACTGTTATTAGTGTTATTAGGGTATTACAGTTAATGCACTGATGGACTGACGCTTTGTAAAATGTGAATAAAACAGAATGGAAAGCAGAAATCCCTCCGTTAGCTCTCCTTTAGCTGCAAGTAGCCACATAACAGCAGCTATGAGCTAACAGAGCTACGAGCTAACAGCAGCTATGAGCTAACAGCAGCTATGAGCTAACAGAGCTATGAGCTAACAGCAGCTATGAGCTAACAGAGCTATGAGCTAACAGAGCTATGAGCTAACAGAGCTATGAGCTAACAGCAGCTATGAGCTAACAGAGCTATGAGCTAACAGCAGCTATGAGCTAACAGAGCTACGAGCTAACAGAGCTATGAGCTAACAGCAGCTATGAGCTAACAGCAGCTATGAGCTAATGCAGCTATGAGCTAACAGCAGCTATGAGCTAACAGAGCTATAGCACACGTTCATTCATTCATTCTTCTTAAAGTATTGGTGAAATAAAGACAGATAATGCCTTATTTAGAGGCTGCATCCTCTAAGCCCCGTTCACTCCGTTATATGGATCTCCAGTTATCTAAATATCTTCTGAAGGACGCCGACTTTCACCAAACTGTTCTCGGTGAGTAGATGAACGTATTTCATGCCAGAAATAAGGTCCAGGTTTAAAAATAGCGGAGTTCCCCTTTAAGGGTTTAATCGTGGTTTTACAAACAAAAGACAAAACAGAAAAGCAGAACTGTGAGACGATTCATCACAAGTCAAACCCATGAGGTTTTAGTTACTTGTGAGCTGCAAATGATGAATTCAACAGAAGAAAATGAGGAAATGAAGCTCCATTTTCATTATGTGACAACTGTTTCACAGCTTTTTTCACAACTTTTTTTGTTTTAACAGAATCAATTACTGATTAATCAGTTGAGTTGGATCCTTTACACTGAACACCAGCATCACCTCATGTTCACCAATTCCTGTCTCATATAAACCCGTTTTTATGATTTATTCACACAAACAGCGGTTTGGGGTTCAGCCACTGAACTCTGACCTTTGACCCATTCAGGCAGAAAAAAGGCTCCAAACTCAAGGGATGAACCAGTGTTGTGTCGACACAGAACAGACAACTTAGCAAAGAAGCCATTTTAAACTGGATCTTTAGGCACTTTGTCACAAAGACACATCATTTGTTCCCATTTCTTTAGCTGCATCTATGAAAAACAGCAAAGAAAACACAGTTTGACAGACAGAAAATAGGATTTCTGCAGCAACAAGGTGATTCCCAAAGAGCTATTAGCTGAAAACTTGGCATATCTCAGCATGGTGTGCAGTGTGTCCTTAAAACATTTGAGGAAACTGGACAAGTGGAGGACAAAAGAAGAAGTGTCAGGCCTAAAAAACTATCTACAGCAGATGAACAGGATCTGAAAGTGATGTCCTTAAGAAAGAGGAAAAAATCCAGCTGTGACCTGACAGGACCTGAGAGATGCATCTGGACCTTCAGCTGATCCATCTACTGTTGGCCCAAGCCTCATCAGAAATGGTCTCCATGGAAGGGTGGCTGTCAAGAAGCCGTTCTTAAGGAAGGGAAACAGGGAGAAAAGGCTGAGCTGTGCCAAATGACACAAGAAGTGGACTGAAAATCAGTGGCAACAGGTCTTATGGAGGGATGAATCCTCCCCAGAGCCCGGACCTCAACATTATTGAAGCAGTGTGGGATCATCTGACAGAGAACGGAACAAAAGGCAGCCCACATCCAAAGAAGAGCTTTGGGATGTCCTTCAAGAAGCCTGGAGAACTATTCCTGAAGACTCCTTAAAGAAATGACAGAAAGCTTGTCTCAGAGGGTTCAGGCTGTGTTGGAGAATAAAGGAGCTCAGACCAGAGATTCACTTTAAAGCTGCTGAGAACTGATAAAAAACTCTGTTTCTGCCTCAGATTCTGCGTTTTTATCCATGTTTGAACATGTTTCAGTGAATTTCTGCAACTATTTCCTGGTTTTCTGGGAAGAAATGAGGGCACAGAGTACTGCAAACTGAAGTCATTCATGTTTACTCAGCTTATCTTAAAGGTTTCTTACTGTAAGAGGCTGTTATCGACTCATCGTCGGCGCCAAGTGAGAGTTAATGAAAAACCAGGTAAAGACGCTCCACGGTGTATCACTGAAACAGTCAGGTACAGCAGGCCTGTTGGTTCTGCAAACTGTTCTCCATTACTGTACTGAATGAATCCCCAGCCCGACCTCAGAAAACAGGTGTGTTCTCCAGCTTCCGACAGCTTTACGGTTACTTACCCCGCTGTTTGCTTCCATTCGCCGCCGACTTCACGTTGACTTTCGGCAGCGGCTGTCGCCCTCCAGTCACATTTCTCCAAGACACCGAAGATCCCACATGAGACACAAAACAGGGTGTGAAATTAAAGCTATCCGGCAAACTGGGACTGGCTTTGCTAGCACAGAGCCACCGTTTTCACAGGTTTCCTCAAATAAATGCTCAAACTACACTAGTACACCGGTTAGTTCATGTTAAAAGTTCAAAGACAGCTGTTGTGGTCCTTTATGTGCTGAAAAAAAGCAGCATTATCCACCTTTTGTAACGTTTTAAGTAATTCTGACGAAGCTAAAGAAATGTATTTTTTCCAAGCAACAGTGAACGCACCATATCCGTCATGTGACTGACATCAGCTGGTCAGCAACGGAAGGCGGAAGTGGATGAAAACATGGTGGATGTACTGAACAGAGTACCGGACACAGACTGTATCAGGGTAAGTATCGACTATTAATTAGTTTTTTAACGTTTATTTGAAGAAAAAACGTAAAACCGGAAGATAATTAAGTTGATGTTTCACTGAGAGATACATTTACAGTTTCTGATCGATCAACAGTTCATACATTTCTTCTTCTCCTTCTTCTTCTTCTGCTAATGCAAATAATGTGACCGTTTAACCGTTCATACAGAAATACATTTAAACAAGTGTGGACACCTCCAACCAAATGTGAACACAATCATAAGTCATCTGCTCCTCATCAGCTTTTAAAACTCAGTGAATCCAACCTCAGATGAACAACATCACACTGTGTCTTTATTTATTGATCAAAAACTGAGACAAAACACAGAAGCAGTGTGTGAGAAACTAAGTGAACCCCTGATCCAGCAGCTTCAGTAGCAGTGAGTGTAAAACTAAGTGAACCCCTGATCCAGCAGCTTCAGCAGCAGTGAGTGTAAAACTAAGTGAACCCCTGATCCAGCAGCTTCAGCAGCAGTGAGTGTAAAACTAAGTGAACCCCTGATCCAGCAGCTTCAGCAGCAGTGAGTAAAACTAAGTGAACCCCTGATCCAGCAGCTTCAGCAGCAGTGAGTGTAAAACTAAATGAACCCCTGATCCAGCAGCTTCAGCAGCAGCAGTGAGTGTGAAACTAAGTGAACCCCTGATCCAGCAGCTTCAGCAGCAGTGAGTAAAACTAAGTGAACCCCTGATCCAGCAGCTTCAGCAGCAGTGAGTGTGAAACTAAGTGAACCCCTGATCCAGCAGCTTCAGCAGCAGTGAGTGTGAAACTAAGTGAACCCCTGATCCAGCAGCTTCAGCAGCAGTGAGCTGCTGTGTTTGGGATCTTTGTCCTGTTGATGAGCCAGTTTCAGCCCAGCTTTAGCTGTGGGACAGATGGCCTCACATCTGACTCTAGAATACTTTGGTATCCAGAGGAGTTCATGGTGGACTCAATGCCTGCAAGGTGTCCAGGTCCTGTGGCTGCAGAACCAGCCCAGATCATCAGCCCTCCACCACCGTGCTTGACAGCTGGTATGAGGTGTTTGTGCTGATATGCTGTGTTTGGTTTCCTCCAAACGTGCTGCTGTGCATTAGGACCAAACATCTCCACTTTGCTCTGGTCTGTCCAAAGGACATTGTTCCAGAAGTCTTGAGCTTTGTTCAGATGCAGCTTTGCAAACCTAAGCTGTGCTGCCATGTTCTTTTTAGAGAGAAGAGGCTTTCTCCTGCAGCCCTTCCAAACAAGCCAGTCTGAGTCTGAGATGTAGCTCTGGGCTTTTTCACCTTGGGGTGACCTTTAACCTTTAACATGCTAACTGAGGCCTGTAGAGTCTGAGATGTAGCTCTGGGCTTCTTCACCTTGGGGTGAACTTGCTGGGACGTCCACTCCTGGGAAGATTGACAGCTGTCCTGAATGTTTTCCACTTGTGAATAATCTTTCTCTCTGTAGAATGATGGACTCCAGATAGTTTGGAAATGGCCTTATAACCCTTCCCAGACTGATGGGCAGCAGCAGCTGCTTCTCTAAGATCATTGCTGATGTCTTTCCTCCTTTGCATCATGTTAACCACCTCTGAAAGGCATCTTTAGTTCTAAATGACTGTTGGTCGAGCTTATTAACCTCCTTAAAAGCAGAGCACAGGCCTTCTATGAGGACACATTAACAGGGAGATTACTGCCTGTTATTTGACTCATACTCACTGGAATCCAAACTCAGGAGCAAAGACACGACAACAAAGCCTCAAACTTGAAAAGAAATCTTTAAAAACACTCACATGAAGATATTTCTTTATCGCTCCAGCCGTTCGTTTGCTTTACTGTGATGCTGCAGAACGAATGAACCAATCAGATGCCTTCTGATGACTCTGTTAAAAATCTAACCTGCCTGCTGTGTTCAGCTGTGTCACAGGGTGGTGGACGGGCTGTGTGGGCGGGAGCCCCCCCGCAGGGATGATTACAGCGCCACCTGGAGCCTGCAGGAGTGGCTGCAGCTGCTCGACTCCCTGACGGCGCTGTTCCGCCTGGCGGTGGGCAGCAACGTCTCGGACGAGGAGGTGAGTGAAAGTGGACATTTTAAAGGTGATTTTAACTGAAACTCAAGTAGAAAAACGTAGAGGAACTATTAGTTTCTTTTGTTTCAGTATTTTAACGACAGATTGAGTTTAATTTGCTAAAAGGAGGCTGAAACTAAAGGGGAAGATGACCAGGAAGTAAAGTGAGCTGCCTGTAGCCTCAGATTAAAGGTGACATTTTAAAGGTGATGCAGAAAACAGGACCATCGGTTTTTAACTGAAACTCAAGTAGAAAAACGTAGAGGAACTATTAGTTTCTTTTGTTTCAGTATTTTAACGACAGATTGAGTTTAATTGGGTAAAAGGAGGCTGAAACTAAAGAAGAAGATGACCAGGAAGTAAAGACAAACAGTGAAAACAGAAGGGAAGTGAGCTGCCTGTAGCCTCAGATTAAAGGTGACATTTTAAAGGTGATTTTAACTGAAACTCAAGTAGAAAAACGTAGAGAAACTATTAGTTTCTTTTGTTTCAGTATTTTAACGACAGATTGAGTTTAATTGGGTAAAAGGAGGCTGAAACTAAAGAAGAAGATGACCAGGAAGTAAAGACAAACAGTGAAAACAGAAGGGAAGTGAGCTGCCTGTAGCTTCAGATTAAAGGTGACATTTTAAAGGTGATTTTAACTGAAACTCAAGTAGAAAAACGTAGAGAAACTATTAGTTTCTTTTGTTTCAGTATTTTAACGACAGATTGAGTTTAATTGGGTAAAATTAGACTGAAACTAAAGAAGAAGATGACCAGGAAGTAAAGACAAACAGTGAAAACAGAAGGGAAGTGAGCTGCCTGTAGCTTCAGATTAAAGGTGACATTTTAAAGGTGATTTTAACTGAAACTCAAGTAGAAAAACGTAGAGAAACTATTAGTTTCTTTTGTTTCAGTATTTTAACGACAGATTGAGTTTAATTGGGTAAAATTAGACTGAAACTAAAGAAGAAGATGACCAGGAAGTAAAGACAAACAGTGAAAACAGAAGGGAAGTGAGCTGCCTGTAGCTTCAGATTAAAGGTGACATTTTAAAGGTGATTTTAACTGAAACTCAAGTAGAAAAACGTAGAGAAACTATTAGTTTCTTTTGTTTCAGTATTTTAACGACAGATTGAGTTTAATTGGGTAAAAGGAGACTGAAATTAAAGGAGAAGATGACCAGGAAGTAAAGTGAGCTGCCTGTAGCTTCAGATTAAAGGTGACATTTTAAAGGTGATTTTAACTGAAACTCAAGTAGAAAAACGTAGAGAAACTATTAGTTTCTTTTGTTTCAGTATTTTAACGACAGATTGAGTTTAATTGGGTAAAAGGAGACTGAAACTAAAGGAGAAGATGACCAGGAAGTAAAGTGAGCTGCCTGTAGCTTCAGATTAAAGGTGACATTTTAAAGGTGATGCAGAAAACAGGACCATCGGTTTTTAACTGAAACTCAAGTAGAATCATGTAGAGAAACTATTAGTTTCTTTTTGTTTCAGTATTTTAACGACAGATTGAGTTTAATTGGGTAAAAGGAGACTGAAACTAAAGGAGAAGATGACCAGGAAGTAAAGACAAACAGTGAAAACAGAAGGGAAGTGAGCTGCCTGTAGCCTCAGATTAAAGGTGACATTTTAAAGGTGATTTTAACTGAAACTCAAGTAGAAAAACGTAGAGGAACTATTAGTTTCTTTTGTTTCAGTATTTTAACGACAGATTGAGTTTAATTTGCTAAAAGGAGACTGAAACTAAAGGAGAAGATGACCAGGAAGTAAAGTAAGCTGCCTGTAGCTTCAGATTAAAGGTGACATTTTAAAGGTGATGCAGAAAACAGGACCATCGGTTTTTAACTGAAACTCAAGTAGAATCATGTAGAGAAACTATTAGTTTCTTTTGTTTCAGTATTTTAACGACAGATTGAGTTTAATTGGGTAAAAGGAGACTGAAACTAAAGGAGAAGATGACCAGGAAGTAAAGACAAACAGTGAAAACAGAAGGGAAGTGAGCTGCCTGTAGCCTCAGATTAAAGGTGACATTTTAAAGGTGATTTTAACTGAAACTCAAGTAGAAAAACTTAGAGAAACTATTAGTTTCTTTTGTTTCAGTATTTTAACGATAGATTGAGTTTAATTGGGTAAAAGGAGACTGAAACTAAAGGAGAAGATGACCAGGAAGTAAAGACAAACAGTGAAAACAGGAGGGAAGTGAGCTGCCTGTAGCCTCAGATTAAAGGTGACATTTTAAAGGTGATGCAGAAAACAGGACCATCGGTTTTTAACTGAAACTCAAGTAGAATCATGTAGAGGAACTATTAGTTTCTTTTGTTTCAGTATTTTAACGACAGATTGAGTTTAATTGGGTAAAAGGTGACTGAAACTAAAGGAGAAGATGACCAGGAAGTAAAGTGAGCTGCCTGTAGCCTCAGATGAACTTTTCTTCACTGATCTGTTGAAAGGAAGCAGGTGAATTTGCCCTCATCAGTAGGATGGATGGATGGTGGTTGGAGCTGCTCTCAGGTCAGTTTCTCACCTGCTGTCTGCAGGTTCTGGCCAAACTGTCAGAGGTGGGCAGCAGCCACGCTGAGGCGGTTCTGAGTGTGCTGAGAGCGCGCCGGGAAGAGATCCACCGCGCTCTGCTGGACAGGACCAACGCCATCTCCTCTGCTACCCTGCAGGACTTTGACTGGCAGCTGAAGGTGATTTTAATTCTTATTTGAAACCTCTTTCTGATGTAGCTGAAAGTTTATTTCTGTCTGAACAGAACCGACAACGTCTCGAAACTCTGAAGAAGTTTCGAATGAGTGGATGTGTTGCTGCTCCTCCAGCTTTAAGCTTTTTCAGGACATTAATTATGAGAAAACCTTCTCTGCTGGGGACAGGTCAGGACTGCAGGCAGCCAGTCCAGCACCCGTACCTCTTCTTCCTCAGCCAGGCCTTTGGAAGGTGGCAGAATGTGGTTTTCCATGGTCTGCTTGAACAATGCTGGGACGTCCCTGGAAAAGATGTGGCCTTGAAGGCAGCATATGTTGCTGTAAAATCTCAGTGAGCTTTTCTGCATTAATGCTGCCGTCACAGAAGTGGAAATGAGCTTTGCCCCCTGATCCAACCCCATACCATCACAGAGCCTGGCTGCAGGGACTGGTTGCTGACAGCAGGCTGGATGCTGCTTTTGCTCTTTGCTCCATTTCTTCCAACAAAGATGTGGAATACTGATGGGTCTGACCACAGCACACGTTTCCACCGTGTGACGGTCCATCCCAGACGCCTCCGAGCCCAGAGAAGTGGACGAGGTTAACATCAGGCTTCTTTCCTGCACAGTAAAGCTTGTGAATGGAACTCTGTATTGTAGTGCTTGACAAAGGTTTCCACAGTAATCCCTTGTCCAGGTGCTGCTATCAGCTGCTGATGAATGACGGTTCTTGATGCAGCGTCTGAGGGGTCAGAGGTCACGGGGTCCAGCTTAGGCTTGCTCCCTCGTCCTTTACACTGAAACTCCTCCAGGTTCCCTGAATGCTTTCATGATATTCTGCTCTGTAGAGGCAGAAATATGCAGATCCCTTCCAGTCTTTCTCTGAGGAACATTGTTTTAAACACAAACTGGAGCTCCTCTGAACATCTTTGCCTTCATGGAGGCTGCTTTAGGACCAGATCCTGGTTATTATCACCTGTTGGAAATAACATCATCATCATTATTTTTACCTCACAATCAGCCCTAAATTGTCCTCGTCCCAAAAGTTTTTTCAGAATGTGCTGCAGGTCTGAAATCTGAAAATGGAAAAGTTCTAGTTTATATCTTATAAAATATCCTGAGTTTACTTTTCAAATGTCCCATTTGTTTTGACTGTATTTCACAGCCTTGATGTCTTCTCCTTGTTCCTGCAGTTGGCTCTGTCCAGCGATAAGATATCGTCTCTCAACACTCCTCTGCTCAGCCTCGATCTGGATGTGAGGCACAACGGCGCCCTCCGGCCCGTCACCATGGAGATGAACAGAGAGGAGCTGAGCGCGCTCATCTGCTCGCTAGAGGCTGCTAATAAGGTACAGACGCCGAATGCTTCAGAGGCGTCACCTTAGCAACATGTTGTGAAACCTGACACCTCCTTTACCCACAATGCAGCTCGGGCTGCGAGCTGCTGCTCACCTTCAGACGAGTCACATTTTCCAGGCTTAGTTTCCTCAGCAGAGACTTTAAAAACAGGATAACAGAGAAGTTCAGCTGCAGAGTTCTTCTGGCTGATAGTTTCATGCAGAATCAGCACTTAGAGACAGAAAGTCTGACTTCATGCAGCCTTCGGTGTATTTAGCCTTTGCCCTGATTTCAGGGTGTGGAGTCATAACAAACACACACAAACGCACAAACAGGACGTCAGTGAGTGTGTTTGTATGCAACACACCGTCATGCTGCTGTGTTTCTGTACGTTAGCTGTCATCAAGACCTGGACACCTGCTGAGTGATTTAATGCAGAAACACAGACAGAATGAAGCTGTTCCTCCAGTCAGAAACACTCCAGCTCTATATATAAAGATACAGATAGTTACTGTATTGATCCCAGAGGGAAACAGTTTAGCAGTTAGCTCTAAGTTAGCTGTAAGTTAGCAGTTAGCTGTAAGTCAGCAGTTAGCTGTAAGTCAGCAGTTAGCTGTAAGTTAGCAGTTAGCTGGAAGTTAGCAGTTAGCTGTAAGTCAGCAGTTAGCTGTAAGTCAGCAGTTAGCTGTAAGTCAGCAGTTAGCTGTAAGTCAGCAGTTAGCTGTAAGTTAGCAGTTAGCTGTAAGTTAGCTGTTAACTGTAAGTCAGCAGTTAGCTGTAAGTCAGCATGTAGCTGTAAGTTAGCAGTTAGCTGTAAGTCAGCAGTTAACTGTAAGTTAGCAGTTAGCTGTAAGTCAGCAGTTAGCTGTAAGTCAGCAGTTAGCTGTAAGTTAGCTGTTAACTGTAAGTCAGCAGTTAGCTGTAAGTTAGCAGCAGATGCTAACAAACAATGCTTTCTTATCCACAGTAATGGACCAAGCTGGAGATGTGCACAGCGTAACTCGTAGTAATGCATGTGCACCGTTAATTACTGCGTTTAAACATTTTGGAAATATTAACCTCATTAAACAATTGTACCTGGAGACCTACATCTTTATCAGAAACATGCTGATAATGTAACGCTAACACACCGCTAACAAAGTAATGTGGGAACAATAATGTTCATCTTTCAGGAAGGAACAGCAGTAACTCCTTAGAAGTTGGTGTACGTCATCTTCATTAGCTAAGCTGTTAGCGTTAGCTTCAGCTAACAAAGTAATGTGTCCCCCTTAAAACTCGGATTATCATCGGTTCTATGACTGATCGGTGCACAAAGTGCTGATTCTGAACAGGTGTTTAACGTGGATTTAATCTGTCTTCAGGTGGTGCTGCAGCTGAAATGATGGACCAACGACCTGAAGAGCCTCTGACAGCCGTGTGATCATGACTCGTTGTAATGTTCTGTGTTGTTTCATTAAAGTGTTTTTCCTTCCGATTCAGACTCTCATAGATTTAATTTTGCATTCAGTTATCCATAAAGTGGAAACCCTGGAAAGTAATAAGCAGCAGAAAACCTAAAAATGAAGAAGGAAAAACAAGCCTGACATTGTTTTCTAACTGAGTTGGAAAGTCAGAGGGTTTACAGTCCAGTTATTCCTGCTGCTTTCCATCCTCGAGGTTCCCTCAGCTCAGTCTCACACCTCTGCGCCACCATTTGACTTCAGATTCCAGTGGATAACCCCTGGAAGCACGTTGTTGCCGTTTAAGACGATGCACAGCAGCTAACCTGAGAGCTCAGACTGCCAGCACCAGACTGAACTTACAGTTTTATTCTCAAACACACATTGAACTGGTTCAGCTTGTTAAAACACAGTTAAAACATAGTGTTGCATTCATTTACAACTGAAGAAGTCGGGATATAAACGAGGATATAAAACAAAGCTTCAGTAGAGCATTATCAGCTCAACTATAAACCTGCAGGTTCACACCAAAGTGCTCTGAAAGTAAGCAGTAATCCCAGGAACCACAAAGCTTCCTGTTTTCTCTGCTTCTTGGACTGTGACTTGATTTTCCCAACTGGCAAAAGTGGAAAATGAGCAAAGAGAAGAAGTTGTTACCTCATGCTCAGGGACCACTTTATTTAAGTGCTCTTTCCTTGGTTCAGAGTCTCCTCGAGCGTGAGCCGCTTATTCAGCAAACTTCTCTGAAACTCTTCTGCTGCTCAGGTTTGAAGATGGTGATGGTGAAGTGGAGGCCTGCCACAGAAAGTTCACTTTTCTTTTAAATTACACATAAAATACGCAGGACTCTTCAAAAGTCCTGATCCAGCCCTCATTTCTTTGCGTTTTTCCAGAAAAACCTGATCAAACATGAACATAAACCCAGAATCTGAGGCAGAAACAGAGTTTTTTATCAGTTCTCAGCAGCTTTAAAGTGAATATCTGGTCTGAGCTCCTTTATTCTCCAACACAGCCTGAACCCTCTGAGACAAGCTTTCTGTCATTTCTTTAAGGAGTCTTCAGGAATAGTTCTCCAGGCTTCTTGAAGGACATCCCAAAGCTCTTCTTTGGATGTGGGCTGCCTTTTGTTCCGTTCTCTGTCAGATGATCCCACACTGCTTCAATAATGTTGAGGTCCGGGCTCTGGGGAGGATTCATCCCTCCATAAGACCTGTTGCCACTGATTTTCAGTCCACTTCTTGTGTCATTTGGCACAGCTCAGCCTTTTCTCCCTGTTTCCCTTCCTTAAGAACGGCTTCTTGACAGCCACCCTTCCATGGAGACCATTTCTGATGAGGCTTGGGCCAACAGTAGATGGATCAGCTGAAGGTCCAGATGCATCTCTCAGGTCCTGTTAGGTCACAGCTGGATTTTTTCCTCTTTCTTAAGGACATCACTTTCAGATCCTGTTCATCTGCTGGAGATAGTTTTTTAGGCCTGACACTTCTTCTTTTGTCCTCCACTTGTCCAGTTTCCTCAAATGTTTTAAGGACACACTGCACACCATGCTGAGATATGCCAAGTTTTCAGCTAATAGCTCTTTGGGAATCACCTTGTTGCTGCAGAAATCCTATTTTCTGTCTGTCAAACTGTGTTTTCTTTGCTGTTTTTCATAGATGCAGCTAAAGGGGCAGATTAATCAAAGATAAAGTTGTTTGGCAACAGTACACACATCAGGTTCAGGTAAAAGAAGAACGTCGAACCGGATGGATTCTCAGCACGTTAGAAAACCTACTGACGGACCGGTGAAGATCAGAAACTGGGCTCAGAAATGTACAGTTCTTTCAAGAAAACCCTTAAATGTCTTGAAGCTGAAGGAATTAGGTGTAAAAACCAGGTTTAAAATTTCAGGAAGCTGACGTCAGAGTCTGTTGGACAATTATGCAAAAAGCTTTCAAGAAGTTACTTCTGCTGAAGGGAGCAACGTCATCTGAGGCCGACCATGAAAAAGTGTTCCCATGGAAGAAAATGACATTCATTTAGTTAAATAAAGCAGATTCATCACAACTGTTATGTTGTCCAGTTACGTCATGAAAGCCAACTTTTTACAGGATGCATTTAGTCTTAATTCAGTTTTTACAGGATGCATTTAGTCTTAATTCAGTTTTTACAGGATGCATTTAGTCTTAATTCAGTTTTTACAGGATGCATTTACAGACACAGACAGTTTAATCATGAGCAGCAGATGTTTCCTCAGAAGAAGAGAAGAGCAGCTGAGAAAATGAAACTTTGGAGACGGCAGAGCGGCCTCGGGGAAGTCAAGGTGATGTCCGTGTCCAGGATGCGGCCTTCGAGTCGATTAGGCAGACGGCTGCCTGATTAATAATGAGAACGGGCACAAATGCTGACAGACAGAGTCATGCTAATGGCGTTCGTCTTCACTCCAGAGCTCCACGTTAATCATGAGAAAAAGCACCGCTGCAGACAACAGCTGCAGACAGCTGCAGACAACAGCTGCAGACAACAGCTGCAGACAACAGCTGCAGACAGCTGCAGACAACAGCTGCAGGCAGCTGCAGACAGCTGCATACAGCTGCAGACAACAGCTGCAGACAACAGCTGCAGACAGCTGCAGACAACAGCTGCAGACAGCTGCAGACAGCTGCAGACAACAGCTGCAGACAGCTGCAGACAGCTGCAGACAACAGCTGCATACAGCTGCAGACGGCAGCTGCAGACAACAGCTGCAGACAGCTGCAGACAGCTGCAGGCAGCTGCATACAGCTGCAGACGGCAGCTGCAGACAACAGCTGCAGACAGCTGCAGACAGCTGCAGGCAGCTGCATACAGCTGCAGACAACAGCTGCAGACAGCTGCATACAGCTGCAGGCAGCTGCAGGCAGCTGCAGACAGCTGCAGGCAGCTGCAGACAGCTGCAGACAACAGCTGCAGACAGCTGCATACAGCTGCATACAGCTGCAGGCAGCTGCATACAGCTGCAGGCAGCTGCAGACAGCTGCAGACAACAGCTGCAGACAGCTGCAGACAGCTGCAGACAACAGCTGCAGACAGCTGCAGACAGCTGCAGACAACAGCTGCAGGCAGCTGCAGACAGCTGCAGACAACAGCTGCAGACAACAGCTGCAGACAGCTGCAGACAACAGCTGCAGACAGCTGCAGACAACAGCTGCAGACAACAGCTGCAGACAGCTGCAGACAGACAGCTGCAGACAGCTGCAGACAGCTGCAGACAACAGCTGCAGACAACAGCTGCAGACAGCTGCAGACAACAGCTGCAGACAACAGCTGCAGACAGCTGCAGACAACAGCTGCAGACAGCTGCAGACAACAGCTGCAGACAACAGCTGCACACAGCTGCAGACAACAGCTGCAGACAGCTGCAGACAACAGCTGCAGACAGCTGCAGACAACAGCTGCAGACAGCTGCAGACAGCTGCAGACAGATGCAGACAGCTGCAGACAACAGCTGCAGACAGACAGCTGCAGACAGCTGCAGACAGCTGCAGACAACAGCTGCAGACAGCTGCAGACAGCTGCAGACAGCTGCAGACAACAGCTGCAGACAACAGCTGCAGACAGCTGCAGACAACAGCTGCAGGCAGCTGCAGACAACAGCTGCAGACAGCTGCAGACAACAGCTGCAGACAGCTGCAGACAGCTGCAGACAGATGCAGACAGCTGCAGACAACAGCTGCAGACAGCTGCAGACAGATGCAGACAGCTGCAGACAGCTGCAGACAGCTGCAGACAGCTGCAGACAACAGCTGCAGACAGCTGCAGACAGCTGCAGACAGCTGCAGACAACAGCTGCAGACAGCTGCAGACAGACAGCTGCAGACAGCTGCAGACAACAGCTGCAGACAGCTGCAGACAACAGCTGCAGACAACAGCTGCAGACAGCTGCAGACAACAGCTGCAGACAACAGCTGCAGACAACAGCTGCATACAGCTGCAGGCCGCTGCAGACAGCTGCAGACAACAGCTGCATACAGCTGCAGACAGCTGCAGACAACAGTTGCAGACAACAGCTGCAGACAGCTGCAGACAGCTACAGACAGCTGCAGACAACAGCTGCAGACAACAGCTGCAGACAGCTGCAGACAACAGCTGCAGACAGCTGCAGACAGCTGCAGACAACAGCTGCAGGCCGCTGCAGACAGCTGCAGACAACAGCTGCAGACAGCTGCAGACAGCTGCAGACAGCTGCAGACAACAGCTGCAGACAACAGCTGCAGACAGCTGCAGACAACAGCTGCAGGCCGCTGCAGACAGCTGCAGACGACAGCTGCAGACAGCTGCAGACAGCTGCAGACAACAGCTGCAGACAACAGCTGCAGACAGCTGCAGACAACAGCTGCAGACAGCTGCAGACAGCTGCAGACAACAGCTGCAGACAACAGCTGCAGACAACAGCTGCAGGCCGCTGCAGGCCGCTGCAGACAGCTGCAGACAGCTGTCTTTTCCTGTCTTTTCTAACCATTTAATTATCAAACATTAAACAGAATCTGGACATTGCTGCCGTTTGTTCCCTTTATAGGGGGATGAACTGCTGCAAAGCTCCGGCCTTTCCACATGGGGCCCCGGCTGCGTTTACTGGGTCACTCAGAGCCCCTTTACTGACTCTGCAGCAGCGCTTTCTGTGGCTCGCACTAACCGTGCACACATGCCAACGACTGATCAAGGCTTCTACTCTGCTTTTAATGCTTTGGAATTCTAAAAATGCTTCCAAAAAACACCAAAAGGGAAGCAGCTCAGTGTTTTTATGTTTGAATGGTTTTGATAGCACCAACTTCTTAGAAGGAATAAGCTTTGGATGAAGTCTTGAATCTACCGAACAAACAAAATTAACTCCTGCCGAACATGACATTTAAACCATTTGATTACAGGATGTTTGGTGAGTAAATGTTCAAACTCTGGATTTGATTCAGTCACTAAAACAGGTTGAAGTGATCCCAAACAAGCTCCATTTAATTCAGCCCAAAGCAGGCCCTGAACACCCAGTTTAGAAGATAAAAGTTTTCTGTTTCAGTGAAACTTTGGATGTGATGCCAAAATAAACCCAAAGCAAATCAAATCAATTAAAATCCAACTGTGGCTTCGTAGAAAACGCTCACCTGCAAAACCCAGCGTGTGGTCAGCAGGTGGCGCTGTGGTGAACAGAGTGCGGCTCACTAACCAGACAGAACTGAGAGGGAGAACACACGAAGAAGAGAGAAGCATGCAGAGTTCTCCTGATCAGTTATTGATTAACAGCTTCCTGCTTCAGCTCTGATTCGCTGGAGGTGTCTCCATCAAAGTTAATCCTCGGGTTAAAACATGCCGATTCTGGCTCACTTCCTTCCTATGTGACCCTGGAAGAAATAAATGGGAAGCAGCTGTTTTTAGTATTACCAGTTCCACCTTTATTCAGCTCCATCATCTCCTTCCACATCATCAACACTTTAAACTCTGCTCGCTCAGCTGTGACGATGGATGGATTTAAGCTCTGAGCAGCCTCATTAGCAAAGCCTTCAGGATGCATCCAATCTGCTGGGAAATGTGGAAGAATTCATGTAACTGCTTTGAATAAATAAATGCATGTTTCAGTCTTTTGTGTGGAGGAAAGGACATGAAGCAGTTAACCTTTATCCGTTATCATTTTACTGGATTACAAGTGAAGTGCTTGTTTTAAAAAGTCATATTAAGAAAGAGATTATCAAAGAAACATACTTCTAGCTTAAATTCTAATAAACCAGCAAATCCACTTTATATGTAGAGATGTTGGCAATTTTATTGAAACTCTCCGATGCTCTTTTAAGTCTCTGTAAGTTGACACAAATCGCTGTTATTTCGCACGCATCCAATCACGCACAGTGTCTGATGTTTGCCTGCAGACAGAGTCTCACCCACACAAACACACCCACCCACAGCCCGTCCACGTGAGAGCGCATGTAGAGCATGAGAGAAAAACTGTACAGTCATTTTACACAATAGGAGTCCAGCACGTGTCCTCCCCTCTGCAGCCGGCGGGCAAACCAGTTGTTCAGGGCTCCATTAGCTCCTCCGTCCACAGAAAGCATTTATTTGGTGAAGAAAGCCCCTCTTTCCACCCCACTCCCAGCGACGGGAACGGCTTCACCAGAGCTTCGCTTAGCACAGGAATCCAAAGATTGTCATCGTAATGCTGGAATGTCTCACTACAATCTACGCTTAGATAATGGTTAGGTACTGAAGAGCCTCAGAAAAGATCCGCTTCTGTTTCTGGTTCTCCTCGTTTTTTTGTCTTACGCTAAAAAAGTATAAGATGAAGTTTTGTAATCCCACTAAAGAGAAGTCGAGTCAAACCCTGTGAAAATATTGAGATTGTTGGTAAAGGCACAATATTCAGCCATGAGGAAAGAGCAACTGCTACTGCTGTGTTCTGTCGAAGCCTGCCTGGGGTCCCGCTTTGGACCAAAGCCCAGATGGGACCGGCAGAATCCAGCCTGTGCTGCAGCACAACATATAACTGTATTCCAGCTAAGTCCATTTGATTTGGGATGGTTTCCTGTCTGAGCTGAGGATCCTTCCGGTCTATCAAAGCCCAGAAAAGTGGCACCGACAGGCGGGTTTTAAAGAAGAAGTCTGGCTGCTGTTCGTCACGTTTTCAGGCCGTCGGAAATAACCGGAAATAACTGAAAGTGTGAAAAAAGAACAACCAGAAGATGACGCCAATTCCATCCAATTCAGGGCCACAGGGGACCAGAGGCAGGGCACAACCTGGCCGGCCCACGTGCACAACCTGGCCGGCCCACGTGCACGCTCACACTCACTCCTACGGTCAATTTAACATGAAGGTAAACAGCTCCGAGCCCCCCCCCCCGCCTCATACTGCAGACCATCAACACGCTAATACCCGCCTGCCCCATGAAAACGAGCTGAAAAACCAAGAACCAGGTCTGACTTTGCCTCTTCGCCGCCTCTTTGGCTCCAAACCTTTCTGAAAACCAAAAAGCCATCTGAGAATAACTTCTGCGCCACCTGCTCTGAACATGTGGGAAAGAGTCGGGAAACTTTCCTCTTTTGCTTCCATCCAAACTACGGAAAATGACCTGGAAGTATTTAAGTAGCAGCCAAAGTAAGAGCTGTTAGGATTCTCCAAATAAAGGAGCTCCAATGCCTCCTTATTTATCTCCTTTAACCTGGATCCTCTATGAGAGAAAAGAGATCACTCCGTCCCACAATGCCTTGCAGCGCCGGCTTTTATAGCGATTACTCGATTACTTTCATCGAGTTGTGATAAGTGATTCATTCCAAACTTTGACAATAAAGTAATGTTCTATATTATCTCATATATATATACATATATATGTGTTTATACCCTGTAATTTAACTGTAACAATGTGAAAAGATGACAATAAATAAGTGTCTGAAGCACTGAGGAAAAGACTTGGTGCTATTTACAGCGAGCGGCTTCTCTGATCTCTGAGAGTTTCAGCACAAAGTCCCGTTCAGAACATCTGCAGAACATCTGTACGTTTCAGCTTACGCAATAAAACAAAAGGCAGACAATGAGAAGACAAAGACTGAACTAATCAGACGCTGTGTCACTTCATCTCAACCCAAACTCAGGACAGTCAGCAGCGGCAGAACCGTTTGGAAGAATGTTGCTCAGACTTATTTCTGACTTTATGGAAACAGATCCTCAGCGAAGCCTGGGACAGAACAAATAAGCTCTTATTCTAATCTATCCACATGTCTGCGCAGACCAAATAAAGCCTGCAGCTACCTGAAAACACCAACTGAAGCGTATTTTACACTAAAAACCTCTGAGTGAACGCTGGACCTGAACCAGACTTTGATTTTCTGTGACAGGAACACAGAAACAACACTGCACAAGTAGATATTTGACCTCTTCCTTCTTCCTTTAGAACCAGTTCTCAGTCCCAACTCGACACATATTGTGTTGGTTTTTGACGCAGAGGGCACCCCCCACAGAGTCACTTTTGGGTGTGCTTTTATCTCAACAGTCACAGGACATGTTGCCCCTTCCAACATGGAAAATATTGCCATATAATATTGTATGCTGCATTTCATTTGGTATTTTAGGGCCTAACCGTGACGTTTTCCTAATATTGACGAAGGACTTTCGGTGTGTGACAAAGTTAGACGAAAGGAGACAGAAAACTGTCAACGTGTGTTTCTGATTCCTGATGTAAATAAGCAGGTTAACCCGGGTGTTTTACATCTAATCCCCAGCTGAGGCTACATAAGAATAAATAGATCAGATTAGGCTCTTCGCGGTTCTAACAGTTGTGAACCATTTAGTTTATATATGTGATGTCACAGTCCAATAATATGTCTTTTTTAATGTTTTATCAGGGCTTAAAATGTGTGGGTTTCAAAGAACGTTGACTTCATCGGTCATTCTGTACCTGATTTCTTTTTAAAGACGTAATTATTCACACTCACAGACGCTGTGAGAATAACGAAGGTATTAAATTGGACCACAATTAGTTTTTTTAAATAATCAGTGAGTTCCAGTCAAACGTGTTTGGCATATGGTATAATTATAATACAAAGTTTTACTGTTTTTCCCTTTAAATTAAAGGAAACTAAGTTATCTTAACAGCACAAATGCACATGCACAAGCCTGAAATAATGTAACGAATGAACAACAATTTTAAGATGTTTGCTCACAGATTTTCACCGTAATGATACAAAACAAACATGGCTTGGTTTAGGCATTGGGTCTTAACCAAGTGAAAACTATGGTGCATAAAAGGAGACTCAATTTAGACGACTAAGAACCCGGTTGAGGGTAAATCCTTATTGAAGTGTTCAGTGATAAGCTGATCTGGTACCTGATGGATCAATCACTGGGACGTCGTGTTTGCTAAACCTCACCGAAAGGTTCGAGTGCCTCAACCTAACTGTGGCCCGGCTTTTCCTAAACCTGACGAAAATACCGAAGAGCCTCAAAATAACCAAGAAGTTTTATTGGCTAAAGCTAACCCAGGATTTTTAAGTGGCTAAATCTAACCAGGACATTGTCTTTCCTAAACCTAACCAGGGCATTGTCTTTCCTAAACCTAACCAGGACATTGTTTTTCCTAAACATAACCAGGACATTGTCTTGCCGAAACATAACCAGGACAGTGTCTTTCCTAAACCTAACCAGGACATTGTTTTTCCTAAACATAACCAGGACATTGTCTTTCCTAAACCAGGACAGTGTCTTTCCTAAACCTAACCAGGACATTGTTTTTCCTAAACATAACCAGGACATTGTCTTGCCTAAATCTAACCACGACATTGTCTTTCCTAAACATAACCAGGACATTGTCTTTCCTAAATCTAACAGAAGGATTTAAGTGCCTAAACATAACTAAGACATTTAACTGTAAAAACCTGACCACGGATTGTAAGAGCATAAACCTAACCAGGGTTTTTGTTATTTAAACAAAACCAAATGGCTTAAATGCCTTAACGTAACCAAGAGGTTTAATTGTGTAAATCTAAGCAATATTTGTGCCAGTTGAACATAATCAGGTGGTTTAACTGCCTACTATTGTGTTGCCCAAACCTAACCGAGTGAAAAAAATCGTATTCTTTTTATGTCTGCATGTGCTGTTTGTGTATAATCATCAGAATTTTACACCCTGGAAATAACAATTGGTTGTGTATTTACCATGAAGGTCTGAATAGAAATGCTTAAAAGTGGCTGGTTTAACCTCAAAGACGTGAACATCAGCTGTTTCAGTTTAATCCTGTGGGTTTTAAAGCGTCTAAGCTAGCTTTTTAATTTGTTGCTGGGCTAAACACGAATCTAGAGTGATTGAGTGGTTATTTAATTATTTCCCCCAGTAGTTTATCAGTTACCAGAGCCATCTTATCATTGGCCAGATCACAGACATATCCTCTGTTAGGTGGTCTTAACTGTGTCCTTTTACTGCACCACGGACGACTTTCTTATTATGTTGGACCAAATAAGTTTTCCATTCATTAGCTGGGCGAGCTTTACTGTTTTATATACCCACTGTTTTTATCTTGTCTTTTTTTTTCTTGCATTGTAAGCAAATAAAGTTGTGTTCCATTCACATGCAAAAAGTGAAGTAACAGAAAGAAGATAAAGACAAAGAACAAATGACAGATCATTGTCTGTAGTGTTTAAGTCTTTTTGGCGTGTTTGGACTTAGAGCTTCACTGTGTCTTAAATTCAGAACTATTTTTGTCTATATCTGTTTTGGACATATACAGTAAAAGTGATAGAATCCTTTTTTTTATTAAATTATATCTCTGTCTTTATATATATTTATTTATATATTGTATATTAAATTGTATTTACATTGTAAAGACCAGTACTACTCGTTCCAAAAGAGGATTTATACAAATGGACTGAACACTCCTAATGTCATCGCTGTACAAGACCTAGGTAGCTTTAAAACCTGTATTAGTGATGCTGCCACATATGCTCACGACCATCCTAGTGGACATAATAAAGCCAGTAGACCAGGTTGAAGAAAGTGAACGCGATTGGGAAGATGACTCTGGACCACTTGTCTATGGCGTTGACGTCTGTGAGGTCCGGGATCTTGACTTTGAGCTGCGAGGCCCTCCTCCTCAAGCGACTCTTCTTGTGTCCAATTGGCCGATCGATGGCTGGTCGTCCATACAGGTCCCGGCTGGTCATGGGCTTGCGGTACTGTATGCTAGCGCTGTCGTAGGAGAACATCGTAGCCCTCGGGTCGTTGATAACGCTCATCATGTCTGGTCCACCCATCTCAGTGGGGAGGTTGGTCAGGAGGATGTTGCCATGCGCGTCAACCTGAAAAAATAAGGAGGTCATGAGATTCACCCAAATAAAGAGCAAAATCCAAGTTTCTGTTGATGAAACCATGCAATGTTAGTTATACTGCTATAGGTGCAGGGACACCTCCCTCTGAGACCTCTCTCCACCAACTGGTCAAGGCAGATGGTCGCCCATCCATGGTGAGCAAGAGGCTCTGAATCACTGTGAGGATTTGGTGCCATCCACTGGTTTCCTTAGCTTGGCAGCTTTTTTACGCACTGGTGTCAAATACACACAATTGTGATTGAAATACAACAAACTGGACGTCTGTTGGTGCTTTATAATTAGTTTAACTGGACAAATAGAAAACATAGGATTTTTAAGGTTTAAGACCGACTTAAGATCAACAAAACCAAGCGGCCACAGGTCACCCGGTTCAGGCTCGTTGCATTGGCTTCCACTATGCTTTAGAATTGGTTTTAGGATCTTACTGCTGACTTTTAAGGCCCTTCGTGGCTTCTCACTTACTTTCAGTACATGGGATCATGTATGCCAGGTCCTGCAGGTTTTAGATGTTTCCCTGCTTCAACACACCTGATTCAGATGAAAAGGATCTCTTCAAAAGATTCTTAAGTTCTGCACAAGCCTGCTGATGATGCATTGATCTGAATCAGGTGTGATGAAGCAGGGAAACACCTAAAACCTGCAGGACAGCGGCCCTCGAGGACCGGATGTGGGCATCCCTGATGTATGTAGACTAAGGCTCTCAGGCAGACGACTTTTATGTGTTCCAGAGACGTAGTTGAAGACCAGAGACCTCTTTAAAATCTATTCTTAAATCATACTTGAGTTGGAGAGTCTATCCTGTTTGTGTTTGACTTTTGATTTTTATTGATAGACTGGAACAATGGTCGGTTGTTTCACGATATTTTACTGTTGAAGGACCTTTCCGATGCGTTTGTTGTCTAATCTCTCGCTCTGAACAAAGTTGACGGTATGCAGAGCCGTTTCCTCACCACTGAAAGCAACAACAGGCTCTGGTAGAAAGTATCTGGCACTGCGAGTGATAATTCCTCTGACTTTGGAAAGCATTTTAAATTTAACTTGACAGCCCTCTCTGTAGCTATTTTGTTTTATTTAAGGCAAAGTTTAACAACTTGTGGTGTGAGAAGTGTCTACCGTAAATTACGGCCGCTACTTTTTCCCAGGCTCTGAGCACCGCGGCTTATAATATGGTGCGGCTAATGTGCGTTTTTCTCTTTTTTTTTCATGCCGCCAAAAACATTTTGCCTCGTAACATGAGACCAATAAAATGAACAAATAGTTCACAGTGGTCCAGTGAAACTGTACGATAAATCAAACACATTTACACTCCTAAATTATTCTAAATTGGTCATTTGTTCTCACCCTCAACATGGAAAACAAATGAAGAAATGCAAATGATGCAGTGGGTGACGAAGTTCTGAGGCTGTTCAATTCGGAAGAAGACTTTGATGGTTTTAGTGCGCAGAAGGAAGAAGGCGATTAGAGACTTTTCCTGTTAGGCTAATGTCTGTTTTTTTCTTACCATCGGTGTTACGGGCACTGTTCGGAAAAAAAGCATTTACACCACGTATTTGTGCGTTAGCGATAGGTGTTTAAGTTAAAACCATCGGTGTTACAGGAACTGTTCGGAAAAAAAGCATTTACGCCACGTATTTGTGCGTTATTGATAGGTGTTTAAGTTAAAACCATCGGTGTTACAGGCACTGTTCGGAAAAAAAGCATTTACGCCACGTATTTGTGCGTTAGCGATAGGTGTTTAAGTTAAAACCATCGGTGTTACAGGAACTGTTCGGAAAAAAAGCATTTACGCCACGTATTTGTGCGTTATTGATAGGTGTTTAAGTTAAAACCATCGGTGTTACAGGAACTGTTCGGACAAAAAGCTTTTACACCACGTATTTGTGCGTTATTGATAGGTGTTTAAGTTAAAACCATCGGTGTTACAGGAACTGTTCGGAAAAAAAGCTTTTACACCACGTATTTGTGCGTTAGCGATAGGCATTTAAGTTAAAACCATCGGTGTTACAGGAACTGTTCGGAAAAAAAGCATTTACGCCACGTATTTGTGCGTTATTGATAGATGTTTAAGTTAAAACCATCGGTGTTACAGGCACTGTTCGGACAAAAAGCATTTAGGCCACGTATTTGTGCGTTAGCGACAGGTATTTAAGTTAAAACCATCGGTGTTACAGGCACTGTTCGGACAAAAAGCATTCACGCCACGTATTTGTGCGTTATTGATAGGTGTTTAAGTTAAAACCATCGGTGTTACAGGAACTGTTCGGAAAAAAAGCATTTAGGCCACGTATTTGTGCGTTTGCGATAGGTGTTTAAGTTAAAACCATCGGTGTTATGGGCACTGTTCGGGGAAAAAGCATTTACACCACGTATTTGTGCGTTAGCGATAGGCATTTAAGTTAAAACCATCGGTGTTACAGGAACTGTTCGGAAAAAAAGCATTTACGCCACGTATTTGTGCGTTATTGATAGATGTTTAAGTTAAAACCATCGGTGTTACAGGCACTGTTCGGGGAAAAAGCATTTACACCACGTATTTGTGCGTTTGCGATAGGTGTTTAAGTTAAAACCATCGGTGTTATGGGCACTGTTCGGGGAAAAAGCATTTACACCACGTATTTGTGCGTTAGCGATAGGTGTTTAAGTTAAAACCATCGGTGTTACAGGAACTGTTCGGAAAAAAAGCATTTACGCCACGTATTTGTGCGTTATTGATAGATGTTTAAGTTAAAACCATCGGTGTTACAGGCACTGTTCGGGGAAAAAGCATTTACACCACGTATTTGTGCGTTAGCGATAGGTGTTTAAGTTAAAACCATCGGTGTTACAGGTATTGTTTAAATTAAAAGTTTAAAAATCCTCACATGTAACAGCTTTCTGTGTAAATATCTATTAAAATGTGGACAGCCGCGGTGCAGCTTATATTCAGGGCGCTCTATAGATACGTATCTATTTAAATGATAAGGGAGTTTTCATCCAAGCTAAATATGGGACTGGAGGTCAAGTTTGGGAACATTTCCACAGAAACTAAGATTCATAATGAGAACAGGAGCATATATACACAGGCATTAATCTGATTAATCTGACATCCAAACAGCACTAAAACTCCCCACAGATAGTTTCCCACCTGCACTTTGTTGCTCTCCATTCTGCCCTTGTTCTCGTTGTTGGACTTGGCCTTTTCCGCCGCCTTCTTCTGCAGGTGAGGACCACGGCCGAAGAAGATGTAGTTGACAAAGGCGTATTCCAGCAGAGCCAGAAAGACGAAGACAAAGCAGCCCATGAGGTAAATGTCAATGGCCTTGACGTAGGGGATCTTGGGCAGAGTCTCCCTCAGGTGGGTGTTGATGGTGGTCATGGTCAGCACGGTGGTTATACCTGGAGACAAGCAGATGTGACCAGAGAGGATGGATCAGACCTTTTCCTGAGAGTTCAGCGGACTGAAGGCACAATCTGAGGCTTTTAAACTGCGGTTTTCAATCCGAAGAAGAGCCTGAGACACTGTAAACTGCTCAGCTCAGTGTAAATAATCATTTCACAGGCTGTGATACAACCACAGGCTTGTCATGCTTAGTGATGCACCACGTTTACTTCTGCTGTGCTACATTAAAGAACCCGTTATAACCACAGGACATCAGTGCAGCTCAGCTCTAAACAGTGAAGGTGTAAGAGGCGGCGCCCAGAACCAACAGGACGGAGCGGAAATAATGAACACAAATTACAACATGACGTAAAACTCAGCTCCAAATGTAGTCCGAGTGTTTTTACACCTGCGTTTAGAGCTGTTCACATACGCTCAGATCAGCCAGGATGGTATTAAAACCAGGTGTAAACATGAGGTTAGAGGTCAATCAGTCCAAAGCACACAAGAATAAAACATTTCTTATCAAACTAAAAGAACAAATGCACAAAGACAACTTTTGATCTACACAATGCGTCACAGATGGAAGATCAAATTCCTTTAAAATCTTAAGTAGCCGTGATTAAGTGGCCCTGCCGCGCTCCGACTCACCTCTGCTTCACGCTCACGACCCCTAATGGAAGACTAATGGTTATTATAAAGCCTGGAATTGATGGATCTTGGACTTGATACGCCTTCATCACCTGAATAACTCTTCTGCCCAGAGAGGGCTTATGCTGCCTTGGATGTGGGATGAAGACTAATGATGATGGAAAACAACTAAACGTATGTTTATAAGGGATAAACGTAATGAGAATGTATTCCTCTTTTGATTTGCTGTGTAAATGTGTCCCTGCAGGTTTATCTTATGATCATTAGGGAATTCATCTTTTTGAGATGCAGCTTATCCCTTGGACTCGTTCAGTTTCACTGCCTGACAGTTCAGGGACACGTTGTGAAGTGTCCTGGGAGTGTGGGATCCTTCCCTATAAGCATTCAGGTCCTTCTATAAGCATTCAGGTCCTTCCCTATAAGCATTCAGGTCCTTTGCTATAAGCATTCAGGTCCTTCTATAAGCATTCAGGTCCTTCTATAAGCATTCAGGTCCTTCCCTATAAGCATTCAGGTCCTTCCCTATAAGCATTCAGGTCCTTCGCTATAAGCATTCAGGTCCTTCCCTATAAGCTATAAGCATTCAGGTCCTTCTATAAGCATTCAGGTCCTTCGCTATAAACATTCAGGTCCTTCTATAAGCATTCAGGTCCTTTGCTATAAGCATTCAGGTCCTTCGCTATAAGCATTCAGGTCCTTTGCTATAAGCATTCAGGTCCTTTGCTATAAGCATTCAGGTCCTTCCCTATAAGCATTCAGGTCCTTCCCTATAAGCATTCAGGTCCTTCTATAAGCATTCAGGTCCTTCTATAAGCATTCAGGTCCTTCGCTATAAACATTCAGGTCCTTCTATAAGCATTCAGGTCCTTTGCTATAAGCATTCAGGTCCTTCCCTATAAGCATTCAGGTCCTTCGCTATAAGCATTCAGGTCCTCCTATAAGCATTCAGGTCCTTCGCTATAAGCATTCAGGTCCTTCTATAAGCATTCAGGTCCTTCGCTATAAACATTCAGGTCCTTCTATAAGCATTCAGGTCCTTTGCTATAAGCATTCAGGTCCTTTGCTATAAGCATTCAGGTCCTTTGCTATAAGCATTCAGGTCCTTCTATAAGCATTCAGGTCCTTCCCTATAAGCATTCAGGTCCTTCGCTATAAGCATTCAGGTCCTCCTATAAGCATTCAGGTCCTTCGCTATAAGCATTCAGGTCCTTCTATAAGCATTCAGGTCCTTTGCTATAAGCATTCAGGTCCTTTGCTATAAGCATTCAGGTCCTTCGCTATAAGCATTCAGGTCCTTCTATAAGCATTCAGGTCCTTCGCTATAAACATTCAGGTCCTTCTATAAGCATTCAGGTCCTTTGCTATAAGCATTCAGGTCCTTTGCTATAAGCATTCAGGTCCTTCCCTATAAGCATTCAGGTCCTTCCCTATAAGCATTCAGGTCCTTCTATAAGCATTCAGGTCCTTCTATAAGCATTCAGGTCCTTCGCTATAAACATTCAGGTCCTTCTATAAGCATTCAGGTCCTTTGCTATAAGCATTCAGGTCCTTTGCTATAAGCATTCAGTTCCTTCCCTATAAGCATTCAGGTCCTTCCCTATAAGCATTCAGGTCCTTCGCTATAAGCATTCAGGTCCTTCGCTATAAACATTCAGGTCCTTCTATAAGCATTCAGGTCCTTTGCTATAAGCATTCAGGTCCTTTGCTATAAGCATTCAGTTCCTTCCCTATAAGCATTCAGGTCCTTCCCTATAAGCATTCAGGTCCTTCGCTATAAGCATTCAGGTCCTTCTCTATAAGCATTCAGGTCCTTTGCTATAAGCATTCAGGTCCTTCTATAAGCATTCAGGTCCTTCTATAAGCATTCAGGTCCTTCCCTATAAGCATTCAGGTCCTTTGCTATAAGCATTCAGGTCCTTTGCTATAAGCATTCAGGTCCTTCTATAAGCATTCAGGTCCTTCTATAAGCATTCAGGTCCTTCCCTATAAGCATTCAGGTCCTTCTACAAGCATTCAGGTCCTTTGCTATAAGCATTCAGGTCCTTTGCTATAAGCATTCAGGTCCTTCGCTATAAGCATTCAGGTCCTTCTATAAGCATTCAGGTCCTTCCCTATAAGCATTCAGGTCCTTCCCTATAAGCATTCAGGTCCTTTGCTATAAGCATTCAGGTCCTTCGCTATAAGCATTCAGGTCCTTCCCTATAAGCATTCAGGTCCTTCCCTATAAGCATTCAGGTCCTTTGCTATAAGCATTCAGGTCCTTCTATAAGCATTCAGGTCCTTTGCTATAAGCATTCAGGTCCTTTGCTATAAGCATTCAGGTCCTTCTATAAGCATTCAGGTCCTTTGCTATAAGCATTCAGGTCCTTTGCTATAAGCATTCAGGTCCTTCTATAAGCATTCAGGTCCTTCCCTATAAGCATTCAGGTCCTTCCCTATAAGCATTCAGGTCCTTTGCTATAAGCATTCAGGTCCTTCTATAAGCATTCAGGTCCTTTGCTATAAGCATTCAGGTCCTTCGCTATAAGCATTCAGGTCCTTTGCTATAAGCATTCAGGTCCTTTGCTATAAGCATTCAGGTCCTTCCCTATAAGCATTCAGGTCCTTCCCTATAAGCATTCAGGTCCTTCGCTATAAGCATTCAGGTCCTTCGCTATAAGCATTCAGGTCCTTCGCTATAAGCATTCAGGTCCTTCTATAAGCATTCAGGTCCTTCCCTATAAGCATTCAGGTCCTTCCCTATAAGCATTCAGGTCCTTCTATAAGCATTCAGGTCCTTTGCTATAAGCATTCAGGTCCTTCCCTATAAGCATTCAGGTCCTTCCCTATAAGCATTCAGGTCCTTCGCTATAAGCATTCAGGTCCTTCTATAAGCATTCAGGTCCTTCGCTATAAGCATTCAGGTCCTTCGCTATAAGCATTCAGGTCCTTTGCTATAAGCATTCAGGTCCTTCGCTATAAGCATTCAGGTCCTTCCCTATAAGCATTCAGGTCCTTCGCTATAAGCATTCAGGTCCTTTACTATAAGCATTCAGGTCCTTAGCTATAAGCATTCAGGTCCTTCTATAAGCATTCAGGTCCTTCGCTATAAGCATTCAGGTCATTCCCTATAAGCATTCAGGTCCTTCCCTATAAGCATTCAGGTCCTTCGCTATAAGCATTCAGGTCCTTCTATAAGCATTCAGGTCCTTCCCTATAAGCATTCAGGTCATTCCCTATAAGCATTCAGGTCCTTCCCTATAAGCATTCAGGTCCTTCGCTATAAGCATTCAGGTCCTTTACTATAAGCTATAAGCATTCAGGTCCTTCTCTATAAGCATTCAGGTCCTTAGCTATAAGCATTCAGGTCCTTCTATAAGCATTCAGGTCCTTCCCTATAAGCATTCAGGTCCTTCGCTATAAGCATTCAGGTCCTTCCCTATAAGCTATAAGCATTCAGGTCCTTCTCTATAAGCATTCAGGTCCTTCGCTATAAGCATTCAGGTCCTTCCCTATAAGCATTCAGGTCCTTCCCTATAAGCATTCAGGTCCTTCCCTATAAGCTATAAGCATTCAGGTCCTTTGCTATAAGCATTCAGGTCCTTCCCTATAAGCATTCAGGTCCTTCCCTATAAGCATTCAGGTCCTTCCCTATAAGCTATAAGCATTCAGGTCCTTCTATAAGCATTCAGGTCCTTTGCTATAAGCATTCAGGTCCTTCTCTATAAGCATTCAGGTCCTTCCCTATAAGCATTCAGGTCCTTCCCTATAAGCATTCAGGTCCTTTGCTATAAGCATTCAGGTCCTTCCCTATAAGCATTCAGGTCCTTCTATAAGCATTCAGGTCCTTTGCTATAAGCATTCAGGTCCTTCCCTATAAGCATTCAGGTCCTTCGCTATAAGCATTCAGGTCCTTCGCTATAAGCATTCAGGTCCTTCCCTATAAGCATTCAGGTCCTTCGCTATAAGCATTCAGGTCCTCCTATAAGCATTCAGGTCCTTCGCTATAAGCATTCAGGTCCTTCCCTATAAGCATTCAGGTCCTTCGCTATAAGCATTCAGGTCCTCCTATAAGCATTCAGGTCCTTCGCTATAAGCATTCAGGTCCTTCGCTATAAGCATTCAGGTCCTTCTATAAGCATTCAGGTCCTTTGCTATAAGCATTCAGGTCCTTCGCTATAAGCATTCAGGTCCTTCCCTATAAGCATTCAGGTCCTTCCCTATAAGCATTCAGGTCCTTCGCTATAAGCATTCAGGTCCTTTACTATAAGCATTCAGGTCCTTAGCTATAAGCATTCAGGTCCTTCTATAAGCATTCAGGTCCTTCGCTATAAGCATTCAGGTCATTCCCTATAAGCATTCAGGTCCTTCCCTATAAGCATTCAGGTCCTTCGCTATAAGCATTCAGGTCCTTTACTATAAGCATTCAGGTCCTTAGCTATAAGCATTCAGGTCCTTCTATAAGCATTCAGGTCCTTCCCTATAAGCATTCAGGTCATTCCCTATAAGCATTCAGGTCCTTCCCTATAAGCATTCAGGTCCTTCGCTATAAGCATTCAGGTCCTTTACTATAAGCATTCAGGTCCTTAGCTATAAGCATTCAGGTCCTTCTATAAGCATTCAGGTCCTTCCCTATAAGCATTCAGGTCATTCCCTATAAGCTATAAGCATTCAGGTCCTTTGCTATAAGCATTCAGGTCCTTCGCTATAAGCATTCAGGTCCTTCGCTATAAGCATTCAGGTCCTTCCCTATAAGCATTCAGGTCATTCCCTATAAGCTATAAGCATTCATGTCCTTTGCTATAAGCATTCAGGTCCTTCGCTATAAGCATTCAGGTCCTTCCCTATAAGCATTCAGGTCCTTCCCTATAAGCATTCAGGTCCTTCCCTATAAGCTATAAGCATTCAGGTCCTTCTATAAGCATTCAGGTCCTTTGCTATAAGCATTCAGGTCCTTCTATAAGCATTCAGGTCCTTTGCTATAAGCATTCAGGTCCTTTGCTATAAGCATTCAGGTCCTTCCCTATAAGCATTCAGGTCCTTCCCTATAAGCATTCAGGTCCTTTGCTATAAGCATTCAGGTCCTTCCCTATAAGCATTCAGGTCATTCCCTATAAGCTATAAGCATTCAGGTCCTTCCCTATAAGCATTCAGGTCATTCCCTATAAGCTATAAGCATTCAGGTCCTTCCCTATAAGCATTCAGGTCCTTCCCTATAAGCTATAAGCATTCAGGTCCTTCTATAAGCATTCAGGTCCTTTGCTATAAGCATTCAGGTCCTTCTATAAGCATTCAGGTCCTTTGCTATAAGCATTCAGGTCCTTTGCTATAAGCATTCAGGTCCTTCCCTATAAGCATTCAGGTCCTTCCCTATAAGCATTCAGGTCCTTCTATAAGCATTCAGGTCCTTTGCTATAAGCATTCAGGTCCTTCTCTATAAGCATTCAGGTCCTTCCCTATAAGCATTCAGGTCCTTCCCTATAAGCTATAAGCATTCAGGTCCTTTGCTATAAGCATTCAGGTCCTTTACTATAAGCATTCAGGTCCTTAGCTATAAGCATTCAGGTCCTTCTATAAGCATTCAGGTCCTTCCCTATAAGCATTCAGGTCATTCCCTATAAGCTATAAGCATTCAGGTCCTTTGCTATAAGCATTCAGGTCCTTCGCTATAAGCATTCAGGTCCTTCGCTATAAGCATTCAGGTCCTTCCCTATAAGCATTCAGGTCATTCCCTATAAGCTATAAGCATTCAGGTCCTTTGCTATAAGCATTCAGGTCCTTCGCTATAAGCATTCAGGTCCTTCCCTATAAGCATTCAGGTCCTTCCCTATAAGCTATAAGCATTCAGGTCCTTCTATAAGCATTCAGGTCCTTTGCTATAAGCATTCAGGTCCTTCTATAAGCATTCAGGTCCTTTGCTATAAGCATTCAGGTCCTTTGCTATAAGCATTCAGGTCCTTCCCTATAAGCATTCAGGTCCTTCCCTATAAGCATTCAGGTCCTTTGCTATAAGCATTCAGGTCCTTCCCTATAAGCATTCAGGTCCTTCCCTATAAGCATTCAGGTCCTTCTATAAGCATTCAGGTCCTTTGCTATAAGCATTCAGGTCCTTCTCTATAAGCATTCAGGTCCTTCCCTATAAGCATTCAGGTCCTTCCCTATAAGCTATAAGCATTCAGGTCCTTCGCTATAAGCATTCAGGTCCTTTGCTATAAGCATTCAGGTCCTTTACTATAAGCATTCAGGTCCTTAGCTATAAGCATTCAGGTCCTTCTATAAGCATTCAGGTCCTTCCCTATAAGCATTCAGGTCATTCCCTATAAGCTATAAGCATTCAGGTCCTTTGCTATAAGCATTCAGGTCCTTCGCTATAAGCATTCAGGTCCTTCGCTATAAGCATTCAGGTCCTTCCCTATAAGCATTCAGGTCATTCCCTATAAGCTATAAGCATTCAGGTCCTTTGCTATAAGCATTCAGGTCCTTCGCTATAAGCATTCAGGTCCTTCCCTATAAGCATTCAGGTCCTTCCCTATAAGCTATAAGCATTCAGGTCCTTCTATAAGCATTCAGGTCCTTTGCTATAAGCATTCAGGTCCTTCTATAAGCATTCAGGTCCTTTGCTATAAGCATTCAGGTCCTTTGCTATAAGCATTCAGGTCCTTCCCTATAAGCATTCAGGTCCTTCCCTATAAGCATTCAGGTCCTTTGCTATAAGCATTCAGGTCCTTCCCTATAAGCATTCAGGTCCTTCCCTATAAGCATTCAGGTCCTTCTATAAGCATTCAGGTCCTTTGCTATAAGCATTCAGGTCCTTCTCTATAAGCATTCAGGTCCTTCCCTATAAGCATTCAGGTCCTTCCCTATAAGCTATAAGCATTCAGGTCCTTCGCTATAAGCATTCAGGTCCTTAGCTATAAGCATTCAGGTCCTTCCCTATAAGCATTCAGGTCCTTCGCTATAAGCATTCAGGTCCTTTGCTATAAGCATTCAGGTCCTTCCCTATAAGCATTCAGGTCCTTCCCTATAAGCTATAAGCATTCAGGTCCTTTGCTATAAGCATTCAGGTCCTTTGCTATAAGCATTCAGGTCCTTTGCTATAAGCATTCAGGTCCTTTACTATAAGCATTCAGGTCCTTCCCTATAAGCATTCAGGTCCTTCCCTATAAGCATTCAGGTCCTTTGCTATAAGCATTCAGGTCCTTTGCTATAAGCATTCAGGTCCTTCTATAAGCATTCAGGTCCTTCTATAAGCATTCAGGTCCTTCCCTATAAGCATTCAGGTCCTTCCCTATAAGCATTCAGGTCCTTCCCTATAAGCATTCAGGTCCTTCCCTATAAGCATTCAGGTCCTTTGCTATAAGCATTCAGGTCCTTTGCTATAAGCATTCAGGTCCTTCTATAAGCATTCAGGTCCTTCCCTATAAGCATTCAGGTCCTTCCCTATAAGCATTCAGGTCCTTTGCTATAAGCATTCAGGTCCTTCCCTATAAGCATTCAGGTCCTTCCCTATAAGCATTCAGGTCCTTTGCTATAAGCATTCAGGTCCTTCCCTATAAGCATTCAGGTCCTTCCCTATAAGCATTCAGGTCCTTCCCTATAAGCATTCAGGTCCTTTGCTATAAGCTATAAGCATTCGGGTCCTTTGCTATAAGCATTCAGGCCCCATACAACCAGCTGGGAGCCCGGTGGGTCTTTGGCTCACCATGGCTGCCTTTTGTCACCAGTTCTACTCTTAATCTTTACGAAAGGAGTTTGCAGTCTCCAGTTCAGTCAGTTCAGGGTTGCTTTGGGTCAGTTTGGTTGATGCCTACAGCCTTTATCGAGCTGAGATCTTAACAACAAACAGCCAAACAAACCAAGGCAACCGCATCAGCTGCTTGGGGAGGTTTACAGAGGGAAAAGGTCAGTGTTAATCCACCTTATAGATGTTTGGTGATAGATGACGAAGAGCTTCAGTGTGCTCATGGCGTTGGATAAAACGGGATAAAGAAGTTTTTCAGAGTTATGAACTGCAAATTACGACCAAATTTCAAGCTAACCGGAGTCGTCTGGTGCTGATGTTTGTTTCTAAAAGTGGCCTGTGAGGCAGAGCCTTCAGTTATCAGTGTTTCTCTCTCTCAGCAGGTGTCTCTGGCCTGGTGTTACGCTGCTTGTTGTCCCCTCTTTCCTGTCCTCTCAGCCCCCAGCTGGTCCAGGCAGATGGTTCCTTCCTGGTTCTGGTTCCTGTTAAAAGGGAGTTTTTTTTATCTCCACAGTCACATTGGATGGAAGAGAAGTTTCCATCCAATCTGCTGGTTTCTTTGCCAGGTATCTTATTGGTTCTGTATGACTTATTTGGAATTCAATAAATTGGATTCAATCGGCTTGAGTTTGAGTTGAGTTTTTTTTTTTTGTGATTTGGTGCTTTATAAATAAAACTGGATTAAATTCAAGTTGAATCTGTCAGACTAAATGTCAGTTCATGCATTTCATTGTTGGGATGACGCAGTCTGCAGAGGTGGACCAACCAATGAGCTCCTATCTGTGATGTTTCCACATAAAACCACTCGCAGCTGGACAGTTTTCTCTGTTTTTAACCACCAGATGGGGTCCAGCTCTGCCGTGCTTATGGCTGGATAAGAGCGGCACACCTGCTGCAGCACTCAGATTAAGTGTTGAAAGAAAAGTGTGTTGTTGGGGGTTTGTGACACCTCCAGTTTGGGCCTTTTGGGTAAGTTAGAGAATCTTATGACTCAGTCGTTCTCTTAGCATCGAATCAACTGACAAACCTTTTATATTCTCACTCCGTCTCATCTTAAGTCTGTGTGACACTCAGGGAATCTAACGGTTTATTTTCCGTTCCATGTCTTGTCATTTCCTGTTTTATTTTGAAAGATCACTAATCTTCTCCTCTTGTTTCAGGTATCTTGCCCTTCCTCCCGTGTCTGATTGTCTTCCCTGATTCCCAAAGTGTTTCCACCTGTTCCCCTTGGTCCCTCATGTGTTTAAATAGTCTGCGTTTCCCTTGTCTTGTGCCAGTATCTTGTCTCATTGTGAGCTTCATTACCAGCCACCTGCCTTGTCTTGAATCCACAGAATCCACCAGCCTGCAGTGCATTTTACTTTGTAATTTCTTGTTCCATAGCCTTAGTTATTCATTGTACCGGTAAGTTTCATAGCTTTGTTTTTCCTCCATTTTCTAGGAGTGATTTTTCGTTGTTACCTGTCACAGTCGCCTCCGTTAAAGGAGAGCTTTCAGTTAAAGTTAAAGTTTCTTAGAGCCTCTGTTTTATTAAGAGTGCGCCTTTTATTCATTCCGCCTCATTTTGAGAGCGTGACTTAGTTTTGTTAAATGCGTTTACGTTTCTGTTTATGCATTTAGCAGACGCTTTTATCCAAAGCGACTTACAGGTAAGGCAGGTAGGGTAAGGGGGTCTTGCCTAAGGACCCCTACTGGAGACACTACCTTTCATGCAGGGGATTTGAACCCAGGTCTCCTACATGGAAGGTGACAATCATACAACTACACTATCCAGTTGTGTTCATAGCTTTTGGTTTTCCTCCCAGTTTGGAGAGATTTTACATTTAATTTTCACAGCCGCGCTCCTCCTCCTCCACAGATACGGAGGAGAGCGCTCAGGGTTTTCACAGCTTTTCTTTTGCGCTGCCGGGAGGTCGCCCTGCAGTGCCGCTGTCTTTATAATAAAAACCCTCTTGAAACCACACGACCCTGCGTCCTGAATCACTTCGGTAACTGACAAACGGTGAGTAAATGAAGCATCTGAGCGGCTTCCACCAGCCACAGCAGACCTCTGACAGCCCAAAAGCAGGAAGTAGGAAGTCCTTGTTCCACTCACAGCAGAAAAACTTAACTAGACTACAGCTGAAGATCGTTCCTCTTATTTTCAAGTGTTGATTTGTTACAAATGCAGATAAAAGATGAAAGATACAAGTTAAAAATGTTGGTTTTCTTATCGACTTACTAACTTTTAGCCCCGATTACAGACTGAAGTTTTCACCTTTGATGAGGCCAAATGTTTCAGAAATGACTTTTAAATCTGGACCTCTGGTCTGAGGTCAGGGTGTCCTCTGGTTAAACAACAGAAGATGTTTGTGCAGACACGAAGAAACCAAGTCAAGGCACAAATGTTATCAAAATGCAGACGTTTGAGCACTTTTTACAGCAACTCCGGAGGAAAATCAGAGCTTTTAATGAGCATCCGCCTGAAACAGTACAGCTAAAAGTCACTAAATGTAATAATCGACCTGCAGAGAACTGATGAGTCACTGACCTAATGCGACTCTGGCGGCTGAGGCGTCATAGTTTATCCAGAAGGAGACCCAGGACAGGATGGTGATCAGGGTGGAGGGCATGTAGGTCTGCAGGATGAAATATCCAATGTTCCTCTTCAGCTTGAAGCTCAGTGACAGACGTGGATATGAACCTGTGAAATACAAAGTGCACGAGCCACGATTAAAGGAATCCATACGAAGCTCCCTTTATATTTATACTGATTCAGCTGCAGGGTTTGGTTTGAGTTAAGATGTGCACTGGAAGGTTAGAATAATCCAAATCTTAATCTCAGCTCATGCTTTGTTTTCAGAGACAAGAAGAGCATTAAAATCAGCTTATTTCTCATCAGCAGGTAAAACATGAACTGCATCCATGTGACCTCCACTTCAGTGTTTATATTCCTGCGGAAAAGCAAGTAAAATGTGATTTTTGTTTGTTTTTTTACCTAAAACATAAGATTCATTGCACTGAGCTCTGGTTTTGCCTCCAGGTTATTCACACATGAGCAACTGAAGCATCGTCCTGGTTACCCAGTCATCACAAGTGACATCCAGCAAAGACCATAAAAAACAATATACCGGTTTATACATTCAATGGAAAATAATGTTCCACCTTAAAAGCTGTTCATAAGACTTAAGACAGAGTTAAAAAGTGACAACTCTATGATTATTCAGTAAGTCACCTCCTCAGGATATGTTAGCAGTAGTTCACCTTTTGAGCCACCAGAGGGCGCTTTAGCATCAGCTCGAGGTACATCTGCACATCATGGTGAGCTAATGCTGTGTTTGCTATGAAGCTGCTATAAAAATGGTAGAAACCAGCAAACAAAGCTGTCCTACGAGGCCAAACACAATAATCTGAGAGGAAGTCTTTGGAAGCAAACTGGATTTTACATCGTAAAAACACACTAAAACAAACAGAAAAAGCAGCTGTTTTACTCTCCAACACATCTGCAGACACATGAGTTCAGAGGAATCTTATTCCCCGTGTCCACCGACCGGATCAATCAAAGCGATTATCACAGATAACACAAATGTGCAGCAACAGGGGAAATAAGAAGACCGGGCCGACTTTCAGCCGAGCCGTGCACGTGTCCCGGAAACGGATGGATGACGTTAACGACTCCCTAAATTTTACAATAGTCTTAGAGCCTTTTTATAGTGCCCCCCCCATGGTACTTATGAGGTGTTGTATTGCTGGAAATAAAAGAAGAACCCTTCAATTTGCCATTTTTGTTGTTTTTAAAATATATTATAGTTATATAATATAATACAATATACTATAATATACCATAATATAATATAATATAATAAAATATAATAGAATTTAATATAATATAATATAATATAATAAAATAAAATAAAATATAACATAATATAATACAATATAATATAATAAAATTATAATAAAATTTAATAGAATATAACATAATAAAATATAATATAATATAATATAATATAATATGAGTGTTCTGGGGTTAAATATCTAGGGACCATAACTGACAATAAACTTGTATTTTAAAGGAAAATTGAGTGTAAAAAGGCTCTCCAGCACCATAATGAGCATGTTTCACCTGCTTTTATTAAGTCTTTTTCTTTGGTGTTATGGTTTGTTCAGACCTCTTTAAAAGAGAAGAACTTCTTTATTAAACGCTCAGGTCGTCTTTAAGCAGCTTCCATCTGGACGAAGGTTTTTAGGTTTTATTTTATTTAAGGTATTTTTTTTAGTTTGTTACCAGGTTTTATTCTATTTCTAATATGAGAGATTATTCATCTGATGTCCAGATCTGTGGAAGCAGAGCACTTTGATAACTTCTTATTTTCATTATTATCTGGGATTTTCAACATGTTTCGGTAGATTTTATGCTGGTACAAATAAAGTCACCTGACCTGCTCTAAGAGAAAGAAATAACCTGGACATCACACGGTTATGCATCAACTGAACTCTGGATAAGTTTAACTTCTCCTTGTTTGAACTCTGGAAGAAGTTCCAACCCAACCGAGTCATTTCTGACTCTTTTTGTGAGCATTGCATTTTGTAAAAGGGACGTTTCCTTCAAAAAGCAGTGATGGAAAGCTGCTGAGGCCCTGCAGCAGCTCCATCTGATGGTCAGTTCCTCACCGTGTCGCAGGCAGAATCAGCACCAACTCAACTGGGCCGTGAGAGCAAACCTTCCAGACTTCCTGCTGCCTCTGACCTCCTCTGTGGGGGGTCCTGGTCCACGTGGGTCCAGCTGAATTCTCTGCTCAGACGCCGTCTTTGAGCTGCTTTAACGGTGATTCTGTCAGCTGAGGCTGTGGTTACAACATCTGGATTTTATCAGAGCAGAGCGACAGTCTGGAAACGCTCCAAGTGAGCCGACACAAAGTCTTAAAGGGCTGATTTCAGTCCCAGTTTCTGACAAAAGAAACCCAGAAAAATACGCGAATGAGAGCAGCTTTCTGGGGATTCTGCTGTATTCTGAAACCAGCTGACATTTTCTGCTGTTTCCTTAGACCAGGCAGGCCGGCGCTTCGCTTTCTTTACGCTGTACATGTCATTTCCTTTCAGGTTTACATAGTTTCATGGTATTTATTGCTTTGGCCTTGACTCCACTTACAGTTCAGCTCGTAGAAAAACCCTCATGCGGTTAAATCTTAACGAGGTCTGTGTGAAGTAATGTGAAGCAATAAAAACTAGCTGCAGTTATGAGCTGAAATGAAAAAGGCAGCTGAACAGAACACTTGGACAAACCCGGTCGGTAGAAGTCCAACATTGAGGTGGGTGGACTGAAGCATTTTGGCCTTCAGCTCATTTCCTTCTAAGAGAGTAAAAGTGTTGATATGGAAAGCTGCTTGACCTGTTTCTGCTGTCAACAACCACATTTATGAGCTACAATAAACCAGAATCACCCTGCAGCTGTGTGTTGGACACATTAGACGCCTTCAGGCAGCTCAGAGGACATTTGATGGCTGGTGAAACATCAGTGGGAGGTGATCACTGAATAAAAGAACCGCAAGGCAGAAGCATTTTCAAATAATAAGCTAATTAAAGCAATATGTCAAGACAAAGCGGACTGTAAAATCATTCCAATGATCCCCTTTAATCAGGCGTTTACCTGTGGCGAACACGGCTTTGGTGGAGAGCGTTTGGTAGTCTATGATGGAGAACTGGGGCAGCTCGATGTTCTCCACCCCGGTGACGGAGCCGGCGTTGCTTCCTCCCTGCCAGTAGAACTCGATGTCGTCGGTGGTGTATCCATCTGAGAGAAGCAGGGGAACAGGGCAGGTTCAAACTCAGCTGAAACAGCACGAATGGACACATTCTGTCGAGATGTAACAGGAGGCGCCGTCTTCGGTGAGCTGACAGACAACCTGTGGGCGGAGCTTAAACCGCAGCCATGTCTGACACCTTTAACCGGCGCCGGTTAGCTCACAGAAGAGGCAGAAAGCGTGCGAATACCTGCTGGAGCAACACTCTGAGCGAAGGCTTTAATTCCTGCCTGTTTGAGATCAAATGATGAGAGCAGGAGAGTGAAAAGAGAAACTGTGGCCTACAAGGTAAACGCTCTTACTGTAAATCACGCTGAAGTGCTTCGACATCTCCCTGCTGTCTATAAGAGGAGAGATGCAGATGGACTGAGAGTCTGTTGAGCAAAGAGTTTTCCTCTTCAAAACCAACAAAAGAAACAATAAAACAGAAAATGATGAAACTTCATGATGGACGTGAACAAATATTTAAAGAATAAACTATTTGTAAAAATACTCCTGATCAGCCTCATTCTGACCTTTAACCTTTAAAGTGTCCTGATCAACAGTTCTGCAGCTTTCTGAAGCTCTTTCACAGTTTTTCTTTGGACTTTTTCTGCTTTTCCCTCATCTTCAGTCCTTGTACCTGAGCATTTTCAGAGGAATGTGTTTTTTCTTTGTTCAGCCACTGAACTCTGACCTTTGACCCATTCAGGCAGAAAAAAGGCTCCTAACTCAAGGGATGAACCAGTGTTGTGTCGACACAGAACAGACAACTTAGCAAAGAAGCCATTTTAAACTGGATCTTTAGGCACTTTGTTACCAGCAGCCTGTCACAAAGACACATCATTTGTTCCCATTTCTTTAGCTGCATCTATGAAAAACAGCAAAGAAAACACAGTTTGACAGACAGAAAATAGGATTTCTGCAGCAACAAGGTGATTCCCAAAGAGCTATTAGCTGAAAACTTGGCATATCTCAGCATGGTGTGCAGTGTGTCCTTAAAACATTTGAGGAAACTGGACAAGTGGAGGACAAAAGAAGAAGTGTCAGGCCTAAAAAACTATCTACAGCAGATGAACAGGATCTGAAAGTGATGTCCTTAAGAAAGAGGAAAAAATCCAGCTGTGACCTGACAGGACCTGAGAGATGCATCTGGACCTTCAGCTGATCCATCTACTGTTGGCCCAAGCCTCATCAGAAATGGTCTCCATGGAAGGGTGGCTGTCAAGAAGCCGTTCTTAAGGAAGGGAAACAGGGAGAAAAGGCTGAGCTGTGCCAAATGACACAAGAAGTGGACTGAAAATCAGTGGCAACAGGTCTTATGGAGGGATGAATCCTCCCCAGAGCCCGGACCTCAACATTATTGAAGCAGTGTGGGATCATCTGACAGAGAACGGAACAAAAGGCAGCCCACATCCAAAGAAGAGCTTTGGGATGTCCTTCAAGAAGCCTGGAGAACTATTCCTGAAGACTCCTTAAAGAAATGACAGAAAGCTGGTCTCAGAGGGTTCAGGCTGTGTTGGAGAATAAAGGAGCTCAGACCAGATATTCACTTTAAAGCTGCTGAGAACTGATAAAAACTCTGTTTCTGCCTCAGATTCTGGGTTTATATCAGGACGACCTCAAGACTCTGTAACAATTTTACTGTTACTGGAGGACGGTTCCTAAATGCAGCATCGTGCACTCTTTGTCTGAGCAGAACTGATATTTCTGCTAAATCACCAGCGCCTGAAAGCAGGCCGTCATGTTCTGCTCCCCCACTGGACACCTTCCAGTTCCCCAGCGGCTGAACTGGACCAACAGTAAAGCCTCCTTCCCTGCTGCTGGCAGGTCTCTGGGCTGTGGCTACTGCCTGAACCACAGCGAGACCGGCCCCTGATGCCCTTTCACTTATTAGACCCATTTAATTGGGCCGGCGAGTCTCTCTTTTCAGACTCCATCTTATCTTCACGCAGCTGCAAGATTTCTGGGAATTAACTGCTTATCATGAGTGGAAGAGCTTCATTATGATTTTTCTCTTCCACTTTATGTTATGGGATATGAAGAATGTAATAGAATGGATAAAGTGGGCAATCAAAATCGTTTAAAGGTGCAATTTAGCTCCAGTAGTGGCACGATAAAACAGTTTTTTAACTTTAATGCTCACAGATACAGATGTTTCCTGGACGATTTAAAGCATTTTTCTCCAACTTGAACCTTATGAGGACTCCTGCTGCTTTCCTTCTGATTCCTCTTATCCTCTCACTCATGGTTCAACATACCTCCAACAAGTAAGCGCTAAAACAACGACATATCGCACCTGGAAGTGCCGCCGTATCAATCAGGATCATCATCTGGACGTCTGAGCAAAGCATTAAAGGAAGACGGCGTGAACAGCTGATAACTTCAGGCTCCTGGAGGTTTATTCATGAATAAGTCATCGTGCTAAAGTTTCAAAGTTCCACAAGGAAGACGTTAATGTTGCAGTGATGATGGTTGGAAACGTGAGGATACAGTTCGTGGCACGTTGCCGCAGCAACCGTTGTTATTCCTGACAGCCGCCGACAGATGTGAAACCGTCTGTTAAACTGCGTTTCTGTGCATCAGGCCCATGGCTGCACACCCAGTTCTGCACTTATTGAGTATCTAACAGGTCAGATGAACCCGCTTCTTGGTAAATCTGCCAAAGGGATGCATTCTCCTGCTCTATTATCTGATCTAAATATGTAAATGAAGCTCAGAGACTCAGCAAACATCATAGCTTTAAAGCTCAAGAGAAGGAAGGTTCTCCAGGGATGACTGCATGAGACAGCTGAAGCCTTCTGGCTCTGATCTGGGTTCGGAAATTGGCAACTTATCTAAAGGTGTCATTTTATACCCTTTATGTAACAATTTTACAGTTTTCTGAGGTCTTATTGAGTTATATGAGACAGGCTTTGGTTAAAATACCTTTTGGTTTAAGCACAGAGGCCTGGATCACAGCTGTGTGCTAACAGTCTGTTTTGTGGGGTGGAGACTTAGCAATTGTACCTGGAGACCTCCATCTTTATCAGAAACATGCCGATAATGTAACGCTAACACACCGAGAGTGAGGAGAGTTGTGTTGGAAACACACCTTAAACACAGCTGCAGGTTGTCTGAGTTACAGAACGGAACCGTTCAGCTAGAAAGCTTCAGCTAACAAAGTAATGTGGGAACAATAATGTTCATCTTTCAGGAAGGAACAGCAGTAACTCCTTAGAAGTTGGTGTACGTCATCTTCATTAGCTAAGCTGTTAGCGTTAGCTGCTGCTAAAGGAAGAAATAAATCAGTAAATAAACCATGAGGAGTTATTTCTCAGATGCTTCCATTTCCCTGCTCTGAAGTTCAGGCTCTGAGAGTTGGAACTGATCCTCTTTGTGGCTCAGTTCCTTCAGTCCAGCGTTGAACTGGACCAAGTTGTTAAAACAGTGGGATGAAAAGTGTTTGCTGCACATTTACAGTCTTTAGCTAACTCTGCTGGAACATTAGCCTCAGATATAGTTTATCCACTGGACTCTTATATCCTCTGAGGCTGCTGCTGGATGGAAGATGCATGCTCCTCAGTGCAGCTGACAGCAGAACATTTCCACCAGAAGCTGGCTTCATCCGTCCAGCAGGGTGGATGTGAGTGGGCGGGGCTTAGCAGAGGAGGCGGAGCCAACTTAAGGAGTGACATACTTTAGAAATGAAAATCAGAACGGCTTGTTAAATGAGGAACTTTCACACAAAGGGAACTAAATAAATCCCAAGGTTGTGTTTTTGGGGAGTTTTACACCTGCTGGTGACCTCAGACGCCCTGATATAAGCTCCCAGGAGCAGGAAGAAGGATTTTACACAATATGGCTCCTTTAAGGTCAAGTGACACAACTGTTATTTAACATGGTTTTAGGGGGTTAAAATGATTATTAAAAAGAAGTTTACCTCATTTTAAGTTGATTTATTGCGAAAAAAACGATTTTCAAGTCAAAACTTTACGTTTTAATTCATCAATCAGTGATTAAAATTCCTCATGAGCAGCACTAACGTATGTGCAGAAGCATAAAATCTGTCAAAATGAAAACAGGAAGCCACAAATAAAAACAATCATTGCATGGCTGCAGGATGATTTATGCTTCCAGATCCAGGTGGAAATGAGGTCCATCCTCTAAATATGCAGACATATATAATGTGTGAGGCTTTAATTATTCATGTGAGTGCAATGCATAATTTAACCGAAGCACTCCTGACAGCTCCGATCGAACAGGAAATGTCAGTTTGCATTAGTTGGCATGAAGTGCAGCGCGACCTCGGCGGCCGCAGAGGAGGCGGATTCTGACCCGAGGAACTTTTATGGACAGGAGGAGCAGCGCCGAGATTTACGGAAGAGGAACATTTAAGACTTTTCAAAGCCAGATGGAATTGAACAACTCCAGTGTGACTGATAAGTGTGTGTACTTAAGCTGTGGGTTAATTAACAATCACATTAAAGTACAATGAAGAGTGATTGCAAAGCGTCGTGTCACCGTGGGCCGAACCTGTTAAAGTGATGCTTTGTGTTTGACTGGCAGCAGCTTGCTCAGTACGAGCATTAATACCTGAACATATTCTCCAGCCAGCTCTGCAGCATAAATCCACTTCTGTGTATTGATCTGAGCGTTCCCACTTTTGTCGATGCTGTCTCACCCCAGAAAGTGTAACAGCTTCGTTAAGTGGATGAAAACCTCAGAGACTAACCGGGGGCTCACACCAAAAGCGTCGTGAGCGGCCAGCTGCCGTTCATTTTCAATGTAAGCTGCCGTTGTGAGCTTCAAGAGTTGAGAAAGGCTCAACTTTATGCAAATGAGCAGTGACACAACGCGACGACAGCCAATTAGGGCCGATCTGGATTCCGAAGGCGGAAAAAAGGCGGGAAAAAAGGCGGGAAAGAAAGGTGGAAAAAAGGTGGAAAAGGGCGGAAAACGGCAGAGCGCAAACACAAAGAAACACAAAGAAGGCTGCCAAGAGTACGATCCATGGTGAAAGAGGGAACCGATGTATGGATGGATTATTATATATATATATATATATGCTAGTTGCTATACATATAAGCCCCGCCCCTTTGGCCGCTTCCGGCGGCAGAAGAAGTAGAAGCGGCGTATTGTGAGCTTCGTGAGCTTCATGAGTTGAGAAAGGCTCAACTTTATGCAAATGAGCAGTGACGCGACGACAGCCAATTAGGGTCGATCTGGATTCTGAAGGTGCAAAAAAGGCGGGAAAAAAAGGTGGAAAAAAGGCGGGAAAAAAAGGTGGAAAAAAGGTGGAAAAAAGGTGGAAAAAAGGCGGAAAACGGCAGAGCGCAAACACAAAGAAACACAAAGAAGGCTGCCAAGAGTACGATCCATGATGAAAGAGGGAACCGATGTATGGATGGATTATTATATATATATATGCTAGTTGCTATACTTATAAGCCCCGCCCCTTTGGCTGTTCCGGCGGCAGAAGAAGTACAAGCGGCGTATTGTGAGCTTCGTGAGCTTCAAGAGTTGAGAAAGGCTCAACTTTATGCAAATGAGCAGTGACGCGACGACAGCCAATTAGGGTCGATCTGGATTCCGAAGGTGCAAAAAAGCCGGGAAAAAAGGTGGAAAAAAGGCGGGAAAAAAAGGTGGAAAAAAGGCGGAAAAAAGGTGGAAAAAAGGTGGAAAAGGGCGGAAAACGGCAGAGCGCAAACACAAAGAAACACAAAGAAGGTTGCCCAGAGTAAGATCCATGGTGAAAGAGGGAACCGATGTATGGATGGATTATTATATATATATATATATATATGCTAGTTGCTATACATATAAGCCCCGCCCAGTACAAGCGGCGGGTTGTGAGCGTCGTGAGCGGCTGTGGTCGCTCACAACGCTTTTGGTGAGCCCCTGGTAACGGTGGAAGAGGGCGTGTCCTGCTGCATCTCTGACAGAAAACCTCTGATGCTACCCATGTGCACACAAACTCAGGTTCACTCACAGCTCTCGATTTCCAAGGTGCAGTTCTGCTCATCCAGTGGATATCTGCGCAGGTCCATCATGCAGGCAGCCGTCGTGGTGATCCTTAAAAGAGAAAGAGACAGGAGCTCAAACAGAAATGCTTATTTCTATACATGAGGAGTAATTAAGTTAACACCGTCCAGAATCTGTGTTTCACAAGAAGAAACGTTTAGTTTCCTGATGCTCGGGGGAAATATCTCACTTTCTGACTCGCATGCAAACACATGCTGAACAAAACCAACCGAGCCTCGGCTCATAAACACTCGACTGGAACAGAACTATTTGTTTCTTCCCCATAATTGCGTTTGCTCTGCCCCCCCCTCTTTGAAAAGCCTTGGGATCAATCTTAATTACAACTATGAGTAATTAAGAATTAACACTAAAATCGGGCGAAACCTTGACTTCCTCTTTTAAGTCCTCCATTCGAAGGAGGAAACGCTGACATTTCAGGAGAATTAAGGGTCATTTTTTTTCTTATATCTGATCTTTGTGTCGACAGCATCCACCAACAGTTTTAAAATAGAAACAGGCTGCATTCGGTTTAGCTGTTAGATTTATTTCTCAGGCTTTTAAAACACCTTCATCACATCCTCTCACAGCAGATTATGAGCTAGTTGGGTAATTAGTCGTCATAATCATTGGTCTACAACAGCAAACAGTTAAAGCTCAACCCAAACAACCACTAAAGCAGATTACATTTGATGTGCTGCAAAGGGAAGATATACGACAGGGTTAAACATTTATCTGGGAATAAACAGGGTAAACAACCACTGCAAACAACCGTGGTGAGACGTCTGCAACAGTCAGGGACCTTTAGGACATGTCCAAATGTTCAAAGTCATAAATATGTGTTCCAGTTCAGCCGGATGAAGCTTTCTGTGAGCCCACTCGTGACTTCTGAGTTTTCCCGAGGGTCTTTTCAGGAGGATTTACAGTCTACAAGAGAAGTTATGTCATCTAGTTAAAGTTAATTCTGCATATTTATGCTCAAATGAACGTTTTTTTTTCACATTTTGGAGTTTTTGCATGTTGAGAATCAGTTTCATATCTGATGATATCGTGCGATTGTCGCATCGGGATGATGGATGGCGTGTGGGGATCACTTTGGGACGGCTCTAACATGAATGCATTGGCTACAGGAGGAATCAAAGAAGCTGTCAGAAACACTGATGCAGACAGACGAAGCAGCACAGACTGTTCATGCAGAAGAGTGACCGACAAACAAGGTGCACACAGCTGCTCGAGTATCACAAACATTCATCGTGGCAAGGTTGGTGGAATCAATATGGACTGACCTTTGACCTTTACATCCATCATTAGGTCAGTGATGACAGAGTAAATGAACCATCAGCAGCTTATGAAGGAAACCCCTGATTGTTGCCAAAGTGAGGCAGAGCCGCCACTGCTCACCCAGAAAGCTTAGAGAAAGGAGATGCCGTGGGTGCCTTTTCATCCAGATTTCTGATTAACGTGTCAGGAAGCTGCTGAGGAGACGGCAGATATATCCTGATCTGCAGTTCAAACATACCAGGAAGCTGCTGATGACCAGGGAGAACTGGGCTGAACTCTTAAGCAGCAACTGTGAAAACTCGATCCGGAGGCTGTTTTATGCACCACATACGAGTGTTTTAAACATTCAGAAGGTTGGAAAGACTGAGAACAACAGACAAAGTCCTAAAGTGGAGGAAATCTGAAGAAAAAAGGCCCAAAAACGAACTGAAACCCTCCAGAACGACTCATGTGACTCGTTTTCAAACTTAGTTTGAAATAGAACAACTCCAATTCCAAAATGAATGCCTGTAAAAACAGAACGCAATGATTTCCAAATCTCTAAAACCAAAGTTTCATTCGGAAGAGACCACAGAAAAGTGGGACATTTTAAAAAATGGCAGAGACAGAAAAAGGCTGGAAAAGTCTGTTTTATGGATATAAAAAAGAGAACTGTGGAGAAGCAGAGTCTCTGACGATTCTGCTTGAATAACACGTCCAGAGCAGAGAAGACTTTACTCCTTCCTTATGGTAAATTTAAACATGAAAATTCAGCGTACGAACAGTTAAAACAAGTACAAGTGGTGAGAATGACAACTACAGTGTCCGGTAGGGGGGGGGGGGCGATATGGCAAAAAATATCATATCACGATTTTTCTCAAATAAAATCACGATTTCGATTTTATCACAATCTTAAATTGAAAAATGAAAAACAGACAATGTTGCAGAAGTATTTTCGGCTGGCGTCCGAACCCCTCCTTTTCTAACATCTTGAACGGTACCGTATCTTTTGCAAGATAAAAGCTAACTGCTTCTGTTACCTCTTTCTATCCCTATGGGGAGTGTCTTTCTCAAATGCCTGTGTTAATGTTGTCCGTTTTGATCTTAGCTAGCCGCTGCTTACGCTAGCCGCTGCTTACGCTAGCCGCTGCTTACGCTAGCCGCTGCTTACGCTAGCTGCTGCTTATGCTAGCTGCTGCTTATGCTAGCTGCTGCTTATGCTAGCTGCTGCCTCCGCCTCCCCTGCGGTGCCGCCGGGCCCCTCGCTGTTTGGCTCTCAGCATACTGTCTGGATGCTTCCTCTTCAAGTGATTGAACCGTTTCTGTGCAAACTTTGCAAATAACATTTGTTTGCACTTGATCAGTTGCGGAAAATCCAAACCAATTCCATATAATGGAGGTGGCATTTTTTTTAGTGACCAACTCCTCTGTTTGGCTTTCAGCCACAGCTCTCCATGCTGCTACACACAAACAAGGAGGCGGGTAAGAAAGCGCGTCACTGCCCGTAATTCGCTGTGATTGGTCGGTCAGGTTGATGATGTAACACGTCTGGTGCATCAGCATAGAACTGCAATTTATAGAATGAGCCCTCGACGATCCCACGATCTCTGCAGTCTGACAGATCGTTACGGATCGTCTTCACGTTGCAATCGTTCACGATTTAATATCGTCACATCGCCCAGCCCTAGTGTCTGGGCAGGAGACTCCAGTAAGATTCAGAGCTGTAAATACGTGTGTGCAGATGACAAAAGTTCAAATTTAACAGCATCCCAGAACAAAGCAAACACTGACCCAAGAGGGAACTTTTCAGTATTGTTCTGGCTTACACCATAGGTCCCCTTTAAATCCTGTGTAATAGACCTCTAAGTGCTTTAAGACCTATAAAAAGATGGCTGCATCTCAGGCGACAGATATGATATATATGATCAATATTCCTTTAGAGTCACGGCTGCTAAAAACAGACGAGAATTGTTCATTGGCTAAAAAGTTACTGATAAACCTATTGTAATTAATTACAGAGGATGGAAATAAGTAACTGGAAAAGCTGACATATTGGCAGCCGTAGTGAAGACCTGGGTTTCTGGAACAAGAAGATCAACAAGATGTGAAACTGGCAACCTGATGTCAGCAACAGAAACAGCAGGAAACTTCTTAATGAGCAGCTGGCAAGCTTTTGCCTTGACTGGAAGCAAGATGTTGCACTGCATGGAAGGAATTAAATTTGGGTAAACACAGAGTGGCAGCAGCACAATCGTTTCAGAGCTTCTACAGTTACAGTGGTGAGAAAAATAAAAGTATGCCCCCTAAGACTGGTAAAATGAGGCATTTCCGGGGCTCCAAAGGCACCGTGCACAGCTGAGTTCTTGTTTAATTAGTACTGGGATGTGAAACTTTTTTAATGTTGTGTTTTCCAGCTTAATTTATTGATCAGATTCCAGGGAAGGAAACTCAAAATGTTTAATGTCGTGTTGCGAGGCTTGAATCTAAATTTCTGTTGGTAATGGGGAGACTGTGGAGGTTCAAATGTAACATATTCAGTAAAACTCCTTCTTCCTGCTCCTGGGAGCATATATAAGGGCGTCTGGAGTCACCAGCAGGTGTTAAACTCAACCCTGGGATTTATTTACTTCCTCTTTAACGAGTCGTTCTGATTTTCATTTCTAAAGTACGTCACTCCTTAAACTGACTCCGCCCCCTCGACTAAGCCCCGCCCACTCACATCCACCCAAGCCGATAAACAATAAATTCATGTGACACATCTTCTCAGATATGATTTAATATCCCAGATATTCCCCGAGATTAAAGTAATTCTCAAAGAAGAGCTCTCTCCATGTTCCTTTTGTGGATGTCCACCACAGTTGTTGTTTTTTCCCGTCCTCGAGGTTTGTTTCCTGTTGGGACAAGTACGACTTCTACTGAAATACAACCAGTAAAACCTTCTAGTTACACAACACAGTCCAGTTTATCCACTTCAATGGAAATATGTCTGATATATTTCTATATGTCTGATATAGTTCTATATGTTTGATATATTTCTATATGTCTGATATATTTCTATAAGTCTGATATATTTCTATAAGTCTGATATATTTCTATAAGTCTGATATAGTTCTATATGTCTGATATAGTTCTATATGTTTGATATAGTTCTATATGTCTGATATATTTCTATATGTTTGATATATTTCTATATGTCTGATATATTTCTATATGTCTGATATATTTCTATAAGTCTGATATAGTTCTATAAGTCTGATATATTTCTATATGTCTGATATAGTTCTATATGTCTGATATAGTTCTATATGTTTGATATATTTCTATATGTCTGATATATTTCTATATGTCTGATATAGTTCTATATGTCTGATATATTTCTATATGTTTGATATATTTCTATATGTCTGATATATTTCTATATGTCTGATATAGTTCTATATGTCTGATATAGTTCTATATGTTTGATATAGTTCTATATGTCTGATATATTTCTATATGTTTGATATATTTCTATATGTCTGATATATTTCTATATGTCTGATATATTTCTATAAGTCTGATATAGTTCTATAAGTCTGATATATTTCTATAAGTCTGATATATTTCTATATGTTTGATATATTTCTATATGTCGGATATAGTTCTATATGTCTGATATATTTCTATATGTCTGATATATTTCTATATGTTTGATATATTTCTATATGTCTGATATAGTTCTATATGTTTGATATATTTCTATAAGTCTGATATAGTTCTATATGTCTGATATATTTCTATATGTCTGATATATTTCTATATGTCTGATATAGTTCTATATGTTTGATATATTTCTATAAGTCTGATATAGTTCTATATGTTTGATATAGTTCTATATGTCTGATATATTTCTATATGTTTGATATATTTCTATATGTCTGATATATTTCTATATGTCTGATATATTTCTATATGTCTGATATAGTTCTATATGTTTGATATATTTCTATAAGTCTGATATATTTCTATATGTCTGATATAGTTCTATATGTCTGATATATTTCTATATGTTTGATATATTTCTATATGTCTGATATATTTCTATATGTCTGATATATTTCTATATGTCTGATATAGTTCTATATGTTTGATATATTTCTATAAGTCTGATATAGTTCTATATGTTTGATATAGTTCTATATGTTTGATATATTTCTATATGTCTGATATAGTTCTATATGTCTGATATATTTCTATATGTTTGATATATTTCTATATGTCTGATATATTTCTATATGTCTGATATATTTCTATATGTCTGATATAGTTCTATATGTTTGATATATTTCTATAAGTCTGATATATTTCTATATGTCTGATATAGTTCTATAAGTCTGATATAGTTCTATATGTTTGATATATTTCTATAAGTCTGATATAGTTCTATATGTCTGATATATTTCTATATGTCTGATATAGTTCTATATGTCTGATATATGTCTATATGTTTGATATATTTCTCGCATTGTAAAAGGTTGCTTCAGATTTGTTTTGCTAGCAAACGAAAAGTCGGCTAATGCTGAAGGAGGCAACTTCTTCTTAGTTTTAGCTCTTTAGAAACTTCAAGCCACAAAGACAGTGATTTAGAGTGGCTTAATTAGCTCCTATCTGAGTAAATGCTCTCCCAGGACAGGAGGAACTATCAGTTACAGTCACAGTTAAGTCTTCCCTGATTAGTTGAACACGTTGTTCCAGCATCGGCACTGAAGTTGAAGCTGTTACGTCACTTCATTGTTCCCGTCAGATTTAAACAGAAAAACAGTTTGTAGTTCTGGGTAGTTACCTTCCCCGTGTTAACCTCAACCTCAAGGTGTTCAATCTGGAGCCCCACACTCACCGTCAGCTTTAGGACTCTCTTGAATGATTCAAGATTAGAGCTCTCACTTTAAACATCAAGTACAGTGGACGGGTTATTTGGGGATTTGGCTTAGATTCAGCTCGTTTGAAATGTACTTTACATGTATCTGTATGACCTGCATCTTTAATTTGTCCTGCTGCTTAATGTGGCAGCGGTCTGGGCTCTCTGGTATTTGTAAAGGAGGTGCACGTAAGCAAGCCTTTCCAGGGATGTGACTTTGGGTTAAAAGGAGATCCTCTAATGCTCCTCCTCGGTTTGTCTTCACTCTGCTAAGAGCGTCACTTCAGCCGCATGTAAAAAGCCCCTCAAGACATAAATATTCATTATTTTCTTACCATTGGAATATTCCTGGGCTGTCGATCTACGTCTTGGACACGCTGAATGCATTAGGAAGCTGCAGATAAATTATGAAGCATGTGTGGAGAGCATGAACGGACAGTATAAATGGAAAGTGTCAGCTCAGTAACTTATGAGCAGGGACGGAGAAATAATCATTAAGTCGTCTAACTGACTGTATTTAACTTTTAATCAAACAAAATGTCCTCCCAGAGAGAGTGGATGGAGAGCCCCGATTGAACAACAGTAAAAAGATGGGTTGACATAATGAATTCTGCAGTTTATTGGCTTGTCTCACCAAATTCAACACAAATCTTCATTTAGGTTGGTATGTCTGAGGGTTTTTCTGGGGCAGCGCGACCCACTGACACCTCCAGCTTATGCGTGTTCTCCTTTTCAGCTTCTATGTTTCATCTCTTGCTTCAACGACCAGACATCCCTGCCTCACATGTGGTGTCATCAACACTGTGAATCATGGGAAACATCAGCTCAGGCCCGGCAGCACAGACCAAACAGAGCCACAGAGTCATGTTTTCTTTCTTTTTCTGACCGCTACCCTTCATCAGACACAGCTGAACGGCACTGCTGAGGTTTAAACAAAGACAGCTGGCATCAAACCATTGTACTGGGCCTCTAACATATATGTGTGTGTGCCAGTCAGTGGCGAGGTCATTTTAGGAAACCTAAATATAGCCCTCGTCTCAGCAGCGAGCACACTGGATGAATAATTGTGGGAGCCTTCAGGGGATAATGATTCTGCAGCAAAGCACTGTGAAAGGAATCGACCAACGTCTTTTAGAAACCGAGTCTCCCAACCTGAATTGGTAAAAGAAGGAGAAATGACCTCCCAGCAGGGGAGGGAGACCACACAGTCAACATAAAGCTGCTGATTAAACATCATTACCGAACACCAGAAGCATTTTCTGCAACTTAGATACTGCAAATCAATGCATCACACGTTCTATTTGATGGTTAAATCACATTCAGAGGATAAATGGGGCTGCTGTCATTAAATCTGATCAACAAAGGCTTTCTAACATTAATCTGCATGAAACAAATCTCATAATAAATCTCTCGTTTTATTTAGAAAACAACAGAAAAGGGAGAAAAATGTAATATTTCATGAACAATATGAGCAACACGGCTGTAAAAAGTTAAGCTACAGGGACAACAAAAGGTTGGAAAGGTAGGCGGTACCAAAGAGAAACAGCTGGAGGAACATGTGGAAACTAATTCTGTTCATTTGCAACAGATCAGGTGTAAAAGGAGCACCTCAGAGAGGCCGAGTCTCTGCAGCCAGGCCAGGCAAAACAAAAACTGTGTGAAGCAGTCTGAGAAAATGATCCTCAGACTTTGAATCTCCATCATTTACAGAACATGATGTCATCCAAAGGCTCATTAGTGGCTGAATCTGAAGGGCTGCAGCTGAAAATCCTATTTGCTGCATCACACAGCTGCCGGCTCCACATGTGCAATTATGCATTATTTTATTAATTATCAGGGCCTGAAATAGCTCCAAAGAAATTATTCCTGCAGCTCCAAACAAGCGCATGTATGTGACGTGTTTTTAATCACATGCATGTTCAACTGTCAGAAAAGTCCGTTTGTTTCCTTCCACACAGGTTGAGGATTAAAACTATTAGGTTGAGTCATTAAAAGCAACCTGATGAGTGTTCGGACACAAAACAGCTTGTTGAGAAACAGACGCTGATAAAGAACTGCTTACAACACAAAAACATTGACCAGATCCACACTAAATTCATGCTTCCTCCAGCAGGGAAAAATCCAACGTCTCCATCGGAACAAGTGAAGAGAGTCGATGAGAGATCGAACACAGCGGCACTGAACAGATAATCTATTGATTGGTGTCAGAAAAGTTTGCTCATTATCATTAAATAAAAGTCACGGCCAGAGAGGCCAGTTCATGTCAAAACTTCACAAGGAGAAGTTGGGAGACAAAGAGAGCTGTGGTTTAAGAACTGATTGTTATCTTTATAGCTCCACAAATAAGGAGATGCCTCCAAACCAGACCTGGGCACATAGAGGATTGTATGTGTCACCTAATAAAAGGTAAAGGGAGGCAACCACTCGTTGCAGAGAGAAGGTTCCTGTGTTGTTCTCCCCTTGCAAGTAAACTTCTGAGGCCTCTGAGGGATTTCTTGGTTTCATGCCGTTGTCTGTGAGTGAATTTTTCTAACAGACACATCTTTCTTTTATTCTGTGGATGTAGAAACAAACATGGCTGTGCACAGGCCTGACTGACCACAGCTGAGGGCTGGTTTCAGCTTTCACTGCAGCTCCCTGGGAGGAGAAGTCAGAGTCCGACAGCTTCCAGGCAGACGGTGCCACGGCATCCAATTCAATTCAGTTCAGTTGTATTTATAAAGAGCCAAATTACAACAAATGTCATCTCAAGGCACTGAAATAACATAATCAGGTTCAAGCCGATTGGAATTCAGTTAATTGTAATGAAATCCAATTAATTAATTTCAAAATAATCCAAGTTCATTTCATTTCATATAGAGCCAATTCAAAAAACAATATCTTCAAAAACCTGTCTTCAGTCCAATCTCCCGTCCTGTCGCGACTGTCCAGAACCGACAGGCGGCAGAACGGTTTCCTCCAGCAGGATGTTGAATAAGCAACAAGCCACTCCTCTTTGTCTCCTCTCCATCACCTCACTGACAGCTCCAAGTGGCTCATGAACGCCGCCGCTTTGTTTGCTTGTTTTCAGCCGAACTTTTTACAGCCACTAAACGTTTTAAGAGCCAGTCAGAACTGAGGCCCGTCCAGGAGCAGCTTACTGATGCTGTCATGCATTTGTTTCCATTCTTACTGCTCAGACCCTGGAACTCATCTTTTATTCATATGTTTTGTTTTTTATCTGATTTTGTGGTTGAAATGCACGACCGTAGAGTTCCTGATAGTCTGAGACATTTTGTGCACTTTTACATTTGTCTATTTCATGTTTTACTATTCGACCTCATCATCTAAAAAAAGATTTTTGGCTTATTTTCTGAGGTTAATAATTAAAAACTTGCCATGTTGCATTTGTCTGAAAACCAACTTACCTTTTAGTAAATAATGAATATCCACTCTGAAGCCAAAAACTTTTATCATAACATCTGTTTAAGTCTCACTTAGGTTGCAAAAAGCATCCTGGTGAAGACTGATTTAAAAGTTTAACTTAATTATTGATTTAGCCGATTTAGACAAAGGGAGCAACATTATTAAAGCAGGAAGAAATCCTGACACTGTTTTCTGTCCATCGTCACTGCTTCCACAGGAACTAAGAGGGTAAAAAGCCAGGAGCTGCTGATCAATGCTCTGATTAACTGATCCTCAGTCAGTGTGAGCAGCTCTATAAAAGCAGGAGTTCTGCCAGTTTAACACGATGCCAAGGAGGAAAGACACCAGCAACGATCTTAGAGAAGCAGCTGCTGCTGCCCATCAGTCTGGGAAGGGTTATAAGGCCATTTCCAAACTATCTGGAGTCCATCATTCTACAGAGAGAAAGATTATTCACAAGTGGAAAACATTCAGGACAGCTGTCAATCTTCCCAGGAGTGGACGTCCCAGCAAGTTCACCCCAAGGTGAAAAAGCCCAGAGCTACATCTCAGACTCTACAGGCCTCAGTTAGCATGTTAAAGGTTAAAGGTCATGGCAGCACAGTTAGAAAAAGACTGAACAAGGATGGCTTGTTTGGAAGGGCTGCAGGAGAAAGCCTCTTCTCTCTAAAAAGAACATGGCAGCACAGCTTAGGTTTGCAAAGCTGCATCTGAACAAAGCTCAAGACTTCTGGAACAATGTCCTTTGGACAGACCAGAGCAAAGTGGAGATGTTTGGTCCTAATGCACAGCAGCACGTTTGGAGGAAACCAAACACAGCATATCAGCACAAACACCTCATACCAGCTGTCAAGCACGGTGGTGGAGGGCTGATGATCTGGGCTGGTTCTGCAGCCACAGGACCTGGGCACCTTGCAGTCATTGAGTCCACCATGAACTCCTCTGGATACCAAAGTATTCTAGAGTCAGATGTGAGGCCATCTGTCCCCCAGCTAAAGCTGGGCTGAAACTGGCTCATCAACAGGACAAAGATCCCAAACACAGCAGCAGATCTACAGCAGAATGTGGGAAAAAGAAAAGAATCAAGGTGTTGCAATGGTCCAGTCAGAGTCCAGACCTGATGAGGACAACTTGTCTGATTTGTTTCCTGATACATAAAAACTTTGATTGTATATATTGTGTATTCTTCTTTTTTTATTTTGATAAATTATCAGATATCTTTATTTTGTCATTTTTTATCAAAAGCACTTGGTTTTTTTCATCCTTCGAAACCCTTTTTTAATTCCTTCAGACCACAGATGTCTAAAGTCAGATAATTCCTTTTCACCTCAGGATCCAGGGGCTAAACGGAGGGAAAGACCCTCGTTTTCAGAGAAAGTTTCTGCAGTCGAAATGCAGGTAAAAGTGATAATGTGCCCATAATTTAAAAAATAACACTGTTCTGCACAGTTTTTTTTGTGCAGGGGGGTGACTTTCCTTATTATAATGTCTTCTCTCAGCCGGGAAATCGTCTCCTCTTTGGAATAAAAACTAGCAAAGATGAGCTAAAGCTAAAGTGAAAGGGAGGTTATTCGGGGCCTGAGTGAGGCAGACGGGATATGTTGTGTGAAGTGACTCATGGGAAATCAAGTCCTGCTTATCTGGTCACACAAAGGAGTGTTTACCTTGGAGAAGAGGGCCCGATGAGGAAGCCCCACAAGGCCTGTGCTCACTGTGCCGTGAAGGCACGGCCAAAAAGTGTTGTTTTTGGACAAATCAAGCCCCTGCTCCCCGTCCTTTTCCTGTTTGATCCCAAATGGAACGGCCCAGGTCTGTTTCAGCAGACTGCTCTTAACTTGTCACGTTTTTACATGTTTTAGTCTCCATGTGTCACCTGGAAGTAGCTTTTCGTCTGGATCTTCCTGTACCTGATCCCAGCAGACAGCTGCGGCTTCTTCCAGGGTAAAAACAACTTACTGCCCACATCTGAAGCCAAATGACTGCTTAATAATGAAACACCAGAAGAAGAGAAACAAAGGCTGTGCTCTGTATCCACCCATTCAGCTGCTATTTATCAGACTTATTACGTAATAAGGGTTGTCAGCTGCTGATACAGTATTTGAATGCAGCAACGCCCCGTTATTATGCTCCAGAAATCCACAGTTGCATGAACAGACGCCATAATACTCCAAATCTGAGGTGACGGACTGCACACATTTGCTGTTTCTGGTTAAGAACATGTAATTAACGTCTCTCGCCACAATACTAACTGAACAAAACTCTGTGTGTAATTTTCTGTGATTGTGCTGAATCCACCTCCACGTGCACTGACTGCAGCTGTAACTGTCCGTCTCAAAAATGCACGTGTTTCACACATTTTTCAAGTCCTGGCAGGAAAAGAACCACTTCAGAAAATTCACAGAAACGACCTGCTAATGCTAACGTTAGCTTGCACCTGCTAGCAGCAGGCTAGCTAGCCTTAGCGCGCTCCAGCTGCTTTACAAGATGGTGCGTGTCCACTGATGTGGTGTCCAGTTTCTGTGTACTATTTTTGGTTCCCCATGTGACAAGTTTGCAGTGCACTAAATAATTAATAATTGGGCTCAATTATAGACGTCTAATGACATCTTTTCAGGGCTAAAATCAGGTCAGCCCATAAAGAAAAAGCTGAAAATTTGGATTTGTCCCTGTAAAGATGTCTTTTTAAAGTGATGATTAAAACATTTAATATTTAGATCTAATTTAGACACAAATGCATCTTTTTCTCCATCTTTTACAGCAGAGCCTTCGACGTGAGGATGTTAATTGCTGAGTGCTGTTGTACGATGTGATTTCTGCAGGCCAGTGTGCATTCAGCAGCATTTCTCATTTCCAGTCACCACAGTCTCCTATTAAATGAAGTGTTGCCATGATAACCATGTTGGTTCTGTTCCTGTTCTGGTCAACTGTCAGAGGCCTGCTGCTCAGCCACCTGGTGCATCTTCACCAAACCCTGCGTATCGCCATGCTGCTAACCAGAGAAAGCTGCTCATGTCAACCAAATCTAAATATGCAGCGACAGTGAAGATCAGACATAAAACAAGATGTTTTCATCCCTCTAAACTAGCACTAATCTAATTTATGGTAAAGCAGATTCTAGAGTACTGAAAATGTGCTCCTAAAGGGAACCATGTGCCCATGTTTTGATAGTTACTGATGATCTGCAGGATAAGTTTGAGATGAAATGGAGGGAATGTTAGTGCCAACACCAGGAAATATCCCAAAATAGATAATATAAGACTCACGATGTGATATCACAGCCAATTTAACAAAGTTTGGACAGAAAGGGAAATAAAAACTGTGGAAAAAATAAATACGTGATGCTGTTATTCCTACATTTACTTAAAATTTTACTTCATTGTAGATAAACCGAAGATATTCTATCTTTTGTTTTATCAATTTAATTTAATTTGTTAATAAATATATATTTTTACATTTCAGGCCATTAAGATATTCCAAAAAAAGTCAGAACAGGATCAATTTAGGACTAATAATAAGAATTTTATATCCAATAGGCGACTAAAATCAAGATTTGGTCCAAAAGCAGCAAAGAGGATCTCCAGTTTGTGTTTAAAAACAATATTCCTCTTCAGAGCAGAACATCATTAAAGCTGGAAGGATTTCAGTGTAAAGGACGAGGGAGCAAGCCTAAGCTGGACCCCGTGACCTCTGACCCCTCAGACGCTGCATCAAGAACCGTCATTCATCAGCAGCTGATAGAAGCACATGGACAAGGGATTACTGTGGAAACCTTTGTCAAGCACCACAATACAGAGTTCCATTCACAAGCTTTACTGTGCAGGAAAGAAGCCTGATGTTAACCTCGTCCACTTCTCTGGGCTCGGAGGCGTCTGGGATGGACCGTCACACGGTGGAAACGTGTGCTGTGGTCAGACCCATCAGTAATCCACATCTTTGCTGGAAGAAATGGAGCAAAGAGCAAAAGCAGCATCCAGCCTGCTGTCAGCAGCCAGTCCCTGCAGCCAGGCTCTGTGATGGTATGGGGTTGGATCAGGGGGCAAAGCTCATTTCCACTTCTGTGATGGCAGCATTAATGCAGAAAAGTTCACTGAGATTTTACAGCAACATATGCTGCCTTCAAGGCCACATCTTTTCCTGGGACGTCCCAGCACTGTTCAAGCAGACCATGGAAAACCACATTCTGCCACATTCCAAAGGCCTGGCTGAGGAAGAAGAGGTACGGGTGCTGGACTGGCTGCCTGCAGTCCTGACCTGTCCCCAGCAGAGAAACAACCACCCCCCCGCACTGCTGCACACCTTAAGACCTGTTTAAGGAAGAATGGGACAAAATAACAGCTGGAACTCTGCATCACCTGGTTTCCTCAGAGTCAGAACGTCTTTAAGTGTTGGCAGAAGGAAACAAAGTGGGAAAAGATTTGTTTTTATGGGATTTTAAATGCTTTTTGACTTCAACCACACGTAATTCATGTGAATTTTGTCTTTTGTCTGACTGAGAAGAGGCAGAATTAATGTAAAACTGCTTCAGAGCAACAAAACCCTTCATAGAAGTGTGACGACCTCATTTTCTTCTTATGAGTCAGAACATCTTTAAGTGTTGTTACTACATGCAGCTGAGGACAAATGGCCCAAAATTTGAGAAGTTGCACATTTCAAAAGTTATTTCAAAGTCAGAAATACAGAAACTGTGTGTGTGCTATAATCAGATGCTAATCCAAGAGAGGCTGGATGTTTTATGTGGCACATCATTTGATCTTTCAGCGTTTCAGCAGTTCAGCAGCAAACATTCTCAGCTGAAAACTGTTGAATCATCAGTTCTCTCCCTCAGAAAACGCAGAATGTTTTTGAACTCCGAGGACTGAGCCGACCGGTCCGGAGTCCCTGCAGTTAACTTCGCTGTAACTATGCTCTGCTGCAGGAGGCACGGCTGCGTGCACTGCACCAAGATCCGGCCCATAAATGATTCACCAGCTGCTTCACCCTCAAAGCTCCCGGGGGAAGCAGAGAGAGCAACGCTTAAGCTCTGAAGGAGGCCTTTGAGGGATGTTCTTCTCGCTGAACAGCTGCTAGGTGCGGACTTTTGTGGACCAGCACAAACCCATTCACACGGGTCCAGTGGTGGGTATTACTACCAGTAAGCTTTAAATGTAAAGCACACAGTCATGGCATTAATCCTATGGCGTAACCACGCATTCTTTGGGGGGGTCGTGTCCCCCCAATATTGAGAAAATACCAACCTGTCCCCCCCAATATACAGAAGAAAATATGTAAAATGCATGTTCTCCTTTTATGAACCCTGTCAAGGGATCGGTCTCTTGTTAGGTCTCATTTATTTTCAGTTTATTTCCGTGTGTTACCGTGGTAACGGCTGCGCCGCCGTCTCAGCAGCGGCTCTCCTTATCTTTACGTTGGACTTCTACTTTTGACGGAGCCGCTGCTCAACAGAGCAGATTGTACCAGAACAGGAAGTCCAACACAGAATCAACAAAATAAACTTCCGCCCCCTTTCAAAATAAAAGACTTAAAACAAAAATAACATTAGACTATTAGACTTTTCATTGTTAATGCACATTTTGAGACATTGACACAATAGAAATTAACCTGGACTTAAAAGTCCTCAGCACATTTTTTGTTAAAGGAAAAGTCTGTAATTTGTTACATCATTAGTTGTCCTTATTAAAATATTTCCATAAACATGCTTTGGGTATTTGGTCGTTTTCCATTGGAAGCTGTCCTATTTGCTACAGAACTACTGGAAGAGCATTATTCTAATTGGTAGGTGTGTTTAAGGTCAGTAAACAGTAAGCAACTAACCAAAACAAAGTGGGGGGGCAGTCACTGTATTCCTTTAGATGTGAACTTACATGGTCAATGAAGTCCTCTAAACTATGTTCTAAATGTCCAATTCTTCATATATAAATAAAGAATTGTAGATAATGCACTCAACAATTTTGTTTTTCTTGGACCCCCCCAATGTCTAAACCATGGTTACGCCCTTACTGGACATAATTTACATTCAAGTCAATATTTCTTCTTTAGCATTTAGCAAAACATTAGCCTCTATGAGCTAAACTTTGTCCTGCTGCAACTCTTGATTGAAATATTTCTAAAAGCCACTGAGACGTCACCCGCTGGTTTAAAAGCTTTGATTTTGGTGCTTTTGGAGCTTGAAGTGACCATATTTGGAGAAGATGGTGGCGCTGATGAGTCTGAGGTGAAATATGGTCGGACAGATTTAGACTCCTTTAAGCTTAATGTCTATTTAATGATGGGATTATTTTCAGAAGAACCACCAGAACAGCGATGGGAAGGAATAAATATGGCTTTATAATGACTTTATAATGGAAAGTTTATTGACTTTGTGTTTCACTGCAGAAGTCTGTGCTGTTTGAATGGAGGTCTTGGACACAGACGGCAGTGAAACCAGCAGCTACATCCATCTTTTATATCCAGCGAGTGGCTGCAGAAGATGAGCCAACTTCGACAGATTTTAACACACTGAAGCTAAAACTACCCAACATGCATTAGTTTCACAGCAGTAATTGGTGACTCATATCCACCTCCTACCATACATGCACTTTGCTCTCTGGTGCAGTTCCTGCAGTCTTAGAGACAGATGGACTGATTGAGCTCTGACTACAACCAATACGATAGAACATGAGACCACAAAGGGGGAAAATGACTCATTTTGACCCGAAAACTATCTTCAGAAATGGTGTCTGGTAGATTCAGATGTTCAAGTAGTCCCTTCAACAGAAAGTCCTTCTCTTGCATTTATATATTTGTGGATAATATCTGTTTTTACTCAGCTCAGAGCCTGAATACAGACTTGTTTTAGGCACTGAACAGGCTCTGTTCCACATGATGTAATAAACTGAGTTATGATCGCAAACTGGAAACAAAGCTAAACCAAACATGAGAGAAACATGGAGCGGTCTTCAGGAATTTGTTCTCTGGAGACAGAAAGAGATCACGTGATCAGTGGCAACTTCAACACGGTGATCAACTCGGGAACCTTTCCATAGTTCTGTGAATATTTGTGGCCTGGAATGAAACGTGGAGCAGGATCTGAGCTGAGCTGGACGTGGTGAAGCTGATACGCCATCGAAGTGTTGTGCAGACTCTGGTGTGCACCTGATGTCAACCTGAAAGACTTAAAGGGGAACTCCGGTATTTTTAAACCTTATTTCTGGCATGAAATACGTTAATCTACTCACCAAGAACAGTTTGGTGAAAGTCGGCGTCCTTCAGAAGATATTTAGATAACTGGAGATCCATATAACGGAGAGAACGGGGCTTAGAGGATGCAGCCTCTAAATAAGGCATTATCTGTCTTTATTTCACCAATACTTTAAGAAGAATGAATGAATGAACGTGTGCTATAGCTCTGTTAGCTCATAGCTGCTGTTAGCTCATAGCTGCTGTTAGCTCATAGCTCTGTTAGCTCATAGCTGCTGTTAGCTCATAGCTCTGTTAGCTCATAGCTGCTGTTATGTGGCTACTTGCAGCTATAGGAGAGCTAACGGAGGGATTTCTACACAGGCACTCTACTGGGACCACTTCCTCCACACGCCCCCCTGCAGCACAGCTCATTCACTCCGGTAAGAACGTCCATCTTACTCAAAGTCGTCGTTCACGTTGTCAAAATCTGATAAATATCCTGCCATGTTGCACAAAACTATCAGCAGCAAACTCTGTGTGAAGTTAGCCGACTGTCACAGAGCACGGAGTGAATAAACTGTGCTGCAGGGGGGCGTGTGGATGAAGTGGTCCCAGTAAAGTTTTGGGAATAAAAGGGTAGATCAAACAGTTCAACACATGAAGAACTGAACTAAATGCACTTTCTATGGCTGCTGAATGTCGAAAGTTAAAGTTTTGGGAATAAAAGGGTAGATCTAACAGTTCAACACATGAAGAACTGAACTAAATGCACTTTATATGGCTGCTGAATGTCGAAAGTTAAAGTTTTGGGAAGAAAAGGGTAGATCTAACAGTTCAACACATGAAGAACTGAACTAAATGCACTTTATATGGCTGCTGAATGTCAAAAGTTAAAGTTTTGGGAATAAAAGGGTAGATCTAACAGTTCAACACATGAAGAACTGAACTAAATGCACTTTCTATGGCTGCTGAATGTCAAAAGTTAAAGTTTTGGGAATAAAAGGGTAGATCTAACAGTTCAACACATGAAGAACTGAACTAAATGCACTTTCTATGGCTGATGAATGTCAAAAGTTAAAGTTTTGGGAAGAAAAGGGTAGATCTAACAGTTCAACACATGAAGAACTGAACTAAATGCACTTTATATGGCTGCTGAATGTCGAAAGTTAAAGTTTTGGGAATAAAAGGGTAGATCAAACAGTTCAACACATGAAGAACTGAACTAAATGCACTTTATATGGCTGCTGAATGTCAAAAGTTAAAATTTTGGGAATAAAAGGGTAGATCTAACAGTTCAACACATGAAGAACTGAACTAAATACACTTTATATGGCTGCTGAATGTCAAAAGTTAAAGTTTTGGGAATAAAAGGGTAGATCTAACAGTTCAACACATGAAGAACTGAACTAAATGCACTTTATATGGCTGCTGAATGTCGAAAGTTAAAGTTTTGGGAATAAAAGGGTAGATCTAACAGTTCAACACATGAAGAACTGAACTAAATGCACTTTCTATGGCTGCTGAATGTCAAAAGTTAAAGTTTTGGGAATAAAAGGGTAGATCTAACAGTTCAACACATGAAGAACTGAACTAAATGCACTTTCTATGGCTGATGAATGTCAAAAGTTAAAGTTTTGGGAAGAAAAGGGTAGATCTAACAGTTCAACACATGAAGAACTGAACTAAATGCACTTTATATGGCTGCTGAATGTCAAAAGTTAAAGTTTTGGGAATAAAAGGGTAGATCTAACAGTTCAACACATGAAGAACTGAACTAAATGCACTTTCTATGGCTGCTGAATGTCAAAAGTTAAAGTTTTGGGAATAAAAGGGTAGATCTAACAGTTCAACACATGAAGAACTGAACTAAATGCACTTTCTATGGCTGATGAATGTCAAAAGTTAAAGTTTTGGGAAGAAAAGGGTAGATCTAACAGTTCAACACATGAAGAACTGAACTAAATGCACTTTATATGGCTGCTGAATGTCGAAAGTTAAAGTTTTGGGAATAAAAGGGTAGATCAAACAGTTCAACACATGAAGAACTGAACTAAATGCACTTTATATGGCTGCTGAATGTCAAAAGTTAAAGTTTTGGGAATAAAAGGGTAGATCTAACAGTTCAACACATGAAGAACTGAACTAAATGCACTTTATATGGCTGCTGAATGTCAAAAGTTAAAGTTTTGGGAATAAAAGGGTAGATCAAACAGTTCAACACATGAAGAACTGAACTAAATGCACTTTATATGGCTGCTGAATGTCAAAAGTTAAAGTTTTGGGAATAAAAGGGTAGATCTAACAGTTCAACACATGAAGAACTGAACTAAATGCACTTTATATGGCTGCTGAATGTCAAAAGTTAAAGTTTTGGGAATAAAAGGGTAGATCTAACAGTTCAACACATGAAGAACTGAACTAAATGCACTTTATATGGCTGCTGAATGTCAAAAGTTAAAGTTTTGGGAATAAAAGGGTAGATCTAACAGTTCAACACATGAAGAACTGAACTAAATGCACTTTCTATGGCTGCTGAATGTCAAAAGTTAAAGTTTTGGGAATAAAAGGGTAGATCTAACAGTTCAACACATGAAGAACTGAACTAAATGCACTTTATATGGCTGCTGAATGTCAAAAGTTAAAGTTTTGGGAATAAAAGGGTAGATCTAACAGTTCAACACATGAAGAACTGAACTAAATGCACTTTCTATGGCTGCTGAATGTCAAAAGTTAAAGTTTTGGGAATAAAAGGGTAGATCTAACAGTTCAACACATGAAGAACTGAACTAAATGCACTTTCTATGGCTGATGAATGTCAAAAGTTAAAGTTTTGGGAAGAAAAGGGTAGATCTAACAGTTCAACACATGAAGAACTGAACTAAATGCACTTTATATGGCTGCTGAATGTCGAAAGTTAAAGTTTTGGGAATAAAAGGGTAGATCAAACAGTTCAACACATGAAGAACTGAACTAAATGCACTTTATATGGCTGCTGAATGTCAAAAGTTAAAGTTTTGGGAATAAAAGGGTAGATCTAACAGTTCAACACATGAAGAACTGAACTAAATGCACTTTATATGGCTGATGAATGTCAAAAGTTAAAGTTTTGGGAATAAAAGGGTAGATCAAACAGTTCAACACATGAAGAACTGAACTAAATGCACTTTATATGGCTGCTGAATGTCAAAAGTTAAAGTTTTGGGAATAAAAGGGTAGATCTAACAGTTCAACACATGAAGAACTGAACTAAATGCACTTTATATGGCTGCTGAATGTCAAAAGTTAAAGTTTTGGGAATAAAAGGGTAGATCTAACAGTTCAACACATGAAGAACTGAACTAAATGCACTTTATATGGCTGATGAATGTCAAAAGTTAAAGTTTTGGGAAGAAAAGGGTAGAACAAACAGTTCAACACATGAAGAACTGAACTAAATACACTTTATATGGCTGCTGAATGTCGAAAGTTAAAGTTTTGGGAAGAAAAGGGTAGATCAAACAGTTCAACACATGAAGAACTGAACTAAATGCACTTTATATGGCTGCTGAATGTCGAAAGTTAAAGTTTTGGGAATAAAAGGGTAGATCAAACAGTTCAACACATGAAGAACTGAACTAAATGCACTTTATATGGCTGCTGAATGTCGAAAGTTAAAGTTTTGGGAATAAAAGGGTAGATCTAACAGTTCAACACATGAAGAACTGAACTAAATACACTTTATATGGCTGCTGAATGTCAAAAGTTAAAGTTTTGGGAAGAAAAGGGTAGATCTAACAGTTCAACACATGAAGAACTGAACTAAATGCACTTTATATGGCTGCTGAATGTCAAAAGTTAAAGTTTTGGGAAGAAAAGGGTAGATCTAACAGTTCAACACATGAAGAACTGAACTAAATACACTTTATATGGCTGCTGAATGTCAAAAGTTAAAGTTTTGGGAAGAAAAGGGTAGATCTAACAGTTCAACACATGAAGAACTGAACTAAATGCACTTTATATGGCTGCTGAATGTCAAAAGTTAAAGTTTTGGGAATAAAAGGGTAGATCTAACAGTTCAACA